>NC_143509.1:94931049-95627356 GCF_031878675.1 Megascapheus bottae
CCATCATTTCATAAAGTGTGGCTGATTATGTTGCCTCTGGTGGTTGGCTAGTGTAATTATGCTACATTCTGAGAAAGATGCTAAGTAAAGTGTTTTTAAAAAGACTTTTCTTTATTGGAATTGTTCAAGCATAGTCTAAAATTCAAACTCCAGACTGAGCTTCTCTTACACCACCAGAGGAGGTCTCTCTGGACTAAGTTTGAGAGAATTTACAGAGGTGAGATTAGAAGCATGGCTATAACTATTGTTTTTAATTGTGTCGATTGGATGGATAAAGTAATAGACATTTTCCATGTTATGAGCTCACTATAGAATAAATGTAATGTAAAAATTAATTTCTAATTTTTGACCAGTGATGCAGAAAACATTGTTCCTACTTTAATTAAAACATTTTTGTATTTTTATTATAATAGAGACGGGGTGGAGGAGAAAGGGAAAAGGGAAAGGGGAAGGAAAAGGGGAGGAAGAGAGGGAGGCAAGGAATAGGAAAAGAGAAGGGGAGAGAGAAAGAGAGGAAGGAAGAAAGAAAGGTGTGTGTGTGTGTGTGTGAGAGAGAGAGAGAGAGAGAGAGAGAGAGAGAGAGAGAGAGAGAGAGAGAGAGGAGAGAGAGGAGAGAGAGGAGAGAGAGAGAGAGAGAGGGAGAGAGAGAGAGAGGGAGAGAGAGAGAGAGAGAGAGAGAGAGAGAGAGAGGGAGAGAAGGAGGGAGGGAGGGAGGGAGAGAGAGAGGGAGAGAGAGAGAGAAAATTTTATTGAAATTTATTTATTTTAAATGTTATTAAGTATTCTGATGTCATAAAGAACTCTTGGCCTGAACATCATGAGACCCTGAACAAATTCCAGTGTTACCAAAAGAAAACAAAACATACAAACAAACTTCTGCTGTTATTTTTGCCTGCTTCTTTCTATGCTTTTCTGCATGGGAGAATGTATTTCCACATAACTGCATGTATTTCAGCATGCTTTAATTAAAAAATTATTTTATAAAGGTGATGTGCAGAGGGGTTACATTTACATAAGTCAGGTAATGAGCATATTTCTTCTTGGACAGTGCACTCCTTTGGAGAATGCTTTTAAGAATTAATATTATAAGTTTTTATATACAACCCATATAGCTTTTGTATATATAATAGAAATTAATGGAAATGTGCTAGAGATATACTGTGGAATTTAAAATCTATTACTGTGCTTGACTGAAAAAAAATTAAAAGTATGTGATTAAATTATAATCACCTGTAGTTTCCTTCATTGTAGCTACTGTGTCTCTTCCAGTAGAGGGCAATCTACTCGTAGCATCTGCCTTTGAAACTCCTATGCGCTCTGGTGCTTACACTACTGACTTAAATGATCAGTAAAAGAGACTTAAAAAGTTGAATTGCTTCAAAAGTGTGGCCTTCAAAACTAGAGATGCGGTTCAAATGGCAGAGCACTAGCCTTGATTGGAAAATCTAAAGCCAGTGCCCTGCATTCAACCCCAGTAGAGCACACACACACGCACGCGCACACACACACACACACACACACACACACACACACACACACACACACACACACACGGTACAGAAGGGGTATAAAAATAATATGGCTGGAAGGATACAACAGGTTAGAGAAAGAGTCTTTGAGAGAGTTGTTGAAGATCTGTGGCTGGCACTTACTGACCACAGGCTAGAGTCTACACATTAAGACTCTGCACAAGTCCTAATGCACTGCGGGGAAATGGAGGAGCCAGTGGGATCACTTGATTGTATTACTGGGATGCAGTGATCCCAATGAGACTTGCAGGGCCTCAGGCACATGACCATATTCTCCCTCCAAGCATGGACTGACTATCAGTAGTTGTCACTATTGTCACTCTTCTAGAATTTTCTTTTTTTTTAAAGGTAAATATATGTTTTATTTTATTTATTTATTTATTTATTGCCAGTCCTGGTCTTGAGCTCAGGGCCTGAGCACTGTCCTTGGACTTTCTCAAGGCTAGAGCTCTACCACTTGAGCCTCAGCACCACTTCTGGCTTTTTTCTATGTATATGGTACCGAGGAATCGAACCCGGGTCTTCATGCATGCTAGGCAAGCACTTTAACCACTAGGCCAAACTCCCAGCCCTCTTCTAGAATTTTTAAATGTATCTACTGCTATCATAAAGGTGATGGGCAGAGGGGTTACAGTTCCATGAGTCATATAAACAGTACATTTCCTTTTGAACACTGTCGTCCCTTCCCTCACTCTCTCCCAGTTCTTCCCTCTCATCCCCACTCACAAGTTGTCTAATTCATAATCAACATAATGTCTAGTGAGTATCACTGCTGCATGTGCTCACCCCTACCCCTCCATTTCTGTGCCTACACGCCTTCTTTGCCCTACCAAATGGTGCTGGCAAAATTGGCTGTGCACAGGCAGAAAACTGAAGCTAGATCCTTATATCATCTTGCAAAAAATCATTTCACAATGGATGAAAGACCTAAATATAAAGCCAGAAACCTTGCAAATGTTACAGGAAAGAGTAGGGGAAATAACAGGGCTTCTCGGCTCATGTTGAAACTTCACAAGCAAAGATCCAGAATCACATCTAATCAAAGAAATACTGAATAAATGAGATTGCTGTCCAGAAACAAGGACAGGCTAAATCCACTAGCACACTGATGTTCATTGCAGCACTATTTACCATAGCAAAGATATGGAACCAACCCAGATGTCCCTCATTTGATGAGTGGATCAACAATATGTGGTATTTATACACAATGGAATTCTATGCAGCTGTCAGAAAGAACGACATTGCCCCATTTGCAAGGAAATGAAAAGACTTTGAAAAAATCATATTAAATGAAGTAAGCCAGACTCAAAGGAACATAGGCCCAATAGTCTCCCTCATTTGTCATAATCAGTAGAAACCTTGGGCTCTTCTAGCAGAGATTTACAATAGAACAAAATCTAGAGACATAAGGCTAAATAGTATGACACTAAACGTAAGGACCTCCAGGATAAGGAAACAAAAGCCATATAATGAGTGGTTGTTGTCCTTAATGTACTATGTTATCTCTCATCTCTTTTGCCATCCCTTGATTATCTCATATTGTTAGAATATTTCTCCTTGTTATCTGATATATTTTATATGTGCTTAATTGGTTATTTGAAATTCGATAGGGAAGGTGGGGAATCAAGATGAGCAGGGGGAGGGTGGGAGGGAAATGGGGACCATGTCATAAGAAAGGGTATCAATGTTTGTGAAATTATGTACCTTCTATTTGGTGAATATAATGTAACCCTTCTATTAATCACAATAAAAATTGAAAAAAAAAAGTGTGGCCTTGCACTAGTGTGCTTGCCTAGTATAAACAAAGCCCTGGGTTCAAGTCCTCGGTACCACATACCAGAAAAAGCTGGGAGTGGTGATGTGGCTCAAGTGGTAGAGTTCTAGCTTTGAGAGAGCAGTTCGAGCCCCAGGACTGGCAAAAAAAAAAAAAATTAAAAAATTTGCTTCTGATTTTTCTATGAATGGAATAGTAGTCTGTTGTGATTGTCTTCTTCCCTTTGCATCGTGTTTTCAAGGTTTTTTTTTTTATGGCCTTCCATGCACCAGCACTTCATCCCCACCTCTCCTTTTTCTGTCGGTTGTGGGGCTTGAACTCAAGGTCCGGACACTGCCCATGTGCTCTTCAGCTCAAGGCTAGCACTCTACCACTTTGAGCCACAGTGCCACTTCTAGTTTTCTGGTGGTTAATTGGAGGTAAGAGTCCCATGGACAAGCCAGGTTCTAGTGGCTCATACCTATAATCCTAGCTACTCAGGAGTCTGAGATCTGAGGATTGCAGTTCAAAGTCAGCCTGGTCATGAAATTCCATGAGACTCTTGTCTCCAATTAACCACCAGAAAATTGGAAGTGGTGCTCAAAGTGGTAGAGCACTAGCCTTGAGCCGAAGAGTTCAGGGACAGAGCACAGGCCCAGAGTTCAAGCCCTATACCTGAGTAGGGGGAGAAGAGGGTAAAAGTGTTTCATGGACTTTCATGCCCAGGCTGGCTCTGAACTGCTGTCCTCAGATCCCAGCCTCCTGAATGCTAGGATCACAGGCATGAGCAATAGATTCCCGGCCTTCATTCCCTTTTACTGATAAATATTGTCCCTTTGCACAGATACACATTTGATTTCACCTTTTAACAGCCAATGGCCATTTGGGTTTGTTTGACTTTTGGGCTATTTTGAATAATGCGCCTATAAAATATTTGTGTGGTCATGTTTTCAATTCCCTGTAGTCTGTACCTAGAAGAAGTAGAAATATTAGACAATATGAAATGCCAGTGTGTGTGTGTGTGTGTGTGTGTGTGTGTGTGTGTGTGTGTGTGTATGCATGCATGTACATGTGTGACATTACAAAGGCTTGAGGTTAGGGCCTTGTCTTTTGTGTACAAGGGTAGCACTCCACTACTTGTGCTACAGCTCCACTTCAGGCCTTTTTTTATTAGGTGATTAATTGGACATGCTCATCTCAGAGACTTTCCTGCCTGCGCTGGCTTCAAATTGCAATCCTTAGGTATGGGCCTTGTGAGTAGCTAGGATTACAAGGGTAAGCCACCACTACCTGGCTTGATGAGGGATATTTTGTAGGAAGCCATTTTGCAGATTCTCAACTTTAAGATTCTTGGAATTGAAATGTGGCCTAATGGTAGCGTGCTTACCTAGCACGCATGAAGCCCTGGATTCAATTCTTCAGTATCACATAAACAGAAAAGGCCAGAATTGGTGCTGTGGCCAAAAGAAGCTCAGGGACAGTGCCCAGACGCTGAGTTCAAGCCTCATGACTGGGTAAAAAAAAAGGATTCCTGTAATTGTAGTTCTCTTTCCTCATATTGCATATAACATTGAAAGGAGTAATAGAAATGAAAACCAGGAAATCAAAGATAAGACCACATCTTATCTAATTATAAATATTGATTTGGTTTTCTACATCATCTCTCTGAAAGAGTTTCTGAAGGTTGATGTGCCATAGTTTAATTGTAAATCACTAATGAATGAACATGAATATATCTATATAAATAGGTCCTAGACAAGAGACAACATACATTTTGGCAGCTTTTATCGAATATCTGTATAATTGCTTATTAAGTACATGAAACTAATTTAGAAACCTGTCAGTTGTAGTAAAAAAGAAATTGTTATCGACTTTCTCTAATGAAGGAAGATTAGTCAATCCAGACCATTTTTTGGTAGTAACAAAATGAATGATTTTGTGACTTACTATATTTATTTATTTATTTATCTGTGTGTTTGTTTATTTGTTGGCTATGGGGCTTAAACTCAGGGTCTGGGCACTGTCTTTGAGCTAGCTCTTTCAACTCAAGGCTAGTGTCCTACCATTTTCTTTTTCTTTTCCTTTTTTTTTTTGTGTCAGTCGTGGGGTTTGGACTGTGGGCCTGAGCACTGTCCCTGAGCTCAGGGACATAGGTTCTTCACACAATTTACTAATTACTGAATACCTTGTACTTTATTCTTCCTCAAAACAATTGCTTTGAATTACTTTTTAAAAATTTTTAGTCAGTTGTGGGGCTTGAACTCTAGGTCTGGGCCCTGTCCCTGAGCTCTTTAGCTCAAGGCTACCACCTACCCCTTGAGCCACAGCACCATTTCCAGTTTTCTGGTGGTGAATTGGAGAAAAGAGTCTCACAGACTTTCATGCCCTGGCTGGCTTTGAACCATGATCCTCAGATCTCAGCCTCCTGCATAGCTAGGAGTACAAGCGTAAGCCAGCAGTACCTGCCTGGGGTTTACTTTTTTTTTGGTATGCATAGAAACATCACACATATAAATACACACATATGTAGACAGATGATGGAAAGCTACAGATTTAGATATGAATATGTATGCATCATTATGGCCTATTGCCCTACATTTAAAAAAAAGCATTTTATTATTTCCTAATTTCTTTCGTGAATATTTGTCAAGAACAAGGACATTATCATTAATATGAAGATTTTTTTTAAAAAATTGAGGAAGTTAAGTCTGATTCTACCATTATCTTGTTCATAGTTCATTTACAGAGTGTTACCACTTATCCACTAACACCCTCAAAGGTATTTTCTCCAGTCGAGAACTTCACATTGCACCTAAGTGTCATTTGCCTTTCTCTCTTTTTTTCCAATGTATGGAACATTTCCTAACATTCGTGAAGATGGAGGATGTAAGCCTCCCTCAGCTCTCACCACATGGCATTGGTGATGCCATAAATGTGGATTATACAGAAACCATGCTGAGTCCTTTGCAGTGCACATGATGTCTGTCTCCTCAGTAGAGACAGTTACTGGGTTGAAGAGACCTTCCAGGTTCTCTTCTTTGCTGGTACTGGGGTTTGACCTTAGAGCCTTGTACTTGCTGGGCAAGTGCTCTACCACTGGAGCCATACTTCTACCCACCCACCCCCACTCCCTTTTATTTGGCTGTAGTTAGGTTAAGTTTAAAATTTTGGCCTGTGGCCTTCTTTGGTCTCCTGTGTAGCTGTGATAACAAGGCACACTGCCATGCTCCCGCTCATTAGGTTTTAAAAAATGAATAATCCTTCTTTATTCAGCACTAACCCATACTGGCATGTTTCAACTGGGGGTGTATTTGTATTTAGGACCCTCCCTTGCTTCTAGAAGCCTTGGGCATCTTCTAGTACAACCTAAACAGTACTGTAGGTCAGGAATGTGTGTGTTTTTTTTTTTTTTTTGGTCTGTCATGGGGCTTGAACTTGGGCCTGGGCACTGTCCTTAAACTGTTTTTTTACTCAAGGCTAGTACTCTACTGCTATGGGCTGTAGCACCATTCCTGGTTTTCTGTTGGTTAATTGGAGCTAAGATTCTCATGGACTTTCCTGCCCAGGGTAGCTTCGAATCACAATCCTCAGAAGTCAGTCCACTGAGTAGCTAGAATTACAGGTGTCACCCAATGGCACCTGGATGTTCTTTTCTTCATCTTAAGTAATATCAGGTCAGTACCTGATTAGTGCAAGGTAGAAGAAGAAAAGCACTTAGACATGAGGTCAATAGTAGTGATGAATGATAATAATGAAGACAATAATTGTCTATCTTAAAAATAAGGCTAGATTGTTAATGCTTTAAACAAGTCTTTACCCCTATTCCCTGAGAAAACACTCACAGAATCTCAGGGACTTTTGAGGATAGAATAGAGAAATCAAACTGACTAAAACTTGGGTCTGAAACTGGCATTAGTGTGCTCCAGGCTTTGAGTGCCCCTTTCATACAACCTGCTGCAATTGCACTACTGTTAATCTGTTAGTTTTCATTAAACTTAATGCATAGACATTTTCTTTAAAAATTGGCATCCTCCACTGGGAGGGATGAGAGAGAATGAAAGAAGGGGTAATATCAATTGATTGGGATACATTGTACTTATAAACCAAAAAAAAGTAAACCCCAGGCAGGTACTTATGCTTGTACTCCTAGCTACGCAGGAGGCTGAGATCTGAGGATCATGGTTCAAAGCCAGCCAGGGCATGAAAGTCTGTGAAACTCTTTTCTCCAATTCATTCATACAACTATTTAAAGAATAACAAATAACATCCTCTATTTTGAAATAGTGGATTTGATACATTGATATGAATTTTGAAATATATATTAAATAATCCAGAAGTCTTTTTTTTGTTGTTTTCTAGTCTTGGGGCTTGAACTCAGGGCATGAACATTGTTCTTGGGCTTTCTCAAGGCTAGCACTCTATCATTTGAACTACAGTACTCTTTTCAGCCTTTTCTGTGTATATGGTACTAAGAAATTGAATCCAGGGCTTCACACATGCTAGATAAGCACTCTACCACTAGGCCAAACTCCTGGCCCAATTCAGAATTTTTAAATGAATTTTTGCTTAGGTACTAGTCTAATTTTCCTATGTAAACACCAGAATTGCAGAGCTTTTCCTTGAGGAAACTTCTGTAGAAGACTTGTCACCTCCAATGACGAGTTGAATGTGGTGGCTCACTCCTGTAATCCTTCTGATTCAGGAGGCATACGTGGAAGGATTGTGATCCAAGGCCAGACCAAGCAAAAGTGTGAGAGAACATATCTGAAACATAAAACCAAAAGTGAATGTGGCGGGAAGT
The DNA here is from genome assembly GCF_031878675.1 of Megascapheus bottae. Classification (NCBI taxonomy): domain Eukaryota; kingdom Metazoa; phylum Chordata; class Mammalia; order Rodentia; family Geomyidae; genus Megascapheus; species Megascapheus bottae. The sequence continues at coordinate 94,939,133 of NC_143509.1, forward strand.
GTGGCTCAAGTGGCAGAGCACTTGCCTAACAAGCCTGAGGGCTTGAGCTCAAGCCCCAATTCCAAAGAAAGAAGCGAAGAAACTCTTGCAGAAAACCATCTATCTAAGCACAGTTGCCAAATAAAGAGTAACTTAGATTAATCTTCACCTAGACTAACCTAGTATCCTTTGGGTTATTAGGTTATGAGACCTCAATGTGGAACATGTTCTCTCCTTGTTAGGCACATAGAAGTTTCCATCAATGAATCATTCACAGATTGCTGAGAATTGAGTTTAAGTCTCTTCAGTCTGCTTTCTTTAAGGCTAAACTGCATGCAACACAAAGTGTAAGCGCACTGCCTTGCTAATTAGGGCCCATGACAGTGGCCCTTCCCCTCCTCAAGCCCATATCCATGCATTAAACCAGCCACACGCCCTGTGCTGTACAGCCAGCGTGTGCTTTCAGGTTTCGATCATTTTCCAAACAATACAGTACAGCAGCTATTTATACAGCATGTACTTTGTATTCAGCATTGGAAGTGATTTAGAGATGAATTAATATAGGCAAAAAGATGTGTTTGGGGTGTATGCAGATTTTTTTTTCTGTCATGGGGCTTGAACTCTGGTCCCTGGGCTCTCAGTTCAAGGCTACCACCCTACCCCTTGAGTCACAGCACCACTTCTGGTTTTCTAGTGGTTAATAGGAGATGAGTCTCATTGTCTTTAGTGCCTGTGATCCTCAGAAGTGTGATCCTCAGATCTCAGCCTCCTGAGTAGCTGGGATTACAGGTGTGAGCTACTGGGCCTGGCTGGCATATGCAGATTTTAGGTAAGGAGCTTGTTGGGTATGGGTTTGTATGTGGCGATTCTACAACAAATCCCTGCTGGATATCAAGGATAATTATATATGGGAGGATGAATAATACCTTCAAGAGAGGATTTTTTTCAAGTGTAAATGAGCTTCCCTGAGCTCTGATGTATCAGACTCAGAGGAATCAAAGGAAGGTAATCATTGAGTCTGGGGAACAAAGATTCATCAAGACGTGAACTAGTTATTTTCCCTACAAGACAGTATAGCAGCATAATTTATACACTATTTTAAGCTACATTTTCTTGTTTTCTAAATGATTTACAACTTTAAGTACTTGCTGTATTCTTTTTTCTTTTTCTTTTTCTTTTTTTGCCAGTCCTGGGGCTTGAGCTCAGGCCCTGGGCACTGTCCTTGGACTTTCTCAAGGCTAGCACTCTACCACTTGAGCCACAGCACCACTTCTGGCTTTTTTCTGTTTATGTGGCACTGAGGAATTGAATTCAAGGCTTCATGCATGCTTGGCAAGCACTCTACCATGAGGCCACGCTTCCAGCCCTTGCCGTATTCTTTCAAACATCCTACTGGGGATATACAGGGCATTTTGCTTATGTTTAGTGTTTGGGGTATGTAGTGGATGTGCTCAAAGAAAATACAGGGACCTAAAAACTTTTAACTTTGGAGAAATAAAAGCATGCCATTGGTAAGTAGCACATGATGGGTAAAAACTAAGAAAAAAGAAAAGTGAAATATCCCATTTCTATTGTGCTATAGTATGGAATAGTCTGATTCACTTGCACTGAATACTCTGCCTTTTCCTGAATCTTCAGAAAGGAGCTCATCGCCAAGCTGGACCAGGCAGAGAGAGAGAAGGTGGACGCTGCTCAACTGGTTCAGGAATTTGAGGCTCTCACAGAGGAGAACCGGACACTGAAGTTGGCCCAGTCACAATGTGTGGAGCAACTGGAAAAACTTAGAATACAGTATCAGAAAAGGCAGGGCTCATCCTAACTTGAAATGATTTAATGTAAGTGTGAGACAGTGGTGACTACTATGGGCTAGCCAAAAGAATTTTATTTTAAAGGGATGGCCAAAAAAACCCCAAAATGTTGTTTATCTTTATTACCCACATAGCAAATGTCTAGAATACACACACACACACATGCACACATGCACACACACACACACACACACACAATATTCTTTAGGAAGATGTGATCACAATATACATTACGGCAGAAAATGATAAAAATAGAGTATTGACTGACCCCCTGCTAAGAATCATGGGCTGTGAAACAAACCAGTAAGATTCTCACTGTAGTTGCACATCTGTGCATGTATAAAGTTCATGCCTTTGACATTTCCAGTCTGCTCAAATATAAACTGTAGCTATTTTCTGCATATATTTATGTTCATTGGAGTCACATGTAAGCCTTCTATGATTGACTGTCCTAAGAATAAATGGTTATGTATATAAAGGTTTTCTCATGAAAGTATCAGCAGAAATCATGCTTGTGCCAAAAGTTCATTTGCCTATGCTGACTTTCTGTTGTAATAAAGACATAGAAAATTCTGAAGTTTCTTTACTCCATGCCAACACATGGTGAGCATTTCTGCCTTTGTCATGTGTATACTTTGCGGGCATGGGGAAAATAGAAAGGTATGGTGTTTAACATTATTTGGTGAGTTCCCATGTAAACATCAGTGAAATAGAAGATTACTTTGTATTGGATTTAAGGAGGTGATTTAGATCAGGATTAACTAATAAGAGTAAATTCAGAATATATATATCCTCTCATTCTAGTTATCACCATTTTTGGTCTCTCCCCCAAATTGGTCTATTTGTTATATGTCCATTTCTTTCCATGTAACTACTTTTTCATTAAATGTGGAGTAAAATCATCTGTTTATGACTTGTTCCTTTATAATCATTATGATGGTGGAAGTTGGGACTTCCTAGCCTTCTTTAGGGTTTGTTTGCTGTGTGTGCTTAAAAAAAAAAAAAAGTGATGAGCCAGGAGTTTGGCCTAGTGGTTAAAGTGCTTGCCTAGCATGCACAAAGACCCGGGTTCGTTTCCTCGGTACCACATACATAGAAAAAAGCCAGAAGTGGTGCTGAGGCTCAGGTGGTAGAGCTCTAGCCTTGAGAAAATCCAAGGACAGTGCTCAGGCCCTGAGCTCAAGCCCAGGACTGGCAAAAAAAAAAAAAAGTGAAGCTCCTTTTCTTGGCAACTTCATGAGATGGTGCGGTGGTTCATGCCTATAGTTCTAGCTTCTCAGGAGACTGAGGTCAGAGTGTCACAGTTCAGAGCCAGCATGGGCAAGAAAGTCCATGAGAGTCTAATATCCAGTTAACCATCAAGAAGCTGGAAGTGGAGCTGTGGTTCGAATGATAAAGTGTTGGTCTTGGGCAAGAAAGCTCAGAGACAGTGCCCAGACCCTGAGTTCATGCCCTAGTACTGGCATACACACACACACACACACACACACACACACACACACACACACACACACACACCACCACCAAACACAAATCCCCAAAAATACCGTTTCTCATACAGAGCTGTCATGCTGATCAGGATGTATTTGTGTTTTGAACTGTTCATTCACAAGGCATAAAACATAGTTCATTATGCAGGGTGTGGTGGCTCTCGCCTGTAATCTTAACCAGTCAGGAGGCTGAGATCTGAGAATGCTATTCAAAGCCAGCCTGGGCACTACAAAGACAAAGCTGAGACACTCTTATCTCCAATTCATCACTGGAAAATGGGAAGGGAGGTGGGGCTGTGGCTCAAGGGTAGGGCGGTAACCTTGAGCTGAGGAGCTCTGGGACAACGCCCTGGCCCAGAGTTCAAGCCCCATGATCCTCCCCCCTATAAAAAGTAGTTCATTAAAATAATAGGATAGCTAGGCACTGGTGGGTCCTACCTGTAATCCTAGCTACTCAGGAGGCTGAGATCTGAGGCCATCTCTGGCAGGATCCTCCCCATGAAACTTTTTTTTTTAATTTTTCACATTTTTATTTAAAATAGATTTGTTTTCATTGTATAGTCTGCTCAATTTTTTAAACATCTGGGACCATGTGACAACCTGTGTGTACAATGACTCAGTAAAACAAGACGAATCAGTATAAGTATATAGGACTAAGTGGCTGTAAACATTAACTTATTTAGTCCTAATTACAACCTTCTGATACATAGTATAATTTTACTTTTATCTTACAGAAGGGAAAAATATTGGGAATAATTTATCATAACTCATCTATTATATGACAATTAATGTACAGTATTCATAGGAACAGTTTGTGTTAATGCCAGGAAATTAACCCAAACAGATAACCATAATGGGATGGGCTTTTGGAGAAATGCAGAAATATTTCCAAAATATACCCATCTTAATGTATTGATTGGCACTGTGTGGAAATCTATTTCATATGTAGCAAAGACACAACAAAGTTAATAAATTTTTTTTCTACAAATGCCATAGAAAACAACCTTAGTAAAAATCTCACTTTCAGCATCTTCTGCTCCCTAGGTTTCCTCTTATTGATGAGGAGAAGAGATAAGGAGAGAAAAAGGCATGCATTTCCTGAACTCAAGGGAACTGATGCCGGCAGCTTCCTTTCAAATCACTGGAGTTTAACAAGTTGTAGACAAAAAAATGACAGCTTCCTCAGTCAGAACACCAATGCTGGTTTAGGAAGGAGTCTTTCTAACATGTTCTCATGTGGGAAGAAGACACAAAAGTAGAGACTGACAGAAGCAAGGTAAAGGATAGAAATGTCGGGAAACAGTTGGAGAAGTCATCCTCATATTCTTTCTGGGAAAGTGTCATTAACACGATCAGAAACACAATCATTATAATAAATAGGATATGCACTAAGTTAAATGGAAAACAGTACAAATAATAAAGCATAATGCGATTCTGATTTAATGAATTTAATTAGCTCTTAGTACATTCTGACTGATCTGATTATCTTTTTTTAATAATTTTATTGTGATTAATAGAAGGGATACATTATATTCACCAGATAGAAGATGCATAACTTCACAAACATTGATACCCTTTCTCATGACATGATCCCCATTTCCCTCCCCCCTCCCCCCCCAGCTTATCTTGATTTTCCCCCTTCCCTATCCAATTTCAAATAACCAATTAAGCACATATAAAATATATCAGATAACAAGGTGAAAAATTGTAACAACATCAGATAACCAAGGGATGGCAAAAGAGATGAGAGATAACGTAGTACATTAAGGACCACAGTCACTCAGTATATGGCTTTTGTTTCCTTATCCTGGAGGTCCTAACATTTAGTGTCATACTATTTGGCCTAATGTCTCTAGAGTTTGTTCTATTGTAAATCTCTGCTAGGAGAGCCCAAGGTTTCTACTGATTATGACAAATGAGGGAGACTATTGGGCCTATGTTCCTTTGTGTCTGGCTTACTTCACTTAATATGATTTTTTCTAAGGCTTTCCATTTCCTTACAAATGGCTCCCCATGAAAATCTTATCTACAATAAACTACTTGGAAAAGGCTGGAAGTGGTGCTGGGGCTCAGGTGTAGAGTGGTAGCCTTGAGCAAAAGCAGCTTAGGAACAGTCCACAGGCCCTGAGCTCAACCCCAAGACCAAAATAATAATAAAAATAATGGATGATGCTGATGCTGATGATGATGATGTGGTTTAAAAGAGATCAATGGGTCTCAAGTAGGAGTGATCCTTCCCCTAGGGCAATACCTAGACACCATTTTCAGTTGGTGTCACCAGGCCAGGACAAGGGTAAGAGATGTGATTGGCATCTGGCTGGTACCCACGGAGGGTGCTGCTCACATCCTAGAGGGCAAAGGACAGTCTCCCCTAACACGCAGGTATCCTGCCAGCACGTCAGTGGCACACAATGTTGTGTTCCCTGGGTTGGACCAATCACTGGGAAGTGGAGCCTTGCCACGGAAACACATTGCAGGATCATGGGTTTCTTTCTGTGGTAAAGTCTGTGGGGCCTCCTTTAAGCATCCTGAGCCTCACTTCCCTCATTTGTAAAAATGAAGCTCTTCTGCAAATCCCAAAATTTCAGTGTTTGGCCAAAGGTGAAAAAAAAAAGCTGGTAGAACCATTATTTTCCAGTTCCTCTGAGGCTTATAAATACAAATATAAAGGAGATGTTGCTCCGTAATGTGGACAATTCCAGGGTTAATAGAATGGCAGGGAAAAGAGTAACTTACTAACCTTTAACTATAAAGATTCAGTTTTGGTTACGGAATGTTCAAAGAGGGCTGCATCTATTTCTGGAATCTAAGTAATTATGGCCCTTTATAAAACTTAGGGACGGGAACAGAGCTCTGAAATCTTCATTTGGGCAAAATGAGAATAATTTAACAGATGAAAATGTTTGAATAGCATGGTATTATGGCACAGAATCACTGAGAGAATAATTTGCATATCTTTACTCATCCTAGCCTGATTTTCTCTGTGTGTTTTCAAAACATTCACATTCCTCACTCAAAAGCAAGCATTTGCCTGAATGCAAATGTATCTGTGTGTGTGTGTGTGTGTGTGTGTGTGTGTGTGTGTGTGTGTGTGTGTGTGTGTGATGGGGCTTGTATTCTGGGCCTGGGCATTGTCCTTGAGTTCTTCAGCTCAAGGCTACCACTGTATCTCTTGAGCCACAGCACTGCTTCTGGTTTTCTGGTGGTTAATTGGAGACTCAGGGACTTTAGTACACCGACTGGTTTTGAACCATGATCCTCAGATCTCAGTTTATTGAGTAGCTAGGATTGCAGGCATGAGCCATTGTGCCTGGCCTGAATGCCAGTGTTTTTTTTTTTTTATATTGTAATTAATAGAAGGGTTACAGTTATATTCACCAGATGGAAGGTGCATTACTTTATATACATTGATACCCCTTCTCATGTTTTTGTCCCTATTTCTCTCCCCTCATCTTGTTTTCCCCGCTTCCCATTCCTATTTCAAATAAACAAATAATTGTATATACAATATACCAGATAACAAGATACTGTAACAATATGAGAATAACCAAGGAACAACAAAAGAAATAAGAAATGAGAAATAACATAGTACATTAAGAACAACATTCACTCATTATATAGTTCTTGTTTCCATATCCTGGAGGTCCTTTCATTTAGCCTAATCCTATATGGCCTTATGTATCTAGGTTTTGCCCTATTATAGACCTCTGCTAGGAGAGTCCAAGGATTTTACTGATTATGACACATGAGGGAAACCATTGAGTCTATGTTCCTTTGAGTCTAGCTTACTTCACTTAATATGACTTTTTCCGAATCTTTCCATTTCCTTACAAATGGAGTGATGTCTTTTTTTCTGGTGGCTGCACAGAATTCCATTGTGCATAAAAGAATGCCAAAAAGACAGTGGCAACTTAAAAAAAAAGAATTCCAGCGGTTTTTCTGTTGTTTTGTTTTTTTCTTGGTGGTAGAAATCATTTTATGATTTCACATCATATATATCATATGTATCAGTCACGACATTGTACACCATCTGTGTATATATGTATGAGGACATCAAACTCCAGTAGATTTCTAGTCTGTTCATTTTAATTTAAAGGATAAAGCTTACTGATATAATTACACATTGCATAGTAATTACATATTTAAAATATTACAGGAAAATAGTATATTAATCTAGCTCTTTAAGCATTGACTTAAAAAATCTTGAATAAATGTGACTTTTCATGTTGGAATTTCCCTTAGGAAGTGGCTGATCAAGAAATTGCTGCCATTCCATGTGATAGGTGTCCTGTTAGGATCAGAAATCGATGTGTGATGACATCCCGTCTTTGTGGTGTAAAGTGGAATGCCAGTGTTTTTAAGCAGAATTTTTTCCATCAAAGCATACAAAGAGCATTTGATTTATAGTGAGTCAGAGAAAACTATAGGTACTTTTTCATATATTTTATTGTAATTAATAGAAGGGTTACATTATATTCACCAGATAGAATGTACATTTACTTCACAAACATTGACACCCTTTCTCATATTTTGGTCCCCATTTCCTTCCCCCCTCCCCCGGCTCATCTTGATTTCCCCCCTTCCCTATCCTATTTCAAATAACCAAATAAACATATCTACAATATATCAGATAACAAAGTAAAATACTGTAACAATATGAGATAACCAAGGGACAGCAAAAGAGATGAGAGATAACATAGTATATTAAGGACAACAATCACTCATTATATGGCTTTTGTTTTTATATCCTGGAGGTCCTTTCATTTGGCGTCATACTATATGGCCTTATGTATCTAGGTTTTGCTCTGTTGTAAATCTCTGCTAGGAGAGCCCAAAGTTTCTACTGATTATTACAAATGAGGGAAACCATTGAGCCTATGTTCCTTTGAGTCTGGCTTATTTCACTTAATATGATTTTTTTCTAAGTCTTTCCATTTCCCTACAAATGGGGCAATGTCATTCTTTCTGACGGCAGCATAGAATTCCGTTGTGTATAAATACCACATCTTCAACTGAGGGGCATCTGGGTTGGTTCCATATCTTTGCTATGGTAAATAGTGCTGCAAAGAACATCGTTGTGCTAGTGGATTTAGTATGTCCTTGTTTCTGGATGATTGAGTAAATGCCAAATAGTGGAATTGGTGGGTCACAGGGGAGCTCTATGTTTAGTCTTTTGAGGAACCGCCATACTGCTTTTCACAGTGATTGAGAAAACTATAGGTACTTTTTAAAAATATATATTTAGTCTCATAAAATAATCCCTCACGTTATTTACCACTGCACATTGTCTATACAGCACAGATCACTGAGAATTTATTATCTTCAGGGCTGAGCGAATAGCTCAGTGGTGGAGTACTTGCCTAACCTGCGTCAGACATTGGTTTTGATCCTTAATTTGATACATATGTGCATGGGCATGCATGCATGCACACACACACACAGATTTTTCCATCTTTAAATATATTTATCAAATTCCCATGATTATCAATAACTGCAAGGCTATAGAAGAGAAAAGCACAGACGTGGAGCGGGTATTAGTGTGAAGGTGTTTGCTTTAGAGTGAGGAAACAAACACAGTAGCTCAGGTTATATTCTGTGAGTGTTCTACCCTAGTGCATCTTGTCTTGTAAGTCACTTAGTTTGTGTAATGATGACACTGTGCTCATATGTGGCTCACAGACCACCCTCTTAGCTTGCTATTAACAGAAGACATTTCTCTAAGTCATCCTGGGTTCCAGTGTAAGGAACTGAGAAAGTCCTAGAAATCAAACTCAAGTTACATGGTTCGTCATGGGACTTGAACTATGCACCTGGGTGCTATCCCTGAGCTCTTCAGCTCAAGGCTACCGCCCTACCCCTTGAGCCACAGCACCACTTCCTGGTTTCTGGTGGTTAATTGGATTTAGGTAAGAGTCTCACGGACTTTAGTGACCAGGCTGGCTTTGAACCTTGATCTTCAGATCTCAGTCTCCTGAGTAGCTAGGATTACAGGCGTGAGCCACTGCACCCAGCTTACAAAAGATTTTATTATATACTTGCCAAGTGCAGACAGGGCAGCAGCAATAGAGGTTGCAAAAAATGAAAGACATACAGCTGTGAAGGTGATTAATCTAGTTGTGCATGGAATAGATTGTACTAATAGAAAATGGAGGTCCAGGGAATTGTTACAGCTCATAGAAAGGAAAATGTAAGAGTCTTGGAGTGGTGGCCACTGAGATGGACTCACAGACAGAAAGACTGGGAAACACCAAAGGGGGAACCCACATGAGTAGATAGCATGTGTGAGGAAAGATGAAGAAAACTAATGTGTAATGGGTCCTAGCTTGTCACATTATTCCAGGTGCTATGCATAGGGTGAATTGCTTAATTCTTACAATCTGGCAGGTGGCTATAATTATCTTCATTCCTCCAAACAAGAAATTGAGGTTACATAATTTATGGAACATTTTCTATTGTATTTGCGATTCAAAATTTCACTCATTCATTCATTTGTTCACTCATTTATTCATCCTGAAAGAAGACAAGGCCATGAAAGAAGAGAGTAGAACTAGGAGTCCTGTTTTCAAGCAACTTTTAGTCAATTAAGGGAGACAGCTTTAGCTAAACACTCACAGCAGTATTTCCAAAATATAAGTGATACTTCCTACAAAAGATGAACTCTAACTCCTCTCCCTTTTGGATTTAAAGATGTCTTTCTAAATCAACAGGAAGAGAACAGGTAACTGATAAGACTAGAACACAAAGAGACAGTTGAGTTTCCTTCTCACCTGCTCTCTCTTGGATTGATTGCTGTGGAGTGAGCCAGCGCCCATGTTGGGGAAAGACTGAAGCAGAGAGGCCCTCGGGCAAGGAGCTGGGGCCTTTGACAGCAGCCCAAAGGCTACAGAAGGCTGAGGGATGGATGGCTGACATCTAGGGAGAAATCTCATGAACCTCTGAGCTAGAACTAACTCTCCTAACCTCCTGTAGGCTCTTGATTCTCAAGGACTTTGACACAACCCGCTGCTTGTTTTAAGCCACTGAGTTTTGAGGTGATTGGTGTTATCAACAATAGATAACAAATATGATAAATAAGTGGGATAAGTGCCAACAGGAAAAAAGATAGCTAATTTATGAAAGCATAGCAAAAATGTATCTGAGCTGAGGAGTCTCTCATGGCTCCACAGTGACCAATGAGATAAGATGGGATGGGTGAGTAAGAGTTACCAAGGAAAAGAAGGCAGCAGAAGAAAAGGATGTAGATAGAGTGAAAAGATGGGTAAAGCTGGTAGCACAGACCACTGCAGGCTAGTGTAGCTGAGCAGAAAGAAGATGGGACTTGCCGAAGTTAGAGCAACCCAAGTGTTGTTAGCCTTAAAAGCAAAGAGACTCTGCTAAAGGATTCCAAGCCTTTTACAGATTCTCTGCTAGCTTGACATGTTTTCAGGGCTGCCTTTTGTTAGATGTCTCACTTGAGGTTGCTCTTAGAGTTGTGTAAAAAGTTCTAATACATATTCAGATGGATAGTTAGAGGATAAATAGACTGAGTTGTCATGCATCTCTTTTTTTTTTCTGTGATACTCCGATTTGAATTTACCTAGTAGGCAGACGCTCTGCCACTTGAAATGATTTGTCACTTGTTTAGCATCAGCTATGACCAGGATAGGATTGTATGCTGGCCTGGCTGTCCTGGCCTGGCCTCACTGTGATCTTCCTATTTGTGTTTTCCAGTGTTGCTGGGTTGGCAGGTATATGTCACCACACCCAGCCACGTGCTGATATTAGATAACATTGCTATGCCCCACCACTCGCTAAGATGGAGTCTCTAAAATTTTTGTTTCATCTGGGTTGTTTTAAACCATGATCCCTCAATCTCTGCCTCCTAAGTAGCTAAAGATAGACTTGACCCTGCCGGGTGCAGTGACTCATGCCTATAATCCTAGCTACTCAGGAGGCTGAGATCTGAGGGTCAAGGTTCAAAGCTAGTCTGGGCACAAAAGGACCTGAGACTTTTATCTCCAATTAACCTCTAGAAAATGGGAAATGGGGCTTGGCTCAAGGCTAGGGTGGTAGCCTTGATCTGAAAAGCACATGGACAGCGCCCAGGCAGACTTCAAGCCCCATGACCCACCAAAAAAAAAAAAAAAAAAAAGACTTGACCCTGGCTAGTAAAGTCTTTAATGGATCTATTTCTCCCTACAGAATAAGTAAAGCCTCAGTAGTATGAAGCAGTCCAAAAGAACAAAAAAGAGACTGTCTCTGTTGTCAGTATTTACTGGCTGAGTCCAATAATCTTGCTTCTTTCTTTTTTTCTTTGTAGTGCCAGTCCTAAGACTTGAACTCAGGGTCTGAGCATTGTCCCTGAGCTTCTTTTGTTCAAGACTAGCACTCTACTATTTGAGTCTCAGCTTCCTTTCTGGATTTTTGGTAGTTTATTGGAGATAAGAGTCTCACAGACTTACCTGCCCTAGCTGGCTTTTGCACGAGCATCCTTCTATCTTAGCCTCTTAAGTAGTGGTGGTTACAGGTGGGGGGCATTGGTACCTGGCACACACAGGTAGCTCTGCAGCCAGACAGATAAAAGCATAATTTTTGTGAGGGTAGTTTGCCAGTAAGCTGGTAATGAGGGAAAGTGACATCGTGAGTTTCCCAAGCTGAAAAGCAGTTTTTCCCTAAGGAGGTGGGCTTTAAATAAAAACTTTTTTCCTGATTCATTTCAGAATTTTAGAGTAGCCTTGTGAGGATAAAAGACCGAGTTCATGTATAGAAATGAGGAACCAAGTTTGTCCACAGCCAAAGGAAGAATGAACAGTTACAAACGATTGCAGCCTGTTTTATCTGTCCCAGAACAAGTCTGGGCAGTGGCTGTTCTCTCAGGTCAGAGTCCTCCGGAGGGAAAGATAAAACGATTGTGGGGTGAGGTAAAATTCTATATAGCGCAGACCTTTCTCTGGCTCCTCAGCTGTCTGCTTGCTTCTCATAACCGGAGTGAATGTCGAGCCTGACAAGCCCCACCCCACCCACATTCCTGTAAATAAGGATGTGACTCAGACCCCACGAGCCCACAGTGCCACGGACACTCTGATGTGCTGATTATTTAAAGATCAATGGGAGTGGTAAAAAGGAGAGAAATTGATGGTGGCTAATTTCCAGTGGTTTCCTTGGTTTTGTTTGGCTACTCATTTCAGTGGGATTATGTCTCAGTAGTTTGAAAACACCCAGATTGCCAAATAGCTTGGCAGGGTTCTGGTGTGTTCTGCCGTCCTGTAAAGTCTCAGCCTTTGGTGTGTGGGAACTTGAAGCATGGAGGAAATGGAGAGGTGTCTGTTGGACTTGTCTTTGTGGGCAGGACAAGGATCCTCCTACTTCCGCCTCCCTATTCGCTGGAACTGTAGGTTAATGCCAGCATATCTGGCTCTGTAACTGACTCTTGTACCTGGCTGCATCCTTTGGAATCCTTACAAAACACATAAACATGGTTGTCAGACCTCAAGTCCCAGGTTAGAAGCAGGAAGCACAGCTTGTCTCTATGCACCGTGGAAAGTCTCTGTTTGGTTTTGATTTTGTGAAGTGCTGGCCTTGTCTTTAGAGAGAGATGAGTGTTGACAGTGCTTGCAAAGCCACTGGTCCTTACCACCAAACTGTCCCATCATTTCGATATAAACACAAAAATTTAGGACACTAATGATAATAGCAACAATGATCATTTATACTAAAACTATTAGATGACATTCCTTGATGTCTAGCGGACTCCGAAATGGAAGCAAAGGATTTCTTTATTTTTTAGCAAGGGATAAAACCCTCAGTGTAGGACTTCTTGACAAGACTGCGTGTGAGTGTGCGATTTAGGGTTAAGGTTTGGAGTGTGAAATGCTATTTATCATGAATGTATCTCAGTCTTACTCTTTATAAGTCCCCATAAATATGTGTGTGTGTGGGGGTGTGGGTGTGGGTGTGTGCATGTGTGTGAAACCAGGGGCTGTATAGAGAATATTCTTCGAGTTTATCCCTGTAATTGTAAACCCTTCCCAAGACACTCTCCACTATCATCTGTTTGATGAGAAGAAAGTCATGTGGAAATAGGATAGAGCATTTCTGAAACCATGTTTCAACACCAGTGTTAAAAATGTTGCTGACTAAAGCAATAAAGTGCTTCCTTAGCCATTGCAAGTCCCTCATTTAGTCTCTAGTACTGCCAAGAAAAAGAAATAAAATGTTAACAAGGATTTCTAAAAAAAGAGAAAGAAGGAAAGAAAAGAGATGAAAAAAGCCTTCTCTTGGCATATCTGCCTTGTATCATTACAGCAATGCCAGTCAATATCTGTTGTTGCTCTATTTAAAAAACAGAGGCTTGGCTGGGGGTGTGGCCTAGTTGTAGAGTGCTTACTTAGCATGCATGAAGACCTGGGTTCGATCCTCAGTACCACATACACAGAAATAGCCAGAAGTGGTGCTGTGGCTCAAGTGGTAGAGCTCTAACCTTGAGAAAGCTCAAGAACAGTGCCCAGGCCCTGAGTTCAAGTTCCAGACTGGCCAAAACAAAACAAAAGAAAGCCACAGAGGCTTGAGTTGGAACACTTGCCTACCGTATAAGGTACCCAGTATTTGATTCTCAGTACTGCTCTCTCTTTGCTCTCTTGCTTTTTCACTCTAAAATGGACGGCTACCATTTGAGTCATGCTTCCAGTTCTGGCTTAGTTGTCAGGCTCAAACTCAGGACTTGGGTTACTACCGTTTCTGAACCTTTTTTATGCTTAAGGCTAGCACTCTACCACTTGAGACACCATAATACTTCCAGTTTTTGAGTGGTTAATTGGAAATAAGAGTCTCACAGGGAACTTTTCTTCCTGAGCTGGATCTGAACTGTGATCCTCAGACCCCAGCATCCTGAGTAGCTAGGATTACAGGTGTCAGCCACTGGCAGTTCTGGCATTTTGCTGGTTAGTTGGAGATAAGAATCTCATGTATTGTAATTATTGAGATCTGCTTCTCATTCTCAGAGTTGAAAATAGCAGTATATATTTTTCCAATTAACATTCTCAGGCTGGCTTTGCACCTCAATCCTCTCCTAAATTCTCAGCCTCCTGCATAGCCAGAACTAAATGCATGATCCAGCCCCCCCAGCAAACACACACACACACACACACACACACTTTTTTTTTGTTGGTTCTTGGGCTTGAACTCACGCCTGGGCACTGTCCCTGAGCTTCTTTTGCTCGAGGCTAGCTCTCTACCACTTGAGCCACAGCACTACTTCTGGCTTTTTCTGTTATGTGGTACTGAGTAATCAAACCCAGGGCTTCATGCATGCTAGGCAAGCACTCTACAACTAAGCCCCATTTCCACACATAGACAGAAAAAAATACCATCACAATCAACAAATAAGCTCACTATCTCTTTGTTCTACTCCTCCCATAGAACTCTATTGAAATGCATTTTAAGTTTTCCCTAATGAAGGAGCTCAAGATGAATTTTGCCTAAAGGCTACATTACGTTGGTAAGTATATTTGAAAGCTCTCCACAAATATTTGCAGAATGATAACATCCTATTTAGTAAGTATTAGATTTGTAGCTTTCCTGGAATAGTTTTGCTTAGTTTATTATATAAAATCAATTAAAAATAAATTATCATCTAAGCAGAAAACCAGAAAGCTCTCCATCTCTGCTTCTCACAGTTATTTTTGAAGAGATAGGAAGTCATGTTGAGAGGCCCACAAACATGTCTGTGCTACACAAAGTTTGATTGCCTCTTACTGCAGTATTGGTGGGTTGCACAAAATATTACTGTTTCTTTCTGTTCAGTCACAGCATTTTAAAAAATTTCTTTACTAATCTGTAATTCATTTTTGTGAGTAATTTGAGTTAAAAATGGTATGACTAAGCCAGTCTGGTGGCTCACCCCTGTAATCCTAGCGACTCTGGAGGCTGAGATCTGAGGATCTCAGTTCATTGCCAGCCCGGGCACTAAAGAACATGAGACTCTTATCTCTAATTAACCACCAGAAAACTGGAAATGGTGCTGTGACTCAAGAGGTAGGGTGGTAGCCTTGAGCTGAAGAGCTCAGGGACAACGCCCAGGCCGAGTACAAGTACCTTGACCAAAAATTAAAAAGTGGTATGATTACAATGATTAAGATCAGACTGATTACAATTATAATCATTAGGATTTATAACCATCTGAGTAGCATGGCTTTAAAGAAGTGAATGGTGTTTCTTTGTTCTTGTGTAAATGATGTGGATGTGAAATTCTGGGAAAATAAGAAGGTTCTGTGACAGCATGCCTTCAGGAACTGAAATTTCTGTCATTACTGACATGTGGCTCTCACTCTCTGAGTTCAAGACAGCAGTATCTGGTTTTTAAGAAGCAAGAGAAGGAAGCATCACTAGCAAAACAAAGACGATGCTTGATGCCTTCCAAAGTACCCCCAAAATATTTCTAAGTAGAGCCGGACATGGTGGCTCATGCCTGTGATCCCAGCTAGTCAGGAGGCTGAGATCTGAGGATTGCTGTTCAAAGCCAGACTGCACTAAAGAATGTGAAACGCTTATCTCCAATGAATCATTAGAAAACGGGAAGTGGGGCTGTGGCTTCAGGAGCAAGGCAGTGGCCTTGAGCTGAAGAGCTCAGGGACAACCTAAGTTCAAGCTCCACAGCTGACCCCCCCCCCAAAAAAGTAGGACTTTATCAACATCATCATCATTATTATTATTATTATTTTATCTTTAGCGGTTCTGATGTCTCAAATTCAGGGTCTCAGGTTTGGTAGGCTGGTTTTCACTGGTTATTTCTGAGATCACCTCAGTTCCCCCTCAGAACTTGTGATCAGCCCCTTTTTAGCCTTTTAGGCTTCTCATCACCACTTGAATC
Source organism: Megascapheus bottae (assembly GCF_031878675.1). Lineage (NCBI taxonomy): Eukaryota > Metazoa > Chordata > Mammalia > Rodentia > Geomyidae > Megascapheus > Megascapheus bottae. The sequence continues at coordinate 94,955,257 of NC_143509.1, forward strand.
TAAGTCACAGGCCACTAGGACCATGAAAAAAAAGAACTTTTTTTTTTTTTTGCCCAGTCGGCCTAATAATCACAATCTTAATCTCAGCCTCCTGCATAGCTTACGGTGACAGGTGTGTCACTGCGATATCAAGCTACAAGTTGAGAAAGGAGTCTGATGGACTTTTCTGCCTAGGCTGGACTGAAACTCAACCCTCTCATTCTCAGCCTTCAAAGTAGCTAAGATTATGGGAACGAGCCAGGCTCAGTTGTGACTTTCTGATGGTTCTTCTTATGTGTCAATTTGACTGGAGTACAAGTTATGTAGGTATTTTGTTGGAACAATCTTCTACATGTGTCTACGAGAATAGACCAAGTACTGCCTACCCTAATGTGGTTAGGTCTCATCCAGTCAACTTAAGGCTTACTTAAGGCTGACTCTTAAGTATGAGGGACTGCTGCCTGATTGTCTGGAGCTGGGACAGTTGCTTCCTACTTTAGTGTCATGCTGAAACATTGGCCTTTTGTGGCGCTTGAACCTGCCGTGCTAAACTTCTCTCCTGTGCCTCTAGTTGGCTGACTCCAGCTCTTTAGATTTGGTTGACCTCCATAATTTCATGAGCCAGCTCCTATAAACAATCTGTCTGTCTATCTGTTGGTTTATCTATTCTGTCTTCCCCTAGGGGTTCTGTTCTCTAGAACCCTGACTATTAGTCATATTTCCTGGAACTTGGTGTAGAAGAAGAATGAAGATGTGGGATGGAATGTGAGTGGGTACAACTAGGAGACTGCTGCTCATATCCTCAGGGTGTCAGTGAGTGAGTGTCCCACAGATCCTCTGATGCTCGTGTGTCTCTGCTGTCTGTGTGTCTGGCATGTGTGGGTGTCTCTGATGATGGTGCAGTCATCACTGAAGGAAATGTTCCATACTTTCTGACACACAGAGCCTGTCTGCCACTGGGGAAATGAAAATTCATAAAAGATCTCAATCAGAAACAGATTCTTCCACTTTCACAGTCTCTTTGGAGTATTGACAATATAAATGTGTGTATAAAGACAGAAGTTTGGGGCCAGGCGCATGGTCTAGTGGTAAAGTGCCTGCCTAGCATGCACGAAGCCCTGGTTTTAATTCCTTGGTACCACATACACAGAAAAAGCCACAAGTGATGCTGTGACTCAAGTGGTAGAGCACACAAGTGGTAGAGTGTTCTGATCAACGTCACTCCTCTCAATACTCTCACTCTCCCCTACCTACTTCTTCCCTCATCACCAAAGAAAGATCGCAGTTCGGAATCACATTCCTCAGTTCCTAGTCTGAGTATTTGGAAGATAGATCAGTGGCTAATAGCACATGTCACCATGTGGTTAGAGACCAAGTTCCTGATTTTAGAAGCAGCATCTCAGCTCTTATAGAATCACTAATATGAACTTTACATCTGTTCTCAAACACTGCGAGGGCCAAATGAGCACAGTCCTGCTGGTTGTTGTTCAGACACTTCTGGATGGCTCATTCCTCCATTCCTAGGGAGAGCAGGGGAAAGAGTCCTCAATTTTGTATGCCCAAACTAGGTAGGTCATTACTACACAGGAGTTGAATAAAAAAGCTTGTTGAATAAAAAGTTGTTTTAAAAAAAGCTTTCTTTAATAGATCAACTATACAGCTTTAAGGGCTGTATAGTTAAGAATATCAGAGTAGTGACAGAGCATTAAAACTAATTCAAGGACTTATTGAATGCAAGGCTCTATATAGCTATTCAAAAGCACATATATAATGTGCTCTCCTCCCCTGTTCTCTCCTCTCCTCCCCTCTCCTCTCCTCCCCACCCCTCCCCTCCCCTCTCTTCTCCTCTCCTTCCTCTCCTCCTCCTCCTCCTCCTCCTCCTCCTCCTCCTCCTCCTCCCTTCTTCTCTCACATTCCCTCCCCTCCCCCTCTTTCCCTCCCTTCCTCTCTCCCTCCTTTTCTCCTTCCTTTTCTCTCTCCCTCCCTCTTTTCCTCTCTCCCTCTCCCCCTCTGTATTAGTAGAGATTGAATGTGGCCTTGTGCTTGCTAGGCAAACATTTGAGCTATACTCCCAGTCCTTTTGCATCTTTTAGTTTCCTTTTTTAGGTAGTCTCACTCTTTGACCTGGCTATTCTAGGACAAGATTGTCCCACCTCTACCTCCCAAGTAGCTGGGATTACAGATTTATACCACTTAACTGGGCTCTGAATAAGACTTTTGAACCTAAATGTTATTATTTACAAAACTCTCACCTCATCGGCTACCTACTAAGTCTTTAATTTTTCTATTTCATCCATTTTTTCCCTTTTGCACAGCACATGGCACATTAAAGGCTCCAATGAGAGTGTCTTAATTGGCTTTAACCTAGATTTTTTTCTTTTTTTGTTTCTGAATTCATAGGTCAAAGGCCTTTGTCTGTCTTTTGACATCTTCTCATATAACAGCATCTTAGCTAGCTTCATATCTGGGTAGTCATTTGGCGAACGTTTGTTTGGCTATTTGTAGGTGAATGATTACTACTGAATTAATTACAAATATTCCTTGAAAAGCCCTTGACATTGAACATGAAAAAAAATGACCCATAAGAATTGAATTATCCACATATAGCAGGCAAACTAATTAGCAAGGGAGATGGGAGGTATCTATATCATGAAATATTTATAAGGCAAATTAATGGTTTGCATTCTAATCAAAGTAGCTTTGACTTGCCTCTCCCCTTCCCTGTGGTACTCTGAAGTAAAACCAGTACGGTATATACTTTTTAAAAAAATGTTTCCTTCCTGGGCTCTGGTGACGCATGCCTGTTTGACAAAATGTGTAGCGACTCAGGATATATCCAAGTTGACTCGTGAAATTAACTGTTACAGCGAGCCAGTCGCCAAAAACTGTATGCAGTACTTTAAATGCCTGGGTTTACATGTTGCAAGGACAATTCCTCAGCCTAGTTAAATGTACTAAACCCAAATGAAGCTGATTGACAGACTGGACAGCTCCCAGAACCAGGGTAGGGTTCTGAGAATCCTCATCCCAAGGTGATCTGACATTTGTAGAAAAAATACAAGTGTGTCATAGGAAACTTAATTGGCTACCTCTTAGTCAACCAACCTGGAAATTGCATCCAGCTCAACAACTTAATTATTTATAGCTTAATTAGTTAGTTAACAGAGCCTCTCTGCCAAAAAAAACAAACAAACAAACAAAAAAAACTGCAGTTGCTGCAGCAAACCTGCATTTACTGTGTTGTATTTAATGTAAGCACATGTAAAAAAGTTAAGTATGCTCCATTCTTGCTCTAATTCTTGTACCTGGTCATCACTGAGGTTTAATTAGTACAAAAGATTCATACAACTAGATGTGAAGATTTAATTGCATATAAATGATTACATCGGCAGATTGCTGGCTGCTTGCTTTGTGCTGAGCACGTCAAGGCTACAAAAGCTACAACTTAACTAATACAAGGCCAATGGTTGAGAAGAAGCTTGACTTCATGGGCTCCCTTGAGAGTTTCTCCCTTCACTCTTTGTCCCCTCACATTATTTCCTCTTCTGATTGTACTTTCTGTGTTGGAGCCCTACAAATGTCAGGACTGTAGAATATGGTGTTGATACCGATATGGTTTAGATTTTAAATATAATCCTCAAAAATCATAATTATGTCGAAGCTTGATCCTCAGCTCATGGTGCAAAAAGCCTCACGTTAGGACTTAGGGATAAGAAGAAAGCTGGAAGGAGGAGATCACGGGGGAACATTCCCTTGGGATTGTACATTGGAATGCTGTCTTCCTCCTTCACTCTGCTTCCTGGCTTCCAGGTGAGCAGCTTTCCTTTGCCATGATCTTTTATCATGATGTGCTTCCTTGACACAGGCCTAAAGCAACTGGGCCAACAGCCATAGGCAGTAACCTCTGAAGCCATAAGCTAATGTAAACTCTGACTTCTAATAACTTCTTTATCCTAGGTACATTGTCATAGCTATGGAAAGCTGACTAAGATCAGAAATGCAGAACGAGAGGTGGTAAAATCACTCAAAGGTGAGTCATTTGTTGTCATAGGAGTCAGCTGCAGTGAGGCAACAATAGCTGAAGGGAGAAACAAGGAAGAAACCTCCAGGAGACAGAGAGGGTGAGAAAGGTAAGGGGAAAGGTAAGATGAAGGGAGATAGCAGATCACATTCACCTCTATCTTCTTTTTTTATTTATTTTTATTTTTTTGTCCATCGTGGGACTTGAACTCTGGGCCTGGGTGTTGTCCCTGAACTCTTCAGCTCAAGGCTACCGTTCTACCCCTTGAGTCACAGCACCACTTTCAGTTTTCTGGTGATTAATTGGAGATACGAGTCTCACAGACTTCAGATCTCAGTCTCCTGAGTAGTGTCTATCGCATTTGTTCATCCTTTATCCCTCCATTTCTGTGTCCCTCCTTATCCTCCCACAGTCAGACAAACAAATAAGGCAAGAAAAGAAAACAAACACAGCAACAAAGAAAAAAATCCCTCTTGTTTCCATTGCATGCAGTTCATTTCAATAACTAAAAAAAAAATTTTTTTTTGTCAATCTGAGCTCTTCAGCTCAAGTCTATTGCTTTAGAATTTGAGCCACAGAGCCATTGGTGATTAAGTGGAGATAAGAATCTCAAAGACTTTCATTCTGGGATTGGCTTTGAAATGGGACCCTCAGACCTCAGCCTCCTGAGAAGCTAGGATTACAAGTGTGAGCCCCCAGTGCCAGGCAATAAATATTATTTTATATGACTAGAGGCATGTAGGCATTGCACATTTTTTTTTGCCAGTCCTGGGCTTAAGCTCAGGGCCTGAGCACTGTCCTTGGATTTTTCTCAAGGCTAGAGCTCCACCACTTGAGCCTCAACACCACTTCTGGCTTTTTCTAAGTATGTGGTACAGAGGAATCGAACCTGGGTCTTCGTGCATGCTAGGCAAGCATTCTACCACTAGGCCAAACTCCCAGCCCCTGCATTGTACTTTTGTGTTCTCATTATCATCCCCCTCCCAACTCCCCCAGCCCGAATATCCTCCTTCAGTCTCACTGTGCACTTCTACCATCTTACAGAAGGTGCTAAGGCTCTCTCAAGAGAAATCTCAAACAAGTTAGAGATCAGAGAAGGCAAAATCTGGTAAAGATGAATAAGAGAACTATAGAATGTGTAGTTCTTGGGAAAATAAAGAAAGGCTTGAGTTCTCAAAGACAAAGGTTTGGGTCTACATGGTAGTACACATTTGTAAGCCCAGCTACTAGGGAGCCATCATGAGTGTACCTGGGCAAAAGCCATGCTGGTGTGATATGGTGTGATAGAATACTTGCTCGGCAAGCATGAGGCCAAGTTTAATCCTTAATACATTAGCAATAAAAAGGCAATGAAGACTATAGTGTCCATGATTCATAGCAAGATGGAACTTACAAGAAAATTGGGTTAATTAATTGAATATTAGTATCACATTGTCTCTTAGAACCTTTGCTCATAATGTTCTTCCTGTGAGAAAGATTACTGTCTCTGTCATCGCATGCTGAATTTCCATTCCTGACTGGGTCTCAGCCTTGCAAATGTGGCATCTTCACTCTGTGTTCTCTAACGCATGCTATTTTGGAATTCCTCATAGTGATGGAACTTACACGCTGACACATCCATATTCCTGTGAGCCGGAAGCCCCTTGTGGATGTTGGCTGGGTCTTGTTGTATATACTTTTCTGTCTCCAGATCCCTCTTGTGTATCAGGCACCAGATAGGAATTTAGTAGCTATTTGCCAACTGAAGGAATAAATGAAGGAGGATTCCAATCCTGTTATGTCAACAACACTGAAGCCACTGCTATGTGCTTGGTGGAAAAAACATTAGGAAGGGCAAGGTAGAAGAAGCCATGAAACACAGCAGCTGGATGCTCTCCTTGGCCCCAAAAGAACTTGGAATCTGTAATACTTGTGCATGATAATGTTATACAAGGCCAATGACCTAATGCAATAGCAGAATATGAGCAAGGTCTAAGATATCCACAGTTAACGCTCAGCGGTGTCTGTTTCAGATGAGCAATACTTGGGATTTACTCATGGGAAACATTATTCCTCTGCTTCTAAAAGCTCAAATTTGACTGGACTTATATTTTATCAGCCCTAAGGTAGGAACTTGGGTGTAAGAGACTGTATTGCTTATTCCGGGGATAGAACGGGGACAGTGAAAGAAAGATAAGTGATCCAAGCCAAGAACCTGTGGCTCCCCCTATTGTCCCAGCTACTCAAGAGGCTGAGATCTGAGGATCATGGCTCAAAGCCAGTTTTGAGGAGTAAGGATTAATTTCTTAATCCTCCTTAATATAATATGATAATGTTTTTTAAACAATGTTGGTGCACCTCTTGCTGAGTCTCACAACTACTATTTTCCTATCTATGATCACTCAACAAGCTATTACTTATTTTAGAATGCAAATCTGCTTTGACCCTAGTATCTATATTGTGATAGCACATATACCAAGTGCTCACAGGTAGTAATCAATTATTGAGCTCCCTAGTATATAGGCTATGGGAACAGAAAGTTGCAAATATTGAATTCTGTCTTCAGGACTCAAGGCTTTGCAATGAGGAGTGCCTCAGTACTGGACAACAGAATAATATTATCATTGAACCTGGTTAGCAATAGGCAGTCTATAAAAAAATACAAGTAAAAGAAATAGTCATAGTTTTAAAAATAGTTATGGCGGGCCGGGAGTTTGGCCTAGTGGTTAAAGTGCTTGCCTAGCATGCATGAAGACCCGGGTTCAATTCCTCGGTACCACATATAGAAAAAAGCCAGAAGTGGTGCTGAGGCTCAAGTGGTAGAGCTCTAGCCTTGAGAAAGTCCAAGGACAGTGCTCAGGCCCTGAGCTCAAGCCCAGGACTGGCAAAAGAAAAAAAATAGTTATGGCATCTTCTCTCAACCAGCCTTCAAAAGATTCCTGTGATTTTCTTTCCTTTTCTTTCCTTTTTATGCCAGTCCTGGGCTTGAACTCAGGGCCTGAGCACTGTCCTTGGACTTTCTCAAAGCTAGAGCTCTACCACTTGAACCTCAACACAACTTACAGCTTTTTTCTATGTATGTGGTACTGAGGAATCGAACCTCAGTCTTTGTGCATGCTAGGCAAGCACTCAACCATTAGGCCAAACTCTCAGTCCGTGATTTTCTTTTTTATTAATGTTCCATACTGAAGCAATAAATCCTCAGATTTCCCCTTTATAATAAATACCCATAGATAGTATTAGTCACATTCATTTAATAATTATTATCTATAATTTTCAGTCCTTTATAACATGAAACAATGCCATTTTATTAGAAATATACATTCACACTAAAATATGTTTCATATTTCTTTATAATTCTGTAACCTACATGCATAGTTAGATGATAAAATGCTTCCCACATAATTATTTCAATTGCAGAAAATGTTACATTACTGGAGTAGGCTTTGCTCTAAAATATTCAAATATGTAATTAAATTAGAGTCAATAGAAACAAAGATCTGAAACGTAAGCCATACTATGCCCTAAAGCAACACTGCCAAATTGTCCTATAATTTTAAAATTGCAACTATCATTATAAAATGTGAACACAAAATATTTTGTGATCTTTTCCTCAGAATTATGAACACCATTTTAATAAAAAACAATACCAAAAGAATAAACTCTTTTGAGATGAGCTAATTATTGTCTTGTTTTAAACCAAACTGGCTTCAAGAACTCTTTGAAGCAGCTCTCTTTCTTTTTTTGGTTCATATTTCACTGCTTTTCTTTAGCAACTTATCTGTTCATTTCCTTAGTTTTTTTCTTGGCTACAGAAAGCTACTTAAGGTGTATCTCCTTACTCAGTAAGCTTAGACACTCTTCTCTGGTTGATCTTCCTACAATGAGTAAACAGAAGGCCTTGAGTGCAGGGGTTTTTAGTCCTTGGTCCCTCCCTACCCCGTAGGAGGGATAGAGAGAACACGCCCCGACCAGGAGGAGCTGAGAAAGGAAAGGGCCACTGACCTCCACCACCCAGCCCTCCTTCGCTGGAGGACAATCAGATGCATCAGGGAGACCCATGAAGGCAGGAACTCGTTTATTGAGGAAGTCCATTCAGCTAATATAGGGTACAGGAGCCTATCAGCACAAAGGTAGGCAGGGCGGGGGAGGTCCATGTGTTTACTCTCACTATAGGTCTCAGCAGAGAGGGATAAAGCAATAACACATTCGTACCCAGTGGTAATCAAGTCTCAGCAGAAAGTAATTCGCAATACTGACGATATAGCTCAAAGTGAGGCATGGCATTCATACATGACAGCTCATTTCTTTGTGTGGTATCTTACTCAGTGATGCAGATTCATGGGCCAGCTTGACCCTGCACTTGGCTCCTAACACTTGAGAAAAAGTGTCCAGATGTCCTATAAAGGCGATGATAGTACTCTCATTAAAGGAGAAGCTCTACGTGTGCTTTGGAAGCACATATACTAAAATTGGAAGGACACAGCGATGAAGCCTCTATGCAAGTACAAATTCTTGAAATTTCACTGTTTTTTACATTTTTCTATTTCTCCCTATATTGTCATACTAAAGAAAATCCTATGTAAATCTCTACTATCCTGCTATCCTAAAGCAGATGCTAAAACTTTTAAAACAATTAAATGAAGGGACTGGGATTTTGATCTAGTGGTAGAGTGCTTGCCTAGCATGCACGAAGCCTGGGTTTGATTTTTCAGTACCACATACACAGAAAAAGCCAGGCGTGGTACTGTGGTTCAAGTGGCAGAGTGTTAGCCTTGAGAAAGCCCAAGGACAGTGCCCAGGCCCTGAGCTCAAGCCCCCCCCCCCCAAAAGAGGCAAAAAAAAAAAAAAGGAAGGAAGGAAGGAAGGAAGGAAGGAAGGAAGGAAGGAAGGAAGGAAGGAAGGAAGAAAAAGAAAAAAAAGCATGCAAAGTCTCAGGCCTCAAAGCTACAGTATTGACAATAAAATAAATAATTTTTTAAAGAAATGGTAGCACAGATGGAAAGAATTTGATCAAAGTATATTATATGCATATTATAATTATAATCATGAAACTTTCTGCACAATTGATTTATGCCAATAAAAATAGCAAAATTAAGTTTTTCATGCAAGATAAAATGAACATATATTAAATAATTTAGTTAATGCAGGCGTTAATGAAGGGGGGTCATAACTATTTCAGAAGAGCACAAACATTTGTAGTGAGATAACAATGTACAGTGCATTTGCAAAACTGGCAAAGCTGGTCTGTATCTACTGTGGCCAATTTGCATTTTTGTGCACAGGGATTATTTGCACCAAAATTAGCTTTTCTCATTTCTTTGTTTAAAGGATGGTACTATAGCTTGGTCTAAAGTCAAACATATGCATAGTAAACTCATATGAATAAGCTAGACAGAGTACCCAATAATAAATTGAAATTCACTTTTATTTTGGGGGGGACTTGGGGACCTTGAGCTCAGAGCCTGAGCACTGTCCTTGGGCTTTCTCCAGGCTAGAGCTCTACCACTTGAGCCACAGCACCTCTTCCAGCTTTTTTATACGTATATGGTACCAAGGAATTGAACCTGGGTCTTTGTACATGCTAGGCAAACACTCTCCCACTAGGCCAAACTCCCAGCCTGAAATTCACTTTTAAATGTATTCTTTATATAATTTTTCATCCATCTGACATCCTTGTAATGATAAATAAGTCAAGATACAGAAAATTAGTTCTTAGGGGCATTAGATGTTTTTTAAAGCCTACTTTTTTTTTCTACCTTTCATAGTTCTTACCTGGGACAGATCCCTATAACAAGGAAAAAGTAGAAATTTAATAATCTATGTATGCATGGAAAATACTCCAAGAGGTGGTTTGAGGTGGAAAATAGCCCAGAGGCTTTGAATTCAGGCTTCAATGGTACCTTCTCTGAAACAAGACAGAGAAGGTAGATTATGACTTAAATTGGTACTTTCCTCATTATTATATCTCTCTAGCAGTTTAGTCTTCCCTCTGATATAGAGGCATTCTTAAAAAAAAAAAAAGTGTCCCAAAGACAGCACACTTACCTAGCAGGTACCAGACCCTGAAACCGCAGCATTTAAAAAAGGTGCTTGTTGGGGGAGGGGGGAAGGGAAATGGGGACCATGACATGTGAAAGGGTATCAATGTGTGGGAATTAAGGCACCATTTATCTGGCAAATATCATGTAACCCTTCTATTAATTACAATAAAAAATATATTAAAAAAATAAAAAATAAAAAGGTGTTTGTTTTCCTTAAATTTCCTTCCATTTACATCTATAGTTTTAAAAAATATTATTTATTCCAAAAACGTATATCTGGGGGTGGTATTTTTGGTTCTTCTATAGGTAAAGACATTTTCATTCACGAATTCCTATAGCCAGGCACAGGTGGTTCAGACCTATAATCCTAGCTACTCAAGAGGCTAAGATCTGAATATTGCGGTTTGAAGCCATCCTTGGTAGGAAAGTCTGTCAGACTCTTATCTCCAATTAACAAGAATTCCCACAAGAAAACTGAAAGTGGTGCTATGGCTCAAAATGGAAAAGTGATGGCCTTGAGCGAAAGAACTCAGGGATCGCACTCAGGTCCAGATTTCAAACCCCATTACCAACTTAAAATTCCTACCATGCAAAAGCACATTCAGAAAATTGGGGTGAAATTCATTTTGAACAATAACATAACTATTCATATGCCTTTTAGGGCATGGTATGAACCAATTACAATATATTGAAAAAAACTGGAATAGCAATACTATTAATCTATAAATGTATTAACTTAAAACAGTTGCTTTTAAACCAAGAAAATGGACTGGGGGCTGGTGGCTCACACCTATAAACTAAGCTATTTGGGAGACTGAGATTTGATGATCATGGTTCAGAGTCAGCCTGGCAGGGAAATCTATGAAACTCTTATCTCCAATTAACCACAAAAAGCTGAAAGTAGAGCAGTGGCTCAAAGTGATACAGTGCTAGCCTTGAGCACAAAAAGTTCAGGGACAGTACTCTAGATCTGAGTTCAAGCCCTAGGACCAGCAAAACACACACACACACACACACACACACACACACACACACACACACGGGGTGGGGGGGGAGAGAGAGAGAGAGAGAGAGAGGGAGGGAGAGAAATAGTTAAAATAGTTTATTCTGAATGGAAATGATTGATGACAGCCTAGGAATGGGATTTTACATTTCTCTGAATTATGTTCTCCAGGGAATGAGGTCGTCTGGATTTCTATGGTTACAGAACAAAAGCAAATCATAAACCAATACATTTACCAGTTTCATTGGTGGGAACGTCATGAGGCGAGGCTATAGCTAAGAGGAGTCTTTGGATAGACTTCAAATATTATAATTTTCTGGTGGAGGCATTGGTCAGAGGCCTGCTGGCTTAGGAAGTGTATCTGTTAGTTGTGAGACCATTGTGTCAGATAGGGAAGTTAAGGTAACTGGTTTCACTGAACAATTCATGTGTGCCAGAGGCTTGATGAGGTGTTTGACATAAATTTTAACAATTTAACTTCCCTTTCAGAAAGGATGCAATCATCCTACTTTTTTTTTTTTTTTTTGCCAATCCTGGGGCTTGAACTCAGGGCCTGAGCACTGTTCTTGGGCTTTGTCAAGGATAGAGATCTACCATTTGAGCCACAGCACCAATTCCAGCCTTTTCTATGTATGTGGTACTGAGGGTCTTTGTACATGATAATGCACTCCACCACTAGGCCACACTCCCCGCCAATCATCCTATTTTATGGTGTAACAACTCATTCCTTCCTCATTCTCACTTACTCTTTTCAATACAGTGCGCGCGCGCGCGCGCGTGTGTGTGTGTGTGTGTGTGTGTGTATGCACATCGGTTCTGAGGCTTGGACTCAGGGCTTAGGCTCTGTCCCTGAGCTTTTTCACTCACAAATAGTTATTCTACCACTTGCGCTCTACTTCCAGTATTTTTAGCAGCTACTTGGCCATAGGAGTCTCACAGACTTTCCTGGCTCAAGCTGGCTGGCTTCTAATCATGATCCTCAGATCTCAGCCTTCTGAGTGGCTTGGATTACAGGCATCACCCACTAGCCCTCGGCTGGGAAATTAATTTTAGTATATACTGCATTTGCTTTAAAGAAGACCCTTTCTTGTTGTCCCTGGAAGCATTAAAATGTTTGATACTTTTCCTTATCATCGTAAGAACCAGAGTTACTACTTTACAGACCCAAAGGCTGGTTCATAGGGAAAAAACATGACTACTTAATCCAAGTTTGATATGTTATGACTCTGAGATCCAGGCAAAGGTGCTACTTATACACTTAGATTTGTTGTATAGGAAGGTGATTGGACACAAGCTTATGGACTACTGTTGACCAAGTAGAAGACACCTTAAGGCTGCTTTATTAGAATTCCTCTTTGTGTGGGATCCCTTCCTTCTGGGTGTCAGGAAAGACTGCTTGTAGTTTATGATTTAGTCCCAGGCAAGGGAGGCTAGAGAATGTCTTTATGATCAGAAGGCAAGGGACAGTTAAAGGAATATTTAATAAGCTTTATGGTTGGCTTGAAAGAAAGCGATTTTGGTTTCCATGAGTCAAATTGAGGAAAAAGAATTGTGCTCTCCCCATCAGCTTCCGGGAAGAACAAAAAGGCAGAGAAGTCTTAAGAATGCCCAATGGCTTTTATTCCAAATGACCTAGTATGCCATACTTAGCAGTATTGTTTTGTGTGTGTGTGTGTGTGTGTGTGTGTGTGTGTGTGTGTGTGTGTGTGTGTGTATGAACTTGAACATCTCAGAGGTACAGTTCTAAAGTCAGTCTGGCCATACATTTTAATTGCTTTGTGGCACTGTTATGAAAGGAAAATAAAACCAAGGGCTATACCAACAGCACCCTCTAAATAAAAATAGCTTCCTCCAGTCTCCTTCTCTGCCCCAGAAATGGGAAGGGTTGAATGAGGAAGTAGCATGAGTCACCACTATTACCACACCTCAGGAAAACCCCTGCTCCATCTTCCTCTTGTTCATATGGTGGTAGCTCTTTCTGGTAGAGGCTACAAAAAAAATAAAAAAGTTAAGCTCAGAGGTTTCCTGTAGGGATGCAGTGTCCATTCTATGGAAAACAGCAGTAATTAAGAAAAAAAACAAGGCCAAAAACCAAACTCAATCTTTGAGTAACAGCATGGCTCTGCTTCTAGGCTGGTTGTTTGAAGTAGGAATATAGTTTCTATATCTTGTTATGCATCTTTTACGGTTGCTAGGAGAACTGAGACTAGCCTCAGCAGACAAATTCTACCCCTAGGTACCTGAAGTAAGGGGGTATATTGTTTCTGTAGAGAAGATAAATTCATCAGTCCAGCTTGGTTTTCAGGAACATGTTTTCCTATTGGTCGCTGAGGTTTGAAGTTGTTGGTTGGTGCTCCTTGAGCCATATGGCCAGGCAGGCAGTGAGAGACTTCTCCCGGAAGATATGATACCTGGCCCAAAGATCAGTTTCTGTCACTAGAGATGGGGAAATAGGGAAAAAGGCACAGAATAATATAAATGTAAAATGGGGGAGGCGTGATTGTTATTTTTTTTGGGGGGGGAATAAGTTGAGGTATTTTAAAGTCCCATCTTCTAGGAAAATACAAACTTGCTTGGGAAAGGAACATTCATCTGAGGGAATTCTGTGTTGGGACCCAGTTAAGAAAGCTGGTATTTTACTTCTGTTGTTGTTTGTAAGTGGAGGGTCTGTTGTGCTTAAATTCAGGCCCTCATGCTTTCACTCAGCCTTTTCTGTCTTCATAGCTGCTGCTTAATCACTTGAGCCTCCAGTTGTGGCTTTTCGCTACTTAGAGACCAGTTTCTCTAAGGCTAGCTCTGAACTACGATTCTCAGATCTCAGCCTCTGGAGTAGTTCGGATTCCAGTTGTGAGCCACTGGTGAATGGCTTTGCTTTACTCCCGCAGAAAGCTCCTCATAGCCAGCTGCTGATGACTCACCCCTAGAATCCTAACTACTCAGAAGGCTGAGATCTGAAGATCCCAGCTCAAAGCTAACCCAGGAAGGAAAGTGTCTGAGACTCTTACCTCCAATTAACCACCCAAGAACCGGAAGTAGGCCTGTGACTCAAAGTGATGGAGGGCTAGCCTTGAGCAAAAGAGCTCAGGGACAGAATACAGGCCTTGTGTTCAAGACTCAGAGAGGGAGAGGGAAGGGAGAGAGAGAGAGAGAGAGAGAGAGAGAGAGAGAGAGAGAGAGAGAGAGAGAGAGAGAGAGAGACAGACAGACAGACAGACAGACAGACAGACAGACAGAGACAGAGAGACTCTCTCTTCATATTATAAGTAGAGAAACCCCAGCATAACAATGACCAATTTTGCTCCTGTTATCATAATATTTCTGGGGGTGATGTTGGATTGGTATTAATTGGTAATCATGTTTTTGAGAAATTTGGGGTTGCCTCATGGAGTTGTAGGACTAACTTAGTTGCTAGAATGCTATCATTGAGTGAAAGCTGATGACACCAAGTTGAAGCCCTGGTCTTGGACCTTAAAAGAAAGGAAGGAAGGAAGGAAGGAAGGAAGGAAGGAAGGAAGGAAGGAAGGAAGGAAGGAAGGAAGGAAGGAAGGAAGGAAGGAGAAGGGAAGGGACGGGAAGGAGGGAGGGGAGGGGAGGGAAGGGAAAGAAAGGAAAGGAAAGGAAAGGAAAGGAAAGGAAAGGAAAGGAAAGGAAAGGAAAGAAAAGGAAAGGAAAGGAAAGGAGAGCTAAGTGCTTATGCCTGTAATCCTAGCTACTCAGGAGGCTGAGATCTGAGGATCACAGTTAGAAGCTGACCCAGAGAGAAAAGTTCCCGAGACTCTCTAATTAACTACTCAGAAGAAGCTGGACATGGTGTTGTGGCTCAAGTGGTAGAGTGTTAGTTTTGAGCACAAAAGGGCTCAGGGACAGCACCCAGGCCTTGACCCAGAACTAGAGAGAGCGGGAGGCGGGGGAGAGATTTGCTTTACCTGGAAAGCTATCAGTCGTCTAATTTATAATGGTGGTGATCTAGATTATGACCTTGAAATTTATTTCCAAATTCAAATGATGTTGAGAGTTCTTTCAATTACCCAGTGACTGGATTGACGCAATATCAAGATTCTGAATCAGATATATCTTTTCTGTTCTGTGAATGTGTGTGTGTGTGTGTGTGTGTGTGTGTGTGTGGTATGTGTGTGTGCATTTTTTGTTACCATTTAATGGTCATCACAGAAAGATTTCACTTAAAATAGCCAGTATAGATTATTGTGAGGGAAGAACTTGAAAGCTGCATCATTTTAATTTATTTACAAAAGAAATACTGGGGCTGGGAATGTGGTTTGCTGAGCATTCATGAAGCCCTGGATTCCATTCATCAGTACCTCATAAACGGCTACTGTGGCTCAAGTGGTAGAGTTAAAGAACCTCAGGGACAGTGCCTCAGGCCCTGAGTTCAAGCCCCAGGACTGGAAAAAAATTCTGCTATGGATATACAGTTTCACATATTGTAATGTTCACCCTTGAAAGTATACACTTCAGGCTGGGAGTTTGGCCTAGTGGTAGAGTACTTGCCTAGCATACATGATTCTCTGGGTTCAATTCCTTGGTACCACATACACTGAAAAAAGCAGGAAGTGGAGCTATGGCTCAAGTGGTAGAGTGCTGGCCTTAAGGAAAGCCTAAGGACAATACTCAGGCTCTGAGTTCACGCTCCATGACTGGCAAAAAAAAAAAAAAGTAAAGTATACAGCTCAGTCTTTTTCGGTGTAGTCATAGAATTGTGCAATTGTTATTAATATTTAATTTTAGAATATTTTCATCATTCTCAGAACCTGGCAAAGAAAATCCATACCCATGTGCACATGCTGTTTCCCCCTGTGCCCCAGGCTCTGCCAACCACTAATCTCCTTTGCCTGTTCTACATATTTCACACAAATTGAATCATACATATGTGGCCTTTAAAAAACAAAAACAAAAAAACCAAATATGGCCTTTGGGATCTGGTTTCTTTCACTTAGAAAACATTTCTTTTTTTTTAGATTCATCTATACTGGAGCATGGATGTGTACTCATTTGAACTCAGAGCCTTGGCCCTGTCGCTGAGCTTCTTTTGCTCAAGGCCTAGTGCTCTACCACTTTAAGGCACAACAGTTTTCTGAAGAGTCTCATGGACTTTCCTGCCTGAGCTGACTTTGAACCACTATCCCCAGATCTCAGCCTCCTGAGTAGTTGGGGTTATAGACATGAGCCACCAGCACTCGGCTGGCTTTACTTCTTACACTGAATTGTAAGAGCGAGTTGTGCTAGTCTCTATATGTGATGTGAGCCAAGATTCAAATTTCTTCTTTTGCGTACAAATCTCCATAGTTACTAGCCTCATTTGTTGCAAAGGCATTGTTTGCTCACTTCAGATGTGGAAAATTAATAGATCAGAAGTGTAAGAACTTTTAAAACTCAAATCTTTTTCATTGATCTATTTGTCTTAATTATTATCATTTTATAATAACCTATGAAATGGAAAGGTCTAACTCTTCCAACTTTGTTCACTTTTTAATTTTTTGTGCTGGTATGGGGACTTAAAGTCAGGGCCTGGGGACTGTCCCTTAGCTTTGTTGCTGATGCTCTAGGACTTGAGCCATACCTCTGGCCTGTGGAGATGAGAGATTCATGGACTTCCTACCTGAGTTTCTGCCCAGGCTGGTTTTGAACCTGAGATCCTCAGAACTCAATTTCCTGTGAAGCTAAGATTTCAGGCCTGAGGCACTGGTACCCAGTTATTCTTTTTATATTTTTCTCAAGAGTTTTGGGGGGGGGCGTGTCTGCATATTTCCTTACATGTTTTAAAACATGTACAGGAAAAAAATAGCTGAAACTTTGATGGACTGAGTTGAATATGTGGATTCAATTGTGGAATATTGCCATCATGCTTATCGAGGAACATATCTTATCTTTTCACTTACTTTGATCTTTTCAGTTACTTCCGGTGATGTTTTGTAGATTTCAATGTGTGAATCTCATACTTTGCAACAGTTTTATTCTTAAGTATTTGATGTTCATAATGGAATTCTTTTCTTGAATTCTCCGTTGGATTGTTTATTTCCAGTATGTAGAAATAGAACCCACTTTTGTATACAAATGGATACAAGATCCTGTAGTTTCGGGGCACACATGTGCTTGTGGTATTTCCATATAGTCATTTTACTCTGACTACCCTATGTAGATCTCTTTTCTCATCCCCAATTTTAGTAATATCAGTAACTTTCATTTCCTTTCAAGCATGTTTGATGATGAATTATCTTAGTTTTTCTTTATTTGGAGCTATATTTTTATTTAAGAATATAATTTTATTGTTAAGTAAAGGTTTTATACAGAGGGTTTACAATTTCACAATTCAGATTATATGTACATTTCTCTTTTGGACAATTTTACCCCTTCCTTCATTTTCCTCTAGTTTTCCCCTGCTCTCCCTTCCCACAAGTTTATCTGAAATGATTAGTTTTTTTTCAATAAGTAGCCATGTAGGTGAAATCTTAACAATTATGAGGCTTTGTGGAGATCCCAAACCAATTCTCTTCTCTTTATTTCTGCAGTGGACCACTGGTCCTCTCAGGTATACTACATGTCAGGCCATTGGCTTTCACCACCACACTGGAGCTAGGAAAAGGAAATAAGATCATGGTAGAGTAAAACACCATGAAGTATCTCACTCTTCTTACCAAATACAAACAATTTGCCTGACAAAACACTCCCTAGAATTTCATAACTCTTTAGAACTCAGGAAAAGTTGATTCTGACTTTTTTTTAAATTATGGATTTCACTGCTTTGGTAGAAGAGCAGTTTTTAGAGATTCTTTTTCTACAATTCAAGAAATACTCTCCAGCTGGCTGCTAGTGGCTCATTCTGTAATCCTAGCTACTCAGGAGGCTGAGATCTGAGGATTATGGTGTGAAGCCAGCCAGGGCAGAAAAGTCCCTGTGAGACTCTTCAGTTAACCACTCAAACTCTGGAAGTGGTGCTGTGGCTCAAGTGACAGAGTGCTAGCCTTGTGCAAAGAGGCTCAGGGACCTGAGTTCAAGCCCCATATCCAATAAGAAAAAAAATACTCTTCCTTTTAAGATGTTAAAAGATTACTTTTTAGCCAGATGCCAGTGATTTATTCTTACAATCTTAGCAACTCAGGAGGCTGAGATCTCAGCATCACAATTCAAAGCCAGTTGGGGCAGGAAAATCCAAGAGACTCATCTCCAATTAAGCACAAAAACAGCCAGAGTGGAGCTGTGCCTCATGTGGTAGAGCATTAGCCTTGAGCACCAAAATTCTGGGACAGTATCCAGTTCTTGCATTCAAGCCAGGACCTGGTACCAAGAGAAAAGAAAGGACTTTTTTTAATATAAGAAAGGTAAAATTATGAAGCAAAAAGTATAAAATTAAATGAATATACCTCAACATTTTACTTAACATATTGTATTAATAATTTAATTATTTGTAGAGCTTACTAAATTATAACTCGTATAATTTATTAATTTAAGTATAAATTGGGAAAATAATGAAAAGAACATATATACAGCACAGGCAGAATATTAGAAACAAGTGCATATTTTGTAATGCTTTCTGCCCAACGGTCATTTCAAGGGGCCCAATTCACTTTCATTTCTTCAGATAAGAACCATTTGCATTATTATCAATTCTAACAACTCACAGAGTTGTAAAATAGCTTAAAGACAATAAAAGGCTGAGATACCCTAGAAAGATACAGTTACACCCAGTAACTTCTCTAACTCCTATCAGTCTCACAGCTATTCTTGATAAGGGGACAGAGAGGAAGAGAAGATAGAGAAGAGCTGTACACAACCATTGGAGACACTGCTCTTGCTGGAAACCCTAGAGTCGGGCAGAACAGAAGGTTCAGGCCTCATGGTGGCTGTACCTCAAATCATAAAGCATCCTCTGGGAAGCAGATTTCCCCAGCGTAAGGGGAAGGCTGGGGTCACGTGACCACCATAGCTCCAGAGTGCCACCATAGCTCTGTGGTTTAACCAGTTCTGTGGAGGATTATGATCGTTGGTCTCCTAGGAAGGAGATACAGGAAGACTCAGTTATCACTGGAGCATGTTCGTGACTGTCTTCTGAACTCTGAAAGCATAACATTTATGTAAAAAAGGACTATCAGTGTGTTGGAAAGTGTTCTCATTTTGTTTGATTGGGGGGAGGGATTCCTTAGCTGCTAAGTCAGAATTCATCATAGGAAATGTCCTATCGACACCCAGTATCTGTTTGTGATAGGAAAAAACCCTTCATCCGGTACTTATTGTAATATGATAAGTCCAGAAAAAGATCAGAGAAGTGCTTTTTTGCCCTGGAATTGATGTCAATTTAAATATTACATTTTATGTATATTATTATTCATAAACAGGAAGACATCGGGGAGGCCAGTGCCAATGTTTGAACTTGAGGTTTCATGCTTTCCCAGCAGATGCTCTGCCACCTGAATCATTGGTCTAGCCCCACCTTTGGCTAACTAGTTTGAAAAAATAGTCTCATGGACTTTTCTGCTAGGGCTAGCTTTGAACTCAGATCCTCTAGATCTCAGCCTTCTGAATCTCTAGGATCACAGCCACCAGCACTTTGATTAAGGGTACATTATTTTGAAAGCCACAAGTTCCAGCCGTAAGCAGGAACCCCATTATGTGTATTACATGTACTGTTAGATAACTTTCATAAAATGACTCCAGACATTTGACAAAATCCTGTTTCCTCACTTAATGATCAGCTAAGATAACATGTGAGGCCAATGCTGAGGAGCTGAATATTAGAGTTGTCCAGTGATTATTGTAACTGACGATTCCATTTGAAATATGGCCCCAGAAAATCTACAAGTGGTATTGCTTACAGGCCTATTAGAAATGCAATGTCCCAGGCCTTGGTCTAAACTTCTTTTTTTCCTAATCAAAGGCCGCTTTGTAGCAAGATGAGATTCCTATCCCATCCATTTTCACAAAGCACTGATGCAACTTGATATATTGTTATTCTCCCCAAGAGATCTTAGTCATGTTATGGTTAGCTATACCTCCTTTCTCTCTCTCTCTGCCTCTTCCATCTGGAATTCCTTGCAATGTTGCTTTTCCCAGAAATCATTCATTTCAAGTTGAAACCTTCCTTCCTCTTTCCTTTCTCTGAATTCTAATAACACCTATGTTTTATTTCACAACACTATTATGATTGAGTCTGGGAAAATTCTAGGAGGATCACAGGAAATGAAAAAAAAATTTTTTTTCTCCTAAAATGGTTAAACACTGCCAATTAGTTTTCCAAATGCAGTTTCTCTGTCTTTCTTCAATTGCAGGATGGGGCTATACCAATGATACATTTCCCATTTAGTAAATGTTTCTACTGAGTTTAAAAGGTTTCGTTTTTGCCAGGTATCAGGGGCTCACACCTAGCTACTCAGGAGCCTGGAATCTGGGGACTGAGTTTTGAAGCCAGCCTAGGAAGGAAAGTCTGTGAGACGCTTATCTCTAATTAACCACCAAAAGCTAGAAGTGGAGCTGGAGCTGAAGTCGCACAGCACTAGACTTGAGCAAATAAATAAATAAATAAATAAGCCCAGGGACAGTGTGCAGGTCCTGAGTTCAAGAGCCAGGACTGGCACATATACAAAAGAAATACTAAGTACTACAAATATGAAAAATAAAACCTTTTTTTTTTTTTGCCAGTTCTGGGGCTTTAACTTAGAGCCTGAGTACTGTCTTTGGGCTCTCTCAAGGCAAGCACTCCCCCACTTGAGCCACAGCACCACTTCCAGCTTCCAAGGAATTGAACCCAGGGCTTTGTGCATGCTAGGGAAGAACTCTACCACTAGGCCACACTCCCAGTCCAAAAAAATAAAAACTTTTATTTCAGTACTTTGCTTTTAGAAAGATGAATATTAAAACCATACAGTTGTAGCCAAAGTACACATGAAAAAGCTCATATACAGAATTTGCTAGCCAGGTAGTTTCCTTCTTTGTCAGCTTCAGAGTTTAGGATTGAATAAAGCTTTATTTGGTCTGTGTCAGTGGCCACATTCCTGTAAAGAGACTTTGACTTTCCACTGTCTTGATAATCCATTGCAAGTTTTGTTTTGTTTGTTTAATCATGATGAGAATCTGTAGCTCAGATACTGATTTTTTTTCCCTTCTATTAAGCAACATTCTGGCTAGACTTCTTTAAACCAAATTTATTGGATTTGAAAAAGAAATCTTTATAAGACAGTATAAATAGTTTTTCATGAGCATACCCTCTAATGTCTTTCTGGAAGAAGAAAAAGAGATAAATCTAAAGTATGGTAGAGATATATTTGGCTTGTTCTTTGGTGGGGCACAATGGCTTCCTTAAAGAAATCTCACATATTCATAACTCTGAATCTTTGTTTCTCCATATGGATGGGACCTTTCTAGGTTTTAAGCTAAAGCTCTATGATTACAAAAGATAATCTAGAGTGTTCTTTCTCCTTTCCCATGGACATTAGCATGTGTCTGTGCCGTGAAGCATGTGTCATAGTATATTGACATATGAGTCATGTAAAGAGGAAGTGACGATGTCAACCATGTGACACAAAAAAGGGCATGGTGTGTTCAAGGAGAGAAACTAAGAAGACTTCTGAGATTTAGCTAACAGCAGGAGATCATGAAACTTAACATTTCAATCCTCCAGTGCTGAATTTTTATGGGTTTCCAGCCTTCTAAAGCACATTCAAGCTTCTAGGAAGTAGTTTTGCAACTTGGGATTTCTGACTGGCATATTGCCATGAAAGTTTGCTTAAAACTGAAGTGTCCAGGGAACTGAGCCTTAAAAGTAAAATAAATCTCAGCCTGTCTCTAAAATGAAGAAATGAACATCCTGTTTCCCAAGTCTCTGATCTTACGTATATTCTTATTTTTACAAAAACTCAAATTCTCTGAGGAATAAAATACTATGAACCTACTCATACAAAAGTTGTTTTCTCAGCTTCAAATACAATTGGCTTTGTTTGATACAATAGAATGATGTTCTTTTTAAATTGCTGTTATTATAAAGGTGATGTACAGAGGAGTTACACTTCATAAGTCAGGTAATGAATGTGTTTCTGTTTGGACAATGTCACTCTTCTTGCTCTCTCCCAATTTTTCCCTCCCATCTGTATCCACGAAATGCATACCTCATTTTCATCGTAGTGTTTCGTGAGTACCACATCTGCATTTGTTCACTGTTTTCCTCTCTGTTTCTGTGTCCCTCCTGCCTTCCCAAAGACAGATAAAAAGACAGAAAGAAAATAAAACCAAAAAAACAACAAATAAAAAATACCTTGTCTTCATTTCCTGGAGTTATTTTTTAAAGATAAATATTTTTTATTTAGATAATTTTATTTAATTTTTTAGATAAATATTATTTTATATAATTGGATGCACATAGGCATTGTACCTTTATGTTCCTCTTCTAAGAGTATCCTCCTTTTGTAAATGCCTAAAGACCTATATAATTTGGTATATTTTAGATCTAGCTTCGGATTATGAGAGAGATCCATTTGTGCTGTTTGTCTCTCTGATCTTGGATTACTCTCTTTTTAAAATCCTCTGGACCTTGTTAGAATTTGTGTATCTGGCCTCTTGGGATATCTTCTCTATGTAATACTCAGAAAAGGTGGTTGTGGGCCAGGAGTTTGGCCTAGTGGCAGAGTGCTTGCCTAGCATGCATGAAGACCCAGGTTTGATTCCTCGGTGTCACATACACAGAAAAAAGCTGGAAGTGGTTCTGTGGCTCAAGTGGTAGAGCTCTAGCTTTGAGAAAGCCCCAGGAAAGTGCTCAGTTCTTGAGTTCAAGCCCAAGGACTGGCAAAAAGAAAAAAGAAAAACTGGGAAGAAAAGGTGGTTGCTACTAGCATCCTTGGTGAAGAGAAGCATCCTCATGTGGTGAGGCTCAGATGCCATCCACATGGCCTCATCAGTAAATGCCCTTGAGAAATCTACCAAGTCAATTCCCAGGAACTCCTTTGCCCACCACTCTGGAAGGCATGGTGCTAGCTTACTTCTGGGGCTTGGGACTTTACGGTAATTCATGCACACCATGCAGGCATGTTTACAAAGAAGCCCTACTGAGTAATTGAATCCCATTGGAGGTTCAGCCAAGAATGAGGAATGCTTCACTTTATACCCAGTTACACAGTTGATATTGTCTGTATACACACATATATATCTGTACATATGTGTATGTATACAAACATACAATGCATCTGTATCTATTTCTTTCTTTCTATCTATCTATCTATCTATCTATCTATCTATCTATCTATCTATCTATCTCTTCCATCTAGGGTTTGTTTGGGGGCTTTTTGGTGCCATTTCTGGAGTTTGAACTCAAGGCCTGGGCTCTGTCCCTAAGTGTCTTTTGTTTAAGGCTAGTTCTCTACCACTTGATCTATAGCTCCACTTCTGGCTTTTTGGTAGCTCATCAGATACCATAGTCTCTGAAACATGACCATCAGATTTCAACCTCCTAAGTAACTAGGGTTACACATGTGAGTCATGGGCATCTGGAGATAGTGTCCAGATTTTTACATAATAATTTTTTAAAAACCTTACATGTCTATTTTTGCAAGTAGAATTATGTATCAGTAAAGGCTAAGTGGGAATTAAAAAATATTATTTTTAAGGAGTATCAATGTGTGAGAAGTAATGCATCTACCTGAAAAATGTAACTGTAACCCCTCTATACATTATCCCAACAATAAAAAAATTTTCAATTATTATTTTTTCACAGAGACTACATTTTATAACACTTTAATATTAAAGTGTTTCCTTCTTTTCATCTTTAAGAACCCCCATGAACTATCTTCTCTTGTCTGAATCTTGTGATTCATACTAAAATCCCTACCTACTTGGGTGATATTGGGAAGATTGCAGTTCTAGGCCAGTATGAGTAGAGAATTTCAGAATCTCTCATGATGAAAGAAATGGCACATCCCTATCTTGTCATCTAGAAAGGGAAACCAAAATAGGGAGATTGCACTTTGAGGTATGTGCTTGAGCAAGAAGTATGATCCGAACTCAAAAATAACCAGTGCAAAACGGGCAGAAGTTATGACTCAGTGGTAGAGTGCCAATAGTCAATGACCTGAGTTCAAAATGTAGTCACACACCCCCCCAAACCTAAGTTCTCTTTATAAACTTCACAACACAAATCATGTACTGTACAAGGCACTCCCTACACCCATTTGTAACCCAAGGCTTCCATGACCTGGGTCAGTATTTCAACAGAAATGCAGAGAAAAGTCATGTTGGCAACTGGTTGCCAAAAGAGCATCTTCAGTCCTCCCAGTTTCTAGTCAGCATGTACTGGGCTAACTCCTACCCAGTTTTTAACTGCTTTCCTGAGATATGATTGGCAAAATTGTATTCATAGTTAAAGTATACAACTTGATGAGTTTGCAAGTAAGTATGTGCCCATGAAACCATCACCACAGTAAATGCAGAAACATGCCCACATTTCCTCCCGAATCCTCCATCCTCTCCCTCTCTCCCTTCTTCTCTCTTTTTCTTCCTTCCTTCTTCCTTTCTATCTCGGTTTCCCTATGTCTTTGTCTAACTCTTTCTTGCTTGTCTCATATTTTTGGTGATGACATTCCTTAACTTAAAATCTGCTTCAGCAATTTATAAATTATGCGTACTGTTTTGTTAGATTATATGAAGTGAAAAGGAATCCTCATTCTTTATTACTTGACTGTAATTTCATTTCTCCAGATTGTCTTTTCCAGTTTCTGCTAAGTTTTCTTCCATTTGCCTTTATAGAGTCAAGTAGAGTTTTAGCCAGTGCTTAACATATACCAAGTTAATCCATGAAAAGCACTTTCTTATCCTTTCTAGTCTTCTTGGCAGGAATCTCATTTATCTATGTACCCTTCTCCAAAATTTCTATGTTGCACTTACTACCTGGTAGATGTTCTGTAAATGTCTATTGAATAGATAAATAAGATAATATGTAAGCCTGAGATATATTGCCAAATCCCACTTTTCAGGTAAGAGCGCTAAAACTTACCAGGAATGCCCAGTAAAAGGCTTGAGAGCAAATCTTGCTTGTCTGTATCTGTTATCTGTAGCAACCTCATCATGCTGTCCTCAAGAGAGGGCACTCACTCACAATATGCAAATGACCCAGAGTAGTTTTTTCTGTTCTCATAAAACTCCATTCACTTGAGGCCGGGAGTTTGGCCTAGTGGTAGAGTGCTTGCCTAGCATGCACAAAGACCCTGGTTTGATTCCTCGGCACCACATACATAGAAAAAAGCTGGCAGTGGTATTGTGGCTCAAGGGTAGAGCTCTAGCCTTGAGAAAAAAATCTAAGGACAGTACTCAGGCCCTGAGTTCAAGTCCCACAACTGGCAAAAAGAAAGGATTTGCTGTCTAGTAAAAGATAGTAATTTACCACCATGTAGTTAAGAAAGTCTTAACAAGAGAAAATAGTTTAAGCCTCAAACTCACAATCCTTCTACCCCAGCCTCGTGTGTGCTGGGATTACAAACATGAACTCCACATGAAGAGGGCTTTTTTGGAAAAACAATCTGTTTCTCCTGCATCTTCTTGTAGGACAACAAGAGAATGCATCATTTAGTGCACAAGAATTATGTGCTTAATAAAATCATAACGCTGTTCTTGCTTGTCAAGGAAGTTAAGTCATTAAATTCCTACATTTGTATTTGAGTTCTCCTGGGTCAGTGCCTATTTTCCCACTATTTCTTGACAGTAATGATTTTCTTTGGCCGGCCAGTCCTGGAATAAGTCTCCTCTAGTCTAATCTGGTTCTTTATTCGGATGCTTCTTTCTACCAGGATGTGAGGATGTCAGGAGGAAAGATCACAAGATCTCCATTTCATAAGCTTTTCTCTCTCTCTTCTAGATGTATTTCTTGCATCCATCCCAGTTTGTCCTGGGAACATTTTTATAGGTTTGGGTTCACTGTTCTTTCTCTGATCTCTGTTCTTTGAGGCAACTACACAGATCATGGAATTATCTTAATTTGAAGCTGAATTCTGTGTGTGTGTTTTCATTTCCTTCTGTGTCTTACCTTCACGGGAACCCAGAAATACTCCTAGCCTCTAGTCAATGCCAACCTGGGCCTTTTCAAGTGCTGGTTTATAAAGGCTAAGGCTGAGGCCAGCAGAAGGAGATAGGCAGAGGGTGGCAGGAAGATATGGTGGTGAGAGGAAGATATGGAGGCAGCAGTTTTCAGTCTGGAAGCAGGAAGGACCAGCATCAATTTGCGTAACTCCTTGCCGGGGGACTGCCCACCAGCCCTGTATACTGGACCATTGTTGTCCTCTGAATAGCAGCTGAGATTGCTGGTTACTTAGTCATGACAGGAGGTAGAAAAGGAAAGCTGTGTCCTGGTAGAGAAATTGGAATTTTTCTCTAAGAGACAGGAAAACTGACCACCCCACTCATCCTACCACCAGCTCCTATCTACACTGCTTGGGCTCCAAAGTTTGTTATCATTCATGAAGTAGTCTTCTTCCTCCTCCCCCCCTTTTTTTGGCTAGTCCTGGTCTTGATCTCAGGGCCTGAGCACTGTCCTTGGACTTTCTCAAGGCTAGAGCTCTACCACTTGAGCATCAGCACCATTTCCAGCCTTTTTCTATGTATGTGGTACCGAAGAATCGAACCTGGGTCTTCGTGCATGCTAGGCAAGCACGCTACCATTAGGCCAAACTCCCAGCCTCTTCCCCCCACCCTTTTCTTAAAAACTATTTCTCTATTAACAATTTTCCTTATCTCAAAATAGGTAGAATATCACAAGCACTACAGAATTACTATAGGAATAAAATAAAGCATGTAATAATTATAAAATTATTACCGAAAACTGTACTATAATCAAGAGTTGATATTATGCTAAAAGTTTCCTTATAGCTAAGCAATGGTAAATTCATGCCTGTAATCCTAGACACTCAGGAGGTTGAGATCTGAGGACTGTGGTTCAAAGCCAGCCCACACCGACAAATCCAAGAGACATTTAAGAAGCAAAAGGCTGAAAGTGGAGGCCTGTCTCAAATTGTAGCTCTCCAGCTGTCAGCAAAAAAGGCTTAGTGAGAGTTGGAAGGCCTAGAGTTCAAGCCTTAGAACCTGCCTAGAAGCAGAAAGGGAGGGAGGAAGGAAGGAAAAGAAAGAAACAAGAAAGGAAGAAAAGAAGGGGGGTGGGGGGAGGGTAATGGGTACCAAGACATGTGAAAGGGTATCAATGTATGTGAATTAATGCACCTTCTATCTGGCAAATATCATGTGACCCTTTTATTAATTACAATGAAAAAAAGAAAAAAAGAAAGGAAGAAAAGAAGGAAGGAAAAAGAGGAGGGAAAGAATGACAGAACAAAGGAAGATAGGAAGGAAGGAAGGAAGGAAGGAAGGAAGGAAGGAAGGAAGGAAGGAAGGAAGGAAGGAAAGAAGGAAGGATAGAAGGAAGGAGAGGAGGGGAAGGGAAAAAAGAAAAAAGAAAGAAAGAACAAAAGAAAGACTTTGTAAAACCAAAACTCTGAGAATTAAGTTGGTTTTTGTTGTTGATGTTGCTGTTTTGCCACTCTTGGGGCTTGAACTCAGGGCCTGAACACTGTCCTTGGGCTTTCTCAAGGTTAACACTCTACCACTTGAGCCACAGAACCACTTCTGGCTTTTTCTATGTATGTGGTACCGAGGAATCAAACCCAGGTCTTCATGCATGCTAGGCAAGCAGTCTACTACTAGATCAAACTCCCCCTCCACCCCCAAAATTATTTTATTCTTACATCACTTGATGACTCATGATGGCACCTCATCAAGATAAGAAGTTTATGGGAGGGCCGGGAATTTGGCCTAGTGGTAGAGTGCTTGCCTAGCATGCACTAAGACCCGGGTTCGATTCCTCTGTACCTCATACATAGAAAAAAGCCGGAAGTGGTGCTGAGGCTAAAGTGGTAACAGTGCTTAGGCCCTGAGCTCAAGCCTAGGACTGGCAAAAAAAAAAAAAAAAAGTTTATGGGGAGACTTATTTTTATTATAGCACATTGACATCACATCCATTTGTCTTGGTAGTTACAAAATTCCTCCCATTTTTCCTTCAAGGTTTAGTTCAAATATTATCTTTTCTGTAGTGTCATTATTAACAACCCAGCTGCCCAGGTTTCCCTGTGTTCTGTTCATCCCTTTCTTCGTATACACGTCACACTGTGTAATGATGGCTTACCTGCTTGCTGTGGGCACTCGATGGGGAGGAAACAAAGAGCACATATTTATCCGTGTACCTTATGACAGCACTCATGTTCCATGGAAAGTTGAGAATGGAGTTTTCACAGGAAAGCCAAAGTCTGGAGCTCTAGTAAGTATACTTGTATATATTAAGGCTTGACAATTGACCTTTGTACTAAAAACACAGTATACTATAGAAATCGGTTCAGTGCTCTCACCTCTTCCTACGTGCGTGTATGTGTTTGTGTGTGCACGTACCCTGAGTTTACACTCAGCACCTGGCTGCTGTTCCTTAGCTTTTTTTCACGCAAGGCTGTCACTCTACCACTTGAGTCACACCTCCACTTCTGGCTGTGATTAACTAGAGATAAGAGTCTCATGCTGTTTTCAAAACTTGATCCTCAGATGGCAGTCTCCTGAGTAGCTAGGATTATGGAAGTGAGCCATTACTATTGGGCTGCATCCAGTTTTGTAACCTAAATCTTCACCTATTCCATCCACTGATTCTTCATCAGCCTGGTGGACTCTTAACTACTATGCCTATGGGAGTTTTATTTTTATGTACTTATTTTATTGTGAAATTATCATGAGAGTAGTGCCCTAAGTTGTAGAAGTGCCAGTTTCACTGGTTTCTTGGTGACTTCATGAGCCCTAGACAAACTCTCTGTTAACGTGTCATTACCTTGGGATTTTAATATTGTGGGATAATGCAAATGAATGCATGCATGGTTTAGGTCTATCCTATTCCCTGATACATGGCAAGCTTCTCTGTTACTTCTCTAGGCGGATGAGCAGGGCATCTCTGGTTTCTTTTTCCCAAATGGGTCTAGTCAAATATGGATGTAATCATAGCTTCAACTTTCCCACTATATTCACCAGTTTCCTGATTCTCTTCCTGCCAGGATGAGAACCCAGTATTATTGCTGGGGAGGTCAGACCACCTCTTGGGAAGCTGTTGGATATACAGTGTTAAAATGTGTGTGTGTGTGTGTGTGTGTGTGTGTGTGTGTGTGTGTGTGTCCTGGGGCTTGAACACAAGGCTCAAGGCTACCACTTGAACCACAAATCCACTCCACTTCCAGATTGCATTTATTTATTTATTTATTTATTTATTTATTTTTGATTGCTAATTGGAATGTATTACCGATTTCCCTGCCTGATCTGTCTTTGAACCACACAGCCTGTTGAGCAGCTAGGATTACAGGCATAAGCCATCACTGCTTAGATCTTCTTCATTTCTTGAGCCTCTGTGCTAGTTTTCTTTTTGGTTCTTTCCACCTTGACCATGTTTCCTTCTGCTGTTTTATATTTCATGAGAAAATCTACCCACTGACTGTTGGGAGCTGTTTCCCACTGTATTTCTATAACTGCCCTCTTTTACATGGAATGCAGCATCCTCAAAACAACCTGCTTCTCAGGGGACCTTTCAGGACTCAGCTCAAGCATTTCCTCCTCTGGACTTTTTCCTAGCTTTTCCCCATTAGAATTTTTGTCTTCTCCCCCATCCATTCACTGAATACCTCTCATTCTTCTTCCAAGAGACCTACTACCACCACATTGGCATGCCTATATTGTGTCCCTGACCCCCTGTATCTCCCTAGGCATTCAGCTTTGTCTCATGCTCTCAGAATCTGCTTTTCAGGTCCCATAAATGTTGTTCAATAAATGTCAAATAATGAATGAATTCATAAGGAATGCAGAATAATCAAGGAATAATAGTTTTCCATAGTTCTCCCATTTCTGCCTTTGTGGCAGGCTTCCATCACATAGCACACCTACAAAGACATTAAGGTAGTCAAGTGGTCAAACTGTCAATTTGTCCTGTTTCATTTTGCTAAGTTAAGTGTGCTATGTATAGATAGTAACCGAGAACTCCTGTGTAGCACTCAGGTGTGTCAGGCACATTAAACCAACGTAGTTAATTTTTTTTTTGCCAGTCCTGGTGTTTCAACTGAGGCCCTGGGCACTGTCCCTGGACATTTTATTTTATTGTATTTTATTGCCAAGGTAATGTATAAAGAGGCTACAGTTACATTCATCAGGTAATGGGTTCATTACTTGTTGAACATTGATACCCATTTTGGACAGTTTATTATTATTATTATTATTTGCTCAAGGCTAGTGCTCTGCCTCTTGAGCCACAGCACCACTTTTAGTTTTTTCTGTGCATGTAGTACCGAGGAATTGAACTCAGGGCTTTGTGCATGCAAGGCAAGCACTCTACCACTAGGCCACACGCCTGGCCCAACATAGATAATTTTTATAAGAATCTTTGAGGTGGGTCAGGCGTGTGGCCTAGTGGTAGAGTGCTTGCCTTGCATGCGTGAAGACCCGGGTTTGATTCCTCGGTACGACATACGTAGAAAAAAAAAGCTGGAAGTGATGCTGTGGCTCAAGTGGTAGAGCGCTAGCCTTGAGAAAGCCCAAGGACAGAGCTCAGGCCCTGAGCTCAAGCCCAGGACTGGCAAATAAAACATAGCAACATGGGCTGGGAGTTTGGCCTAGTGGTAGAGTGCCTGCCTAGCATGACGATGACCCGGGTTCGATTCCTCATTACCACATACATAGGAAAAAGCCGGAAGTGGTGCTAAGGTGGTAGAGCTCTAGCCTTGAGAAATCCCCCTGAGCTCAAGCCCAGGACTGGCAAAAAAAAAAAAAAAAAAAGAATCGTTGAGGTGGATATTGTGAACATCCCTTCTATAAATGAAGAAAATAGATCACCAGAAGGTCGACTGGCTTGGTCAAGTTCGTCTGGAATAGAGCTAGGTTTTGTGTCCCATTGTCGGTGTCTGTCCATCCTCTCAGCTAGCCTCATGGTACTAATGAAGGAGACAGATGTCATTTTTTTCTTTCTCAGTCTATGACTTTTGTTTGCAAAGCAAGTATTTTTAAAATCTTAAGTGTTATTTTCCAATGATGTATTCTGGCTCCTTTTTAAAACTTGCCATGTGGGAGAACTATTTCATCCAGTAAAACAGCTTTCTATTTAACCAACAGGTCTATCAGAAAAATCTAAATTTCAGTTGCTACTGTTTTAAACACCTGCCATTCTTTTCATTTTCCTTCCTCTTTCATAGTAGGAAAAAGAAGAAATACAAGGACCTCCTTGTCTTCTTGGAAGTCTAGACTGAAGCTTGTGTTGAAGGCCTTTTTTTAGTACAACACTTTTCTTTGGTATTCAGAGAGCACCTCTGGGTATTTTAGATAATGTGACACCAGGGCTTCTGGTTCTCTGTCTTCTCATTGGCCGACAAATGAGAAGGGAGACACAAGGGAGTGCAGGAACAGGTTAAGCCTTTCCAGTCCTCTGATTGGTTCCCCCAGTGCCAACCATGCTCTTGTAGCAGGTCGTGAATCCCAGCGATTCCTGCAACAGTAGTAGGAGCTCAGCTCTTACCCAAACTCTCCAGTGGAAAAGGGAGGACTTCTTACCACGATGTGAATGAGAGAATCTCAAGTAAAGTTCAATGACTGAGAAGCAAAACGGGAATGCATTTGTCAAGCTGCAGGAGTTCTGTTCTTTACTTAGGATTATTTAGAAATATGCTAAAGAAAGATAAGCAACTTGAGCAGTTACTAAATATATCAAGTGGGAGGGGTGGGTGGGATCTGGGGTTACAGGCATCTGAACAAACAAGATGACTACTTCAGAAGGGGTCTTGGGGTGTGTGGCACTTGGGGTTTGATGACACACCTTACTATTTAAACAGAGCTGCAGGATTAACCAATCTGCAATCCAGAATAGGCTTTTCTCTTCAAGAGAAAATTATTTTTAATCATCTCCATGGATTTTTTTTTTTGCTTTGGTGAGGTCTATGCCAGTTTATTTCACTGTAGTAACCTTTTTTAATATATTTTTATTGTAATTAATGGAAGGGTTACATGATATTTGCCAGATAAATGGTGCCTTAATTCCCACACATTGATATCCTTTCACATGTCATGGTCCCCATTATCTCCATGGATTTTTAGTAAGATATATCTATTATTAAAAAAAAAAAACAAGAAGTTCATCTAACACTAAGATGACAGCCAAAGAGTCAGAAATCAGAAGAAAGTGGATGTAATTGCTAGAATGTAAAAGATTTCAATTTTCTTTTCCTTTCCCTTTTTTCTCTGTTTTCCTTTTTTAATAAGAAACTGGCTCTATTCATTTTAGAAAGTGAATGATTATTGAGATAAGGTTATTTTTTTGAGGAATTAATATAGATTATTCAAATGAAAAAGATGGGTTTAGTTTTTTTATTTCTATACCCTTATATTTATTAAGATTAATGTTCAAATGCGTGTTAGAAATTACTAAAACTATCACAATTGGGATAGGAATGTAGCATAGTGGTAGAGTGCTTGCCTCGCATGCATGAAGCCCTAGGTTCAATTCCTTAGTACCACATTAAGAGAAAAATCTGGAAGTGGCACTGTGCCACAACTAGTAGAGTGTTAGCTTTGAGCCAAAGAAGATCAGAGACAGTACCTAGGCCCTGAGTTCAAGCCCCAGGACTTCCCCAAAACAAAACAAAACAAAAAGCTATCATAATAAAATGATCATTTGGTTGATATTTGCTGAAGGTGTTCTGTATGTAGTGTTGTAGTAAAATATATTCAACATTAAGAAAAGAAAGAATATTAAAAATATTTGAGAAATGATTTGGAAGGTTGAAGAACATGTTTGAGCTAGTGTCGGCTAATAGATTTATTATGGTAGAAATTAATCTTTCTCGTGGGAGAACTCTGAGTCATCTATGAGTACCAGTGCTTCCTTATAAAGGTCTTCTAGATGCTTTTCTGGGTGGCTTGGGAAGTCCCTTTTGCATTTTGGATGTGTTCTGCGCATAGCGCTCTACTTACAGAGAATGGACAATCTTTTCTCTAATTATGGGAGAACAAACAGAACAGAAATGAGGATGAGCCCAGGTAGTTGGACAGAAGGGTTTGGGTTTTTTTAATCCTATCACCCCATTATTTTCTGGGCCATAACTCTTTAGTCACTGAGTTGAAGACGTGGTAAAAGGAATTGGAAGGAAAAACCTGTTTGTTGACTTCAAAGGGTAAATTTTCAGGGACAGGTGACATGAGAGGGAACCGTGCAGTATCAGGATAGTTGACCTGAGTTGACCAAAAAGCCTAAACTGAGAATACAAAAACAAACAGCTTATTTTCAAAAGCAGCTAAAGAGATTGGCATAGATGCTATCAGAGATGGGTTGAGTACAGTTTGGAAGATCCTAAGTGACTGTGTTTATTTTATATCCACTTTTGGGTTTCAGATGGAATTTCAGTGGATAAGACTTTTCTTCAGCTGGGTGCGGTGGTTCACGACTGTAATCCTAGCTACTCAGGAGGCTGAGATCTGAGGATTGTGGTTCAAAGCCAGCCTAGGCACTAAAGAACATGAGACTCTTATCTCTGGGAAGTGGGGTTGTGGCTCAAGGGGTAGGATGGTAGCCCTGAGCTGAAGAGCTCAGAGACAGTGTCCAGGCCCAGAGTTTAAGCCCCATCACCAACAGGAAAAAAAAAAAAAAAGACTAGTCTTCAGCCAGGTGCCAGTGGCTCACACCCGTAATCCTAGCTACTCAGAAAGCAGCTCTGAGGATTGCAGTTCTTACATCTTTACCTTAGACTAGGCTGGCTCTTCTCTCTAATTAACCACCAGAAAACCAGAAGTGGTGCTGTGGCTCAAGGTGGTAGAGTGCTAACCTGGAGCAGAAAAGTTCAGGGATGGCACCCAGACCCTGACTTCAAGTGCCAAGTCCAACCAAAAAAAAAAAAAAATAATGAAAGAAATGCTATCATTTTGGGGTGATTCCTTAGTGGTGAACTGTTAATTCACTAATTATATTCTGCAAGATGTACTTAACTTATGCAATGGTAATGTGCAGTGTTAGTCTGCAGGGCTTTCAGACGCTGGATGACTTCCCAACTCAAATGTCTCAAAGTCTACAGAGGGTGAAAAGATACCGCAGTGGAACTCAATAGACATTATGTTCTTAATGAGCTATACAACTTGTCAGTGGGGATGGGAGGGAAAAACTAGGAAAGATGGAAGAAAGGGGTGACATTGTCCAAAAGAAATGTACTCATTACCTGATTTATGAAACACATGACACTTATGCAGTGTATCACCTTTATAATACCAAGTTAAGGGGCTGGGAGTTTGTCTTAGTGGTAAGTATTTGCCTAGCATGCACAAAGTCCTGGGTTTGATTCTTCATTATCACATACACAGAAAAAGCCAGAAGTGGTGCTGTGGTTCAAGGATAGTGTCCAAGCCCTGAGGCCAAGCCCCAGGACTATATATATATATATATACACATATACTCATATATATTGCCAATTTTAAAAAAAGACTTGAAGTCTAAGGTTAAGATGTTAGCAAGGTTGGTTAATTTTCCCCCCTGAGGTGTGTTTTCTTGGCTTGATGATGGATGCTTTCTTTGTGTATTTATCTACATGCTAGTTACTTTTCCTAATGCCATGTCAGATTGGATCTGAGCCCACTTGAGTGACCTATTTTGATTTTCATTCTGTCTTCATAGGCCTTCTCTCTGAAACAGTTCTGAGGCACTAGATTGTGGGTTGGAACTTCCACATATAGTCCAACCCATTACATGGACTTTAAAATGTTCCCTTTGTTCTTTTAGTTTCCTATGAAGCAATCTAAAAGAACCTGGGAGAATCCAAGTATCCAAGTAGTGTTTTATTACTTGTTGAATGGAGGGAATTAAAAGTCAAACTGGCCACAGGATTTTCTTTCATACCAGTTCTAATCAGGGAAAGCAATTTGGGATGATAGCTAGGAAAAGAACCTGGCTTGGGGGACCTCTGTTGACCCTTTGTGACCTTTCTGTGCATATAATCCAAAGTAAGCCTGGTGGCTCATTCCTGTAATCATAGCTATTCAGGAGACTTAGAGCAGAAGATCAGCTTTTGAAGCCAGCCCCATTAGAAAGTCTGTGAGACTCTTTTCTCCAATAACCAGTAGAAGTGAAGCTGGAGCTCAAAGTGGTGGAGCACTAGCCTTGAGCAAAAAATAAAACAGAACATAGGAACTGGGCCGGGAGTTTGGCCTAGTAGTAGAGTGCTTGCCTAGAATGCACAAATTCCTCAGTACCACATGCTTAGAAAAAAGCCAGAAGTAGTGCTGAGGCTCAGGCTGTAGAGAACTAGCCTGGAGAAAGTCCAAGCACAGTGCTCAGGCCCTGAGCTCAAGCCCAGGACTGGCAAAAAACAAACCCAAAACAAAATAACCAAACCAAAACAAGAAAACTTAGGAACAGCGTTATATAGAGTAGCACTATTGTATGGAGGTTTAAATCAGTCAGCTTAGTATTTTCAGTTTTGTAAAAGTGTTTTCATTCTTTGAGGGTCAGGTTCATAGTGTAGAGCGGGGCCTTCAGGGTAAGGGGTGGGGCGGTGGAGAGAGTTTAGAAAGCATGTGTTTCTAAAATGAGTATGAGGTCAAATTCCTTCCTGCATCTGCTTTGCCCAGAGGCAAAGGCCCATGGAATCACATTGCCCATTCTCTCTCCTCCACCCTCCAGCTCTGATATATATATGCATTCTCTATATATACACTATATAGTCTACATATATTCTGTGTATTCTTTTTTTTTTTTTTTTTTGCCAGTCTTGGGCTTGAGCTCAGGGCCTGAGCACTGTCCTTGGACTTTCTCAAGGCCAGAGCTCTACCACTTTGCCGGGGCCTACCAGCAGCAAATTGGGGTTCCTGAAATAGGGGGCAGGGACTGGAAAAATTAGAAGAGAGACAAACACATCGGGTCCGGGAGGTCTGCAGCTCAGGCAAAAACTGCAGCACCCCGTTTATTCTCAACTCAAAGTTTATATCCCTTCTTGAGACCAGGGCACTGCCAGGTGTTACATCCAGATGGTTAATCAGGGAACTGTTGGGGGTTACATTCATACGGTAAATCTCAGATCAATTGAACAGGAGAAGGCCAAAAAACAATAAGACAATCAAGCAATTATCTGATGCAAATCAAAGTACAGTTTGATTCCACTCTTGCTCCCGACATATCCCCCATTTTTATTTTAAAAGAAACACAAGTGCAATTTTTATTCTTTCCACTATCTCTAATATCTCTAATTATCCTGTCTCACTTTCCAAAAATGACTGGTCCCTTCATCTAAAGGGGATTGATGGGCGGAGATTCAGCTTCTGTGACTTCTTCAAGCTGACTCAAGGGCGTTGTCTCTGTGCTTGACCAGGGACCTTAAGAAGCCTAGCCTGTTTTATCAGGGATTGCAAGGATTAGATATCAGGAATAATAATTTGCTCCAAACTGGAGATCATATTTAACATTTAACAACTGCACAAACCATCTTTGGCTACAATAGTGTAGTTTACATAGCAACCATTTGCAAAGGCCTTTTCTTGATTGTCTGGGGAACTAAATTTCTGCAACCTTAACAATGCTTCAGTTGTCAGATCTAAACAGATTAATAGAGACACAAGCCTCAGATCCACAAACTTTTCCTGAGTTTGTGGCTGGTGTCAAAAATAAATAAATAAATAAATAAAAATTTCGCTCAATTAGGGCTTTAAACTACCCACTATCACAGAAGATTGACAAGTTCCTGCCCAGTTATGAAAGGCACGGGCATTAGTAAGGCATGCTTACAAACTATTCTATGACCTCCCGGCTCTGATTAATTTGATCGGCCAAGCACAAGTGACTAAGATCTGACACCATCTCTGCCATCCAAGCAGAGGCTTTCTGCATCGTGTCCCAGTAGAGTTTCTCCACACAGGGATAAATGTCCCATTGGCAATTCACTCGCTTAGTTGCTGGACTTGAACTCAGGGCCTGGGCACTGTCCCTCAGCTCTCCAGCTCAAGGCTAGCACCCTGCCACTTTTGAGTCCCAAACTCAGGGCCTGAGTGCCGCACCTCAGCTCTGCAGCTCAAGGCTTGCACTCTGCCACTGTGAGTCCTGAGCTTGGTGCTTGAGTGCTGTCCCCCAGCTGTTCAGCTCAGAGCTAGCACTCTGCGGCTTCGAGCTCCAAAGCAACTCTGCCTTAATAGCATTCTGCTGCCAGATTAGACACCACAGTCTCACAGGGACTTTGCTTTGCCTGGGGTTGGCTCAAAACTGCAGTTTTCAGATCAGTGAGTCCTACAAAAGGCCACGTTTCTCCAATTAGAGCAACAAGGTGGTCGACACAGAAATAGTCTCTAAGCATGAGCTTACCTAGAACCTGGTAAAAGCCAAAGTTACATCTGAATAAGGATTGCCGTTCTTCTCCAATGGGCTAGCTGGAAGTTACAAGAGCAAGCTGAAATAGCAATTAAGCAATTACTTTGGTAGTCCTAATTTTCCTTTTTTCTCTTTCTTTAAACATTTAAGACAACTTCACTTTCAAATATTGTTTAGAAACCCATTTCCAATGTTCTTAATAACTTTTACTGATACTGGCTTAAACAATTAACACCTTAGCCTTTATTTGCAATTGAAAAACCTTTAAGGGCACCAAGAACTCCTTCTGCCCTCAGGCCCCCTAGGGCCCAAGGCACTCCTCTTGCCTTTTAGAAAAAAGGGGCTCTTTTGCAGTTTAGATTACTGTCTAAAACTCCAACAACAGTTTAAACTCAAATAACAGTTTTTCCCTAATGCAAGAACTATAGACATCAGTGCACCAAAAGCCTAAGTCTGGACTTAGTTTCCTTCCTTTTTTTTTTTTTTAAATACACCCAATTGCATGGAGATAAACCTTTAAACATTCCTTTAAAATACTAATCACATTATCCACATTTTACCATTAGATTTCTAGTGTCAGTTTGCAAGAAAAGACAGACAGGCAAAGTTTCTGACGTTAATGAACAATTTTACATTGAGATCTCTAATACATGTTTCCAAACTTTAACTTAAAGTAATAAATCCCAAATTCCCTAATACCTCTGTGCTAAACAGGATACAATGTTTACAATGTAAACAGCTGTATGCCTTGCAATAAAATGCAGATTTCAGGGTCTAGAAAAATATTTACCAGCTTTTCTTTAAGACAATGCAATAAACCTTTGAGATATAGGAAACATTCAAACCTACTAATTTTTTTGAAGTTCAGACTTAGATTTACCCAATTCCCTTTGTGTTTCAAATGAGCTCAACCATTGTTTTATACAGCATGCTGACAATTTAACCTTGAACATGTTCACTCACACCCATTCGCACACACATTCATACTCAAAGATCTTAAAGCGCGCAAAATTAATATCGGCCGTTCATTTTCCGGAAAATTTTAGTATCATGAAGGTTTTTTGCTAATCTTATTCTTGTGGGTGACAACCAAGTTTTAAAACAAAGCCTTTTTTAACAAAGCGACTAGCTAAAATTAAAGACTGAAGTTTGTGTCCTGCCACCAACTGTCTCTAGACTGTCACTTCAGCAGGTTGTAGGAAAAAGGAAACTAGATGAAGACTGCAGCTGCTTTGTCTGGCCTCTGCTCACCTCAGCTGCAGCCAATTGGGAGGGGCCATACCAGGCCCGAGTGGAGCGAAAAACTTTTTACTTCCCAGAAATATTCAAAAAGATAACAAGGATGTGCTTGTGTACACGCAGAAAAACCATAAGGATCCATATTTAGAACTGGTACCAATTTTAAAGACAAAACTGGACAAAACAAAACAAAACAAAATACCCAAGGAAAACTATGTAACACGAACAAGACAGAGAAGCAGAGACTTTTAAACAGAATCAGACATTGACATATAACAAGAAATTTGGACTCAATCAGATACACTTAACATAAAAAACAGGAGCTCAAATGAATGTTTTCACCAAACAGTTATTTTTAGATTTAGACATGTCTTGCTGGTGGGACTCTCAGGTATGCCTTGTTATCGACAAGAAACTCAGAAGGGGAGGGGGGGGTCAAGGCGTCCCTTGACCACCCAGGCCTCTGTTTTAGGCCCACAGTGCATCTTTTCAAACAAACAAACAAAAATAAAATAAAATAAAATAAAACACAGACATACAGGGGGTCGGCCGACTTCTACTTACCTCTGGAGGCCTTTGCTTTTCACCTGGGCATCTTTTACAAAAAAGGTTATTAAGAAGAGGGATGGTAAAGACAAAATAATGTCACATATTAAATTGTGTAGAGTCAATGAATATGTTAAAAGATCCCTACATAATAGTAAAAGGAGGAGAAACACAGCTCATATGAATGTGTGGAACAAGTGGATCAGTAGCAGTCCCAATTGACATGCACAAATAACTCAGGTCCTTCCCACGTCGCAGGATGCACCACTGGAGGGTTGGGGGTGTAGGCCCAGTGAGTCGCTGCTTGGATGGCCACTGTCACTCTCCACGATCCGAACGCAGCGTTCAGGCAGCCAGCGGGTGTCATTTTCTCCTTGTGAAAAAACACATACATGCCCTCGACCCCAGGTTAGAACAGGATTGGGTCCATGCCAAGCACCAGTTAGGGGATCCTTCCACTTTACTAAGGCAAAAGCACGCTGCTCTCCTTTTTCCCAGAATCGCTGAGCAGCAGATAAATTATTTGAATCCAAATTCAAAAAATTTAAAACAAATAAAGCATGATTAAGTATATTCACAGGGGTAGCGGGATACGACTCTCCTTTCTGTATTTTAGCAATTTGATGTTTTAATAACCCATTAGCTCTCTCCACGATACCCTAATCCTTGTCTCTGTGAGTGAGACTGGGGTTGGAGTGGCTCTGGCTCCCCCTGTGCTGCTCGGCCTAGTCCCCTAAAGGTGAGGAGGCCTTGATCAAGTAACTGCTTAGTGACCGCAGCACTAGGACTAAACATATACACTCCCATTTTTTCCATGATATCACGACCCCATAAATTAATTGGCAGATGATCCAGGACAAATGGCTGAAAATGACCAGAGTGCCCTTCCTCATCTCTCCAAGTAAGAATCGCACTGCTCTGCTGTGGGTCAGTTGCATACCCCATCCCCTGTAGGGAAGTCATAGAGGTTGTCAGGGGCCATTGGGCTGGCCAATGTTTTTTAGATATCACAGACACATCTGCTCCAGTGTCTAATATTCCTTTAAAGGGCTTTTCTTGTATAAATATAGTCATCTCAGGCCTCTCTTGTTTTATGCTTTGTACCCAATAGATATCAGAAGATCTAAATCCTCTGTGTCTACATGGGGAATTAGCAGTCTCCCCGGGAGGTAAAGGCACAAGTATTAGTTGTGCTAATTTTTGACCGGCTGGGATCGATACCACGTGTTTCGGGGCAGAGACCATAACTTTGATTTCTCCAGTAAAATCCTGGTCAATTTTGCCAGGTGTAATCTGTATCCCTTTAAGGGCTGAGCTACTTCGCCCTAACAGCAATCCAGCCACTCCCGGGGGAAGGGGGCCGAAGACCCCCGTGGGGAGAGCTTGTGTCCCCATCTCTGGGATCAATACTGAGCAGGTGGAGGAACAGAGGTCCAATCCTGCACTGCCTGGGGTGGCACGGAGGAGGCTGGAGACTGATCTTGGGGGGTTGTTAGAAGATGCACTTGTGGCCGAGAAGAGGGAGGGACTGCCCCATGGTTTTGCGGGGCCAGAGGCTGGCCCCTTCTCCAGTTTCCCGAAAACGGGCGGCCATTGCGGTTTGTTGCTGACTTGCAATCTTTAGCCCAGTGCTTCCCTTTACCACAGCGTGGACATGTGCCAGGTGATTTTTCTCTCTTTAACCTGGCCTGGCGTGGGCATTGCGTCACCCAATGTCCTATTTGTCCACAAGAAAAGCAACGCCCTGGGGGTCTAGCATCCCGAGAATGCCACTGACCTCTGTATTTTGGAAATTCACTAACAGTCTTTCCTTGAGGAGCGGCAGCTAAAGTAAGGCCTTGTACATGGGAGGGTCCAATATCAGCACACAGTGAAATAAAGTCCGTGATTCCTCCCTTATTCCTATGGGGTCTGATAGCCGCCTGACAGGCGGCGTTGGCATTTTCATAGGCTATGTGTCTAACTATAATCTCCCTTGCATTCTCATCTTGTACTAGGCGGTCTGCAGTCTCCATTAATCGAGACAAAAATTCTAGATAAGGTTCATTCGGTCCCTGTTTAACTTCTACTAGATTTTTTGTACGATTGGAATTGCGTAACCTTTTCCAAGCCTCTTTTGCCGCAGCATTTATTTGTAAATAGGCCTCCTTTGCATAACCCAATTGATCTTTGGTGTTTTTATAGGTTCCCTCTCCTAACAACTGATCAACAGTGTAAGGCAGGTTCTTAGACCTATTTGTTTCAATTTTAGCCCGACACTGTGCAGTGAACTCTGTCTCCCATAATAAGTACTCTCCTGCACTAAGGCATGCTCTGGCAAGCCGCTTCCAGTCATTTGGGCATGCAATACCAGCACACGCGGCCTCCAATATTACTTGAGTAAAAGGGGCAGTTGGCCCATATTGGGAGCAGGCACTTTTTAAATCCTGTAATAGTTTAACAGGAACAGGTTGATGGTATAATTGTTCATCATGATCAACTAAACTAGGGAAGCATCGAGGCCCTGAAATATCTTCCCTCTCTCTAGCAGCCTGAGTCAGGTTTAATTGCGATTCACTGTGCCTGGTTGTGGTGCCTGTTAAAAGGGACTTGTTGCTAGGGCCTTTAGGCTTGCCTAAAGGTTGAAAAAGGGATTGAGGCCGTAAGGCTGCAGCCGGTGGCGGTGGGTGTGAGGGGTAAGGTTTAGAATCAGACATCATAGTGGCCTGAGAGTCATCTTTCTTTCCTACTTCTGGGGGGGCTCTCTGCTCCATCCCCATTTTCGATAGAAAATGTAGCATTTCTTCTAACTTCTTCTCTATCGTAGCCACCCGGCCCTCCATTGACTCATCATAACTTTCCTCCTTGATATTCAAACCTGAATTCTGATACTCAATATCTACTGGTTGTTGTTCCCTTTTCAAGATCTCACTTAGACTCTATTGGGCTGCGGCATATGGCTCAGCCTCAGGTTTTTCAGAAGGGTCCTTTAACTCATAAATTTCCCTTAATTCAAGATTAAGTTCAGCATTCTCATGTTGAGGATCTATGCATTCATTTACTAGATTCCATACATCAATAGCCTCTACTGGGGTCTTTTCGGGGCCATATACATTATAATATTCTTGAATTCTTTTTCCTATCTGCTGCCAGGTTTTTTGGAATTTCTCCTCTAAAAACCTTGGGCATGCCTCCTCGACAAACTGTAGGAAGCTCTGAAGCACCCCTTTTTCCACCCACGTTCCGTGGGCTTCAAGTAGGCCTGTTAAGATCGGTACATATGACCTATGGCTATTAACTTGACCCATAATTTTTACTCCTGACTATACACTCTCTTAAGATCCTCTCTTAATAGTCCTACGATGTGTTACTCACCACAGCAGGGTCCTCCACCGTCGCCCCAGATTTTCAGGGTCCCTGTTCGGGCGCCAGATGCCGGGGCCTACCGGCAGCAAATTGGGGTTCCTGAAATAGGGGGCAGGGACTGGAAAAATTAGAAGAGAGACAAACACATCGGGTCCGGGAGGTCTGCAGCTCAGGCAAAAACTGCAGCCCCCATTTATTCTCAACTCAAAGTTTATATCCCTTCTTGAGACCAGGGCACTGCCAGGTGTTACATCCAGATGGTTAATCAGGGAGCTGTTGGGGGTTACATTCATATGGTAAATCTCAAATCAATTGAACAGGAGAAGGCCAAAAAACAGTAAGACAATCAAGCAATTATCTGATGCAAATCAAAGTACAGTTTGATTCCACTCTTGCTCCCAACACCACTTGAGCCTCAGCACCACTTCCGGCTTTTTTTCTATATATGTGGTACCAAGGAATCGAACCCGGGTCTTCATGCATGCTAGGCAAGCACTTTAACCACTAGGCCAAACTCCTGGCCCCTATTCTGTGTATTCTATATTGTATAGACTATATATAAAGGAATATATATAACAAAAACAACACATATATAAAGAAATTATAGAATGTATGTAATATATATGTAACATATTATATATATAGGATATGTATATCCTATAATATAATTATATGTATCCTATGTATATTATACTTTTCTTCTTTCCTTTTCTTTTCTTTTTGTTTAATATCCATTGTGGGACTTGAAGAGGGAGCTGTCCCCAAGTGCTTCACCTCAAGGCTAGTGCTCTACCACTTGAGCCACAGCACTACTTCCAGTTTTCTGGTGGTTAATTGGAGAGAAGGGTCTCATGGACTTTCATGCCCAGGCTGGCTTTGAACCACCATCCTCAGATCTCAGCCTCTTGAGTAGCTAAGATTATAGAAGTGAGCCACCAACACCCCGCTATATTATACTTTTTCTAAGCTTTAAATGGTTGTACAAGAGGGTTACGATTTAACATATCCCTTCATGTGTCTGTCCGATGCTTCTTGATTAGAGTCATCTATCTTTCCATCTCCCCTATTCTGTTGACCCCTTCACATCTCCCTGTCACATATGTACATTGAGTCTTCTGACTGTATTTGTCCATTTACCCACTCACAGCTCCTGCCTATTTATACTTGTTTCAGCCTCCTCATATACATTTGGTACCCTGTCTATTAATTGTTCAAAGGAGTTACTCCATGAAATTTGCTTCTGCAAATATTCTACTTTAGTCAACTTAAGTATGCATGTAACCATTTTTGTATGGGAGGCTAATTTTGGGCCCTAAGATTTATACATGAGAGAAAACATGGATTTTTGTTTTTTCTAGGTTTGGCTTAATTTGCTCTTAATGTTCAAACATTCTATTTTTCCTGAGCCAGCCAGAGGCCTGGCTTGCTTTCAGAAGTGTTTGGATACTTGAAACTGTTCAGCTCACATTCTATGCTTATTACGGGCAGTAAGCCTTGAAGATTATCCTGAGGTCAAATTCACAAAATAAATAAGTAAATTAATTAAATTAAAACAAATAAAAATAACTTACTATACTCTTCCCCAACTAGCAGGAACAGGTACTCAAAAACAAGCCCTACTACTGGGCTTCATTGAATAATAAAATGAAGTTGTGTTTCTGATAGGTAAAGATGTGTGCTTATGAGCTCCTGTGTTACATTTTGCTGAATGGACACTTAGAACCAGATGAAAGGGAAGAAATGAAAGCATGACAAGGAGGTAGGACAGGAGACAAATAGACATTTCCATTTTCTGTATAATGCTAAGATCTTCATGTCAATCCAGTGTTTGAAAACATCTTTCACCCTACGTATAAAGCATATTTTTTTCTGTACAAAGCATTTCTAAGGCTACTACCTTTTTTCTCATTTGAAAACTTAATTTTAATGCACCCACTCCCCTCAAGTTCTTTGTTGTCATTACTTCCCAGCAAGTGTTTTTGCTTAGTACTTCCCTCAACTTCCTTCCTCTTTGGCCCCTCCCAGCCCCTCCCCTCAGCACCACAAGGGGGTGATGCATTTTACTTATGTTTTATGAGGATCCTCCTTTACAACACTGAAGGCTGACTTGTATACTTTTCTAATGCAAACCTTGAATAGTTTCTGAATTATGTGCTAGATTTTAGTTTGGGGATACTCTATGGCGGATTTTTCTTTCTCTCACATATGAACAATATCAAGGCAGCAGTCTGTCCTCCCGTGTTGGGTGGATCAGCTGTATTTCAGATCCCAAGCTCATTGTTTGTGTATCTGCTGATTTGAACATGAAACTCTAGTAGACTCCTGTGAATGTCTTGTATTTGTTTTGGAAGAGAGCAACATAGACACAAAGAACTAATCTCACAGGCAGTAAAGAATTCAAATCCTAGC
This sequence comes from Megascapheus bottae, assembly GCF_031878675.1. Lineage (NCBI taxonomy): Eukaryota > Metazoa > Chordata > Mammalia > Rodentia > Geomyidae > Megascapheus > Megascapheus bottae. Next base: position 95,000,196 of record NC_143509.1, read on the forward strand.
AAAGCTCTTGCTGGCTGTGTGCTCATGGGTAGATCATTTTACATCTGTGAAAACAGCAGACTGGACTACCAGGTGCTCCAATACCTTTTCCAGCTTGAAGCTTCTTAGGGGTCAGACAACTTCACTAATGAATCTTGTCTCTGTTTGTCTGTGACTTCTTTTGACTTATTTATTTTTCCCTAGGGTCTGTAAATTCCTATAAATTCATTATCCCTTAAGCTTTGTCTAGCCCAAAGTAAATCTTCCCTGCTATCCATCTTTGGAAGAATAACATACAGCAGATACAAGAGAAATCATGCCTGCTTATGCTCCTCTTTGCCTTCCTGATTGTTCTTATGTGCCTGTGCCTCACTGTCAAAGTTCAAGTTGGCATGGATGGGGCCTCTTTCCCATGGCCAGGTCTCTGCTCCAGGCCCCAGACCCCATATGTCCTTTCTGAATTAGGCAACAGCCCTCTAGGAACAAATCGCTCCTGCTCTCCTCTGTCAGACTTCCACTCCATTCCCTTAATTCATTTCCTCTCCACTGGCCCTGGCAGGGCTGAGTTTGTCAGGCCCCACTGGATCTGCCCTAGTGTATTGGACTTTGAGGTGTTCTCGGCTTGTTTGATATTTTTAAGTGCTTTCAATTGATTTGAAAAACATGCTAACCTAGTTTTAAAGAGTTTATAATTATACCCAGAGGCCATTGGCTTAGTCACAGTTGTCCAAGAGCCCAGAAAGAAACACATAGAAAGGGATTGGTGGGGCCACGGGGCCAATTGCAGAAGTGGGAACTACAAGGATTACTTTGTCTTTAGCATTTATTTTTTGGTTTAGTCTTCTCAGGAAGACTTACTCCCTGAACTCCTGGAATGGAGGACAAAATAATGTAACCACTTATTACTAAGAAATGGGTTTAGGTGGGCCATACATAAAAACCTTGTTTTTCCCCACGTGGTCAAAGCTAATCTATTTCTTGGCCTCATCCTTCATGGTATAAACTGCTGTCTTCTAAAATACCTATGGCTTGACAACTCATCATTTCTACCACCAAAATTTACAGGGCATGGATGGCTCATTCCTTTAATCCTAGCTACTCAGGAGGCTGGGATCTGGGGATCAGAGTTTGAAGCCAGCTTCTGCAGGAAACTCTGTGGGATTCTTAGTTCCACTTAGCCACCAAAAAGCAGGAAATGGGGCTGAGTAAAAAATCTAGGGACAGCACTCATACCCTGAGTTCAAACTCCGTGATTGACAAAAAAAAATATTAATTTGTCCCTCCTACTGCCTTTTTACTGTCTAGTTTTCATTAATTCTTCTACAGAATAAAATCCAAATTCCTTATGGAGTGGTAGAGCCTTAGAGATGGAATACTATTTTAACCAAAGCAGCCATGTTTCTGCTGTGGGACATCAGATAGTTAGTAACTGCAGTAATGTTTAGTCTCCAGACTTCCAGGGCCTGCTCCAACAAATTTGCTTTTCTAACTTGCATGACACATTGGTGGTTGCAGCTCAGTTGCTACATGTTTGTGCCAACGGGCCTACTTTTTCCAGGTATCAGCAAGTAAACAGTCTATACTGGGCCATGGTACTTTTGTGGCACAGGCAATAGTGATGAATTGGCTAAGCAATGGGGTGCCACAATGTGTTTGTTTGGAATGCATCCCCTGTCACCTCTGCTTATATCACTTTGTCCATACAAGTCATATGTGGGCAGAAAAAGGTACTGTTGCCAAGCTCACACCTGTAATCCTAGCTCCTCAGGAGGCTGAGATCTGAGAATCACCATGTGAAGCCCATCTAGGGAAAGAACTCTCTCAGACTCTTAGCTCCAGTTAACCACCAGAGCACGAGAAGTGGCACTGTGGCTCAAGGTTGTAGAGCACTAGTCTTGGGCGAAAGAGCTCACAAACAGCATCCAGGCCCAGAGATTGAGTTCCATGTTCAATCATAAATGAAAAGAAAAGAGGTTCTACGAGTCACTGGGAAATGGGCGGGTTTCATCACCATAGAAAGAAGAAAGTTGATATTGATAGTGACGGTATCATCCACCATGGCAGACTGACATGTTAGACATGTAATTTCATGAAGGCGAAGTTTTGAACAGAAGCTTCTAATCTTTAAATCTGTCCTTCTAGCCTTTCACACAAAGAAGCTAGGAAAAAACAGTTCTTTAGCTTTCCTGCTTGATAAGGACTGTGCCAAGGTTTTATTTATGACATAGAGTCTGATTTGTTTTAATTCTATTGAGACTCATTCGTACCTTAGAGTAGACCCTTTCTGTGTGTCTGGCCTCATCTTCGATTGCATTTGATGGCTTTGACATTTCTAAATGCCTGCATTGTTCTTTTGGCTGACTCTGAAATAATGTTCTTGCAGATCCAGCAGCGTTGTGGTTTGGAGCCAGGCCAGAAGAAGTAGGAATCAACACAAGTTCAGACCTGGGCTTCTTGGCCCAAAACAAGTTCAGAAAGTAGATGACAGGGAATTGCTAGATATAAGAATAGATGCATCAATTTCTTCCATTTTAGAGGGACGACAGACTTTACATTTTGCCCTCACTTTCTACCAGCTATTATTTTAGAACTATCTTGTTCTATAACCAAGTCATTTTAATGAAATATGTATCTAAGATGATGAAGCTTGCTTGCCTGACTTCCTTCCTTCCTTCCTTTTTTTCTTTCTTCCTTTCTTTTCTTCTTTCTTATATTTGCCCTGGGGTTTGAGCTCAGGGCCTGGGTGCTGTCCCTGAGCATTTTTTTTTTTTTTTGCCAGTCCTGGGCTTGAGCTCAGGGCCTGAGCACTGTCCTTGGACTTTCTCAAGGCTAGAGCTCTACCACCTGAACCTCAGCACCACTTCCAGCTTTTTTCTATGTATGTGGTACCGAGGAATCAAACCCGGGTCTTCGTGCATGCTAGGCAAGCACTTTAACCACTAGGCCAAACTCCCGGCCCCTCCCTGAGCATTTTTGCTTAAGGTTAGCACTCTACCACTTGATCCACAGCTCCACTTCTGGCTTTTTGGTAATTACTTGGAGATAAGGATCTCGTGGACTTTTTCTCTTGCCCAGGATGACTTTAAACTATGATCTTAACCTTCTGAGTAGCTAGGGTTACAGGTGTAAGACACTAGCACCTGACAGAGACTTTGATTTTAAATTCTAGAAGATAGAGCTGGGAGCAGTGGCTCACACTTGTAATCTTAGCTACTCAGGAGGCTGAGATCTGAGAATAGAGGTTCAAAGCCAGCCCAGGCACTAAAGACCGTGAGACCCTTATCTCCAGTTAACCACTGGAAAATGGGAAGTGGGGCTTGGGTCAAGGGTAGGATGGTAGCCTTGAGATGAAGAGCTCAGGGATAGCATCCAGGCCCAGAGTTCAAGCCTCATGACCCACAAAAAAGAAAAATTCTAAATTCTATGGCAATAATGAATTCTTATAATAGCTTAAAAGCAAAAGGCTGATATTAACAAACAATGATCAGAGAATTCATTTCTTCCAGTATTCAAAATGACTTCCAATATATGGAAAACATCTTTGCTAATGAAGTAAAACAAACTCTCATACAAGTGTCATTAAACAATTTACCATCCTCATTGACATGCTTACTGGCACCAAACTCAGTGGTCTTTTGCTGGGAATTGCAGGGGAACATTTTCCTTCAACCACCCTTCCACTCTTATCCTGCATCTGTCCCTTACCTTGTCTTGTCTGGGGTTTAAAGAGAGGCTATGATTTCAGCTCCTCACACCATTAGAACTGCTCCCTATTTCTATTGAATGACATGAATAACCAATCAAACATAGGAACAAAATACACAGTTTTACCTCAGAAAGAAAACCATCTTAAACAGATCAGACCAGAGAGCAGGACATGAGAGTTTCATGTTTTCTTCTCTGTTAGCTCTACCTTCCTGAGGAGTTGCCACGTCTACCCTTCATGATTTATCAAGTGGTAATATCATTCTTTCTGACTCTACATTCTTGACTAACATATGAAGAGAAAATATAAAAGAGAAATGAAAAACAATTGTACCTCCCATGCAAATGATGAAAATGTTTGTGGATATGGCTTTGTGTACCAGAGCCTGTGTGCAAGTTTCTACAGACCCAAGAGGCCAGTGACACTGTCTGTTGTGAACATATGGAACGAGTTATGGCTTGCTGGTCCATGGTGCAGCTTGTATAAGCACAAAGACTATTTGATCCCACAGAATAAGATTCTATAAGCAGATATTGTTATTTAAAATAATTTTATAAAGCAAAGGGATTTTTATGTCTGTGTGTGTGCCATCACTGGTTCATGAACTTAGTTTACGGGCTCGGTGGCTCACACCTGTAATCCTAGCTACTCTGGAGGTTGAGATCTGAGGAATAAGGTTCAAAGCTAGGCACTAAAGAATGTGAAACTTTTATCTCCAATTAATCACTAGTAAACCGGAAGTGGTAGCCTTGAGCTGAAGAGCCCAGGGATAGCGCCCAGACCCAGAGTTCAAGTCCCATGACCGACAAAAACAACAACAATAAAACAACAACAAAAACAAACAAACAAAAGAAGAAAACTAGACTAGTGTTCTGAAAGCCCATGAGAATCTTATCTTCAATTAATCACCAGAAAAGCAGAAATGAAGCTGTGGCTCAAGTGGTAGAGAGTTAGCTTTGATCAGAAGAGCTGAGGGACAGCATTCAGTTTCAGAGTTCAAACTCCACAACTGATAGACAAAAATAGTGTTGTACTCCCGTTTGCAGCTTTTTGTTGATTAATTGGGTATGAGTCTCATTGTTTTCTGGTTTATTTTTCCCTGCCTGGACTGACTTTGAACCTTGTTCCCCAGATCTCAGCTTCATAAGTAGCTAAAATTATAGGCATAAGCCACCAGCACATTAAAAACAATTTTAAATTTCTTTCTAGAATTAATATATGTTTGTAGTCTGAGCCTTGACATATTTTCATACATGTACACAGTACATTCTTTCATATTCCCATTCTTCATTTGTCTCTTCTCTGCTTTGGTAATTTCATACTGCTATCTTTATTCATATATTACTGTACTGTTCTTTAGTGCTCCTTACCACTCAGTATCCTGCTTTTTCCCCCCTTGATCTTCTACTGATTTACCTTCTATAAAAGTCCTTTTTAGCCATATAATGAGTGATTGTTGTCCTTAATGTACTATGTTAGCTCTCATCTCATTTGCTGTCCCTTGGTTTTCTCATCTTGTTACAGTATCTCACTTCGTTATCTGATATATTGGATATATTTGTATTTGGTTATTTGAAATTGGATAGGGAAGGGGAAAAAACAAGATGAGAGGTGGGGGTGGGGGGAGGAAAATGGGGACCAAGACATGAGAAAGGGTATCAATGTATGTGAAGTGATGCATCTTCTATCTGGAAAATATAATGTAACCCTTCTATTAATTACAATAAAAATATATGAAAAAAATAAAAATGTTTGTTGAAAACGGGCACAGTGGCTTACACCTGTAATTCTAGCTACTCAGGAGGCTGAGATCTGAGAATCGTGGTTCAAAGCCAGCCTGGTCACTAAAGAACATGAGACTTTTCAATTAATCACTAGAAAACCGGAAGTGGCCCTGTGGCTCAAGGGGTAGGGCAGTGGCCTTAAGTTGAAGAGCTCAGGGACAATGCTCAGGCCCAGAGTTCAAGCCCTATGACTGACAAAAAATAAAAGAACACTATTGACTTAGATTTAAGCAAGGGAGATACAGTCTCCAGAAAAAGGACAAGAACTCTATTTGGGTTTACATTGTTCACAAACAATGTTTTGTGTGTGTGTGGGGGGGGTGGGTGTGACGTATAAAGTGAGTTGTTGGGAATGGATGGTTTTTGAAGCCCATTCTTGTACTGATTTCATATGCTTCCTTTTCATATGTATCCTCCTGGACTTATGAACGTGAAGCATTCCTATTTTCTCCTGCATTTTAAATATCTTTACCCATATCTCATGTCCTTATACTAGAGAGATTCTTTTGTTAACCTCTGAGTGCTTTATGAATAAATATTCGCAAGTCAAGAAATGCCTTTAACCAGTGGACAGCTGTCTGAATGACTAGTCATATAGGAGAACTAACATTGTTGCTCTCTTTTAGTTGGCATTTTGCAGAATTCACTTATTCTTTAGCATTTTAACTTCTCAAAAACATTGTAAGCATTTTTATAAAGTAGTGTTTCCAAACTGGGTGCTGGTAACTCATGCCTGTAATCCTAACTGCTCAGGAGGCTGAAATTTGACGAGGTTGAAAGCCAGACTAAGCAAGAAAGTCTGTGAGACTCTTATCTCCATTAAACTACCAAAAAACAACAACAAAAAAAAACAAATCATCCAGAAGTGGCTCAAATAGTAGAGCACTAGCCTTGAGCACAAAAGCTCAAAAAGGAGAAAGCCCAGACCTAGAGTTCAAGCCCCAGACCCAGCAAACAAACAAACAAATAAAATAGTTTCATGATTGAGTTCTTATATTTTCATGGTAGAAAAATACAAATCAGTTTTGATGCAAACTGTTTTACAGGAAACTTGATAAGACATAAGTCAAAAGAAATACAATTTAAGAGTCCCTAGCCGGGCACTGTGGCTCACGCCTGTAATCCTAGCTACTCAGGACACTGAGATCTGAGGATCATGGTTCAAAGCCAGCTCAGACACTAAGGATCCTAAAGTCTGTGAGACTCTTATTTCCAATTAACCTCTAGAAAATGGGAAGTGGGGCTGTGGCTCAAGGGATAGGGTGGTAGTCTTGAGCTGAAAAGCTCAAGGACAGAGCCCAGGCCCAGAGTTGAAGCCCCACTACTGATGGGAAAAAAAAAGAAGAGTGCCTAAAAAAAAACTGTGGTCCTCAACTACACACAAACTGGAATGCATGGCCCCGGGGACAGTGTTTCGAGTCTTCCTCAATCTCACTGGGGAGCTGTAAGTGTTCTTCTCAGAGTCAAATCATTAAAATAGTAATGGTGTGTTCACTCACCCCATGCGTGACGGGGAAATACACTGGATGACGGCTCAGGCAACTGAGTTTGTGTTTCTGCCAGGCTCTAAGGCAAGTTGGTCTGCCTATGAGCTCATTTTGGCGAGATGGTTCTTGGGCCCTTCACCAGAGACACAGGAAACAATGATGACAGAGCCGGGCAAGCCCGGGCTCCATTTGGGCCTCCTCTATAATTTTGGTTCACTCTGGAAACTGGACCATCAGCTCTAATTACCTATGTCGGGAATCCTGCACGCACTAGGCCTCAATAGCTTGCCTGTGCCTTGCCCCTAACAACAGACCCGTCCTGCTCCGCAGGGGCATAAATCTGGACAGCTGAGGGAGGGAACTCGTTTTAGGCATATGCGTTTATAAACAAAAGATCAAGTCTTGTATGCATATTTGGGGCCCAACTGTATTATTACTGCAAACTCTCCTTTGTAACTGTAGCTGGAAGTTCAGCACATTCACTGAGCAGCAGATCTTGGTTGGGTCTGCTTCAGGGACCTGCCTGCTCTCTTCTTCCCTTCTGCACCTCAATCCCTAAAGCTACAACCACTGTAACACCAGAAGAAATCTCAGCAGCATGATGCCATTTTTAGTTGTTTCTCAGTTATAAAGTTGGCTGGAACAATAGAATCAAGCTCCCTGTGCCGTTACCTCAATATTTCAATTGTGCAATGGAGGCTATGTGGATTTTCTCACTTACCCATAGACTACACCGAGAGAATTCTATAAATAGGATGATTGCACTTTAGAGATCAGAAAGCCACGCTGAAAATAAACTGCTCCAAATGAATGGAACAGACAGTGGTTGAAAGAAGTACAAATGGCAGATAAGTTCCTGAAGCAATGTTCAGTCTTCTAGCCATAAGGGAAATGAAAATGAAAAGGACACTGAGATTTCAGCTCCCATGTGGTCAGGATGGTGGTCATCAAGACAACAATCAACAGATGCTGGTAAGGATGCTGGGCTGAGGAGAGACTTTTAAACACTGTTGGTAGGATTGTAAACCAGTGCAACCACTATGGAAATCAGTATGGAGAGTCCTCAAAAATCTAAATCCAGGCCACGAGTTTGGCCTAGTGGTAGAGTGCTTGCCTAGCACGCATGAAGACCAGGTTTAATTCCTTGGTATCACATACACAGAAAAAGCCAGAAGTGGTGCTGTGGTAGAGCTCTAGCCTGGAGAAGGCCAGGGACAGGGCTCAGGCCCTGATTTCATGCACCAGGACTGGCAAAATAAAAAAATCTAAACCCAAAGCTGAGCACAGTGGCTCAGGTCTATAATCCTAGCTACTCAGGAGGCTGAGATGTGGCGATTGTGTTTCAAAGCCAGCCTGGGCACTAAAGCATTAAAGTCCATGAGACTCTTATCTTCAATTAGCCACTAGAAAACCAGAAGTAGCGCTGTGGCTCAAGGGATAGGGTGGTAGCCTTTAGCTGAATAGCCGGGCTCAGAGTTCGAGTCCCACAACCACCAACAACAAAAACATCTAAACCCAAGACAGACCTGGTGGCTCCAGCCTATAACCCTAGCAACTTAGAAGGGCATGTTTAAGGGGAATTCATTGGTTGAGACTATATTCACAGATAGCAGGGCACCATGACATGTACCTGTTAAAACCAGTGGTATAGGGAAGCACAAAAAAAGGATCCACAGACCAGTTCAACCAGGTATATTGCAACATCCCATCTCATAAATATGCAAGGCCAAAAAGGATCTGGAGACATGACTGAAGTATTAGAAAGCATGAGGCCCATGGTTCCTTTCCCAACCCTTCAGAGAAAAAGGAAAAACTAAAAGTAGACCTACCATGTGATATAATATCATCTCAGGGCATAAAACTGCAAATGTAAGCCAAAACAAAGATATAGCGCTGCTCATGACAGCCAGGTTAAAGACTCAGCCTAGGTACCCTTCAACAAATGAGTGGATAAAGAAAATATGGTACATCTCTACAAATGAATACCAAATAGACATAAAGAAGACTACAATGTCATTCTTAAAGAAAAATACTACCAGAGATCATCATGTTAAGTAAAATAAGACATATTTAGAAAGATATACACTGATGAAAAAAGTGTATAGAATATACTTTATTTATTTTTGCCAGTCCTGGTGCTTGAACTCAGGGCTTAAGCATTGTCCTTGGGCTTTCTCAAGGCTAGAGTTCTACCAGTTAAGCCACAGCACCACTTCCAGCTTTTTTTCTATGTATGTGGTTCTAAGGAATCGAATCCAGGTCTTTGTGCATGTTAGTCAAGCACTCACACCAGTAGGCCAAACTCCTGGCCCTAGAATATACTTTAAAACTTGCTACTGCTCACACCTGTAATCCTAGTTACTCAGGAGGTTGAAATCTGAGGATCAAGGTTCAAAGCCAGCCCCAGCACAAAAGGACCTGAGATTCTTGTCCCCATTAACCTCTAGAAAATGGAAAATGGGGTTTGGCTCAAGGGTAGGGCAGTAGCCTTGAGCTGAAGTGCTGAGGGTCAGTGCCCAGGCCCAGAGTTCAACCCCATGACCAACCAAAAAAAAAAAAATCTGCTATTAAGCCAGGTGTCAGTGGCTCATTCCTGTACTCCTAGCTACTCAGAAGGCTGAAATCTGAGGATCACAATTCAAAGCCAGCCAACGGAAGAAAAGTCTGTGAGTTTCTTATGTTCAATAAACTACCCAGAAAGAATCAGAAATGATGCTGTAGCTCAAGTTATAGAGTGGTAACCTTGTATACAAGAGGCTTGGGGACAATGCCCAGGCTAGAGTTCAAGTCTCAAGACCAGTGAAATTAACAAATTAACAAATTAATTTACTATTAAATAGTTGTATAAAGAGGTTACAATTCCATAAGTCAGGCTACAAACACAATGCATCTTGATCAATGTCACCCCATTCTATCTTTCTTCCCCATTTTCTCCCTCCTATCCCTACCCTTAGGTTACACTCAATTGTTACATGATAAACATTCAATATGGCTATTTCCTCACCCTTCCTCTACATACTTTTAAACATACTCAAAAATAGGTATTGAGAAGCAGTCATAAGGAGGTGACTTCGGGAGCTGAAGGATATCTGTTCACTAGCACGCTTGGTTAGGCTGATCAGAGGGAGCTGTGATTGTTAATTAAAAGAAAAGCACGGGATTGTTTGGAGGGAATCCTCGGGCGTAAGTGTGTTTGGTACCCTCCAGTTTTACAGAGGAAGTGGCTGAGGCCGACTGAAATTATGTTTTTCTCAAAGCATTCAAGTAAGAGTTAAAGCCTGGGGCCGGGAGTTTGGCCGAGTGGTAGAGTGCTTGCCTAGCATGCATAAAGACTCAGGTTCGATTCCTCGGTACCGCATACATAGAAAAAAGCCGGAAGTGGTGGCAGAGCTCTAGCCTTGAGAAAGTCCAAGGACAGTGCTCAGGTCCTGAGTTCAAGCCCAGGACTGGCAAAAAAAAAAAAAAAAAAGAGAGAGTTGAAGCCTGAACTCTAGTTTTCTGACTGCAAGCAACTTGCTGGGTTCAAGATTCTCCACAGAGCCAAGGTTCTCTTCTAAATACCTGACAGAACTGCAAAGTTCATGTCAGAAACTTCACTGAGCCTCTTCAGGTTATGTTACTATTATTAAAAAAAAAAATGGGGGTCTGGAGTGCTGCCTAGTGGCAGAATGCTCACCTACCATACATGAAGCCCTGGCTTCGATTCCTCAGTACCACACACGTACAAAAGCTGGAGTGGTGCTGTGGCTCAAGTGGTAGAGTGCTAGCCTTGAGGAAAAGGCCCAAAGACAGTGCTCAGATCCTGAGTTCAAGCCCCAAGACTAGCAAAAAAAGAAAGATTCGGACTGAGACTTTAATCCCAACTTGGATGCAAAATTCTTGAGTACTTTGGGGGATGTTTCTAACCACTACTCCTAACTCCTTCAGAAGATGTGATCATTAAAGCAGGAGGACCACAGACAGCCAGCATCTGTCAGAGCCGGTGTGTAGTAAATACTGTATGAACATAAGTGCTTCTTGTTATCTTTCTGCAGTCGTGGTTCTCTCGCTTACACGGAGATTTTGAAGCAAGGCTGCAAATGTGCTATCTGGGAGATGTGCCAAGTGAGTATTTTTCTGGGATAGTTTGACCATTTCTCTACAAAGCAATGTCACCAAAGGTTTCACATATGTGGGGTAACTCAAATCAGTTTGGCTGGCTATTTAAAAACCATGCCAAAAGTATAAGAGAGAAAACGCATGAAGAGACAGAATGTTGGCAGCAGGGGCAGATTTTAGACTCTTGACCTAGTCCGGGAATTCTAACCTCTTGTTGGCATGAGCAGAGAGACATGGAAGCAAATTCATGTCTTAGTAGGAGGTGGAATTTGAGTATGGCCTTTTGGCACATGCATATCCTACCTACATTTCCAGTTCCTGGAGGCTGCCAGGTGCTTTTGCCTGCTACTTCTCTTTTTTGTAATTATAGAAAGTTGAGCAATCCTTTCTTGTTTGTTTTAGTTAAGATTTCCTTCCTTTTATCTCTGGCAGGAAAAACTTATCCCCTGAGATTTCCTCTGGAACATGATTATTTACAGTCACTACTGTGTAATGTGTTCTTGAGGATTTCTTTGTGATTTATCATTCTGTTTCATTCTTGTTCCTTTTTTAGACTGCCCCAATCTTTCCTGGGTGTTTTGAATAAATTTTAAAAAGTACTTTCAGCCTCTATGTATTTCTTCTTACTAAAACCTTTCCAAAGTATTGAGAAAGATAATATATATGTATGTGAAATATGCTGTAGGTTAATGTGTTTTTCAAGCCACACACTGGGGGCTCATACTTGTAATCCTAATTACTCACAAGGCTGAGATCTGAAGACGACAGTTTGAAGATAGCCCAGGCGGTGAGATTCCTCTCTCTCCCTCCCTCTCTCTCTCTCTCTCTCTCTCTCTCTCTCTCTCTCTCTCTCTCTCTCTCTCTCTCTCTCTCTCTCTCTCTCTCTCTCTCTCTCTCTCTCTCTCTCTCTCTCTCTCTCTCTCTCTCTCTCTCTCTCTCTTGCTGGCTTTTTCTATCAAACCCAGGTCTTCGTGCATGCTAGGCAAACACTCTACCACTAGGCCAAACTCCCAGCCTAAGATTCTTATCTCTCATAAACAATAAAAGCTGGATGTGGAGCTAGCTTAAGTGGCTTCAGTGGGAGTGTGCTAGCTTTGAACAAAAGAAGCTCAGAGACAGTGTCCAGGCTCTGGGTTCAAGCCGAGAACTGGCACATCTCCACCTCCCAGAAGATAGCTAGTGCAGTTCAGATGATTTAACCTCTTGCTCTGATGACAAGATTGACCTTTGTCTAGTCTTCTGGTCCCAGTCTTACTTTCTAGTTATCCCACACCCTGAATCCAAGGAAAGTAACCTATTTCTAAAGAGGAAGTCTGCTTCTATCTGCTCAGTACCTTTCCAGACATCATCCCGCTCTGAGCAGCTGTATGACCCCCATTCTCCCTCCCCTGTGCCCTTGTCATTCTGTAGACTGAACTTTGCTCTCTTTCTCCTTCCATCCCCATCTCCATCCATAGCCTCTTTATGCCTGCTTAGTTGTAACTTAGTTGTTCAGGGTTCCTTATGTTCTCTTTCTGCTGGGATAACAGACTGTGTGACTGACAAAGGACAGAAATTGATTTCTTAGATGTGCGGAGAGTGGGAAGTTCAAGATCAAAGTGCTGGAACTTGGGGAGGAGCTTCTTCTGCTTCTCCATACCATGGGAGATGGAATGTGGGGGGACTTAAGAGAGAGAAAGAAGGGAGGACAGTAGAAGAGAGAAGGGGAGAGGAGATGGGAGCAGAAAGGAGAGGAGAGGTGAAAAGGAGGGGTGATAAGGGAGAGGAGAACAGAGGGAAGAAAAGAGAGGAAGAAGGGGATCAAGTTCAGGTTTGTATAATAAACTTACGTCCATGGTTGTCACAGCAACTTTCGTGAAGGCAGAGCTCTCCTGTCCTAATCCCTCCTCCTCCTCCTCCTCCTCCTCCTCCTCCTCCTCCTCCTCCTCCTCCTCCTCCTCCTCCTCCTCTTCCTCCTTTCCTTCCTCCTCCCCTCCTCCTTTCCTCCTTCTCCTCCTCCCCTCCTTTTCTCCTCCTTCTCCTCCTCCTCCTCTTCCTCCTCCCCTCCTCTTTCTCTTCTCCTTTTCCTTCTCCTTCTTTGTGCTAGTCCTGCGGCTTGAACTCAAAGTCTGGGCACAGTCCCTTAGTTTCTGTTGGTCAAGGCTAGCACTCAACCCCTGGAGCCATAGCACCACTTCCAGCTTTTTGGGCAGTTGAGTGGAGTTTAGAGTCTCACAGTCTTTCCTGCCCGTGCTGACTTTGAATCCTGATCCTCGGGTCTCAGCCTCCTGAATCACTAGGGTTGGAAGTTAAAATTTTTACACTGGTCTTGGAGAAGATAAACATACACACTATGGTGAGATCCGATTTAAGCATGGCTTCTTTTTGCTGTCTCTCGTGCTCATCGCTGTGTATCATGATACTACATTGTTCCAGGTATTCAGCTCTTCTGTTCACTTGGCCATTCTGTTTGATGAAGCAGTTATTCAATACATACTTGTTCAGTGAGTGAGTGAGTGAGTCAGGGAGTGAGTGAATGAAGACACTGCCTTTGAGGCAGTGTTGCATAATGGTTAAGGAAGCTGCTGTGAGATGGGATGAGTCTGGATCCTTGCTTTATTCCTAACTGTGTGACAATGGGCAAGTCACTTCACTTAGGTTTTGGTTTGGTTTGGTTTGGTTTGGTAATAGGGCTTGAACTCAGAGCCTGATATTCTTGCTCATTGAACCACTGGAGCTCTATCACGTGAGCTACTCCTTTCCTCAACTTAGTTCCATACTCTATAAAATATAGAAGATAATAGAAACATATGTCTGGTTAGGATATAATTTACATATTAGTAGTGGTAATCCATTTGTATAGCATCTGCACATGATGTTATTATTTTTATATGAATATGTATCTGAAAGATAGATGATAGGGCATCCTACACTTTCTAATATGACTTACCTAAACTTGAAAGTTTTAGTATATGCTCACTAGATGTGTTTTAAAAAAATAAAATCTAGGATACATTTAGAAGTTATTCTCAGTCTGGGTGTTGGTGGCTCAGCCTATAATCCTAGCTACTAAGGAGTCTGAAATTGAAGGATTACATTTCAAAGCCAGCCTCAGTAGGGAAGTCTGTGAGACTTTTATCTCCAATTAACCACCAGAAAACCAGAAGTGGCTTTATGTGGCTCTAAGTACTAGAGAGCTAGCCTTGAGGAAAAGAACTCAGGGACGTTGCCCAGGCCCTGAGTTCAAGCCCCACAACAGACCAAAAACAACAACAAAAGTTATGCTCTAAGTCTTTAATCCTATTCACATGCCTTTAACCCTCACTACTCAGTAGACCGAGACCTGAGGATCAAAAAATTCGAAGCCAGGGGCCGGGAGTTTGGCCTAGTGGTTAAAGTGCTTGCCTAGCATGCATGAAGACCTGGGTTCGATTCCTTGGTACTACATATATAGAAAAAGCCAGAAGTGGTGCTGAGGCTCAAGTGGTAGAGTTCTAGCCTTGAGAAAGTCCAAGGACAGTGCTCAGGCCCTGAGCTCAAGCCCAGGACTGGCAAAAAAAAAAAAAAAAATTTGAAGCCAGCCTAGAAGAAAAATCTACGAGGCTCTTATCTCCAAAAAATCACCATGAAGCTAAAATGCAGTTGTGGTTCAAATGGTAAACTGCTGGCCTTGTGGAAAAAGCTCAAGGATAGTTCCCAGACCGTGAATTCAAGCCCCAGGATCCATGCACATACACACACACACACACACACACACACACACACACACACACACACACACACTTTTTAAAAAGTTTAAAAACAGGAGATACTGATCTGAAATTAGATAAAAAAAAGTGATTAAGACTTAAAGATTTTAGGAATTCAGAAATTGAAGAAGGATCATGTTTCATTCAAGTCAACAGTATGTGATTAATGTTTTTCATTTTCTCGGGTCCAAAATTGAAAGGAAAGAGCGAAGTAGAGGGGAGGGGAGGGGAGGAGGGGGAGGAGAGGGAAAGGGAAATGAAAACAATAGTTTCCATTGTATGTAGGAAATCACTAAAATTCCCACTTCTTAGAGAAACTGAGGGCTGGGTAAAAGTACTTGTGGGATGTCTGGACACACATTGTGAGAGGCTAGAGAGTCTCAGGAAAGTGCAGCCTCCAAATGAAAAGAGACAAGGACTTCAATGAGAGGAAGAACCACATTAGAGTGCCCAGTAGTAGTTCAGAAATACTACAGATTAGTGACTGAGGTAAGTATACTTAAGTAATAATACAATAATATTGGCTGCTTTTGAGTTTAATCTTTAAAATTTATTTATTTGTAAAATGCCAATACTTACTTGGAAATGATCATGGATAACATGTTCTTGTACTTAGCTACTTCTTCCCCCCACTCTCACCTGTTCTGGGACTTGAACTGAAAACCTGGGAACTGTCCCTGAAAAATTTTACTGAAGGCTAGCATTCTGTCACTTGAGCCACAGCTCCACTTCCAGCTTTTCTGTGATTAATTGAGATAAGAGTCTAATGGACTTTCCTATCTTGACTGGCTTTGAACTGTGATCCTCAGATCTCAGCCTCCGAAGTAGCTCAGATTACAAGAGTGAGTCACCAGAGTTAGCTAGTCTGGTCTGTCTATGAGAAACAGCTTCTTGGGTGGAGATTGGATGAAGATGCAACATTCTGTTATGTCAATTACAGAAAAGATAAATGAGTTCCTGGCCTAGCCTTGAAGAACTGTTTAGTTTGAGTCAGATCACCCAGGTCTGGGTCCCACTGTAAGTCAGTAACTTAATGATTTTTTTTTTTTTTTTATCATGGGGCTTGAACTCTGGGCCTGGGTACTGTCCCTGGGCTCTTCAGCTCACGACTAGTGCTCCAGCACTTGAGCCACAGTGCCACTTCTAGCTTTTTTTGGTATTTAATTAGAAATAAGACTCTCACAGGCTCCTGCCCTGTCTGGCTTTGACCTGCAATCTCAGCTTTCTGAGAATCTAGGATTATAGGTGGGAGTCTCCAGTACTGGGTTTATAACTTCATATTTAATGAGAGTGAACAGGTCATGTGAATATTTACACATGAGATTTATTTGAAAGACATCCTGAAATAAGCTGGGCGGGCACAGGTGGCTCACACTGGTAATCCTAGCTACTCAGGAGGTTGAGATCTGAGGATCAAGGTTCAAAACCAGCAGGGCACAAAAGGACCTGAGACTCTTATCGCCAGTTAACCTCTAGAAAAGAGAAGTGGGGCTTGGCTTCAGGGTAGGGCTGTAGCCTTGAGCTGAAGAGCTCAGGGACAGTGCCCAGGCCTAGTTCAAGTCCCATGATCCACCAAAAAAAATCCTGAAATGGACAACTTCCTATAAACACATAAGCATTTTGGCAGTGCAGATAATTATAGACTATGTTGTTGATTTAACATGAAAGCATTCATAGCTCTGACAAACATCATAAAAGAGAAACTATAAGTAAAATTTCTTTACATCCTGTACAAATATAAAATTTAATATTTTGTCCCCAATAAAACAAAAATGTTCTTTTTTTTCCACTTAAGTTTTTTTTTTCTTTTTTAATGAAAGGTGTAGATAAGATTACTTCATTCCTGTATCTTCTCAATTGTTTCTTCCTTGTATTTGCCCTTTTCCTTTCCTACTTGGTGGGATTTGGCTCTCTGTGCCAGAATCTTTTTGTGGGCTTTGTCCAGTTTCAGCCAGGTAATAACCACCAGCTTGCTGGGGTGATGCCCACGTGGACAGTGGTGCCATGGCCTTTTCCCGCTGTCCCCGTTCAATGGAGATGACATACTTCTTCCTGTAAACCTGCACCACTTTGCCGATCTGCTGACCTTCATACTGCCCTCATACACCCTGCACCTCATCATCCTTTCAGATGGGCATAGACCCCACATTGTACTTTTGTCTCAGTTCTTTGGAAAGAGGGGAAGACATAATCTTCCTGCGAACTTGGGAGGGTGCATTGAAATGCCTTTTCCAGTTCTTGCTTTGGTCAGAAGTGACAAAGTGATTGAACTTCGTTTTGGCCACTCCTGCTTCAGCATGGCCCCAAATAGGAAGAATGATCTTTAAAATGTATAGTGAGGGGGCCAGGAGTTTGGCCTAGTGGTAGAGTGCCTGCCTAGCATGCACGAAGACCCAGGTTCGATTCTTTGGTACCACATACTTAGAAAAAGCCAGAAGTGGTGCTGAGGCTCAAGTTGTAGAGCGCTAGCCTTGAGAAAAATCCAAGGACAGTGCTCAGGCCCTGAGCTTAAGCCCAGGACTGGCAAAAAAAAAGTATAGTGAGGACCAGGAGAGTGGCCTGGTGCTAGATTACTTGCCTAGCATGTTGAAGCCCTGGGTTCAGTTATTTGGTAACACACATCCGGAAAAAGCCAGAAGTGGTGTTGTAGCTCATGAGGCAGAGTGCTAGCCTTCAGCAAAAGTGCTCTGGGACAGTGCTTAGACCCTGAGTTCAAGCCCCAGGACTGGCAATAAACAAACAAACAAACAAGCAAACTATATAGTGAACAGCCATTTGCCACAAAAGTAGAAACTATAGAAAAATATGATTCAAACATATATTATCTCTAAAATAGTAGCCAATTATAAGCACCATGAAAGTAATTGACTAAATTTCTGTGTCAATTAACTAAATCACTGCATTTTTGAAGAGCAGATTCATAATTGTCCATACAACTTTAAATAAAACAGACTGGGAGTTTGGTCTAGTGATAGAGTGCTTGCCTAGCATGCATGAAGCCCTGGGTTCGATTCCTTGGTATCACATACATAGAAAAAAAAAGCCGGAAGTGGGCACTGTGGCTTAAGTGGTAGAGCTCTAGTCTTGAGAAAGCCCAAGGACAGTGCTTTGGCCCCTGAGTTCAGGCCCCAGGACTGGCAACAAAACAAAAACAACCAAAACCAAAAAGAGCTTTTAAAAAAATCTACAATTTTATTTAAGAGGATGTAATCTTTTTCTCTGAGCATGGTTTCTCATAACAAGAAACTTTCAGAGTCATCTCATTTTAGAGTTTTAAGAAACTACTACTCAGAAATATATACTGAGGTATTATTTCAACAATGTTTGTGGCATACTAAAACTATTTACAAAACTAGAGATTACCCAACATTCTTCTACATTTCCCTGACAATCTGTTTTCTTTCTCTTTTTTTTGTAATAGTAGGCAAGGAATTCATTCAAGATTATTGCAATAAAAACAAGACACCAAGGCTTAGAATAAGTTCATTCAAAATAAGTTCAACTCAGACTAAGATGATTGGGAGGGATTGGGGGGAGGGAAACGAGAACAAAAAACCTGAGAAGGGGTATCAATGTGTGAGAAGTAATGTCTCCACTACCTGACAAATGTAACTGTCACCCCTCTATATATTACCCCAACAATAAATTTTTTTTAAAAAAAGGATGACAGCACAAGCCACTTGCTTTCCGATTTTTCTCTGTCTTCCCCTTTCCCCCACTCCTTTCTCTTCCTCTCCCTCTCTTCCCTTCCCCTTCCTGGTTTCTTTTTCCCTTTCCCTTCACATGTCTTCTTCCCCCTTTTCTCTTTCTCTCCTTTTCCCCATGTCCCTTCACCTCTCTCTCCTCTCCCTTTTTCTTCCCTCTCTTTCTCCCTCCCAGTGCCTCTCCCCATATCTCTTGCTGCTTGGCCAGGAGAAAACTGTGTGCTCCTACCAGAAGTACTGCCTTGCTACAGGCCAAAACAACAGGGCAGGAGGATCATGGACAAAAACTTCTACATCTCCCAGGCAAATGAAACCTCTTTACTTCAGAAGTTTGTAATCTCAGGTATTTGTTATGAAACAGAGAGCCAAGGAGTATAGATACTCAAGTTTGTTTCACAGCTAGAAGAACAATCAGAGCCTCTAAGCTTAACTACTCCTGAATTCCTCACTGACAGAAACGGTAAGAAAGTAAATATCTATTGCTGGTTTGATGTGGAGTGGTTTGTTAATTAACTATAACAGCATTAGCATTAACTAGTTGCTTTTCTTTCATACTTATGCTTCCAGTGGCTTTACGTTTTCATATCAAAGCAATCTATGGATAGCAAGTTATTTCAAAACAGCTCTTGGACTGATATATTCCACTGTTTATAGGGGTCATATAAGTAGTCCTAAGTAGAAGTCTAGATATCTTCTTCAACAAGAGTTTTTCCAGCTTTCTGCTTTCTGTTAAAATAGTGTACAGAGTAATTTGTCTCATCCTTTTTCTCACTGGCATTTGATGGCATAAATCTTACATAATTCTCTTTATGAATCAGCAGGAAACAGGCCACACCTGTATGACTTTCATCCCTGGGGAGTAAAAGGAAAGGCACCTGACATTTCTAGAATCTCCTTATCACTAAATTTTATCTATGTGACTGATATGATTTAATGAAGAAAAGTAAAGTTCCAGCCCTCTTGAAAAGAAGAATACCATTTTCTTTATAATGTTTTTCAGCTACTTCCAATATTGTCTGGCAGAAACACTGCATTTGCATGGATAGATATTCAGTACCAGGGCCAAGCGTGTAGTCTTTGGCATCCATAAGAGCTGGAGATGAATGTTGGCTGAATCATTGCATTTCTTGAGCATTTTGTATCTGGCCAGCCAATGTGTTATTGGCTCTTACATGGACTATTTCGTGTAATTCTCACAAACAGCTCCCCTAATACCAAGGTTGGTCTTATTCTACATTATCCTGTAAAAATCTGTTTCGAGAGTCACAATGCCTTAAGTTGAATCCTGAGATTCAACTTAATCCCTTCTTCACTTTGTATTACGAGTTCTTTATCTGTATGGTGGTAATTCCTCATGATGCTATGAGAAAATAATACCCACTGTGATTAGTTCAGACAGATGCTCAGTACCAGGAGAATAAGAGCTGGCAGTGAAGTTGTGACTTACATGATAGAGTGCCAACTTTGAACAGAAACAGTCAGAGGCCCTGAGTTCATGTACCAGTACTGGTACATAAATACACACTCACACGCACACACACAAATAGAAGATTACTATAATTGTTTTTATGGAAAACATATGAATACGTTGGGTGACCTTGGCTCACACCTATTGTTCTAGCTACTCAGGAGGCTGAGGTCTAAGGATTGTAGTTGGAAGCCAGCATGGGAAAGAAAGTCTGCGCATGACTCATCTCTATTCAATCACCAGAACAGCAGGAAGTGGCTCAAATGACAAAGTACTAGCCTTGAGCAAAAGAGCTTAGTGACAGCACCCAGACCTCAAGTTTAAGACGTGGTACCAGCACGCTTGTGCACACACAAATTATAAATTCAGTGACATATGAATGGCAGATGTTTCTAGATTGATTAGTCTGTTTTTATACTGCTATAACAGAATGTTGCAGACTAGATACTTTCAAGTAAACAGAAATTTGTTTGGCTCCAAGTTCTAAACATTTGGAATTCTAAGCCCAAGAAGGATGGGTAGGTACTGAACCCTGACAGCCAAAGTCATGGAAGCTAGCAAGTTATACAAAAGTGGTACAGGTGGTACAGGGGTTCTGAAGAGCCTAGGCAGATCTTCAGTATGACTTAGGATACATTCACCGTTGTAAAGTAATTCTCATGGCGATCCTTTTGTTTTATCTAATATTCACTCCAATTACAGTGATCTGTTCTCTGTTCGGAAAACCATCATCAAACTAGTTTATAGCTAGAATTTAGAATGAAATAAGTGCTCTTGGATACTATCCCACTAATGCGATCATTCTTATTATGTGACCTGAGAAATGACAAAAATCCTCCACGCTATCATGTTTTTCATGCTCTCTAGTCTTTTCTCAGAGTGCTATATACTTTCTAAGAACCATTGAAGTCACAGTGATAGACATGAAAATAATTGTCTCAGCAAGGTAAAATGTACTTCTGTGCAGAAGCAGGCAGAGACAGCCAAAAATTGGACAAGCAAGCTCTGGGGCAGGCAGGTATTTATTTATTCCTAACACAGCAGGCCCTGCCTCTCTGCTCACACTGGTTGGGCCCAGGTTCATAATCTACGATTGGCTAGTTTGGATAAATTAAAATATATTTACATAGGGGAGATTTTGAAATAAAATTAACAATTCAAAAGTAATCTCAAAATATACCCACATCCTCTGCTTTTTCTTGAAAAGTCTGGGGCATGCTATAATTTCATCTTGGAAAAAAAAAAAAAAACAGCTAATGAGAAAACCTTATATTTTACAAATCTTTTCTTATCCCAAGGCCGTTTCCTTAACAAGAGCCAAACCACCAGGCCAAAGCAAAAACTTTTAAGCCATACACTTTTGATACCAAAGACAGTTTTTCTCGTGAGTCAGTGAGTTGGAATTGTACAAGACTTGATGTCTGATATTCCCTTGCTTCTACTTTGTGTAAGGTACTCTTGGCTTCCATAATTATGAAGATAACACTGATGTAATTCTTAGTCTATACTCTTCTAAATGTTCTCTGTAAATGAATATATTTAGTGTTTAGAATGACGCTGTTGTGATAAGCACTAGAATAATTCCTGAGGACAAAAAAATAAGCACTGATGAGTGAGTGAGTGGTGTTATTTAAACATTCTAGCTCTAAAGTTCATGTTCATCACCATTATCCTGAAATAGCTCTGTATAAGGGCACAACTTTAAATGCCGTCTACAGAGGAAGATACTCTAAGGGGAGCAACAGAAAGGCACAATGCCTGTGTGCATCTGGTCATACAAAATAATATTTATTAAAATAAACTTTAGGAAATGGAAACAACAGGTTTTTCCCTTATTTTCTTTTTGTCTTGTTTGTTCGTTTATGTGTCTTTGAGAAGATAAATGGGTGGCACAGAAATGGAGGACAAAGGGTAAAAAAATGCGGCAGTGGTACTCACTAGAAACAGTGTTCAAAATGAAATATACAGTGCCAGGAGTTTAGCCTAGTGGTAGAGTGCTTGCCTAGCATGCATAAAGACCTGTGTTCAATTCCTAGGTACCACATACATAGAAAAAAGGCAGACGTGGTTCTGAGGCTCAAGTGGTAGAGCTCTAGTTTTGAGAAAGCCCAAGGACAGTGCTCAGGCCCTGAGCTCAAGCCCAGGATTGGGGGGGGAAAAAGAACTATACAATTTGTGGGTGGAAATGGAGGGAAAAACTGGGAGAGAGCAAGGGAAGGGTGATCTTGCCCAAAAAGAAATGTACACTTTGCCTACTTATGTAAACATAATTGCTCTGTACATTGCCTGGTCCCTGTCCCTGAGCTCTTCAGCTCAAGGCTACGGCCCCACCCCTGGGCCTGGGTGTTGTCCCTGAGCTCTTCAGATCAAGGCTACCATTCAACCACACTGAGCCACAGTGACACTTCCGGTTTTCTGGTGATTAATTGGAGATAAGAGTTTCAGGGGCTTTCCTGCTTGGGCTAGCTTTGAACCATGATCCTCAGACCTCAGCCTCCTGAGTAGCTAGGATTACAGGTGTGAGCCACTGGCATCCAGCTAGAACTTTCTTTTTGATATCCCTGTCATTCAGTGTAAAACCACAATATTGAAATCAGTACAGTGGCAATTATTCCCCTGTGTTTATTTGCTGGATTGTCAGGAAAGTCTTGGTAGAGGAAAGCTCTTTCTTGGTCAATGAGTCCCAAAGAGCTGGTTTGGCAACCACTGCAAGCACCTGCTTCAAAACTGCATCTCCTTGCTTGGAATAATTTCCACAGACCTGTCTCAGAAGACAGTATCCTAAAACCGAATCTATGAAGATAGTTTGTAAATTCATAAGCATGACAAACACAAATATACACTTAGGGTGTAAAAGGGGAGATCTTGTTTGCTTTTTGTGCTTTTATTTATTTATTTACTTACTTACTTACTAATCATGATGAAGCTACAATTTTTCAGGATCTGCTTACCAATCATCTACCCATCTTAAGTAGATTATATTAATTATAAAGTGCTCTTTTTACTTAGATAAGAATTTCAAAATGTTAGTTTAGAAAGATAAAGATATTTTCAAGGTGGAAACTACTGGCTCACACCTGTAAGCCTCGCTAGTCAGAAAGCTGGGATCTGAGGATTCCAGTTCAAAGCTAGTCTGGGTAAAATGGCCCCATGAGACTATTATCTCCAAATAACTACTCAAAAAACAGAAGTGGTGCTGTGGCTCAAAGTCATAGAGTGCTAGCTTTGAGCAAAATTGCTCAGGGATAGTACCCAGGCACCGAGTACAATCTCAGAAACAGACTAAAAAGAAAAAAGTATTTCCTTCTCTAAAATGCGATTCAACATTTTTATCCTTTCTATGAACTCATTTTACAGATATATTTTTAATATAGTTTCTCTACTTTATTCACTTTAAATAGATCTGCCTTTGTATTTATTTGTTAAAGTTAATTGTTTATTTTTGTGCTGTCCTTGAGCTTTTTTGCTTATGGTTAATGCTCCACTTGTTGCTGAAGGCTAGCCATAGCTTTACTTTTGGCTTCTTAGTGGTTAAATGGACTCTCGTGGCCTTTCCTCCCTGGGCTTTGAATCACAATCTTCTAATTTTTTTTCCTCCAGTACTGGGGCTTGAACTCAAGGCACTGTCCTTGAGCATTTGTTGCTCAAGGCTAATGTTCTACCACTTGAGCCACACAGAGCATCACTTCCAACTTTCTCTGTGTATGTGGTACTGAGGAATTGAACCCCGGCTTCATGGATGCTAGGCAAGCACTCTACCATAAGCCACAGTCCTGGTTCAGTCCTCTTATCTTAACCCCTAAGTAGTAGGATTAAAGAAATTAGCCATCATTGATTGGCAGATCTGACTTTTAAATTTCATGTAATTGATTAGTTTAGAATGCGGACGTTTAAAAACTATTCTGCTATAATGTGCATAGTAAGAGAGAGTTAGAAATAGCAGCATAATTCCATAGAATTTCTCATGTTCTCCCAATGTTTTGGCAGAGCTAAGATGCGTGAAATTGTTTTGAAAGATTTGAACTTCCTCTCTTTGGCAGTTGTCCCATATTTCAAAAGAGCTATTTCCTGAAACTTTATTTGTGCTGGTTTTAACTGCATCTCTGTTTTCTTTTTTGTCTCTTAAATAGATCCAAAGAGAAGTAGCAGTCTTCATAATTTCACAATATGGTACATTTTTCTGCTCTTTTGTCACTCTCAACGTCGCTTTACTACTCATTTGCTAGCCTGCAGATCTACCTCTCTCTCTCTCTCTCTATACACCTATATAGATATCTATATACACCTATATAGAGGTGTATATATATACTGATGTATATAGATATCTATATCTAAATATACCTATACTTATAAGTTTATATATTTATCTATAGATAAAATGTCTATTTATATTTATCTATATTTATCTACAGATATATTTATCTATAGATAGATAGAAAGATATATATAGAGAGATAAAATATGTTATTTACCCGGCTATAATTAGAATATAGTTGACTGAATGGTTTGAGCATTTATTCCTCACAGCTGGACTTCCAAGATTGGAGGAGTTTAGGAAGAAAATTATTTGGAGATTCTTTCTTTTTGTCACTTGTGGAGTTTGGACTCAGAACCTGTCCACTGTCCCTGAGCTTTTGTGCTCAAATCCAGTGTTCTACACCATTTTGAGTCACCATGCCATTTCTGGTGATTAATTGGAGATCTGAATCTCCAGTTATGGCTTTTCTTTTTTTCCTGTGTATGTGCTTCTGGCGAATTGAACCCAGTGCTTCATACATGCTAGGTGAGTACACTGCTTCTAGGCCTCACCTCCTGCCATATTGAATTGCATTTTGCTTAACCTGAGATGTATCTGGAATGGTATGATATGGGAGACTTGAGATTAAGCCCAGGGATTAGCATCAGTTATCAAGTATGTGACTTCGTATAATAGAAACTCAGCTCTAAAAGCTCGAGTAACTAGAGGTTATTTCTCTAATACACCTGGCCTTGATGGCTAAGGTCTAGCTGCTAGAACCCAACCATAGTCTCCACTCACATTCTCCTCATACCCTCAGGTAACAGTGCCTGGGAGAGAAACTCTATGTCCTTGGCTAAGTTCCCACAGCCCTGGGCTTCAAGAAATGATTAATTTCTTTTTTTTTTTTTTTTTTTGCCAGTCCTGGGCTTGGGCTCAGGGCTTGAGCATTGTCCTTGGACTTTCTCAAGGCTAGAGCTCTACCACTTGAGCCTCAGCACCACTTCCGGCTTTTTCCTATGTATGTGGTACCGAGGAATCCAACCCGGGTCTTCGTGCGTGCTAGGCAAGCACTCTACCACTAAGCCAAACTCCCGGCCCTGATTAGTTTCTTTTTACTATATTCACATTCTTTTCTTAGATGTGTTAAGAGATATCCAGTGTCTTCATCCCCAACCTTTAATCTGATAAATCAGGGAACTGGCAGCAAGAGATGGGACCTCTCCTCAGGATAAGGGCAGACCTACCTAGAAGCAGTGATACACACACACACACACACACTTAAGCTAAACCAAGGGGGATGTGACACTACCCCAAGGTGCTGTGGATTGGACTGTAGTTCTAGGTGAGGGTGGACTGGCAGGAGCTGGGGAGACACTTGTCATTATCAGTCCATGGACAACTGTAAGTGAAGGATCCTGGGAACAAATGAGATAGCTGCTCTGGAGCCCCAGAACTCTGCCTCAGGGTACACAGAGAAGGTAGAGAGAAAGGATAGGGAAATATAGAGTGTTCTAATTAATCTGTTGTTCTATCTCTTCATTATTCTCTTCTAAAGCAATAGGTTTGATTTATACAGCTTGTATTTACAAGGCCCAGAAGTCAATGGTTTTCCTTTCTTCCCAAACTACTACCTACTCATTGTGCCCTCTTGTAGAGAATGGGCTGCTGGGCCGAGCCCCAGCTCTGTGCCCAGCCCCAGCTCTGTGCCCATCATCTTTTCTTCTGGAGGAGGTCAGTACTTCTTCCCCCTGTCACATTCCATTCCAACATGCAGTTATCTTATTATTACACTGGGTTACTGAGATGTTCTTTTGAATCAACTTTATTAAATCAGGAAACACCCAAGATGGCACATTCACACAAGTGTTAGTTGGTGGGGACTACTGTCTGGTGGCTTTGCTGAGATTAGAATGGAGGGGCTACATGTGTCGCTTGCTGGGCTTCTCAAAGCCTAGTGACTTGGTTTGAGTGCAACTGGCCCAAGGAACAGCATTCAGGATACAGGAAGTAGAATCTGGCACTTTTCTAAAACACTAGTTTAGTGATGGATCTAAACATTTTCTTAGCTTACATATCTAGTCTTAGGGCCAGAATCAAGATGATGGAAAGTGAACTGCTTTTTTTTTCATATATTTTTATATCTTGGTCCCCATTGGTCTTATCTCATGTGTTGGTCCCCATTTCCCTCCTCCCCCACCCCTCATTTTCTTTTCCCCCCTTCCCTATCCTATTTCAAATAACCAAATAAGCATATATACAATATATCAGATAACAAGGTAAAATACTATAACAATATGAGATAACCAAGGGAGAGCAAAAGAGATGAGAGATAATATAGTACATTAAGGACAACAATCACTCATTATATAGCTTTTGTTTCTATATCCTGGAGGTCCTTTCCTTCAGCTTTTGTTTCTATATCCTGGAGGTCCTTTCCTTCAGCGTCATCCTATATGGCCTGATGTATCCAGGTTTTGCTCTATTGTAAATCTCTGCTAGGAGAGCCCAAGGTTTCTACTGATTATGACAAATGAGGGAAACCATTGAGCCTATGTTCCTTTGAGTCTGGCTTACTTCACTTAATATGAGTTTTTTTAAGTTGGAAAGTGAACTTCTATTCTCAACAGGAAGGGTGACAAATATTCTGCAGCTATTTTTGGTCCACAATAGTCTCCTATGCTTTTGTTGTTGTTGTGATTCTCTTTGAATCTGATATCTGAGAAGCACCTTGTTCATTGATTTGGCGTTTGTTCAATGCCTTTTCTTTTTCTTTTTTTTTTTTTTTTTGCCAGTCCTGGGCTTGAGCTCAGGGCCTGAGCACTGTCCTTGGACTTTCTCAAGGCTAGAGCTCTACCACTTGAACCTCAGCACCACTTCCGGCTTTTTTCTATGTATGTGGTACCAAGGAATTGAACCTGGGTCTTCATGCATGCTAGGTAAGCACTTTAACCACTAGGCCAAACTCCCGGCCTAATGCCTTTTCTTCTTGCTTTTTCTGCCATTTATTTTCGTCATTGACTTTGTAAGCATCTCAAAGCAAAGACTCTATTCCCTTCAACTTTTCTTTCATTTACTCCTATCTAAACAAGATTTTCCTTGACATTTTCATTGTAAATAAAATATATTCCTTTTCTGTTAAAGCTTCCAAATGGGGCAAAGATGTACCATGACTGTAATCTATAATAATTTCTCAAGGAAGAATCAAATGGTAAGGTTTTTCCTCCATTTTTTTCAACTTTCACTTTTTAAAAATTATGTGTATATATATATATATATATATATAATTTATTTATTTTTGCCAGTCCTGGGGTTTGAACTCAGGGCCTGGGCACTGCCCTTGAACATTTTTTACTCAAGGCTAGTGCTTTGCCACTTGAGCCACAGCGTCACTTCTGGCTTTTTCTGTGTATGTGGTACTGAGGAAGGAATCAAACCCAGGGCTTTGTTCATGCTAGGCAAGCACTAGGCTTCACTCCTGGCCCTAAAATTATCTTTAAGCATTTGTACAAAGGGGTTTCAATTCAACAAGCCAGTTTCTGAGTACAACACATCCCTTTCAGAGTTTTCTCTCCTATCTCTCCCATCCATATGGCAGCTTTTCAAGTTGAAGAAACTTTCGCCAGTTTTCCTTGGAAACCCCTGAGACAATGTACATACCTGATGTCGTGTGAGCATAATGGCATATTGAAAAACTCTGCTTAAAGAATACTTAGCCATCATTTTGCACTGGTGAAGTGTTATAGCTTATTAATCAATAGGTCGTCATGTCTCTACTTCACAAAGAAATCTACCTAAGGATTAATGAACTAAAACCAAAACTATGAGAAAGAAGCATAAATTGCAGATCATTGTAAAACAGCAGTGCAAAAATTATGTTTCAGTACTGTTAATTTTCCCAAGTGATTTTCAACACCAGTTCAGAGAACACAATCCCCTGCTCATATTGAAATTGTTATTTTGTCTGTTTTGGGGCTTGAACTCAGAGCCTGGGTGTTCTCCTGAGCTTTGCTCCCCCCCCCCCCCCACAGCACCATTTTCCATTTAGTTGGAGACAAGAGTCCCACTCACTTTCCTGCCTGGACTGATATGGAACCATGACCCTCAGATCTCAGCCTCCTGAGTGCATGCTAGCCAACCACTCTACCTCTAGGCCAAACTCCCCGCCCCTAATGGCTTTTTTTTTTTTTTAAAACTGGTTAATTTGGGGGCCTTGTCCGGGATCAAAAGACGAGGACTGAGCCGGCATCAGAATTTTGAACAAAAACCTCCGGAGGTAAGATCTTGAGAGCTGGTTTTGTCTTTGGTCTTTATGTTTTGTCCTTTCTGTTGGGGAGCTCAGGGGAGCGGCCCACCGGGGAGAAATTGGACGCAGTATAGCTCCCCAGGGCCGGAGTGGATGCGGGGATGCCCCATCACTCCAGAGGGTCGTAGCAAAAGTAGGGAGTTCGAGTCTCCCGGGCACGACATCTGGAGATTAGGGAGCGAGAGTCTCCCAGGTAGGACAGTTGTGTTACTGTAGTTTTGTGTTTGTACGGCAGTTGTATTCGTCTTGGTATTTGTGCATCTGAGAGCTGATCCTTGTCTTGTAGGAGTTGTCATTTTCGTGTTGACTGTTCCCGACGAACCCCTTATTGGGTAGTTCTCTTTACTGCCCGATAGGAAAATAGGTCATACAGGGAGGAGCCCACAAGGCCCCTAAACCTTATCCTCCAACGTTTTAAGGCCTTCTGAGACAAGGCCACCCAGTCGGGTGACAAAGTTTACCCAGGAAAACTTAAAATGTTCTGCCAGCTGAAATGAACCACTTTCTTTACAGGATGACTGCCGAAGGAACCTCCCCCTGCTTAACAAAGACTGTTTCTCTCCCTCTAAAGCAGGCCACATCTTCAGGATCAGAAAAGGAGAAAGGGGAGTCTGACTTGGAGAACTCGACCCCCACTCCCCCACTCCTTATCTGTCCCTCCCCAAAGTTTTGTGTTTGGTGCATATAAAGAGATGAGCCAAGCGGCATCCACGGAGGATCTTCCCCTGGACTTGATTTTGCAGTGGTTTAAAGGTTCTAAAGAGAAAATTTGGGTTCACTTAAAAGGTCTCTGTTTCTCTGCCCCTGTTTTATGGTTCCTTGAAGTGTTTGTCTGGTCCTGTTCTTGAAATCTGTACCATTCCTAATGGGTTCTTGTTTTCTGTGTCTTTGCCACTATTCATTTGGACATTTCTGGGGGCCTGGTATGGCTCCTCCCACTCCGATGCGCAATCTGGAGACAATTGGTGGCAGGACACAGGCATCAGTCTTGGTTCCCCCAGGTTTAAATTTGGTCCTATAAACTGCCATGTGGGATGGCCTAGTCAAAACTGGAAAAATGACTAGAGTCTTGCTCTAGGTGGGCTAGATCTGGCACTGGAAGACTCCCACCAAATAATAATTTCAACTAAATTGCCTTGTAAAAGTTTTTTTTGAACCTGGTTCTCACCTGCAAGAGTAAGATTGGCAAAACTCTCTTGATACTAAAGCTTCCGGAAAACGAACGGCTGATAATAATTTTGCGCTCTTTAAGATCTTTGAGTATGAATGTGTGTGAATGAGTGAGTGAACATGTTCAAGGTTAAATTGTCAGCATGCTGTAGAAAACAATGGGTGAGTTTAAACTTGAAACGCAAGTAGGTACATCTAAGTCTAAACTTCAAGAAAATCATTAGGTTTGAGAAGTTCAAACATCTCAAAGGATCATTGCATTGTTTTAAAGAGGATTCTGAAATCTGCATTTTAAAAATCTGGTATTGTAATGCATAGAGCTGTTTACATTGTAAACATTGTGTCCTGTTTAGCCCAGAGGCATTAGGGAATTTGGAATTTATTTCCTTAAGTTAAAATTTGGAGACATGTATTAGAGATTTAAATGTAAATCTGTTTGCAATGTCAGAAACTTTGCCTGTCTTTTAAAACTGTTTAGGTAATCAAATGCAAAGAGAAAGGACGGGAAAACTTAGGATAGTCTTGTGTGACCGTCTTTGGGGGTGAGAGATGAATGGGCAAAGGTGCAGCTCTGGGTTTCTATGGTGGGACAGGCCCTAGGGAGGGTCCACGCATGGTGAAAAAAAGTAAGCTGGCATAAAGGCTGTTCATTTAAACCTGGTCAGATGGGCAGAGTGGACCATCTTCATCTTATCTTTTCCTTGCAAACTGACACTGGAAATCTGATAATAAAATATGGGTGATGTAACTAGTATTTCTTAAACTGCCACTTAAAATGTATTAAATTGGGGAGAAGGGTTTTAAAAGGAATGTTTAAAAGTTTATCTCCTTATGATTTGGTTTCATACTACTTCACAATTGGATATATTTTAGAAAAGAAGGAAACTATGTCTGGACTTTTGGTTCACTGATTGTAGTTCTTGCATTAAGGAAAAACTTATTGGAGTTTAAAGTGTTGTTGGAGTTCTAGAAAGTAACTTAAACTGCAGAAGAAAAAAACAAAACAAAACAAAAAAAACCTGCCTCTTCTGAAAGGAGACCTGAAGGCAAAGGGCATTCCTTGAGCCCAAGGAGACCTGGAGAAAAAGGGAGTGCCTTGAGCCCTAGGGGGCCTGGAGGCAAAAAGGAGTTCCTTGAGCTCTTAAAGGTTTTTCAAATGCAAATAAAGACTAAAGTGTTAAGTGTTTAAGTAAATAGCTGTAAAAGTTTTAAAGAACGTTAGAAATGGGTTTCTGAACAAAATTTGCAAGTAAAGTTGTCCTAAAGGTTTATTTCAAAAAAAAAAAAAAAAAAAAGGAAAATTAGGACTACCAAAATGATTGCTTAATTGCTATTTCAGCTTGCTCTTGTAAGTGACTTTATAGCAATCTCCAGCAGGCCCATGGAGAAGGACAGCAGATCCTCATTCAGATGTAATTTTGGCCCTCACCAAGTTCCGGGTAAGATCATGCTTAGAGACTATTTCTGAGTTGACCACCTTGTTGCTTCTAATTGGAGTAAGTGGCCTTTTTTTGTAGGACTCACTGATCTGAAAGCTGCAGTTTTGAGCCAGCCCAGGCAAAGCGAAGTCCCTGTGAGACTGTGGTGTCTAATCTTGCAGCAGAGTGCTATTGAGACAGAATTGCTTTGGAGCTCAAAGTGGCAGAGTGCTAGCCTTGAGCTGGAGAGCTGAGGGACAGTGCCCAGGCCCTGAGTTCAAATCTAGCAACCAACAAAGTGAAATGCCAATGGGATGTTCATCCCTGTGTGGAGAGAGACTACTGGGACAAAAGAAATGAAGAGTCCAAATGCAGTAAGCCACTACTTGGATGGCAGAGATGGTGACAGATCCTAGAGTCATTTGTGCTTGGCCATTCAAAATTATTCAGAGCCAGGAAGTCTTAGAATGGTTTGTAAGCATGCCTTACTAATGTCCGTGTTCATTTACTCCATAACTGGGCAGGAACTTGTCAGTCATCTGTAATAATGGGTAGTTTACAATCCTGAACCCCATGTTTGCTCAAAGCCCTAACTGAGCGAATTTTGAATTGATACCAGCCACAAATTCAGAAAAAAGTTTGTGGACCTGAGGCTGTGTCCCTGTTGATCTGTCTAGGCCTACAGTGGCAACTGAAGCATTGCTAAGCTCCCCAGAAAATCAGGAAAATGCCTTTGCAAATGAGTGCTAAGTAAGTTAAAAAATGTTGAATATGACCTCTAGTTTGGATCAAATCATTGTTCCTGATAGCTAATCCTGGCAACCCCTTGGTAAAATAGGCTAAGCTTTTTAAGGTCCCTAGTCAAGTACAGAGACAACGCCCCTGAATCAGCTTGAAGAAGTTATAGAAGATGGATCTTCGCCCATCAACTCCCCTTAAGATGAAGGGACCAGAGTCATTTTTGGAAAGTGCGACAGGATAAATTAGAGGTATGGGAAAGAGTAGTAACAGATGTGCAAGAGTGGAGACTGCACTTGGGAATGGCAATGGCTACAGGTTCAAGTCTTCTATACCTGTCTAGAGAATCCTAGTCTCATTTAAAGGAAATCTGGTTATTACTTTGAAATCTCAACCCTATACTGCCCTGAAAACCAATGGGGTGCCAGCTTGCAAAAACATGTGTGCTCAGGGAAAGCAATTGGGAGACCATTGGGAGAATTCACCAAAGTCAGGCTTTAGGTTAAGCTTCTTTATCCAGCATGCTGGAATTTGGAGGCAACTTAGGAGGTGTGCTGTTCCATTGGAGCTGTTGTGAGTCAAAGCTGCTGCTACACATCCTGTCCAGCCTGGCTCTACAACTCTACAGCTGCTTCCTGACTGGAACTAAACCCTTGGCGGTGGGACACTGTATCTGTGCTAAGTTCCAAGTCCCCTAGGTCATGGGAGAGAAAATAAAGTGAGGCTGCACTTAGCCTTTTGCAGCCATAGCCATCTTGGTCCCTATGGCTTCGTGAGGGGAATTCTGCACCCGGTGATGAGAAGTCTAGGGATGAGAGGTGTTAAATGTGAATGAGGGCTATGGTCAAATGAAAAGAGAGAAAGGACAGTACAGAAACCTTGGGAAAGGAATTTAAAGAAATGGTTTATTCTAGAAAAGAAAGGATCTGAAAGGAATTGCCTTAAATGTTCTAAAAAGGGAGGACGACAGATCCCAGAGAGTATGCGCATGTAGCAGATGGTATGAAGCATGTCCTAATAATGGGAACCCTCCACATGTAAAGTTCTCCCCACTGGAGGGAGACCTTCCCCTAAAACTTGGGGAAGCTGAACTAGCTGATCGTGTTAACCATGATTCAATCCAGTTCTTACAGGCCTTACAGGTTGATTGGGGGACATGTTCATCATCTGGTTTCTAACATCCTGGCACTCAAGTGTACCTGCACTGTGATACCCAGGACTCCAACCACTGTAAAAGTACCGGGAAAGAGCTACTGGACTCATCACTCCCACATGGAGACAGCATGTTTGGACAAACATGATGGAGTAATGAAAGATAACCTGGCAGCTAGAAAAAGGAGACTCGAGCAAGAGAGAAGCAGGGGTCCCAAGGATGGTGTATAAAAGCTTATCCAGCTGGTCTCCATGATGACATCCCAAATATCTGCATTTGCAGGATCCTTAGCTTTACAAATGTTGCTCTTGGCCCCTGCATTGTAAACATCATAATGACCATTTGTACAAAGGAGAATTGGAGTGGTCAAAAGGCCAGTGCTGAGGACTCAATATGGCCCTTATGACAGGAGGACATAGAGTGGGAGGAAGAGTCAAAGATTTGACTCATTTTCCAAAACGAGGGGGGAATGAAGGGACCCCTTTCTTGACTTTCCCAAAAATCCATCCCCTATAGGCATTTCCCATCTTTATGACAAAGGAGGACTTGACCTAACACGGGGGCTGCAGAATCCCTGATAACAGCTCAGATTACAAGAGCAGCTAAACCAGGTGGAATTACCAGAATTCCTCCCCACCCCACCCCCCTTGGCCTGCCAGGGAATTCCCTCCCCTTCCTTTGTTGTCAGAGCAGCGCACCAGAAGCCCACCAAGATGATAGGTCCTGGTTCAAACAGCAAAGGTGTCAGTGGTTGCCCCAGCCATCAATCAACAATGCTGAATTCCATTGGCCACCTGTGTATGGCCAGCCCAACCACATGGCTGGGGGCCTATAAAAGTAGCCTGAAGGTTAGGTGGGGTCACTCTATAAAAGTAGCCTTACTTTTTGGTAACTTTGTACCAATAATTAGATATACTCTTCTTGAGTCACAATAGGGACACTCAAGGTTAATAATGTTAGCCTAACTCTTAAAAGCCTACTGGTCAGAGGTCCAAATTTTGTGAATACTTGCAGGAATGTTCAGGTTTAAAAAAATGTTTCTTCTGCTGACTCTTTTCTAATTTTTATTTTTTATTGTTACTATAAAGGTGGTGGAGAAAGGAGCTACAGTTACATAAGTTTTGGACAGTCACCCCCCTCTCTTGCTCTCTCCCAGTTTTTCCCTCCTGTCCCCACTAAACCATATAGTTCATTTTCTTTGTTCTTTTTTTCTGGTGGATCTTGGGGCTTGAACTCTGGGCCTGGGTGTTGTTCCAGAGTTCTTCAGTTTAAGGCTACTGCACTACCCCTGAGCCTGGGTGTTGTCCCTGAGCTGTTCAGCTCAAGGCTACCCTTGAGTCACACCTCCATTTCCCATTTTCTAGTGCTTAATTGGAGATAAGAGTCTCTTAGCTTTCTATTGCTCAGGCTGGCTTTGAATCTTGATCCTCAGATTCCAGCCTCCTGAGTACAGGCATGAGCCACAGTGCCGGGCTGTACAGTTCATTTTCAATAGTGTCTAGTGTTAAGATTTAGGTGTTTTTTGTTGTTGTTGTTGCTGCTGTTGTTGGTTTTTTTTTGTTTTGTTTTCTATTTTGGTAGTCATGATTTTTGGCTTGAACTCTGGGGCCTGGGCACTGTCCCTGAGCTCTTCAGTGCGCTCTCTCTCTCTCTCTCTCTCTCTCTCTCTCTCTCTCTCTCTCTCTCTCTCTCTCTCTCTCTCTCTCTCTCTCTTTTTTTCTCTCTTGTCCTGGGGCTTGAACTCAGGGCCTGGGCACTGTCCTTGGATTTTCTCAATGCTAGAGCTCTACCACCTGAACCTCAGCACCACTTCCGGCTTTTTTCTATGTATGTGGTACCGAGGAATCGAACCTGGGTCTTTGTGCATGCTAGGCAAGCACTATACCATTAGGCCAAACTCTCAGCTCCCCCCCACCCCCCCCTTTTTTTTTTTCAAGGATAGAGCTCTCTACCACTTGAACCACAGCACCATTTCTGTCTTTTTTCTGTATGTGGTATGAAGAAATCGAACCCATGTCTTTGTGCATGCTAGGCAAGCTCTCCACTAGCCCAAACTCCTGGCCCTACCTAATATATCCCCACTAATATATATTCTCGACTGCAGATTCCCGTGGCTCATTTCCCTCATCTACCATCTTCCTCCTTACTCACTGAAATCTGAGTCACTTAACTGCCTTGATAATCTCATCCTCTTGGTATGTCTTTGTAAGAAGTCAAGTCATTGAACCTATTACAGTATATACGTCATCCTCTCTAGACTTGAAAATGTTACCACTATTATCTAGAAGACAGAAGAGTTCCTTCCAGAGAGGAGGGTATGCTTGTTCCCTGGAAAAATGGGTATGGCTGTGGGAACACAGAAGAACATGAATCCTTTGGCTTAGGATGGAAGGTGATGCAAGTTGTGAAGATTTGCTTTTGTGTGAAACTCATCATCTTTCCTTTAGTCTATTCTCAGCCTTTCCTCAATTCTCATGACATGTCTTTGCTTCTACCATGAATGTGGTGTTCGTTGTCCCTGCTTTGTACTTCTGGACCCATCCAGAGTCCTTGATCCCCACAGTTCTGAAGACTCAATGTGAGTATTATCAATCATCCAGAAAGCCTCCTCTGAGTCTAGGTGATAGACTCTTGTCACCTCAGGTGCTATTCTTGTATTCTGAACTACAACTCATATGTTCTTAACTTTCCCAGCTTACAAACTGCAAATACTGTCAGGTGAGTTATCTTTATTATCCTGGCTGTGGCGTGTACACACATTTGGCACTGCTGGTGTTCAACTTCCAATTTTCCCACTTGAACGCAAACAAAAAAAATACCTGTTTTACACAAACCCTTTCGTGATTGCAGGGCCCAGGGCCTCTTTTGTCAGAACTCTAATCTGGCTGGCTAGCACAGCCTGAGCTTTCTCTAGATTGATAAACTTTGCCCCGTTTGCATCTGGCTCTATGAAGAGACAGTACTTTGAACTACAGACTTGTTTAATGGCTTACATGCGTGCTTAAAATCTGACAGTTGGGTAAACACCAGAGGATGAAAGCATACACAGGGCTGGGTGGCACTGGGTACTGAACGTGGCTCTCCCTGGCAGCCACTGCAAGAACGGAACACCTGGCAAGGGGCAGGTGTTCACTGTGGGCAGGGTAATAGTGCCAGATGCTTCTACAACATTCTGGACCTGTAACCCAATAGATTCAGTGGCTTTGCCCATTGGTGAGTGCAAAGGCCATGCGCACAGGCAACCAGACAAGAGCAAAGAAAAGATTAGTCATGCGTGTAAGAAAGGCACTTGGGAATAAGTCCCAAAGCAAAATCCCAAAGGCATTTTATTAGGGAAATCATGCATATCAATGAAGTTATAATAAGAAAATGTCACCAGCAGAGCACACGCGCCCCATGGTTTTCTCCAGAGGTCCCTGACACAAACAAACTAGGAGGTGTAAAGGCACAGCTTCCTTCCCCACCAAAATGCTGGCGCCCCGGCCAGCTCTGACACCTTTCAAACTTGGGCTGGGGCCAGGGGCAAGCCAGCCACTCCACAGAAGGGGTTTCAGAAGCGGCACTGTGGGGTCTCCGGGCAGCGCCGGGAGCTGGCGTTCTGGATCCCGTCCCGCGGGGTGTGGGCTGGGCTCGGAGGGTGCGCGGTGAGCTGGGGGGGGTGGGGGGCTCTGCTGGGATCCGGCCACCCTGGGGGTCAGCGGAGGCGGTCAGCGTCTCCCTCCCGCCTTCAGCAGTAGGGCTGGCCGGCGGCCGCAGCCGCGGCGGGGCGCGCAGGTGCGCACAGGTGGGGCGC
The DNA here is from genome assembly GCF_031878675.1 of Megascapheus bottae. Lineage (NCBI taxonomy): Eukaryota > Metazoa > Chordata > Mammalia > Rodentia > Geomyidae > Megascapheus > Megascapheus bottae. Next base: position 95,036,965 of record NC_143509.1, read on the forward strand.
CCCGCCGCGGAAGCCGGGGTCGCGCGCGTGGCGGGAGCGTGTGCCCTGCCTCCGGGGGCGTGGCCTTCACCAAAGAGGGGGCGTGGCCGACTCTGCGGGGGGGATTGGCCCGTGCGGGGAGGCGTGGCCGATTCTGCGGGGGGTGATTGGCCCGTGCGGGGAGGCGTGGCCTCTGGAAGGCGGGGTTTCAGATCCGGGAGGCGCGGGCGGCCTCGGCGAGCGGCGGGGCCGGGCGGAGGGGAGGGGACGGCACGGCTGGCCGCGCGGGGAGGGAGTGAGTCACCTGACCGCTGCCCGCGCCGCCCGGAGCTCCGGGGCTGCCGTCAGTCTGGCCTCACCACCGCGTCTGGGCTGGGTGAGTGGCTGGGTCGTCCTGTGCGCTCTTCAGTCCCGGGGCCGGTCACCCGGCCGACTGTGGGGGCGGCTCGGGGAGGTGGGGGGAGCGGCGGCGGCGGGGACGACTTCGGGGGGCGCTGGCTTATGGATCGGGGAGGGGGGCGGCCTCCGGAAGGGGCGACCGGCGGCGCGGTGGGGGCAGCCCGGCCCGCGCCCTTGTTTACCCGCCGCCGCGCGGCGCTCCCATCCCCCGGCCCGGGGCTCGGGGCACGGCGGGGTGCGGACCGGGCCGCGGGGTTCCGGGCTCCCCCCCCCCCGCCCGATCCGCCCGCCCCCCTCCCCCTTCGCCCGGGGCTGACACATCAGCACCGCCCTGGCGGCCCGGGCCCTGGTGTAGTCACGCAGGACAGGCCGAGATAGGGTCTGCATCCGGCGGAGACGGGGGAGGGGGGAGGGAGGGAAACCCCAGTCTCCTTCCCCCCCTTCCAGCCCTCCCCTGTACCCCGGCTTGTCTTTGTTGGAGTTTTCCCCACACGCGGCAATTAGGATTCCCACGGCGCGGGGCGAGAGTGGGTGTGGATGGGCGGAGAAGCGTCGTGGGGCTCGGGGTCGGGGGACCGGGGAGCTTCGTCCCCGAGGTGGAACCGCGCCGCGGGGGTGGAGCGGAGTAGTAACCGTGCAGGCGCGCGTGCGGGGAAAGCCAGCCCCGCGGCGCGCGTGGGGGAGAACAAAGCGTGTTTTGGGGGAGGAGGGTGCAGCCCCCGAAGGTGCCGGGCGGAAAGCTCGAGGGGCGGCCCGGGACGCGTGTGCGGCCGAGCTCCCGGTGCGCACGTCGCTGGGTCCCGAATGGAAAGGGGAAAAGAGGCGTGGGGCCGGCCCTCCCCCTCCGGGTCTCCGGGTGGTTGATGGCCAGGCTTGGGGCGCGGGGTCACTTCTGCTGCCTTCGGGCAGCTTGGAGACGCCTGGGGGGGGGGGACGGGGGTCCTCGGTGAGTCCGGGTGGCCTTGGAGTGGCCATGGCGCGGCGTCGCGTGGTCCCGAGCTCGGGCGGCTCACCGTGGTGCGGCCAGCCACGGGGTTGGGTAACGAGGTAGGGTGACTCTGTAGAAAGAAAAAAAAAAGTTGGGCTGCTGAGTCATTCACCCCAGACCGAGAGGTAATTAGGAACAGCCAGTGCCAGCGCCCTCGTCACATGCCTCCACGCCGAAGGGCCGGGGAAGCAGCCCGGGCGGTTTGGATGCCGGTTCTGGGCGGGCGAAGTGGCCGAGCTGGATGGCCTAGGTGTGGGGGCCGCCCGCTGCTTCCATCCCCGGCGGCGGCCGGGTGCAGGAGGGCGGGCGAAGCTGACTGTGTGCCCGGGGTGGACAGAGCTGGAGCCGGGCCTGCGACACTGTGACAAAAGCGCGAGCCCCTCTTGGTGGATTGCTTCCGTTTTTTTTTTTTTTTGGTTGTTGTTGTCAGTTTGTTGTTCATCTGTGGCTGATCCATTTCAAAAGTGAGCTGTATTCGTTATTCATGGATAAGTCTTTGCGACTGGACAAAAGGGGGTTTATCTCCCCCCCCCTCTTGCCTTTTGGGTTTTCTTGGATACCTGAGTCATTTGGGGAGGGGCCTAAGGAAAGGGGGATGACTTTAGCTAGTCTCTAATTGAGTTAAGTGAGCTGGTTACTGAAAAAAAAACCAAAAAAAAAATGTATCTGTATACTCCCTTGGTCCTCGGTGTTATAAAGTCTTTGCATCTCGGGCCCTTGCGTTTTTGCTTTAAAAATGAGCCCATACTTAGACAAACCAGTCATCGATTCAAAGTTTACACATGAAAAATGGTTTGTGTGTGTGTGTGTGTGCACACGCGTGCGTGAGGCACGTATACAGAATACCTGATCTCTTAACTTTGTCCACCCCCCAAAAATAATGATCCTTAGTGATGATTGGTAGTTTCTTTACATGTTTTGTAATAGGAAAAAAAAACTCAACAAGTACTCTTGTTGCTTTAAGTTTGAGACTAGAGGAGTCTCAAACTTGGATCTCTTAGGTGGTGTACAAGTTTACTTTTATGTAAAATAAGGAAAAAGTAAAGCTTAAAGATACAGATTAAAAAACAAGGCTTGCATGTTAATATGACTGTATGTTCTTCATTCTTTTTCTGATAAGGAATGTAAAAAGTTTCTTAAAAGTAACATGCTATTCTCCAGAACTGGATTTTTTTTTTTTATTTCCAGTCCTGTGCTTGAACTCAGGGCCTGAGCACTGTCCTTGGACTTTCTCAAGGCTAGAGCTCTACCATTTGAGCCTCAGCACCACTTCCAGCTTTTTTCTATGTGTGTGGTATCCAGGAATCAAACCCGGGTCTTCCTCACTAGGCCAAACTCATGGCCCTGAATTTTTTTTTTTTTTAAACTAACTCCCTTAAAAAAATATCAAGGTGCCAGGAGTTGGGCCTAGTGGTACAGCGCTTGCCTGGCATGCACAAAGACCCGGGTTCCATAAAGAGCACATTTGATTTTGGACAGTGTTATCCCTTCCCTTTACTACATTTTGAAAGTAGGAATGGAAAGTTTTAAAAAAAATACACTTAGTTACATTTGATTTTGACTATATGTAGTAGCTGGCTTACTTGCTGTATGTGATTTGAAGTGAGACAGAAGAGGTGTAATTGGAACATTTGAAGATACTTTATACATTGCAGTGTAATATGTATATAACTTCCTAAGTGTTGTTACTTCTTGAAAGCCTGTTGCCTTCCTGCCTGCCTGCCTGTCTGCCCCCCTCCTTCCCTCCCCTCCCTCCCTGACTCCTTCCTTCCCTCCCTCCTTCCCTCCCTTCTCCTTTTTGCCATGCTTATCTACCCTAAGGACTACTAATAAGGCGGGGACTTCAATAGTTTTCCTAAGAAGTGGTATTTATTAGAAAATGGTTCTCGTAGGAGTACTTGGGCTGGGGTGCGTTTATATCACCCAGTCAAATCTATGCCTGGTTCTGTGCACAATGAGGTCTGCCTCCACACCTTTACTGTAAGAGCTGACACTTAAAATACCAATTGCAAAGCCATGTACAACAGCCAGGTATTCCTGTACACAGAATTTATGGTTTAGGATCATCTCCCTTCAGTTTTCTGAGGAATGTATTATTCATGGAGAATTGTTTCTCCTAATGATTCTGCAGAATAGAAGGTTTGTGCTATGTAGTAGAATAAACTGTTTGTGAGAGTATCTTGGTCAAGTATAATGCCGAATATGATAATCTACCAATTTCCAGGGTACAGGTAATTTGAATACCATTTGCCAGATTCTGGACTCCTCGGAGAGAGTGAACATTTCAGGGTGGCAGATAAAATAGTGATTTACATCCCCACAAGACCTGAGCTCCTGTCTTACTCAGAGCATAGAAGTAGCAGAGCTGATGCTGTGGTTTGGTTCTTGTATGCTTGACAGAGAAGCTGTGAGCTAAGTGGTTTCAAATAGGAGCCAGACCGTTGAAGGTCAAGTTCTGGCTGGGTCACCCACTTTGCCCCCTTAGGCAAGCTTTTTCACCTGGCTAGGGTCTCTTGCCTTAGCTCTAAGTCCTGGGGGCGGTTTTAAGAGAATGGGTTGCAGATGACTGAGGATTTGATGTGCTAACGCATGTGGGACAAATGGTTAGAAGAGTGCAGAGTGTCTGAATCATTGCTAAATGTTAGATGTTACTTTCTGTTGTCCACAATGAGGGAATGGCTGGCTTATATACTCGGGAACATCTGGCCACTGACAGGGGAATGAGCAGTTCCAGGCGGCAAATCCCTGCTACTGGGAAATCTGAAGTGAGTGTTGTGATGAATTAGCACCATGTACACATTGCACTTCAGAGACAAGGAACTCAGGAGCAGCTTTCCCAGAAAGCAGTCTATCAGTCCCAGCAGAAGTTTCTCCCATCCCCCGCATTGTTCCTACTCATTGCCATTTGATTGAAATTGGCTTGTGGATGTGTGTGTGTGTGTGTGCATGGCATGTGCTGGGCCTGGATCTTGAACTCAGAGCCTGGGTGCTGTCCCTGGGCTTTTTTTCCTCAAGAGGTGTTTTACCACTTGAGCCACAGCTTTACTGCTGCCTCCTCCTCCTCTTCCTCCTCCTCCTCTTTTGTCGCTTGTGAGACTTGAACTCTAGGCCTGGCAGTGTCCCTGAGCTCTTAAGCTCAAGGCTACCACCCTACCCCTTGAGCCACAGTGACACTTCTAGTTTTTCAGACTTTAGTGCCCAGGCTGGCTTTGAACTGTGATCCTCAGATCTCAGCCTTCTGGTGTCGGGCTGATGTGTGTGTGTGTGTGTGTGTGTTTTAAATTTTTTCAAAGAATTTTTATTGTAATTAATAGAGGGGTTACAGTTATATTTGCCAGATAGAAGATGCATTCATTACTTTACACACTTGGATAGCTCTTCCCATGATTTATTAGAAGTAAGAGTCTCATGGACTTTCTTACCTTATCTGGCTTCAAATCATGGTCCTTAGCTTTCAGCCTCCTGAACAGCTAGTTTTATAGCCATGAGCCACTAAGACCTGGCTCCTCCCTACTGCTTTTTGTGCCAGACCTGGGGCTTGAACTCAGGCCCTGGATACTGTCTCTGGGCTCCTTTTGCCCAAGGTTAGTGCTCTACCACTTGATCATGCTTCACCTCCAGTTCTTTCTGGGAAGTTAGAGATAAGAGTCTCACAGACTTTCCTGCCACTTGGCTGGCTTTGAACCATGATCCTCAGATCTCAGGCTGCTGAATAGTTAGGATTGCAGGTGTGAGCCACTAGCACCCAGCCCTCTTCTTGCCTCTTAGTGCTAGACTGGAATTAATTCTCCAGTTCTTATGCTGGCTTCAGTTTATTGGAATGAGTATTTACCCACCAGTGACTTCTTTCAAATAGTACAGTGTTTTCGCTGATCTCACTGTGGATATGAATGGAATAGATCTGATTGTTATGTGGCTCTGTTGTGCATTTCAATGATTGAGTTACTGGTGTAACTGTAATGTAAGTTACTGGTGAAGTGTTGGGTCTTTCTGGGATATCTCTGGCACAACAACCTTGTCTTAGTAGTATGAGTTTACCAACTTGCCAATTGGTTATTGCCCAAGATGGTCCAAGATGTCTAGTTTTGTGGGTTTTGAGACTTGCAACCATTTAGCAGACCAAAGGAGAGAATATGGTATGACCTACCTCAGACACCTAAGGTTCTCCGTGCCTTCACATTTTGCAGCTGGATCGAGCTTATACTTCTAGTTTCATCCAGAGATTGAAAGAAATCTTAAACCTTGAGGCATGTGTGTGTGTGGGGGGGGGGGGGGTGGCTGGGCGCTGCTATTTCTGAGCTCTTTTGCTCAAGGCTAGTGCTCTACCATTTTGAGCCAAAGTGACAAGTCCAGTTTTCTGGTAGTTAATTGGAGATAAGAGTCTCACAGACTTTCCTGCCCGTGTTGGCTTTGAACTGTGATCTTCGTATCTCAGCCTCCTAAGTAGCTAGGATTATAGGCATGAGCCTCTGGCACTTGGCCATGTGACTTAGTTTTACCTGTCATTGATTTCGATTGGAAGGGGTATATGCAATTTGAGATATTTAAGTGTTGACTCTCTTCTACTTTTCATGCTGTTCTTCCTACAGAGCAGACCCTTAGTTTTATTTCCAGTCAAGATAACTTTAGAAATGTTAATAGGTTAATAAAAATTATCAAAGGCAACCCTAATAAAAATAAAGAGTTGGTGGTTGCTGGTGACTGCTGGGCATCCTTGGAGTTTTGTGGCTCTGAAGTCCTCGGTCAGCATATGCTGCCATTTAGAAAACATTACATGAATGCTGCCACTGAACTTAGTGCATCCATTCTTTCACAAAAGTGGACTCAAAGCCTTTTTGTTTCTTTTAAATTAAATTTTCTATTTTGATTGGCATATATGAGTTGTAAAGGACTTTCATTGGTATATTGCCATACATGGTGTAATGTACTTGGAGCAAGTAAGTCTCTTTCTCCTTAAGAATTTCATGTGAAACTTGTCCAAAAGGGTGTTTATTTTTTTGAAAATAATTATTTGAGTTATCCTCACTTGTCAGTTTGTCGGTTGGTCAGTCATAATAGACATTTGGTGCTTGTGGCCAAAGGAGATAGTTTTCAGGGTGTAGTTGAAGGAGTGATACCACCCACCCCTCTCACCCCCTCAGGTCTGCTTTGGTATTCTCATGCCTCTTTCTCCTTTGTGAGGACTCTTTTATGGAGTCGGTCATAAAATGTGTAGCTGTAAAAGACTTATTAACATTACAAGGCTTATAAGGCTTGCCATTTCAGAGTAAGTTGTTTTTGGCAAGATTAGTAATTTTATTTATATTTAGATATTACTTGTAATAAGGAAGTTATCATCAGATTTAGGTCAGGTGTCTTCATTTGCAAAGAACCAAAACTGGAGTTTCTGTGGAGTGTGGTAAGCATGGCTCATGATTCTGTCCTGTATACGAATTTTAATTATAAGAGTAAAATAAGTCATTTGCTTCCTTTTGGAGGGGGGAGAAGTTGGTATTGGGATTTGAACTCAGGGCTTTTCACTTTCTGGGAAGGGGCTTCCTACAGAGACTTGGGCCCCTTTTTCCTTAGTTTTACTTGTTTTTATTTTTCAGTGTCTTATGCTTTTGACCTGGGTCGTCCTTGAACTTTTGATTCTCTTAGCTATGCTTTCTAACAAGCTAGCTGGGATTAAAGATGTATACACTAGCATTGCTCTGCTTGCTTGCTGAGACAGAATCCTGATGACTGAGTCTGGGTTTAGTCTGGGGTTAATCTTCAACTTCAGCTTCTGATTGCTTCCTCCAGGACTGCTTGGGATCCACTGTCCCTGTATCTGTTGGCTGTGTTAATTCATTCTTTTTCCCATGAAAAGACTTGTAAGTCGAAAGCATTCTTCCTTGCCCAGTAGTGTGCTTTGCAGACCTGCATTCAGTTCCAGCTGTTAAGAGAAATCAAAGTGATGCCCCTTGAGGTTGAATCTGGCTGCTATCAGCTTTCCTTCCGTGTGTGTGTGTGTGTGTGTGTGTGTGTGTGTGTGTGTGTTCGTTGGTTCTGGGGCTTCAACTCAGTGCATGGGCACTTTTTTTTTCTCAAGGCGAGTATTGCTTGAGCCTCTGACTAGTCAGTGGTTAATTGCAGATTGGAGTTTTGTATACTTAACCTGCCTGGGCTGGTTTTGAACCTTGATCGTCAGATCTTAGCTTCCAGAAGAGCTGGAGTTACAGGCATGAGCCACTGGTCGCCAGCTTCCATTTTCCTTCTTAATGATCCCTTGATCCCTTTGGGGTACAGAGCTATCAAAAGTACTCTGTATCAGGCTCTGCCTAGTGTAGCTGTGTGAAAAGGTGTTTGCCTCTGTGGGCAAACCCTTGGTTGTCTGTTCTAGGCCCCAGGAGGCCTTCATACCTTTCATTCTCAGGAGCAGCCATCATTCCTGGCACAGAAGTTCAGATACTGAGCAGTGTGTTGTCCCACCCAGCCCTAGCCCTCTCCTCTTCCCCAGGCATGCTCAGAGCAGTTGGTTAGCCTGACTCACTGTATTTCACCTTTCTTGGCGTGGAGCTTGATTATCATCTTAGGCTCTCTGCTCTCTGCTCTCCTCTCCCCAACCCCTGCCCCCACCCCGAACGTTTGCTTGATGTAGATAAGTAGGCCAAGTTCATTCCAACATTTGTGGCATGCCTGCCTTTTAGGTAATGGCTCTATTTTTAACATACAAAACAGATATTTACCTGAAAATGTCTTTAGACTGGGAATTCTCTAGGTGCTGGAAGTACAGAACTTTCCCCAAGTTCTCTGTTGAGCTTAAAATTAGAACATTTCCAAAGCCTTGAATGTTGAAATGGTTGTGTAGTTTTGTGGGGGAAACAACTTGTGTTGGCAATTCTTTGTGCTCACACATAGATGCAATGTATTTCAGTATTATTCCCCCCCCTCTTTTTTTTTTTTTTTTTGTCAGTTGTGGGGCTTGAACTCTGGGCCTGGGCACTGTCCCTGAGCTCTTCTGCTCAAAGCTACTGCCCTACCCCTGGAGTTACAGTACCACTTCCAGTTTTCTAGTGGTTAGTTGGAGAAAAGAGTCTCACGGTCTTTAGTGCCCAGGCTTGCGTTGAATTTTGATCCTCAGATCTCAGCCTCCTGAGTAGCCAGGATTACAGGCTTGAGCCACCGCACCCGCCAATATGTTGCTTTTTGAGCATTTCTTATCTAATTCAACAAGATCTCTGCAAATGACACGATTTCGTATTTCATGAAATTTTAATATTAAAATATTTCATGATTTATTTAATATTCTACAATTTTAATATTCCATGGTATATGTGTGTACCATATTTTACAGATCCATTTTTCTGTTATTGGGCATGTTGGGTCCAATATTTGACCATTGAACAGAGATGCAATAGTTTGTTCACTTAGTTTCCTTTGCATGTGTGCCCATGTGTGGTATGAGCAGGTCATAAGGTAGGGCTGTTTTTAATTTCTGATACCTCTTTTGAAAAGCTTAGCAGTAAAGAAGAATAGAATAGAAGGAAACAAGTTTTAGTAGGAGACAGTTGTCAGAAAGGTTGTGTGTGTGTGTGTGTGTGTGTAAGTGTAAGAATCTGGTCAGTGGAGGAGGGGGTGAAGATGAAGGCAGATGTTCTTGTTTTGTCCTTGGCTGATTCCTCTTAAGATTGCAAGATGGCAGCCACAAGTTCAGCATGTGTTTCAAGTAAAAGTGATTTCCTTTTCCAAAAGGAGGAGGACTGCCCCTCCCCACCCCCAGTGGGTCCTTTCCAATGTGTGGAACTTGGCCCTCCTGTTTCTGTTTGGGGTGCACACTCCTACAACCCCAATCTACAGTAGTATCAAGCCATACAGTTCCTGATTGGCTGGAATGGGTCACTGTTCTCCCTGGTTTGAGACTGGAGGCTACTTCCCCTGGAGCACAAGTAGATAAGCGGCTGCATATGGTGACACCTGCCTGTAATCCTGCCCTGGAGAGGACAGCAAGTTCTGGAACAGTCTAGGCGAGTGAGTTCAAGGACAGCTTGGGCTATGTGGTGAAAGTGACACATGCAGTAGACTGTTGAGCACAGTCCGTGTTTGGTCAGGAAATGAGGGGTGAGTAGGGCTGGTGGGGACCACGTCAGCCTTTGTCCGTCCATGTGTCCCAGGCAACAGATGCACATCAGTGTTCACTTCTGGAATATTCAGTGGCTTGTTGGTCACTCGATCCTCTGGGTCCTGCTATAATCCAGTAACAGCCATGTCAGATGAATTATATAAGTAGGAATATGTTTCTTCCAGTACAGTAAACAGTTGTGTTTCTGTCACACTTTCAGGACAGAAAGAGCAGAATCCTGGCCTGGTGGCTGAGGGTCAGGTCATGCAGGCAGGACCCAGCTTTCTTGCAGTTTGGAGGGCTCCAGCCTGCACTGGCTGCACAGTGATTGGTTCAGTGTTGCTTAATGGATCCAGACTCTTCAGAAACCAAATTCTGGGGTCGGAGATAGAGAAAGGAGGATATCTCTTCTCTCATTCCCCATTCTCCCTCTCTTTGCCTCAGTTATTTTTCAGATAGGGTTTCAGGTTGTTTTCCCCTTGGTACCTAACCTTGGACTACAGTCCTCCTACCCATGCCTTCCTCTTATCTTGGATTATGGCTTTGTATCACTATGCCCAGCCTGTTTGTTGAGATAGGGATCTTAGCAGCCTTGTGCCTGCTATAGCCTTGAATCCTCAGCCTCTTACCATCTTACCAGCTCAATATATTTTTTTCTTTTTTTCTTTTTTCTTTTTTTTTTTTTTTGGTCAGTGCTAGGGTTTGAACTGAGGGCCTGAACATTGTCCTTGGGCTTTCTCAAGGCTAGAGTTCTACCACTTGAGCCACAGCACTTCTGGCTTTTTCTATGTGTGTGGTACCAAGGAATTGAACCTGGGTCTTTGTGCATGCTAGGTGAGCATTCTACCCCTGGGCCACATTCCCGGTCCAAGGAGTTGAACTTTTATACTTTATTCTTGGTGGCACTTCAGTGTCATAGGTCTTGGCCTTGTATGTGCAATAAATGCACTAAACTCACAAAATAGAAATTAATTGTTAATATTTGAATCCGTTTGTGAGAACTAAGACACTGAGAATTGAGCAGTGCAGGCTTCTGAAGTGGTTTTAACTTTCATTAAAGACTGTTGCCTAAGGTAGTAGTTGCTGCTGTAATTTTTACCTACTCAGTTGGTCCTCTAGTAGTATTTCAACTGAGATATATTCCTTCCTTGCTTGCTTGCCAGTTCTAGAGGTCAGGGCCTGCCTGGGTGCTGTCACTGAGCTTTTCTGCTCAAGCCTCTTCCACTGGAGCTACAGTTCCATGTCTAGCTTTTTGGGGGGTAAATTGGAGATAAGAATCTCTTGGACTTTCCTGCCAAAGCTGGCTTCTTGTAGTGATCCTCAGACCTCAGCCTCCTAAATAGCTGGGATTTACAGGCATGACACTTGTTACAAGTGACCCAGCTTTGTGGACATGCCAGAAATGGTTGTTTATTTGACTAAATTTTATGATTATCATTCAATAAAAGTGAGTTGAGGCCTCTATTGGACAACCTGTAACTTGGAAATCTCATTAGAGATTATTGTTTTGACTCCCGAGTTAACATAAATCATGAAAGAGAACCTCTGTTATGGTGTTAGTTATGTAGAAAGAGCAGTGATGGCAGTTGTCTTTGGCTAGTGGTTTAGTGGTTTTTTGTGGCAGCTGGCACTTGAACTCAGGGTCTCTAACTCTTTCTTGGTTTCTTTGCTTATGGCCAGCACTCTACCACACATGGTAGAGTGAACAATTATTCCAGTGCAGCATTTTTGCTATTTACCTGGAGATAAAGTCTCACAGACTTTTCAGTGCAGTTTCCTTTGAGCCTCAATCCTCTGGATCTCAGCCTCCTGAGTAGCTAGGATTACAGGCTCCAGCCTCCAGTGCCAGGCTGGACATATTTTCAACGAAGCGTTTTACTGTTTTGGAAGGAATGAAGAAGTTTCAGGTCTGTGATTCATGTGCTACATCAATGACTGTAACTGTTTCTTTATTTAACTAAAATAGTTAATTAACCCCCCCACCCCCTTTCTTTTGGTCAGTCATGGGACTTGAACTCTGGGCCTGGGCACTGTCCCTTCAGCTCAAGGTCTAGTGTCTTACTACTAGACCACTGTCCAGGCTGTCTTTGAACATCCATCTTCAGATCTCAGCCTTCTAAGTAGTTAGGATCACAGGTGCGTGGCTTTTAAAATCCCTTTCACCGTCTTTGTTGACTGGCTTTTATTGAGTTGGTGAAGGAAGTGCTGGAAATCAGAAGGTCGCTTGGTGTTTTGTTCTTTTTCCTTGCTTGATAATTTATTTAAATTTAGGTGCTGGTTTGGGGCCTTGAACTCTGGGCCTGGGCTCTACCCCTGAGCTTTTGTGCTCAGGATCTAGTACCTACCACTTGAGCCACAGCTCCACTCCTGCTTTTCTGGTGGTTAATGGGAGGTAAGAGTCTCACAGGCTTTCCTGCCTGTCTGTTGACACTGCTTCCCTCTTGAGTTTTCCATATGCCATGTATTAGCTGTAAACTTTTGGAGAGGTTGAGGGTGGTACTAACATTTCAACTCTTTGCGTTGTACTTGGTAAGAGTCATACATACCTCCAGCCCCTTTTTCCTTTTTAGGTAGGTAGTTTATTAGTTTTTTTTTTTTTTTTCTTAACCAGCATTAGATCCTGTCACTTGTCTAGTGAGATCCTGTCACCTATGCCTCCTCTCAGACTGAGATCTTTCCCCCCCCCCCCCAGTCCTGGGGTGTGAACTCAGCGCCTGGGCACTGTCCTTGGATACTTTTTGCCCAAGGCTAGTGCTCTGCTACTTGAGCCACACTGACACTTCTGGTTTTTTTTTTTTTTTTTTTTTTTTTTTTTTTTTTGTTTGTTTTTCCGTGTATGTGGTACTGATGAATTGAACCTAGGACTTCGTCCATGCTGGGTGGGCACTCTACCACTAGGCCCCCAGACTGAGATCTTTATACCTCTCCCTCCTTTGAGGCTGGGATTATAGATGTGTACAACCACATCCAACTTATTTATTGAGATGGGTCTTCGTATGTTTTTTTGCCTGGGCTGGTCTTGAACCATAATCCTCCTGTTCTCTACCTCCTGAGTAAGTCAGATTATAGGCATGACTCACCTCTTCCTACCAAATGAGACACTTTTAAGTTGGCATAGATTAGTGATAGATTCTTTTCTAAAAAAAATTTCAAATTATAGAATTAAATTTAGAAATTAAAAATTACATAGGTGTGATATACAGAGGGGTTGCAGTTTCATAAATCAGATAATGGGTACATTTCTTTTTGGACAGTGTCATCCTGCCCCTCTCAGTTTTCCCCTCCTGTTCCCATTCACAAGCTGTAGATTCCCTTTAATGTGCACGAGATTTTCTATATAGTCTAATTAGTATTAACTAGAAGTTAATTCACAAAATACTGAGTGGTAAGGGAAAATCTGCTATTCTGTCGTGTGTGTGTGTGTGTGCATGTACATGTACATGTACATGCCAGCACTGGAGCTTGAACTAAGGGCCTATGCTCATTTCTTTATCGTTTTTGTTCAAGGCTGGCACTACCACTTGAGCCACAATGCCACTTTCCAGCTTTTCGTTGGTTAATTGGAGACAAGAGTTCACACACTTTTCAGCCCCAGCTAGCCTTCAGCTGTGATGATTAGATCTCAGCCTCCCGAGTAACTAGGATTATAGTGCCTGGCCAAGAGTGCCAAATGCAAGGTTCCCATCCCCCTCTCCCTTTCTCCTGCCCTGCTGCACAGAACCCTGTGTCTGAGGAAATCCACCCTTTGGATCTCTGTTGACCTTTGAATTACTGCCCCTGTGGGAGCTTTGATTTCCTTATCTGTGGTAGAAGCAGGTCACCCCAGATGTCAGTGCTCCAGTCCTAGAAGTTCTTCAGCTCTGTGAGATTTGGGATTATTTTAGGCTTCAATGTGTCATGTGATCTCTTCATGACCACCCCCCCCCCATGTGGAGCATGTGCAGCCCAAGAGGTGAGGGTGGGTGTCCATCCTTCAGAAGTTTTGCAAGGGAGGAAGGGAGGTGGGTATGGGTTGCTGGTGAGGTAGGTATGGGGACTCAGTTGGTGATGCCTGGAAACAAAGCAAAAAGTGCTGCTGCATGCCTCTCTCCACAGCGGGGGTGGAGGGGCACCCCCCAGCAGCTAACCAGCCCCAGGTGAAGCTCTGTTGGTCTGACAAGCCCAACTTCCAGTTCATTGTGGGATCCGGGGAGGATTTTCTGAGTTTGTTGGGGGTGGACTGGAATGGTAACAACTAGGGAGTCTCCTCTGCTGCCTGGTTGTTTTTTGTGGGGAGAGCCTGAACACTTTCCTGCATGGGAGTGGAACAAGCACCCTGCAGTCCCGCCAGCTCTGCTCAGGCCTAGCTGTCCAGGGAGAAAGGGAGGCAATGGGGGGGGGGGTGGGGGGGGAGGGAGGAAGGAGGGACGACATCGTAAAGGTCTGTTAACCTTTCCACCTGTGACTAAACGCTAGCCTTGAATTCAGGAATGAAGCAGCCATTTCACAAGAGAATGAACATAAATGGCCAGTGAGCACATATAGTCACTTACCAGGAAGTGCAAATTAAAACCACAGTGGAATACCATCGCAGGTTTATTAGGAGAGAGAAATAAGTGGAAAACGGACCAGGCCAAGGGTTTATGACAGTGTGGAACAGCCGAAAGGGTCGTGCAGTGCTGGTTACAATGTAAAATGACATGATCCCTTAGGGAAAGTACTTAATTTCTAAATAGTTGAACTTAGCACCTAATGTATATTGCCTAGATCTTGTTCTCCCTACAAGAATGTCTTCTGCAGGGGTTTATTGAGGATTTATTATAATGCCTTCAAAGGGATAACAAAGCAATTACTCTAATACAGTTAAGAGTAGGATAAGCCAATTTTAGCATATCTGCATAATGGAATATTATTCAGCAATTCAAAGGAAGAAACATCTGTTAAATACAACATGAATGGACATCAAAAGCACTCTGCTGTGAGAAGCCCAAAACAAGATCACATATTGTGACTTTATTGATATAAAATTTAAATTGTAATAGAGCCTGGTCAAGCAGGAAAAGTAATCTTAGAGGGCCAGAGAGCTTTGAGGAATGAGGGGAATTCATATATACTGGTTATGGTGGCCATGGTTTCATGTGCATATACAATTGTGCACATTATACACACACTCTGCTCTTCACACTCCAAGAAGTCTACCCCCAAGTTGATGAAACAGACCAAAAGCCAAGACAGCCTCCATCCAGCAATCAATCAGTGCTGTTGATGTGATTCAGTTAGAGTTGTTAGCGCCTATTTTCATACCATAGAGCTGTAACAATCCTTTAATGATGAAGTCATTGCCAAGCATGTTGAATGAAAGGCCTCGCTGTTTGTTAGATTCTTCTTAGTGAGAGGCAGATCCCTTCATCTTGTTTTGGTTTTGGAGTTTGGATTTCCAAACTTAAGTGTGGCGTTTTCTTTTCTTGTCTTCATTCCTGAATGGGCAATTCCATTTACCTTCCTTTCCCCCCCCAATGCCGTACAGTCAAAGACTAAGGGAAACTAAAGGTGTACACACGGTAACTGTTACGTCTTTGCCATCTTCTCGAAATATTGGAGACAAAAGGCTCACTGATTTTAGAAAGAGCACTCACATTCTGGGCATCTTGGATGTGTTGTACCAGGAAGTGACTTGCAGGATTTGAAATGTAGTGAGAGCCAAAGAAAATATGATGAGCAATGTGCCTGAATTTTGTGCCTTTGAAGACTCTGCCCTCAACCCCAGGGAAGCAGAAGTAGATGACAGGGTGATGACTGTAGTATCCAGGAGAAATTCACAGACAATGGACAGAAGAGGAAGGCAGGTTCTGAGGAAGGCCAATACCCAGCGGCGCCTGCTATGTCAGCAAGCTCCTGTAAACCCAACCCCCCAGATGCTGGGGAGAAGTACAAGATCCTATTCAAAATAAGCCTAAAGAAAAGACAAGTGTAGCCAGCCTTGTTGCAGGAATGGGTGTAGCTCCTAAAGTGGGCCAGGCTCTGGCATGCCCTCAGTAGTCCTGGAAAAGCCATTCATGAGCTTCTTTCTGCATGTTTGACTCTGTGGCATCTCCATTTATATTGGAATAACTAACTGGACCGTGCTTTTGGGAAGATCTCAGCGATCTGGGGTTGTAGTCATTCATTCAGCACAAGTGCCTGTAACCAGGCCAAGTACTCTGTTTTACTTGGATTCTGGTAGAGAGCCAACTGCACAAGACTGGGCCATATATGCCAAGGTCTGAAAAGGGTGAGGAGTTGGACAGCCAGCTTCAGCTGGGGAGAAGTCTAGGCAGCAGACAAGGCATGTGCAAAGGCCCTAAGATCTGTAGGCCAGGGGCAGGGAGGAAGAGATAGTGGGTCGGAGAGTACCAAGAAAGGGAGACAGACTTGAGATAAGTCTAGAATAAATAGATGGAAAAGCTGATTCCAGAGATTCCATTCTTGAATACTTGTTAAACTTGACATTTGAAATATGATGTAAAAAAAAATTAGTGTTAATAAAAATCTTTTAATAATTATAAAAAAGCTGATCCTAGAGAGATGAGTTGCATTGGGAGAGTAATTTGGAGTAATGGGTAGGTGGGAGGTTTTGGTGAATATTGTCATGTAGTAATGTTCCCTGGTTCCTCGCTGTGGGCCCGACACTGCTGCGCATGCTCCTTCTCAGCTTCACAGCCTGCTAGGGCGGGGGGAAGGAAGGGAGGCCCACACCTGTATGCAGAGGAGGGAACCCACAGTAGGGCTGAGAAGCTCGTTCAAGGAAATGGCAGAGCTGAGATTCAAACCCAGACAGTACAAGATTCTAAACCCCAGGCTGTGAAGCCACTGTGCCCATGTTCAATGGTGGTGGACAGTGACTGGGTCTTACATTGAGAGGGTGGTCCCTGGGAGTGATCTTTCAGATCAAACCAGTGCTCTCTGTGTGTGTATGTGTGTGCACGTGCACGCACACACACACACACACACACACACACACACACGCTGGTCTTAGAATTCAGAGCCTGAGTGCTGTTTCTGAGCTTTGTTGCCCAAAGCTAACTGTGGTACCACTTGTGCCATAGTTACCACTTCCAGCTTTCATATTTGGTGGCTTATTAAAGATGGACTTTTCTTGCCTAGGCTGGCTTTGAACATGATCCTTGGATTGCAGCCTTGTGTGTAGCTAGAATTACAGGCACTGGACTCAACCAGTGCTTCTGTGTAAAACAAATTTTTTGAGGAGCTGCGAAGGGGACGCACCTGTCTCACCCCCATTTCCCCACAGAGAAGGTCTGGCCAAGTGATAGAAAATGGTGACTGAATCATACTATCTGGAAGTGGGGATGGGGCCAGTTTAATAGAGTAGAAAATGGCAGAGAACTTTTTATGTGGGAAGGCCAAACTATTGATGTGTAGAAGTGTGTTTCATCAGACACACTTGATAAACTTATTTGTCCATTGTAAAGGCCAGCTGTGTGTGTGCAGGCAGGAGCCGACGGTGTTGCAGGTTAGCGCTGTGGCAGTGTGACTAGCAGGGGAACTTGCCCATGGAGAGGCAGCAGGGCTGGTGTGGAAGTCGTACCCGCTGAGCCACCGTGCCCTGCATGCTTGCCTGGCTTTTCCTGCCAGCTCCGTGTCAGCTCCGGCACTGGCGGCCTTTAACACAAAACAAACATGCTTTGAAAGATTTTCCAGCCCGATGGCAGGAAAGCCTAAGGAGTTGTGTAGACTAAGACCCCAGTAGTCAAGCACCCAGAGAAGATGGGGGGATTTCTTCTAGTGAAGTTCCTCTTCTAGAGACTCACAAAGGGCCTTCTTCTTCCTTTGTACACACAACTTAAATGTTGAGCTCATTCTCATATTCAGTCATTCTCATATTTAATTTTGAAGTGACTACCCCTTTGTACTTAAAGATAAAACAATCTTTTTTTTTTTTTGAAGTAACCAGTGATTTCATATGGTGTGCAGGAGTGAAAGATATACACAGACCAGTTCACCTGAGGACAAATTCACCACACAGGGACATTTCAGCTGTTTTGAGATCTTTAAAAATAGTGTTGGGAACAGTGGCTCAGACCTGTAGTCTTAGCTACCCGGGAGGCTGAGATGTGAGGATTGTGGTTTGAAGCCTGCCTGGGCAGGAAAGTTCTGAGCCTTCTACCTTCAGCAAACCACCAATGTCAGAAGTGGCGCTGTAGCTCAAGTGGTAGAGCACTGCTGGCCTTGAACAAAAACAAAAACAAAAACAAACAAAAAACCTAAACAACTCAAGGACCGGACCTGGGCCCTGTATTCAAGCCTCATGACTCACACACACGCGCACACGCGCACACACGCACACACGTATTAGAAGTAGTAAAATAGAATGATGGATTTCATGTGTTTTGACTCAGCCTATCTTTGAGGCAGAACCACCCTGAGCAGGGACTGGACTTCCAGAACTTTCCTTGTCCTCCTTTCTCCTTTCATTTTCATGTGGAATAGAGCAGGTCCCTCTGCTGTGACATTTGCAATTTGCACCATCAGGATTCTCTGGTGGCCCATACCTCCACTTGAATTCCCAACAACTGGTGGCAAGTTTCTTGCCTTTCAATGGGGCAGGGTTATGCAAAGCCAACTTCCTGGTTTTTTTGGGGGGGGAAGGGGTGGCTGTGGGGTCACGGGGCTTGAACTCTGGGCCTAGGCGCTGTCCCTGAGCTCTTCAGCTCAAGGCTACTGCCCTACCCCACAAGCCACAGCCCCACTTCCCCTTTTCTAGTGATTAACTGGAGATAAGAGTCTCACATTCTTTAGTGCTTTAGTGCTCAGGCTGGCTTTGAACCGTGATCCTCAGATCTCAGCCTCTTGAGTAGCTAGGATTACAGGAGTGAGCCACTGCACCCTGCCCTGTTTTTGTTTTTAACTGTATTTCTTTTCCCCTACTTTTTTGGTACTGGGGATTGAACCCAGGATGTTGCACTTGCTAGGCAAGTACTTTGTCATTGAACTACATCCCAGCCCCAAGTTCTGCAAAACAGAAGACAACAGCCCACTTGTTTAACGGTCACACCAAAGCTGAACACACTACAGAGACAGACCACACGTAAAACTGCTGCGTCATTAAAACACACGCTATCGCAGGCAAACTTGCATTCTCATGACTGTTGAAACATTGGAGTTATCAGAAATGTTTTGTTTAAAAATACACACCTTGGCCAGAAATGTGTCCTAGTGGTGGAGTGCTTGCCCAGCATGCATGAAACCCCGCCTCCCATTCCTCAGTACCACCTAAACAGAAAAGATTGGTGCTGTGACTTAGGCCATAGAGTGCTAGCCTGGAGCAAAAGAAGCTCAAGGATAGTGCCCGGGCCCTGAGTTCAAGCCTCAGGACTAGCAAAAAAAATAACATACACACCTGCTGGTCACCGGTGGCTGTAATCCTAGCTACTCAGGAGGCTGAGATCTGAGGATCACAGTTCTCAGCCAGCCCAGGCAGGAAAGTCTGAGACATCTCCAATTAACCACCAGAAAACTGTGCCTCAACGTGGTAGAGCGCTCTGCTTGAACAAAAGAGCTCAGGGACAGCGCCCAAGCCCTGAGTTCAAACCCCCCCATAGTTGACAAAAACAAAACAAGACAACAAAATCCCCCACCAATATATAGTAGTCCCACAGACAGAATACTGGGGGGGTGGGGGTGGTTGGGGGTAGGGGAGACAGGATGGGACAGGGGAAGCCTGCAATCCTGGCTTTCCAGGAGGCCCACGTTTGAGGATTGTGGTTGGGAACCGAATTGTTTCCTTGGAGACTGTTGTACTGGCTCCTGGTTTCTCCGGGGAGCACGGGTGTTCACAGCAGCCAGCTCTGGGTTACAGTGTCCCCGAGCGCTGGAGAGAGGTCCGGACGTTCGAGCCCCGCCGCGCGTCGTGTCTTGCAGGCGGATGACGGTTGAAGCATGCGCTCCGCTGCCCCTCGCCAGGCCGCGTGTCCTGCAGGATGTCTGTGAGCGAGAGCGCGGTGTTCGCCTACGAGTCCTCGGTGCACAGCACCCACGTGCTCCTCAGCCTCAACGACCAGCGGCAGAAGGACGTGCTGTGCGACCTCACCGTGCTGGTGGAGGGCCGGCGCTTCCGCGCCCACCGCGCCGTGCTGGCCGCCTGCAGCAGCTATTTCCACGCCAGGGTCGTGGGCCACGCCGAGGCGGAGCTGAGCATCACCCTGCCCGAAGAGGTGAGCGCCCTTCAGCGTCCCCCCTCCACCCCACACCATGGCGCCTGGGGTGGGGCTGCAGAAATGGAAAAATCCCTCAGTCCCCCTCGGGGGCTCAGGCCTGTAATCCTAGCTACTCAGGAGGCTGAGATTTGAGGATCAGGGTTCAAAGCCAGCCCAGGGCATGAAAGGACCTGAGACTCTTTTATGTCCAATTAACCACTGGAGGACCCAGGGTGGTGCTATGGCCCTGAGTTCAATCTTCAAGGCCAGCCAAAAATAAAGGAACAGGACAGCCTGTGGTACTTGAAGAGGTGTGGGCCTGTGGTGGAAGCCCGGCTTATTTTCTCCAAGTATTTCCATGTCGGGGACAGGTTCTAGGCCTGGTTCGTTGGGCCTGCTAGCCAGCTGTGCAGTCCAGGGCAAATTGTTTATGTCCTTGAATCTTGGCTCTGTCATTTACAAGAGGGACATTGTATCACCTTCTTACAACATGTTAAAGATTGAAGAAGAAAGAAACATGTGGGTAACTCAAAACCCTGCTTTATAATAGATGGTAGTACCTGAGCTTGACTGATTTTATTTATTGCACACAGAAGGTCTTTATTCTATTTATTTATGGTTGCGCAAGTAAGTTATCCTCTCCCCCCCCCTCCGTGGTTACCTAAGATGCAGCTTTCAAATGATGCGCCTGTCGTTTTGTGCGTTCACAGGTGACCGTCAAAGGATTCGAGCCCTTAATTCAGTTTGCCTACACGGCGAAGCTGGTCTTAAGTAGAGACAATGTGGACGAGGTCTGCCGGTGCGTGGACTTGCTCAGCGTGCACAACATTGAAGAATCTTGCTTCCAGTTTCTCAAGTTCAAGTTCATGGACTCCACTGCTGATGCGCAAGGATGCCCAAGGAAAACGTGCTTCTCCGCACACTGTCCCAAAACGGGCCTTCCGTTCTCCCTTGCAGACCAGAAGGATCTAGAAACCGATGAAGTGGAAGACAGTGCCCCGACTCCCCCGTGCCCACTCCAGAGGTGTCAGGGGAATGCGCAGTCACCGCCTTCCCTAGAGGACAGTGCCAGTCAGACATACGAGTCCATGTGCCTGGAGAAGGACGCTGCCCTGGCGCTGCCATCCTTATGCCCTAAATACAGAAAATTCCAGAAAGCATTTGGCACGGACCGAGGTCGTGCTGGTCAGCCAAGTGACACGCCCGACAGCGAGTGTCCCGGGGCGCCGCGGGACGGCGCGGAGCCGCCGGCCAGTCTGCAGAGCGGGGAAAGCCCGTGGGCAGGGACGCAGGAGGCCACGGAGCCGGGAGACCCCGCTTCCGAGCGGAGCCGGGGGGCGGCGGCCTTCCCCCAAGGTGCGGGGCCCACGGACCTGCCCGGGGTCCACGCGCTGCCCCTTCTCCACGCCTACGACCCGGCCTGCGACTTGACCTTCAGTGGAGCGCGGAGCGCAGCGGTGAAGACAGAGCCGCCTCCCCCGGCGGGCGCGGATGTCCACGAGAGAACGCTTTGTGAGAGTGGAGATGGGTACGGGAAACGGGACCTGGGCCCTGGGGAGGCCGGGGGTCCTCGGGAGGCCGGGGGCCCGGCGCCCAGCGGCCGGAGCAGCGTGGAGCGGGAGGTGGCCGAGCACCTGGCCAAGGGCTTCTGGAATGACGTGGCTCCCCCGGACGGCCCTGGCCGCGGGCAGCCGTCCCCCACCCTGGCCAGAGACGGCCCAGAGCAGAGCCACCCTGCGAAGCGGTCCGAGTGTCCATGGCTTGGCATTAGGATCAGCGAGAGCCCTGAGCCGGGGCCCAGGACCTTCACCACCCTGAGCTCCGTCAGCTGCCCCTTCATCAGCACGCTGAGCGCCCAGGGCGGCGCCCGCGGCCTGGAGGCAGGGACAGACGGCTACGCGTCCGAGCCCCAGCAGGAGCCCTGTCCCTACGCCTGCGTCATCAGCCTGGGTGACGACTCGGAGACGGACACCGAGGGTGACAGCGAGTCCTGCTCCGCCCGGGAGCAGGAGTGTGAGGTGAGCCCCACCCGGTTCCTTCCGTGCTCTCCTCTAGGTCTCCTCTGGGTCGGCAGGGCCTCGGGCAGAGACTCTGCACCGCCTCCAACGCCTGCGCCTGGCCTGGTGCTTTCTTTGTTTTTGTTTTTCTTTTTCCATCCAATGTCTTAAGCCATGTAGTTAGAAATGTTCAGCTAGACACACTGAGCGTGGACGAGGTTCACACACTATTTTATCATTCAAATATCACCTCCCAAGAGGAGGAGGAAGAATGATGATTTCATGTGAACTGGAAAAGGCAACATGCATTCCATCCTACGGCTGGGGGTGGTGGTGGGGGGGGGTGCGTCCACTCCCCGGACAGTCTAGTTTGAGGACAGCTGATTTGACAGTTGCTGCTAGCTGCAGGAATGTGGTTTCTAATGTGAAGCCTAGTTGTTTTCCACGGTCATTGTTTTATTTATTTATTTATATATTTGTTTTAGTGTTTAAAGTTTCCCTTAGACGTTTCAGGCACTAGTTTTAAACGAGTGCCCTATGTTAGTTTGAGTTATTAGCACATGGGTCGATGTCGGAAACAGCCGCAGTCAGGTGAAACGCAGAAGAGGAGACTGGACTCAGAAAGTGGGTTTTGGGTCTTCAGGAACCTGAAACCATCCTCCCTTCAGGTGTCCTGGGTCCCAATGCTGAGAGGACCACTGGAGTGTATCTGCAGGAAGGGGTTGGGAGGTCACCATAACCTTGAAGATACTGCAACAATCATGAGATACTCAAGAGACAAACAACTTCTATTAAAAGGCTGGCACAATTAACTCAGGTTTAAGTCTCTCCCTAACTTCCCAAAAGGTTGGGTGTGGAATTAGCCTACATCTAGGATAGGAATCTGAGAATCTTCAAGTCAGGACTGAATGACTGCCTTAGGAGACTCTAATTCTGAGAGTTTAGGGTTGCTATTTTGGCTAAGCTCTACCACTTGAGCCACAGCACCACTTCTGGCTTTTTTTTTTCTGTGCATGTACTGAGGAATCAAACCCAGGTCTTCATGCATGCTAGGCATGCACTCTACCACTAGGCCAAACTCCTGGCCCTATAATTTAATTTTTTATTCTTAGTATTGGAATTTAAACTTGGGTCCTGATACCCGCAAGGCAGTCTTACTATCAAACTATGCCTGCAGTTGTGATTTTGATGTTTCATTTTTGAGTCTTGCTTTTTCCCTAGGCATCTGTGTTAGCTTTCCTGCTACACTGGGGTTACAGGCATGGCCTCATCTAGGTCTCTGTTAAGAAAGAGTCTTGGGAACTTTTCAACCTAGGGCGGCCTCGCGGCAATCCTCACAAATTAAGACTCCCAAGTAGCTAGGATTTCGGGCATGAGTGACTTGTTCCCAGCTGTACTTGTCTTGTGTGGATTATTTTGTTTTAGCATATATTTTTCCCCCTTTCTTGCATTTTATTGAGTTTTCACAAAACTGGTGATGTGAGTTCTACCTTTGTAATAATTTAAGTGCATAACGCAATATATTGTTAACTATCTACACAATATTTAAGCAAATTTGTAGAATTTATTTTGTGTAATTGATACTTTATCCATTACATAGCAGCCATCTGCTCTCTCTGCTTCTAGCCACTGGCAAACATTACTGTGCTTGGTTTCTGTAAGTTTAAGTGGTTTATTTACCTCACAGAGGAGGAAAGATCATGTAGACTGGTTTGCCAGTATTTGGATAATTTTACCTAGCGTAATGTTCTTCAGGTTTGCTCCATGTTGTAGCCAATTGAAGAATCCCCTCCACCCCCCCCTTTTTTTTTTCCTTTGGTGCCAGTTCTGGTACTTGAACTTGGCTTGGACAATGTCCTTAAACTTTTTTGTTCAAGGCTAGCACTATACCACTTGAGCTACAGCACCACTTCTGGCTTTTTCTATGTCTGCGGTACTGAGGAATAGAGCCTGAGTCTTCGTGCATGCTAGGTAAGCACTCTACCACTAGGCCAAATTCCTGGCCCTGCGATGTATAGGGTTTTTTTTTTTGTTGTTGTTGTTTATTTGTTTTCGGGTCTAGGAGTTTGAACTCAGCCTGGGCGCTTTCCCTGAGCTCTTGAGTCCAAGGCTACCACCCTACCTCTGGAATTAGTTGTTGTCCCTGATCTCTACAGCTCAAGGCTACCCCCTAACATTGAGCCAAGCCTCACTTCCTGTTTCCTAGAGGTAAATTGGAGATCAGAGTCACAGGTCCTTTTGTGCCTGGGCTGGCTTTGAACCTTGATCCTCAGATCTCAGGCTCCTGAGTAGTTAGGATTACAGGCATGAGCCACCATGCCTGGCTAGATGTATAGTTTTTAAAGTGAATAATATGAGACTGCCCTTTCCTCGAGACATAAAAAATCAATTTTCTTTAAAGTATTCTAGGATAATTATATCCTGGTAAATCAGTTTATGTAGTAATACCATTCAGAGAATGCAGTAGATCTTTTATTGGATTGAGAAGGAACATATTAAAAATACTTCAGGAGGAAGCTTAAATCTCTGAGATATTAAGTAACTTAAATTCTGTCTTTCTGCTTTGAATCCATTAATATTTGGATGGATATGTCTAGTTGAGTGAAAAAAAACAAAACAAAAAAATGTGGGCTGGATGTAGTAGCTCATGCCTGTAATCTTAGCTCAGAGGTAGGGCGGTAGCCTTGAGCTGAAGAACTCAGGGGACAGTGCCCAGGCCCTAGAGTCCAAATCTACCAAAAAAAAAAAAATCACTTCACAATTTTGTCTCTGAATTCTCTCTTAGTGACTAGAAATTGACATTTGATATTGACCTAGCAATTGGAAAATTGAGTCCTACTTTTTTTATTTTTAGAAATCCCATTTTAAGGTCTCTGAGACACTTAGATATATAATTTTGATCTTCCCAGAAGATAACTACAAAGCACCACAACAAATACTAAGACTTATTGCACATTCCAGGTAAAACTCCCATTTAACGCCCAGCGAATCATCTCCCTGTCACGGAATGACTTCCAGTCCTTGCTGAAGATGCACAAGCTGACCCCGGAACAGCTGGACTGCATCCACGACATCCGAAGAAGAAGCAAGAACAGGATCGCGGCCCAACGCTGCCGCAAGAGGAAGCTCGACTGCATCCAGAACCTCGAGTCAGAGATTGAGAAGCTGGTGAGCAAGGGGGCCTTTCTTCTTGTCTTGGGCATTGGAATGCCACAGAGGCAATTGCTGTTTCCCCGCCCTCTCCCCCTCCCCATCTTTTGTGGAAGTTGTCTAGACTTTTAGGTGAGATATAACAGTGGATTTCATATTCTTGTGAACCTTCAGAACATTTACATGGTATTTCCAAGGAAGATGAGCAAGTAAGAAAGTAGCATTGCATTGGCTGTGTTAGTGAATTGAGTAGTCTCCATTTTTAGAGGGATACGTGAGGATGGGTAACTCGAGAAGTATTTCTGAATAATTTTTTTTTTAAGATTTTCAAATTAAGGATTGATCTTAGTGGTTCGTTAAAGTAATTATACCATACTTTAATGTCTCTGATGAATTTTGTCTCTAAAAGCTAAAGTTCTAGTTCAGTAGTTTAATAACACTTACAAGTATCTTTCCTCTGAGAGAAAAAAAAATCTGACATGATATGGATGGTAGTATAAATAGAAAAAAATTGAAGATCAGCTGGGATCAAGTGAGAACAGTGCTTGCTCATCAACTCTTAAATGAATACCCAAAGGAACTAAAAAGTCAGTTATTTTGCTCCCATTTCTCCTTGTCCTCA
The DNA here is from genome assembly GCF_031878675.1 of Megascapheus bottae. NCBI lineage: Eukaryota > Metazoa > Chordata > Mammalia > Rodentia > Geomyidae > Megascapheus > Megascapheus bottae. The sequence goes on from NC_143509.1 coordinate 95,062,355, forward strand.
TGGTTGGGGAGAGGAAGGCAGGTAGTATTAGAAGGAGAACCATGGCAGGACAGCCAGCTGAAGGGCCAGTGTCTGCACAGAGCAGAGGCAGCCTTGTCATAGAGAACTCATGCTCCAGAGTTCAGCTTTGTGCCTTTCTCCTTAGTGGACTTCAAGTTGTCACGGTAATGAGTCTTCAGCTGTAAACATTCTAGGACGTGGGCAACTAAATGGTACAATTCAGAAGAGAGAAGAATGTGCCTTTAGATAAAACTTTTAAAAAGAATAATTTTGGGCCGGCTGGGTGTGGTGACTGTAATCTTAGCTATTCAGGAGTAGCTGAGGATTCAGGTTCGAAGCCAGCCCAGGCACAAAAAAGACCTGAGACTCTTATCTCCAATTAACCTCTAGAAAATGGGAGGTAGGGCTTTGGCTCAACGGTAGGGCAGTAGCCTTGAGCTGAAGAACTCAGGGACAGCGCTCATGCTTAGTTCAAACCCCATGACCCCCGCCCCCAACACACGCGCACACACACACACACACACAAAAGAATAATTTTGGGCTGGGAGTCTGGCCTAGTGGTAGAGTGCTTGCCTAGCATACACAAGGATCTGGGTTCCATTCCTCAGTACCACATACATAAAAAAAGCAGAAATGGTGCCGTGGCTCAAGTGGTGGAGCTCTAGCCTGGAGAAAGTCCTTGGAGAAAGCCCAAGGACAGCTCTGAGACCCTGAGCTCAAACCCAGGACTGGCTTATTTGCAGTGCTCTACCAACTGAGCCATGCCTCTAACCCATCCTCCATCTTTTTCCTGACTAAAGTATATACATGATATATAAATAATACAATTATTATTATTAATCATTATTATTGCCAAACAAAAAAGATGAAGGCATGAGAGAAATTCCAGGAAAATGATCTGCGTGAGGTCTCACACCTGTCGTCCTAGCTTCTTAGGAGGGTATGATCTGAGGATTACTGTTCACAACTAGCCCAGGGAAGGAAAGAATGAGATTCTTATCTTTGGTTGACCACCAAAAAGCCAGAAGTGGAGCTGTGGCTCAAGTGGTAGAGTGCTAGCTTTGAGAAAAAAAAAAAAATAAAGCTAAGGTATGACACCCAGATCTTGAGTTCAAGCCCCAACACTGGCACAAAACAAAAAGAAAACCTATCTTGATTTGAAGTTAGGATCAAAGAAGATGTGGCAGCCATGCTGTAACGCACACTCGGTACCTGCAGTGCGATCCGCCATTCCTGGAAGCTCTATTTGGCACCTTCACAACTTCACACCGCATTTAGATGGAGTGTAGCAGTTTGCATAGACATGCAGGGTTTGTGTTGTAAGAGACAGGTGCTGTGCCCTCTGCTGTGTTAGGTGGAGTAATTTGAAGTTGTGCTGAGTTCAAATTATCACATTCCCCTGATTTTCCTAGATATAGTTTATCGTTGTCAGGAGAATAAAAGCAAAACATCCAATTTCTTTTCCATTTTATACATGATTTCTGTGGTTCTATTTGAGAATACCTATTACCCTCTCTCTCTCTCTCCCCTTCCCCCTGTTCTGCTTCCCACCTCTCTCTTATGCTGGTACCAAGGCTTGAACTTACGGCCTCACTCCCTTAGATTGTTTTGCTTGAGGCTAGCAATCTCTGATTTAAGACACAGTTCTACTTCTGGTATTATATCTTAATCACTGCTATATTACCTGGTTCCAAGGCTCATTTATGTTTCTTGATTGAAGGCAGGCATTGAATTGCTTGGGTCACGGATATATTTCAGAAATTTTATTTGTATATCAAGGATGAAAAGGCCTTGCTATCTTTGGAAGTTGGCCTGGCTAAAAGTATGGAATTCTGGCTGGGGCACACAGTCCTTTTGTGAAGGCTGCTTGATCTCTCTGTCTTATGTTGTTCATCTGCAAGTGGGACAATGTTGCCTTCCTTACAGACAGGGCTCTCATATAGGAAGAAGTAATGAGTTTGTATATCTAAGAATTTAAAATAGCTCTAGGCACATAGAAAATAACAAATATTATGCATTTCGTTTTCTTTTTTTGTTGGTCATGGTGCTTGAACTCAGGATCTGGGTGCTGTCCCTGAGCTTTTTTTTGCTCAAGGCTAGCACTTTATCACATTGAGCCTAAGCTCTACTTCTGGTTTTCTGGTGGTTAATTGGAGATAAGAGTCTCACAGTCTTTCCTGCCCTGGCTGGCTTTGAACCTTGATCCTCAGATCTCAGCCTTGTGAACAGATAGGATTATACTTGTGAGCAGTGCCCAGCTTTTACTATGCCTTTCTTAAACCACATTATTAATTTCTGTTCAGATTTTTCTCTCTCTACTGACCTCCTTCTTAACGTCTCTCTCTGCATAACCTGTAAATTCTGGTTTGGACCTCACTCTACTCTGCTTTTCTCACTTTAATAAGAGCCAACAGAATACCTGCTTGTGCCTTTCATCAAAAGTTAATTCCTATCTTGGCTATTTTGGTGAAAACAGAAGCCTGATGGATCTCACCGACAATCCTGTTCTGCCTCTTGCTGTCTGTCTTCTCTGACCCTATTTCTTTCATTTTATTTCTGGAACTGTTTAAAAGCTACCACATTATGACACTTTGTCCCTGAATGTTTAAGTGTGCATTTTCAAAAAATATTACTCATACCTATGCATAATATATATATATATATATTTTTTTTTTTTTTTTTTTTTTTTTTTTTTGGCCAGTCCTGGGTTTCAGCTCAGGGCCTGAGCATTGTCCTTGGACTTTCTCAAGGCTAGAGCTCTACCACTTGAGCCTCAGCACCACTTCCAGCTTTTTTCTATGCATGTGGTACCGAGGAATGGAACCCGGTCTTCGTACATGCTAGGCAAGCACTCTACTACTAGGCCAAACTCTCGGCCCTATGTATAATATTTTTATCATGCTTGAGGAAATGAACAAATGCTTGATATATATATACTAAGGATAAAGTGATTTAAATTATGTTAAATGTTTTACTTTTTTCTACATTAGAATCCAAACATCACATAACTAATGCTTTGTCGGTTTAAAACCAATTCTCTTTTTAAAAAAGAAAAGTCAATTTTTTATTGTAAAGGTGATATACAGAGAAATTGCAGTTCTTTTCCTTTGTTTTCTCCCAGTTTTTCCCTCCTAAACCCCCTCCTGCATTCTCTCTCTCTCTCTCTTTTTTTTAATGTCACTTGTTTTGGGAGAGTGGATATCAGATTTTAGTCTTATGCGTCTGCTTTAGCTTGTTCTTCCAATGGATGATGGAAATGATGGACTCATTTGATTGAACTGAGTTATTTGAATTCCTTTGTGCTCTGTCCTTCCTGTGATGTCACTAGGGAGCCTCACAGAGTCAGGGCGTCTCCAGGTAGATGGGACCTGAGAGGATTCTTTAGTTGGTTGCTCTTCAGGATCTGTGAATTGTTTCTCAGGTGCTTTGTAAAAATCTAGCTCTCCACTTCTCTTTTAGCTTGCATTAATGACCTTTACAGCAAAGGTTAGGGAATAACAATTTCTCTAATTCTTTTTTTTAATTATTACTTTTTATTGTAATATATTGAGGGGTTACAGTTATATTCACCAGCTAGTAAGTGCATTACTTCTCACACATTGATACCCCATTTCCCTCCCTCCACCCCCTGATTTCTCTAATTTTCATTTCATTTACCTTTGTTATTTGATTCCTCTTTATATAGGACTGCCTCCCTTTTTTTCCTCTCCCTTTTTACCTTTTCTTTTACTGTCTTCTATAGACTCCTGGTCTAATTTTTTCTAATCCCTCCCTCTCTCCCTTCCTTTTTTTTTTTTTGCCAGTTGTGGGGCTTGAACTGTAGGCCTAGATGCTGTCCCTGAGGCTCTTTGTGCTTAAGGCTAACACTCTACCATACCACTTGAGCTACAGCATAACTTCTGGTTTTTGAGTGGTTAATTGGAAATGAGAAGCTCATGGCGACTTTTCTGTGTGGGCTGGCTTCTAGCCATGATCCTCAGATTTCAGCCCCTGAGTAGCTAGGTTATAGATCTGAGCTACCAGTGTTAGCTTAATATATTCCCTCCCTCCCTCCCTCCCTCCCTCCCACCCTCCCTCCCTTTTTTCCTCTTTCCTCTCTTTCCTCTCTCTCTCTCTCTCTCCCTCTCTCTCCCTCTCTTTCCCTCTCTCTCTCTCTCTCTCTCTCCCTCCCTCCCTCCCTCCCTCCCTCCCTCCTTCCCTCCTTCCCTCCTTCCATACCACCCTCCTTTCTTCACCATGAGTGGTATCTCATGATAGGAGATTCATTTTATCTTTTATGAATAAAATGAAGTGGTTTTTGTTTATGTTGCTACGACTACTTATATATTTCTCTGACCTATCTGTTGTGAACATTTTCTAGTAGACAGTTCTCTTTAACCTCCTAAACAGGCTTCTTCCATTGCTTTTTTGGTCCTAGATCCATATCTTTCCTGGCTGAGTCATATTTAAAATAAAAATGTAAAAATCCTTATATTTGAATGAGTATCATGTGGCAGCAATTCAAAGTAGGACTTTAGATATAGAGTATTTTTGTTGTCTTAGTATTACCATTGGAAATTTGTGTCTTAAAATGGCTGGGTACCAATGCCTCATGCCTGTAACCCTAGCTATTCAAAAAACTGAAATCTGAGTATTGCAGTTTAGACCCAGGGAAACTGTTATCCTTCAGTTAACCATTCAAAAGCCAAAAGTGGAGCTGTAACTCAAGTGGTAGAGTGTTAGCCTTGTTTCAAAAGCTCAGGGACAACGCCTAGACCTTGAGTTCAAGCCCCAGGATCAGTGCCAAAACCAAGAAAAAAGAGTGAAATGGAACCGGCAATCTGCTGAACCGGCAATCAGCTGAACTGCTCAGAACCTTTGCCCAGCAGGAGTCCTCTGCAGATGGGAGCATGGGCTGCAGAGACGCTTGCAGTGGGGAGTCTTGCTTCTTTCCTGTTGGTTTCAGTTGCTGTGAATTAAGTTATCCCTTCTGTAGTATGGGGTGGGGGAGTAAGACTGTCTACAGATCATGCATCTTTACATGAAAAGCAGAAATTACAAAACATTTTCAATCCTCATGCCATCTGTAGGCGATTTGCAAGAAGTTAAAATGCTCATTATTTTCCTCATTCATATTTAAGAGCCCAACCAGTAGTTGACATTTTGCCAATGGCTATTCAGAATAGATCCGTTCAACTGTGGTAGCAGAATTCATGATTGGATGTTGCCGTGACTGAAGTAGGGGCCTTCCCAGTTTCTCCTGGGACCTCTGTTTGCATCTTCATTTGTACATTGTATTAATGTACACTTATGAGATAATAGTGATTGCTAGTCTTGCCCACTGGGTACCTGCAGATCCATTTTATCTTAAGATTGTAATTGACAAACTCTTTGTCAGAACAAACATATAGACTAAACAGTGATCTTGGGTCTACACACACAGACACACACACACACACACACACTCATTCTTGACCTGTACCTATTTCTGTTTAAAACAAAATGATTTTTCTAGAAACCTGAACCAATCTGAGAAATATTTTGCAATATAAAAGTCTATTGTATACAATAATAAAATAAATTGTATTTATTATACATTTTCTCAAGTTGTTATCTGGCCTGAAAATAATCTAGAAAGCTACCAATAATTAGATTATCACATAATTTGGTAGAAATATTTTTTATGAGATTGTAACAGCATTTATGTAGATCAAAGTTCTTATTACTTTGTAGTTACTTTTATGCCAGAAGATTGCGTGAAAGCCTGACAGATTAGCCCTGTGAAATAATCTTTTTCCATGTAACTTCCACCTCTTAGCAAGCAAGCAGAAAGCAAAGAGAACAAACAGAAACTTTGGCTTCCTATCAGCATTTACTAATCCTATCAGCATTTGTTAACTTTTTTTGGCGGGGGGTGGTGGTGGTCAGTCTGGGCTTTTTAGCTCAGGGCCTACGCACTGTCCTTGGGCTTTTCAAGGCTAGTACTCTACCACTTGAACCACAGCACCACTTTCAGCCTTTTCTATGTACATGGTACTGAGGAATCGAACCTGAGTCTTCATGCATGCTAGGGAAGCACTCTAACACTAGGATAAGCTCCTAGCCCATTTTTTCACTCTTTACCTTATAAGCAACTTACTATGCTTCCTAGTTCTTGCTAGGTTGGGAGCAATGAAACAGTAGAACTGGAAGGGTGAGGTGGGAAAGATGAGAAGCCAGCTCACTTTTAGCTGCAATGAGTAACAGGGACAGAAAGAAAAAGATCAGGACAACTTTTGGGAAAAAAAAATTCTGATGTAGGCTTTCTTATAGGGGTAATACATTTAAGTTGGAGTAATAACATAAGTAATAAAAGCAGGGCTGGGGCCCAAGTGTGGCCTAGTGGTAGAGTGCTTGCCTAGCATGCACAAAGAGCTGGGTTTGATTCCTTGGTACCACATACTTAGAAAAGCCAGAAATGGTACTGTGGCTCAACTGGTAGAGTGCTAGTCTTGAGAAAGCCCAAGGACAGTGCTGACGGTTTGAGCCCAAGCCTGAGGACTAGAGGGGGTAGTAAAAAAAAAAAAGGCAGGACAAACTTCAAATTTCTCAGTTTGAGTAACTTATATAATAGCCTTGTAATCTCTGAACATGTTAAACTCTTCATTCTATTAGGTGGATTTAATATGAAATAAATCAGCAGTCATTGTGTAGATTATAAAGCTGAGATGACATATTTGAAAACATTTAGCTTCAGAGTTGGCACAAAGTAACTGTTCAAGAAAAGTAGTCCTCACATCCTTGTGAACTCAGCTATGTAGAGACAGGAGGATTGCAGTTTGAGGCCAGTCCGAGGGAAAAGCTAACAGACCCCATCAAAGATAATCTTAAAGGAAGAAAGGCTGGAGCTATGGCTTCTGCTCTAGGAGGCTCTGAATTCAAATCCTGACACTGAGCCTTGAAAGTGTCCTTAATGAAATTTAGCAATGGAGTGAGTCACAATAGTTAAGCTATATGTACTGCTGTGATTTTTTTTTTTTTGTAGTACACCCCACGTCAAATTCATACTCATTTCTCTGAAGGGGCAGTCTATAAATCCAGACTCTCTGGAATATTGTAAGATTGTCCCCCGAATTAGTGTATAATTTCCCTCCCTGCTTTGTGCATTTGATATTGTGTCATGTCTCTGGTATGAAAGTGTTTCATAATGGTGGTCTGACCCCAGACCTGCTGCGGGGATTTGTGTGTTCACCTGGACTAGCGTTCTAAAACAACACAGTCCGAGTCACAAGGGTTTTGGACATTTGGTAGCTGACCTGTATTTTAGGGAATTCCACACGATGGCGGATATTGAACGTTGATCCCCTACACGTTGACTGCACTGATTAACCGCAGTCACCATGTTCTCTCTCTCCTCCTCACAGCAAAATGAAAAGGAGAGCTTGCTGAAGGAGAGAGATCACATTCTGTCCACTCTGGGGGAGACAAAACAGAACCTAACTGGACTTTGCCAGCAAGTCTGTAAAGAAGCTGCCTTGAGTCAAGAACAGATCCAGATCCTCGCCAAGTACTCGGCTTCGGATTGCCCCCTCTCCTTCTTACTCTCGGAAAAAGGAAAAAGTGCCAATGAAGGTGAACTTGTACTCCCGTCCATTTTTAATTTAGCCCACGTGTCTTCTGTGCTGGCTTCGGGCGGGCGGGGAAGCAGCGGGGAGGCCAGCTGTGAGCAGGGCATCGAGCCCGGGCCCAGCGCCTTGGACCCCAGGGAGCAGCAGCTGGGTGAGCAGGGCCGGCAGAGCGGTGCCATCTCCGAGTTCTGCCAGCAGATGACTGATAAATGCACTACTGACGAGTAGACTCCGCTCTCGCCCGCCCGCCGTGCAATCTGCTCCTAAAGATCTGGCGTTGTCTCAAAAGCCTCCTGGCCGGCTCTTACTTCATCATACACACACAGCCTTCTGTTCAGGGAAATCCTCAGTAAGCCAGCCCCTATTTGGTTCTTGGCTTCTACAAGAAAACACCAAGATGGTTTATCTCCCAGCTACTGAAAAAAAAGAAAGAAAAAAAAACAACCCACATGTGAAAAATGTAGCCAGAACTTGTGCTTTTATGACTCACTGTTAGCAATCACGTTCTAGTAATCAAAATAATGACAAGAGTAAAAGCTCTAGGCTGTCACCCAGTCTGAAAAGCTTGAAGCATTGCACAGAATCTGGACAGAAGAGGTTGACTAATCGACCTGCTTTCCATCCATGGATTTAAATTTGAGCCAGTTCCTCCCCAGCCTCTATCGATCCGATCTACTCAGAAGTGGATATTCCACACTGGAATATCTGCGAAGAGCTGCAGTATGAAAAAAAATGAGTTATCTTTCTCAGATCCCAAAGCCTTGCTCTCCAGCTCCTACCACAGAGTCACCACCTGGTGACTCCTGTCCAAGGAAGGATGGCTCTCCGGTGGAGGCTTCAGCCGCTTCTCAGTATTTCCTCTGGGATTTCTACCTGAATAGTCATGAAAGCGTTTTTCCCTCTTCAGTCTCTGTCACATCTAGTCCTATTCTGAACTTCAGCTTCCTGGACTCAGGATACTTGCCCGCAGCCCCCAGCCTCTTCCCAGCATGCACAACTGCCTCCTCCCAATCTTGGTCATAGAAGCTGAAGAGATTGAGGAAATGAACTTTATTATTTTTTTTTAAATATTTACCAGAAGTGCAGCTCATTTTTAAAATCCTGTTTTACCCTCCTTTAAAATGCACTCTTGTGGATTAAAAAAAAACGGTATTTATAGACAACTCTGCAGATTTTTTAAAAAGGATGATACTTGGGATCTTCTCCTCTTAGGGCTTACATCAGAGAATGAAGTTTAGCTCTTGCTTTCTTGCCCAAATTTCAAATGTTGTAAAGGTATACAGAGCATATCTTGACCTGGGCATTTTAAAAATCAGTCTACAAAGACTGAATCTCTTGGAAGATGTATTTATAATCTAAGTACTTACCCCATAATGCATGGCAGCGACTGAAAAATGACATACTCAGGGCAAGTAAAAGTTACTGGATGTTGGAAATTAAAATGAAAAATTAAAAATACAGGTTCAGTATCCCTAATAGGGAAGTCTGAATTGCCTCATAATCTGAAACTTTTTGAGAACTGACAAATCACCACAAGTGGTCACAGGGCACGTGACCGGATGACAGGTTACAGTCAAAACACAGGTTCTCTAAAGTATTATTTAAACTTCTTTAGGTGCATGTGTAAATCGCATGTGAGACCCAAATGAATTTGATATTGAGAAACAGTCTCACCTCTAAGATGTTTCATTGTGTATATGGAAATCTTCAAAAAAAGATTTAAAAAGTCTGATTTTAAAAGTCTGAAATTGTGCTGGGCACAGTGGCTCACGCCTGTAATCCTAGCTACTCATGAGGCTGAGATCTGAGGATGGAGGTTCAAAGGCAGTCCGGGTACAAAAGACGGTGAGACTCCTTTTTTTTTTTTTCTTTGTATGTGGTACCGAGGAATCGAACCCGGGTCTTCGTGTATGCTAGGCAAGCACTCTACCACTAGGCCAAACTCCAGACCTTAATGATGAGACTCTTTATCTTCAGTTAACCTCTAGGGGAAAAAAAAGACTGAAATCTGAAGCACTTCTGGTCCTAAGAATTTCAGATTAGGGCCACTCAACCTGTATTCCTGTGGGAGGAATTGCATTTTAAATGGTACAGAAGAATGATGGTCGATAGTATTTGGAATAGGAAGTACTTCATTTAATCAAGTCCAGTGCTGGGAAGAGTCCATGATCTAGTTCTGGAGATACTGCCAATCCCGCAACACACACACACACACACACACACACACACACACACACACACACACACACACACACACACACACACACACACACACACACACACACACACACACACAGTGTGTGAGCCAGTGGAAGCAAGTGTATCTTCCCCTCAAGAACATTAGGGACCAGACTGTCTTTCAAAGTAATGTGTCACATGTTGGCCTTTGGCTCTGGGGTGCAAGGAGGGCCAGAGGGAGGACAACACCCGTGTGTTTCTGGCCTTTGTGTGTTACCTTCATGATTGACTTGGGTGGAAGGGGAAATTTCTTGCACTTCATTTCTAGAAGCGTTCACCAGTATCATTCATGATCATTCAGTGAGATGCAACCTGAATGACAGAAAAGTTGTCATGTGCATATGTCCCCGGGGAGCTGTTCCTTTGATACTCATTCTTGTAAATTTCAACTTCACAATATGAAATAATATTAAAAATAAACTTCTGTGGTTTACAAAATGTAAAATCTTCTCCAAACCAGTGGAATTCTTAATTTCCTACCTCAGAAGACACTCAACTGTCTGTCATCAGTTTGTGTAAGTACAAGTGTCAAATCTCTGCTTTAATTGTAAGTGTAAATATTTGCTTTGAAAAGTGACTATTTTGTGATAAAAACGTAACTGTCTCCACAGTCAATACAGTTTTTAAAGCATTTGGTTTAAAATGTCTCTCTACCTATGAATAGATTAGCATTAAAAGGGTTTGTTTTCATGACATCTGATAATTGGCCAAGTGTAATATTGCTTAAAATTTAGCATTACTTTGAATAGCCAGCATGTAATACAAGTAACTACACTACCTCATACTTTCATGATTTTCAAGTTGTAATATAGATGGACAAATAAAAGAGTTTGTCTCTTGACCATAAGGCAAGGACATCTTTTATATACTGCATAGCATTACATTTATGCCTATTTTAACATGAACTTCTGAAGACGAATTTTTTTTTAAGACAATGTGCTCCCAGGTAATATTTTTCTTTTTGAGGCTGCTGAAGACAAATGATAGGATTCTGTGTGTACAGTTTATGCCTTCCTTCATGCAGAAATTTGAAGTTTCAGTTTGTGTATCTCATATTGGTATGATCATTCTTTGTCCTATGAACTTCAGTCTTCTCAGCGTGTGGTGATCTTTATGAAGCTGATATGTCTCTGACTCAGTAAAATAACTTTACTTTGAAACTTTCCCTTACTTGAAGATCAAAGTTCCAGCAAATGATTTCTTCAATTGTGATAGACAAAAAAAACAAAACAAAACACAACAACAACAAAGTATATGATATTGGATCTCCAGGTGTAAGTTTTATGGCAATTTATCATAGCTTAACTAATTTAAGATAAAGATGAAATATATTTAAAATATATTGATGGGTGATATAGATTTGTATCTAGACACTTCAGCACATCAACAACTTGGAAAAGAAATAGAAACAAATGGCAATGTGACAATGAATTCTCAGGTGAAATTTTTCAGTTATGAAAAACATCTATTTTGAACTTGTAAATATTTTAAATGCTTTATTAAGGCATGTAATAAACTATTCCTTGAAACCTGTTGGAGAGAATGAAATTGAAAGCCATAATGGCAAAAAGATGTCATCCTGATTGTAAAATAAACATTAATGTTTTTGTACCTTTCATAATATTTTGTAACTGCAATAAAACCACTAAACTTAAATATCCATGTCTGACTAAAATCATGTTTCATGAAAACTACACTTTCATAGTATTTAATTTACACGTTTCCTAATATACTTATCAAATGTATCAAAGCTATTAGATGTTGATAAGTTGTCATTTAAATAAAATTTTCTTAAATTGCTTTAATTGACTAGAATTGTATATTCCATTGATCACCTCATACATTTACTAATTTCTAACCTTGTAATCAGTTCTCAGAAGTGAGACTATGGCATACATATGGAGAACCTTTGATGATCACCCCCTTTTCCCCTCAGTATTCCCCAGGGGATTTTTTTTTTGCCAGTTGTGGGGCTTGAACTCAGGACCTGAGCATCGTCCTTGGCCTTTCCTGAGGCTGGAGCTCTACCACTTGAGCCACAGCACCACTTCCAACTTACTTTATTTTTTTATTTTTTTCATATATTTTTTATTGTAATTATTACAAGGGTTACATTATATTCACCAGATAGGAGGTGCATTACTTCACAAACATTGATACCTTTCTCATGTCTTGGTCCCCTTTCCCTCCCCCATCCCCGCATCTTGTTTTCCCACTTCCCTATCTGATTTCAAATAACCAAATACGCATATATACAATACATCAGATAACAAGGTGAACTACTATAACAATATGAGATAACCAAGGGACAGCAAAAGAGATGAGAGATAACAGTACATTAAGGACAACAATCACTCATTATATGGCTTTTGTTTCTATATCCTCATTTAGCCTCATTCTATATGGCCTTATGTATCTAGGTTTTGCTCTACTGTAAATCTCTGCTAGGAGAGCCCAAGGTTTCTACTGATTATGACTAATGAGGGAAACCATTGAGGCTATGTTCCTTTGAGTCTGGCTTACTTCATTTAATATGATTTTTTTCTGTCTTTTCATTTCCTTATAAATGGGGTGATGTCATTCTTTCTGACAGCAGCATAGCACTTCCAACTTTTTTCTGTGTATGTGGTACTGAGGAATCAAACCCGGGTACTCGTGCATGCTAGGCAAGCGCTCTACCACTAGGCCAAACTCCTTGCCCAATATTCCCCATGTTTTAAGATGCACTGGTCTTTCACCTTATTTGCTTAACTTTTGTCTTTGGATTTAGCGGGTTTAATGACTTTATTTTGGTCAGTCATTAATTTTTTTAAGTCATGGCTGTGGAGTTAACTGGCATGTTATATTTGGTTCTCATCAAGATCTTTGTTAACAAAGCTCTAAGCAGTGAGTTAGTGTTTAGAGCCATTGAAGTATATGGTTGTCTGCACCTACTTTAAAAAACAGATTGCTAGTCCCAGAGCATGGCCTAGTGGTAGAATGCTCGCCTGGCATGCACAAAGCCCTGGGTTCGATTCATCAGTACCACATACACAATAAAGGCTGGAAGTGGTGCTGTGGCTCAAGTGGCAGAGCGCTGACCTTGAGAAAGTCCAAGGACAGTTCTCAGGCCCTAAGTACAGTCCTCAGGACCAGCAAAACAAAACATCCCCTGGGATGGAAAAATAAGTGGTACTTACACCAGATGACTTTAAAGTTTGTGGCTAATAGATTCCACGAAGGAGGCATTGGTAGACAGTGTAATTTCCTTCCCTCTTGTATCCTTGAGCTGCTTCCATGGTCTTTGGCCATGTGTCTTGGGAACATAAATTTCCCTGAGATGACTTTTCTAATGGCTGAGCATGGACTTGTTTTCAAGACATGTGACACAAGTGCTGTGGTAATCATTAATTCCATGTTGCTTTGGACTTGACATTGGGGCTAATACAATCCAGAGTTGTCTCTGGAAGAATCATCCTGAGACAGCATGACTCAGGATTCCTAAGCACACATAAGTATTACTTTCAAGTTCTTTTTTTAAATTCCATTTAAAATTTTATTTTGTCAGGGTGATGTAGAGAGAGGTTAAAGTTACATTCGTAAGTAGTGAATGTATCACTTCTTGAACATTGTTACCCCTCCCCATGTTTTTATCTTACTTGCTCTCCCCAACCCCATCCCAAGTTGTAAAGTTCATTTCCAACGTATTTTCTTGTGAATATCGCTGGTACTTTGGTTCACCTTTTGTCCTTTGTCTCATCATCTCATTTTCCTGTCCCTTCCTTAATTCAAATAAGCATCTATACAATATACCAGATACCAGATCAGCTACAATAATAATGAGACATACCATTAAGCGGGGGGGGGGGGGGGGGGACAGTACATTAAAAACAACCACAAAGATAAACCTGTTTCCATTCATTTCCCTTGGCATCATCCTATATGGCCATATGCACATAGCTTTTTTTTTTTTCCCATGCAATTTTATTTTATTTTTTTTTTGCCAGTTCTGGGCTTGAGCTCAGGGCCTGAGCACTGTCCTTGGATTTTCTCAAGGCTAGAGCTCTACCACTTGAGCCTCAGCACCATTTCTGGCTTTTTTCTATGTATGTGGTACCGAGGAATCAAACCCAGGTCTTTGTGCATGCTAGGCAAGCACTCTACCACTAAGCCAAACTCCTGGCCTGCATATGCACGTAGCTTTTGAGTTACTGTGATCCTTTGCTATATACCTTAAGCTTCTGGAAAAAGAACAACAAACCAAACCCCAATCCAGTAAAGAAAATAAATTATTAAAAAACGAAATCAGAATTCAATGAATTAAGAGTCCAAAAACACCATAGAATAAACAAAATAGAGTTGGTTCTTTGAAAAAAATTAACAAAATTGACAGACCCTTAGTAAATCTTACCAAAAAAAGAGAACACACCCCAATAAAATCAGAGACAAGTATGGAAATGTCATGACAAATTACCAAGATTCAGAACATTGTAAAGGAATACTTTTCAAACCCTATGCAACAAATTTGAGAATCTGGAAGAGATGGGAGAATTTCTAGCAAATACGGTTACACCTAAACTAAACCAAGATCTAAACCAATTAAACACCCATTTCAAATAATGAAATAGAAGTGGCAATAAGAGACCTCCCATCCAAGAAAAGCCCAGGACCTGATGGATTCACAGCTGAATTCTATAAGGTCTTCAAAGCAGAACTCACACCAATACTTCTCAAATTCTTGAATGAAATTGAAAGCAAAAGTTCTATGAGACTGAAAGTGAAAGTTCTGTACCAAACTGTATGAAGCCAGCATAACCCTCACCCCAAAACCAGACAGGGACTCATCACAGAAAGAACTATAGATCCATTTTTTTTTGATGAACATCAATGCAAAAGTTCGCAACAAAATACTGGTCAATGGACTTCAACAATTCATCAAAAAAATGACACACTATGCAATATAGGAAGGTGTAAACATGTTCAAGAAGTAATGTAATTGCCACCTTACAAATGTAACTGTAACCCCTCTTGTACATCACCCTGATAATAAAACAAAAAATAAAAAAAGATATACCCTATAATTGGAACAGGATTCATCACAGGGAGGCAAAGCTGGTTCAATATGTGCAAGTCAAATTCTATTCTTAATCTTCAACCTCTCCAAACAGTGCTCCCTCAAAACTGAGTGAACAATTAAAAGGAATGAAATAATGTTAAATGGAAAAAAATTTCTTCATTTGGTAATGTTAAAGATGAGAGCCAATTGGCAAATTCCAGAATGGGCCAATTGACCAATTACAACAATTTGCTTCCTGTTGCTGGACAGAAATAATTTTCCCTATCCCTGGCTTCCCACAGAGTTTCATCTATGTAGTATAGCATTGCCTAGCCTTTCCCTTTCTGCTTTAATGTAAACATTTTCATCTTTTCTTCTGTTCCCCCCCCCTCTTTTAAGCGATACAGTCGTTTTATGGGAGACATGAAAACTCCGGTGTTTCTGTCACACAGGATGGGATTGTTAAGATCTGGCTTCTGTGATGGGACTTTATTTCACCTTGAGTCATGGAAATGAATTAGCTTGTTGAATTAGTGTGGTATAGCAGAGCTGCAAGGATGGAGAGAGGAATGAGGGTAGGAAAAGGGAATGGCAGTAATGCTGGCATCTTGTGGCAGCAAGGACACTGCTAAGCAGAGGCTGCAGGGTTACCGTGGCCATTCTAACTGTAGCCACCACTGGGGAACCTCGGCTGTCTCTGCTTCCCTTCTGAATTTTAATTTCAGGAAGTCAGCTGTTTGCTAAATGTTTAACTTCATACTTTAAGAGATTGGACCTAAATAGCTTTCTAAGTCACATCTTGAAATGCAAGTTTCTGATATGATATTGATTTGGTTTAAGGCAGGCCTGTTAATTGTTCTAGACACAATTAAATATTAAAATATCCACTGTAGTTTGATCTTTCTTAAAAAAAAAAGGCTTCTTCCTAAGAAAATAGTTTTGTTGTTGTTGTTGTTTTTTTCTATGGCCTGCTTTAATTTCAATTTTTCTTTGTGAAATAAACTTGCTTATGCATCATTTACTCTAAATGATAGCTTTAAATCCTGACTACAGGACTATATTAGTACTTTTAGCATAAATGTGTCCTTAAAATTTTATTTTTTTGTTTAACATGCTTTGGCCTCGGTTGAGCTTTCTCATCTGGTTTTTAGATAGACCCATTTCATCTAGAGCACTCCAGGACATCCAGCTACCAGCTCAGGGTGTTTTGCTTCAGTTGAACATGTAAGTAGCATGGGGAACTGGAGCTTAATGTGGAGTCGAGGTGGAGTTTGAATTGACAGCACTGAGGAGTGGAGCAGAGAGCTAAGCAAGGTGGGGAGAAATTGGCTGGATCACACTTCCTTTTTTTTTTTTTTTTTTTTTTTTTTGGCCAGTCCTGGGCTTGACCTCAGAGCCTGAGCACTGTCCTTGGACTTTCTCAAGGCTAGAGCTCTACCACTTAAGCCTCAACGCCCCTTCCAGCTTTTTTCCATGTATGTGGTACCGAGGAATCAAACCTAGGTCTTCGTGCATGCTAGACAAGCGCTCTACCACCAGGCTAAATTCCTGGTCCTGGGTCACACTTCTTAAAAGATAGATCTTGTGTTGACCAGGATCCTAAGGGTAAGTCAGGGATAGCATACTTGAGTAAGGGCGAAGTATGCTCTTGAGAACGAAAGGAATTGGAGAGACAATGACACGTGCACAAATCCAAGGCCTTTTATTAAAGGATGAATAAAAGTACATGGCCAAAAAGTACATAAAGAAATGTTCAATATCCTTAGCCATAAAGGAAATGCAAATCAAAATGACAGACTCCATCTCATCCCAGTTAGTGTAGCCATCAAGAAGACAACAAATGCTGGCTTTGAACTGAGATCCTCAGATCTCAGCCTTCTGAGTAGCTAGGATTACAGGTGTGAGCCACCTGGTTGGCTTCTTGTCAGTTTTCTTACATGTCCCCCCCACCACCACCTTTTTTTTCCCCAGTACAGGGGGTTGGATTCAGGGCCTAGGTGCTGCCCCTGAGTCTTTTGCTCAAGGCTAGCACTCTACCACTTGAGCCATAGCATCACTTCTGGCTTTGTCCTGGTAGTTTATTGGAGATTAGAGTCTCACAGACTTTCCTTCCTGGACTGGTTTGGAATCACGATCCTCAGATCTCAACTTCCTGAATAGGTGGGATTATAGGCAAGAACCAGCCTTATGCCTTATGCCTTACATGTCCTTTTTATTTTATTTTTAAAATTTTACTGTTTCTTTCTGGCTCTTGAGAGCAAATTTCCATTCCTGTCTTATGAAAATCCAAATCAATTCAAGCATTTCTGATCAAACAAAATCAAAACGGGAAAATATCAATCTTATGTGATTGTTATCATGTATGGAAAAATGAATTTTGATGGCAGCAGTGGTTACACATGAGATTTGTGGGGTCTGCCTCTGCCAGATTCCACCAGTGGATAACTTGCCTTGCTTTGGGTTTATTACCTTGTTGATGAAAGCAGTTAACCCAACTACGTCTTTTAGTTCCATGAAAGTAAAAAAGTAGCTTGGCCCTAGGGTTTTATGAGTATATTATACTTTGTTGGGCATATGGAAAATATTATATTGACGTCACAGTACTACAGAGAATTTCAAGGCGAGAACCTGTCTGAAGAACTTCCTTTCCCATGAGGAAATTCTCCCAGGCTACTCAACCTCATGCTGCATCCAGTCCACTGCCCCCCAACCCCACTCCTTGCTCTTTTTTTTCTGCAATATAGGGGTTCAGACTCAATCTCTGAGGTTGGTTTTCAATCATCTTTACTCTATAAAATTTATTCAGGCCAAAAGGGCTTTCCATGGATGTATTCTGACCCATACAGAAAGCCACACATTCATTAATTCCCAGAAATCTCAGAAGGAACTGCACACTGTGTTTTATCCTTAGAGAAAGAGAGACAGAAACATCTGCCTTCTCGGTTTTATGTTTTAATTGGGATCAATGGGCAATTAATAGAACCATAAAACACGGGGTATTGTATATGGTTAAAAATGACAGAAGGCGAAAGAGCACTCAGGAAGAATAGTGGCTGTAGCTTCAAGAACAGGCACCAAGGAAAGTTCTCCCCCAAGAAGCTGGTATTTGAATAAAGAGCTGAAGAGAGTTTTTGCTTGAAAATGAAACATTGACAAGCATTTCTTTTTTATATATATTTTTATTGTAATTAATAAAAGGGTTACATGATATTTGCCAGATAGAAGGTGCATTAATTCACATATATTGATACCCTTTTACATGTCTTGGTCCCCATTACCCTCCCCTCCACACACACCCCCATCTTGGTTTTCCCCCCTTCCCTATCCAATTTCAAATAACCAAATACAAATAAATCCAATATATCAGATAACAAAGTGAGATAACCAAGGGACAGCAAAGGAGATGAGAGATAACCTAGTACATTAAGGACAATAATCATTCATTATATGGCTTTTGTTTCAATATCCTGGAGGTCTTTTCAATTAGCTTCATACTATATGGCCTTATGTATCAAGGTTTTGCTCTATTGCAGATCTCTGCTAGTAGAGCCCAAGGTTTCTACTGATTATGACAAATGAGGGAAACCATTGAGCCTAAGTTCCTTTGAGTCTGGCTTACTTCACTTAATATGATTTTTTCTAAGACTTTCCATTTCCTAACAAATGGGGCGATTGACAAGCATTTCTGACCAAACCAAATAAAAACGGGAAAAATATCAAGCTCATATAATTGTCATTATGTATGGAGAAATGAAATAATGTGTGGAAGAGTTCCTTTCTGAAGGCCTGTGTGATACATGTCTAGCCTACGATATGTATTAATCTTGTTATGTTGGAATAGTGCCATTCAATTATAGTCCCAACTGGACACATGGAGTGATTTCAATTTACATTCATGAAAATTTGATGATATTAAAAGCTTCATTTCTCAGCCTCACTGGCCACATTTCAAGGGCCTACTCTGTGAATAAATGAAGATTTTTTTTTCTATAAGATAGACATAGAGAGTACTCCTTTATTGTAGAATGTTCTTCTGGAGGGTGTGGATCAGAATGTCCAGGACTGATACCTCAAAGAGAATGTTATTGTACCATAGGAATGTAAAGGGATTTGTTGTCTTGGATTTTTTTAGTTCAAACCTCACATTTAGGACAACTGGAGACAAGTGCCCCACATATTAAAGAGAGGTATCAGTACACACACACACACACACACACACACACACACACACACACACACACACAGAATTTACAAGTTCTTCTTTAAGATAGATTAATCTAGCCTATATATGATAAAGCTCATGATTAATTGGTAAGTCTGTATTCTTTTAGGTGAGATTATGTGGATAGAGAGCTGGGAAGGTATGAGAGGAGACTTCTGCTCCGATATATCCAGTAACAGAACTCTCAAGAGAACCCCTCATCAAGATGGGGCTGTGGAAGGAGAGGCCGACATTTTCATCCTCCAGGAAGTCCCTCACTGCTGCTCTGAGAGGCGAGAAGAAAAGATCTCCTGGTGAAATGGATGTACTTTTGGAACCATCTGGAATGTGGGTCTGGAGAAAGCTTGAAAGCTTGCTACCCCATCAGAGGAATCAAAATGGGAGGGAGACTGGCAGTGTTGTCTGTGAGAACGGACTGGGGTGGAATAGTGGCAGGGCAGAGAGCCTGCCTTGTCACTGGTAGCCATCCCTAGAGATGCCATTATGGTGCCATTTGTGTGAATGCCACCAGGGTCCATCCATCTGAAGCTATGAAAGCACCTGCCTTCAGGACAAGGAACAAAGTCTATGTTTCTACACCCTGGAGTGTGAATCTGGGTGAAGTAGCATTGTCAGACGTCATGTACTTACTGTTTTCATTATGTAAGTGTACAAGTCAGTGGCATGACACCTGGTACACACCTTGAGAAGTCTCTGTGGAAAGACTAAAGGCACCTGTGTGCCCTCTGTCTCCATGGAAACACCTACGAATGCAGAAGGATTCCTGGTGATAATCAGAATATGCACAAGGTTGAGTCTTCCCTTTTGTGAAAAGGAAGCAGCATGGCGTGGTCTTTAAAGGGTTGAGAAGATGGTCATGAACTTTATGGTCACTGGAGAAAGAGCCTGGGTTATAGATGAGTTTATCTCGTAGGGAAATTAGCTGAGATTTCTAGAAACTTTTTTTTCCCTTAGTGACCAAGTAAGCAGTTTGTAGAAAAATCTGTTATTGCAGAAAAAAGTGGTGCGTGCGTGCGTGTGTGCGTGCGTGCGTGTGTGTGTGTGTTGTGGGGCTTGAACTCAGGGCCTGGGTGCTATTCTTGAGCAATTTCTCAAGGCTAGTTCTCTACCACTTGAGCCACAACTCCACTTCTAGGTTTTTGGTGGATAATTGGAGAGAAGAGTCTCATGGACGTTCTTGCTCCAGTAGGCTTTGAACTGTGATCTTCAAGTCTCAGTGTCCCGAACAGCTAGGATTATAGGGTGAGCCACTAGGATTGGCAGCAATATAGTTTTACATTATTTTGACTGACTTTAAGCTTATTTTCTGATTACATTCATTCATCACATAATAGTTAAACAAACTTCCCATATATATACCTGATCTATTTTTCTATCTATCTGTCTGTCTGTCTGTCTGTCTGTCTGTCTGTCTGTCTATCTATCTATCTGTAGAATATATTTTCCTAATGAATAGAAAACTTCATTTTATATGCACATAAGTATATAAAACACACACATATAATGAACAGCTTTCTTTTTTTTTGCCAGTCCTGGGGCTTGAACTCAGAGCCTGGGCATTGTCCTTGGGCACTTTTTGCTCAAGGCTAGCACTCTGCCACTTGAGCGACAGTGCCACTTCTGGCTTTTTCTGTGTATGTGGTTCCTGGGAATCAAATCCAGGGCTTCATGTATGCTAGGCAAGCACACTACCACTAGGCCATGCTCCCAGCCCATGAACAGTTTTCTATTTAGGAATATCCTGATGAAACACACACACACACACACACACACACACACACACACACACACACACACACACACACACACACCTCTGTATCCTCATATACCATGACAAAAATACTCAGCCATTTCTGGAAATAATTTTGTTGAGAAATGGCTAGAGCTTGGAAAATTATTTGATAAATCAAAATAACTCTACATGTATGAGAGAGGACCCTGGGGTGGACGGAGTTTGGGTCCATGCAGGATGCTATTACAACACACCATAGGCTTCCAGATGAGATGGGGGGAGCGGGGGACGGAGAGAGAATTCTTAATGTGAATTTAAACAAATGATATCAAAGCACTCACTTGGGCAGTGAGTGTAGTAGATCTTGTAATTTTGCATTATCAGTATTATAGAACTTTTTACATCTGCCCTATCCAGAGTAAGTAGGAGGTTAAGGCTTTGTAGCTGTGATAGTGTATAGCTTGGTTCATTTAGGTTTTCTTTTTCTTACAAATGAATCAATGACTTGCAATCATTTTATTAAGAGGAAAGGGCCAGTATTGTATCACTGGAATGTATTTTTCCCTTTAACTACTTATTATGATTGTCAGGATTGTGCACTGGAATTTCTCTGATAGTTAATGACTTTGTCAGACCCTGCTACTGCACAGTACTTCTTTTTATCTTTTTTTAGTTTCTTTCCATCCATAGATGGCAGCACATCACTGCCTACAATCATATCCAGAGGCTCTGACTGTAAGTCAGAGCTGTTGGTGAGAAGGGCAGCTAATGAGTCATCAGTCCAAACGGAATGGCAGATTAATGTCGCCATTAAGCGAACAAACTGGCTTCCTTTATAAACAAGGTCAGAGCTTTTATACCAGTGCCTCTCACAAAGCACAACACACCGATCGAGTGCTTTCACTGTGGAATACGGGATTTAGCTGTGGCAGGACTGGGGAATGTCCAGCCATGTGTGTAAGACACTCAAAAATCAGTTGGGCTGGCCCTGCCAAGGTAACCCCAGGTGAGCCTCAAAATCAGTAAGCCTGGAATATTTATCATAATAACACACATATATAGAAAATAAATTTTAACAGTATACATTTTGAGGGACAAGCAAATAAAAATCTCATGGATAGACAGGACCTGGCGGATGAGTACCTGACAGAATGGAAGCCTGTGTTATTTGTCAGCCATCGGAAGCCCATCTGCCTGTGTTATCGTCACTCGGTATGGTGCCAGGACGGATTGGTCATATGCATGTTGCAGAAGTGTTAGTAGTGAGATGATTCTATGGAATATTTCCAACCTTGCTTTCTCAAATTGATGATTTTGTTGGCTGCTTTGTTGACATGAATGATAACTCCATGGTCACCATCAACGATCCTTGTGAAAATAGAATCTCAGATTAAGGAAATGACAGTACACACAGAAGACCTCAAGAATCCACAATACAACTTGGCTATGTTCCAGATCCAGTGGATGGGGCATTTGGCACAGCCATCAGAGTAAGATAACCACACACACACACACACACACACACACACACACACACACACACACAAATTGGATCATTGTTAAAACAGAAAAGGTGGAACATCCTAAACAGGACTAACACAAAGGGAATTGAGATCCATGCAGAGTGTCAATCATTCCAAGAGAAATGAACAAATGGTTTTCGTTTGTTGAAGCCACAGGCAGATCTGTGTGCGTCAGCTGTGGTCATGCATTAGCAGTAATGGAAAAAGCCATCTCTACAAGCTCAGTGAAGTGGGAAAGCAATGTAAAAGTCAGTGATGTTCAGCTGCTTCCACTAGGCCAGGCAGTGTTACGCAGGTGAGTTGTGTAGGGAGAGAGCTCATCACACAGGAGCTGAGGCCCCATATAGGAGACTTTACCGCAAAGGTGTGTGAGGGTTGCTGCAGTTATCACCAAAGTAAAAGAATCCGAGTGTTAGTTTGTTTCCAAACACAGTCTCAGAGCTAGACACTGACTTAGCGCCAAGATAATGAAAAGGCCATGGAAGGATACTTCGAAGGTGGACATGAGAGAGAGGGATTTGCTGTCGCTGGATGCCATAGCACAAGAATCGGTGAGGACTTGTTTGAGAGACTCATTTTGCATGGAAAACGTTGGAGCTAGCATTGGAAAAGCTAAGTGGTCTTACTGCAGATGGGGTTCTAGCACTGGTTGACTTGCCGAAAGAGTGAATTACATTCACTGAGAAAGAACTAAATTATCTAAGTTTTGATCTGATGGATTCTTATTATTTGCCACTGTGTTACACACCAAAAACGACACTGCAGGCATTGTGCTCAACGATATAACAGTATTCATGCATACATTTTGTCTAAGGCAGACAGTTTGCAATAACCTCTGGTTTGAGGAGTTACTAAACGGTCCTGACTCTGAATGTGGTGATCTTGCTTACCAATGAAGGGTGGAGGCTAAGTGGCAGGACATTGGCTCTTGAGGTTTTATGAACTAAGGGACAGAGCTAAGCAGTTTATAGCGATGAAGAGAAAGCCTGTCACGGAACTCAAGGAGAGCTGATACTAACAGCTCTCAGAACCGAACGTCCAGCTGTAGGTCCTAACCAGCTGCTCAGCTCCTTGCTTTCAGATGTGAACTCATTCGAAGATCAGTTAGAGCCGGAGAAAGTGTAACTCAAACTGAACTAACACCTTTACTTCCCCACCCTAGAAGGACAAAAAGCCTCTACAACACTTGAATATGAATATGTGACATTTAAGGAGTCAAGAATCTGAAAAGCAAACACTTAGAATTGAACACTCTTCGGTGTGGAACCAGCTGATATGTCTGGTATGAAATCATCCTGCTGCAAAGCAATGGAGCTGAAAGCCAGGTACAACAGCTCTGCTCGCATTCTAGAATCATTACACTCAGCAGTGATGAATTTCCCACTATGAGGAGATATGCACTAAAATGTGCATCTGTGTTTTGAACAACTTACTGCTCCGAGCAGTCCTCTTCAAAACTTACCAGTGCAGGGAGTCAATGGCATGCATTCTACACTGAGCCGTGCAAAGCTGGAGAAGCAGTTGCAAAGTGAAGTCAACCAGGCCAGAGAACGCCACACACCCCACCACAGAGAAACAGTTCCAGCCTGCACAACAAAGGTGAGTTCATTGAACTTGACAATTTTGTATGGCTCGTGAATGGCATGATTAATATCCAAAAAAAGGCTCCCCACTCTTGGTCTTTCTGAGACATGAGCAAAACGTCATTTGGAAACCATGGGTATTAGGGCTGGTATTATCCTCAGTTGCAGTTGATACATCCCCTCACTTTCCCCATACAAGGTAAGTGACAAAGTGATTGCGTTGGCTTCTTGGATATCATAGAATGAATAGCCCACACAGTGTTCCTACAAGATGCCCCGCCTTGCCGCAGGCCCAAAAGCATCAGGGCCCAGGAACCATGCATGAGTGTGTGAACCTCTGAAATGCCTAACAGGAGAAACTGTGAGTCTCAAATCCCTTTCCTTTTTATTTCTTTCGGTTTGTTTTTCATCTCAGATACAGCAAAGAACATTGATGATATATGTGTGAAACACTGTTAGAAATTACACTTCGAAAAGTTTAAAAAAATGGAGTGAAATTAAGCACAGTAATAAGTTTTCCTCCGCCTAATTTATTATACCCCAATACTTTTTAGCATTACGGAGATACTAAACCATCTTTTTCTTTTTTTTTTTGCTAGTGTGTGAAATCTGGGGTGTGTTTTTGATACTTGTGGCTCACCTCAGTTGAAACTCATCTAACAGTGATCAGGAGATATGTGTAGGGCCGAGGTCACCTCACAGGATTTTGTATCTGTTAGAGGTGTATTATGTCCTCCTCAAAGTCATATGTGGAGGGTTCTAATCTCTGGACTTTCAGAATATGCTATTGAATGCAAGCTTATTACCAAGTTAAAATCAGATCATAGTGGTGGGCCCTTAGCCCATGTAACTGGTGTCCTTACAAATTAGGGAAGTTTGGAGGCAAAATCCCTCACCCAGGGGGAGAACATGTAGGAGTGTAATGCTGCATCCAAGGGTTGCAAAGATCGCCAGCATGTGGCCAGAGGTTAGGGGAGAGTCCTGGACTAGATTTTCTTCATCCCTCTGAAGGAGCCAATGCTGAAGGTATTCTTGATGCTGGACTTCCAGTCCCCAGCATTTGAAAGGGCAAATGTCTCTTGAAGGGGCTGCCTAGCAAGTGGGCCTCTGTCACCATGTCACTTAGAAAACTTCTTGGGTAGTTGCCTTTCTGTCCTTGCCTCTGCATAGCTCTCTTCTCTTTATCCTCCTCATCCCTCTCTTATTTCCTCTGCTGGCTTGTCATTCTGTCTTCCAGCCCCTCTCACGGAATGGGATGGTATCTTCTTTCAAAGCACACATGTAACCAATACATTTTGATCATTCGGAGCATGAAGTGGGCTTCTCCTGAGCAGGGGAAAGCCAGCTGGCTTGTGTCTCTAGGAGGGGTAACACTGCCTACCGACTAGACGTGTAGATCAAGTGCTGATGGAGAGCTCCAGTCACGGCACATGTGAGGACAGCATTTTGTGGGTTTGATTTCACATAGCAAACCCTCAACAGTGGAATGGAATGCAGAGATTGGAGTGTGAACATCCAATGTACAAGTTCCTGGATACAATCCTCAGCACCAAACATAGAAAAAAAAATGTAGCAGGGAGAAAGAAGGGAGGAGATTTTTGTATTTACCATTATATTCTACTTTAAATATCCGAAATTAGTTTTACATATTTCCTTAGCTAATAAAGACATAGCATTACATTTAGTAGCTGGGCACTGGTGGCTTATCACTATAATCCTAGGTACTCAGGAGGCTGAGAGCTGAGGATAGTGGCTCAAAGAGAGCCTGTGCAGGAAAGCCTGTGGGACTCATCTCCAATTAACTACTCAGAAAAAGCCAGAAGTGGCACTGTAACTCAAGTGGTACAGTGCTACTCTTGAGCAAAAGAAGCTCTGGGCACAGGTCCTAAGTTCAAGCCCCACGACTGATCAAAACAAAATAAAGCAAAACAACAAAACCACTCTTTAGCAGCAACATTATGTAGTGTCCCCAGACTTTACTCTTTTTTTTTTTTTTTTGGCATGGGGCTTGTACTCAGCCTGGGCACAATCCCTGAGCTCTTCAGCTCAAGGCTACCACCCTACCCTTGACCCAAGCCCGATTTCCTGTTTTCTAGAGGTTATTTGGAGATGAGAGTCTCAGGTCCTTTTGTGCTGGGCTGGGTTTGAACCTTGATCCTCAGATCTCAGCCTCCTTGGTAACTAGGATTACAGGTGTGAGCCATTGTGCCCAACCCCAGATTTTACTTTTTTTTTTTTTTTTTTTTTTGCCAGTCCTGGGCTTGAGCTCAGGGCCTGAGCACTGTCCTTGGACTTTCTCAAGGTTAGAGCTCTACCACTTGAGCTTCAGCACCACTTCCGGCTTTTTTCTATGTATGTGGTACCAAGGAATCGAACCCGGGCCTTCGTGCATGCTAGGCAAGCACTTTAACCACTAGGCCAAACTCCTGGCCCCAGATTTTACTTTTTATTTTGTCTTAATTCCAGGGAGGGGAGAGGGAGAGGGAGAGGGAGAAGGAGACAAATGCAATCTTTCATGACCTGTATCCTTCAACCAGGCTGCCCCATCCTAAGGACTCTAAAAGCTCAGCTATAAACTTAGGCACTCAATATAGAACAAGAGTACCAATGGCTGGAGATGAAACCTTCAATGCCGCAGGCTTCGGAACCATTTTGTATCAATACAGTAACAACCTCTGATAGATTTGTTGGTATTCCATGGTACTGTTCTCTGTTTGCTGACTTGCTCCTGGAAGGGCTCTTCCCCCGCATCTCAAATCAGTGAGAATGACACCTATTTGTGGCTGGGATTTACCATTCCTGTTTTCACCTGCTGTGGTGACATGATTTTTTTCTAGTTAGTTTTCTTTTACATCTCCAGCTCTCTGAACCCTTAACATCGTGTAATAACTTATTCTCATCTTTTACCTGAAGTGGATGCAGGTAAGCAGATGGTGGAAGGAAGATACTAAGGGCAGCATTCAGATGTGTGAAGTGAGACAATGGATTTTACTATCCTGGGAAAACAGTTGGTATTTCTCAGGTGGAAGTGAAAATGATGTTTTTTTTTTTTTTAAAAGTTCTATTACTCTCGTACTTGGAAGGAGTTTGCAGATTTTTTCCATAGCAAATTCCTTTTAAATATTGTTTTAATCTAAAGGAATATTGCTGCTTCTCAGAGTTTTGACAAATATTGTTTTTATTTGCTCTTTTCTCCCCATGTCTCACTTTACTCTTTCTAGTCATAGCATGTATTTAAATTATGCCTATGATTCTGTTCTTTAGTGGATTAACAACGCTCGCTTTTTATGTCAGTTCAGAAAGATGGATGACTCTAGTAACTAAAGTTTGTGTATTAAAGTAAAGAACTAACTGGCTGTGGTAGTTTATGTCTGCAATTTCAACACTTGGACAGCCAAGATGAGGGTTTGTGAGTTAGAGACCAACGTGGACAATGTAGAGAGATCTTGGCTAAAAATACCAAAATACTACACTTAGATCAACTCAGTTCTTGGTTTAGGAAAAATAAGCAATTTTGAATTAAAATTAAATTGAGAATTTGCCTCCAGTATCCCTCATTAGGCATAGAGATGTTAGAAACGAGCTCAATGTGAAGACACTGAGAACATCAGGAGAAACCAAAGCCAAAGTGTAGAGAGAGACTAATGGTGGGGAGGATGGGAAGATAGTCCTGATGATAATCCATTGTCAAGCTGCATCTTTGATGCTACTCAGAGGGCTGTGCTTCTGAGATTTGCTTGTTTAGGTTGGTTAGGTTTCTTTATTCTGAGAGGGGGTTGCTCTAGATCTCACCAGTTCCCCTCTGAGGCATGTGTTAGAATAAATGACATCTCCATCACTTGTTGCCATAGTGTTATGATGCATATGTACCATCTTTCTAGCACACAGAGACATTATCTCAGTCCTATGTGAAGTTTGTCATGATGATTTTTCATATCCTAGAAAAAAAACATCATCACCTGTATCTCACAGATGATTAGTTTATTAAAGTAGACTATGTAAGTATAAAATAAAAATGTTACCTAGTTTGTAGTAAACATTACACATGATCTTTGTAAACTGGGATAGAGATACAAAATCAGTTATTAGAAGATACCGATATTCATTATTTCAACCCAGAGATTGTATCACTGGAAATTTTTATTTGTATAAAATAGCCTAGCAGAAGCAAAGATCTATATGCATAAGTGCGTTAGGATAACTTCACACATTTTAATACATAAAAGGTTATAGGTAAATAGAGAGAAATATTGTAATAAGTTATTTCAGCTTACCAAGATGTGCTCTTTAACTATGTTAAATAATGCTGAGCTCCTGTGGTTGATGCCTGTAATCTTAGCTACTCAGGAGGCTGATATCTGAGGGTATCAGTTCAGGGAAGGAAAGTCTGTGAGGCTCTTATCACCAATTAACAGCCAGAAAACCAGAAGTGGCCTTGTGGTTCAAAGTGATAGAGCTCTAGCCCTCAGCAAAAAAGCTCAGGGACAGTGCCCGGACTCATGACCACTCCTACCACCAACAAAAATGTTAAGTAAAGTTACTTATATAAGATATTGAAATCTGATTATGCTACATCACAAAATAGCACTTACATAAAAAATCTCAACTAATTATGTTTACTCCCCAAGTGTGCACATTCAAAGAGATATGCATAAGTCACACACACATATATATATTCTTTTTGTGTGTAATAAAAGAAACTATTTTCATAATTTTCTCTTATGTAAATATGAAACATTGCTGACAGAGCCTTTTATTTGGGTAGATGTAGACTAAAGCAGCTTGAACCACATGTATTAAAATTACCTGTATTAAATCCTACATTGCTGTAGGATTATGATGATGTTTCCCTGGGTGGGAGCATGGCAGACCAGGGAAGAGCTGGGAAGAATACTGTGGGGTGGTGTAGCCATGGAGAGAAGGTCAGCAGAGGGCTTCGAGTTGTAGACATGCTTCAGAAGATGTGGTCGTTCTATTACTTTTATTCTCCATTAAAATATTCCTTTCTGCACTGACAGCTTCAATGAATGCCCATTCTGGTATTTTTCTATATTGGAGGAGGAGATCAGGAGAATGTCCCACAAATCTCAAAGAGGAGATAGGATTACCTGCGGGGCATCTTGGGAGCAGAAGTGCCAAATGAAAGGGATTTGCGGACTATGTGGGAATTCCCTTGGTATGATTGACTGTATTTCCTTTTTTATCAGTTGTGAGGCTTGAACTCCTGGCCCGGGCACTGTCCTTGAGCTCTTTTCTTTTGCTCAAGACTAGCACCCTACCACTTTGAGCCACAACACCACTTCCGGTTTTCTGGTGGCTAATTGGTGATAAAAGTCTCAGGGACTTTCCTGCTCAGGCTGGGTTTGAACCTCGATCCTCAGATCTCAGCCTCCTGAGTAGCTAGGATTACAGCTGCGAGCCATCAACACCCAGCCTAGACTGTATTTCTGCTTGCCAAACATTTTCTTTTTTCCTTCATCTTTTGTTATGGAAGGGTGTGACTTCTCCAATAAACTCTGGAGTGGCCATTTAACTTGAAATAACTTGAAGTAGCCAAGGAAATATGAGCAGGGCAGAAATGCATCATTTCTAGGCAGAAGCATTACGTGCACTGCTCTTCATGTTAACTCATCTCTCACCTGTCACCACCCTTGGTCCCGGAGTTCAGGTGAACCTTCTTTTATCTGCATATTATATGGGTATGGTGGTTAATTTTACTTGAAAACTTGACTAGATTCTGGAGTGTCCAGATATTTGCCTGGTTATGTCTTTGGATAAAGATGAGCTTAGTATTTGAGGTAGTGATCTTGATAAAAACAGATGCTCACTTGAATGGGTATCATCCAATTAGCTGAGAGCTGAATAGAACAAAAGGTGGAAGAAGGTGAATTCACTACTGAGAAGTATGTCGTTCATTCCCCTGATTTTCAGTCTTTCCAGACAGATTATGGTATATGATGGTTTTCTAAATCTCCTGTGGTTTTACTTCTAGAGAAAAATCCTAAGATGTGTTTAGTAAACAACTAAGACTTTATTTTGGTGTTACTTATTACTATAGCATAATCTGACCTATATTTACAGCCTTATGTCATGCGATTTTTCACAGAAACTAAGAAGTAGAAAGGGAGACTGAACTTTTCTATTGTCATCAGTGAGGAATTTCTGCAAACTGAAAATCTGTGACCCTCTGGGTTCTTTTATGTATATTCATCTGCTTCTAAAGCACCATCTCCTCCAAATCCAGGTGTTTCTGCTAACTTCTCAACCACTAAGTTTTGCTTCTGAACTTACCTCACCACCTTCAGGGATTCCAGTGAGAGCTATCTGTGAGGACTAAACCAGAATATTTCAGAGTATGTTTGATGAACTCTGGTTAATTTGCACATAGTTGTCAAAAACTATCTTGGAGATAAGATTTGTACCCTTGGCAAGCATGAAGGTCTCCATCTTAACTACTCTCCCAATTTTTATATTAGGAATCCAATCCGAATATTATTAGACGAGAGGATTCCATTTTAGGTTGACCATTTAAATTGCATTAAAAACAATCCTCCCAATTCTACAATGCAAGGACCCAGACTAATTAGAAAGGTCTCCTTAGTTTCCAGTGCCTGGGTGTTGACAGGAACGACCTACGAATGTATCACTGGGGAGTTGCTGTGAGAGACAGGCTGCTGAAGCTGCGCTTGACAGGCATTCTCCAGAAGCACTTGTACTTTAATCCCTCACTCTCCTGTCTCTTGGTAAAAGCAAGTGGAAAAAACCAAAGTAGTTACCCAGATAATTAAAGAAAAACAAAACTTGTATGTGGCAGGTAACTGGAAGAGCTTCCTTTAAATTTCCTAGGCAAGAGGTAGTAGCCTCCTTTGCTTTCCTGGTGTCAGTAGCTATCTGCTTCTGGCTGGTAGGAGCTACTTTAACGAGTGCCATGCTCTCAGCTGGTACCTATTGCTTCATAGGAATTCCTGTACTCATCCTCCATCTAGATTCTGAAATAGTTTTCAGATCTCAGGGCTGTGCTGTTGCCCCTGATTCATGGCAGAAGCCCAACACTACTGCTGCTGTGAAGACGTTATTTGCGAGAATTCAGAAAGCAAGTTTTAACAACTTCAGCTTGTCTTAGGGTACTGGGGTGAGAAGAGAGCTGAATCTTCACAGGTTGGGCAA
Organism: Megascapheus bottae; assembly: GCF_031878675.1. Classification (NCBI taxonomy): domain Eukaryota; kingdom Metazoa; phylum Chordata; class Mammalia; order Rodentia; family Geomyidae; genus Megascapheus; species Megascapheus bottae. The sequence continues at coordinate 95,093,441 of NC_143509.1, forward strand.
ACGGTTCCAGTTGTGGTAGAGGCCAAGGAAGAGGACGAGCTGTATGTCTCTCTGTAGGAGGCCCCGCTACTCCCATGCTTTCTTGGTATGTCAGGTGCTGGTCCTTGCTGAAGACCACCCAGTCACAAGGCTCATGACTGCAAGCTACATGAGCCTCCTCAGGTGTTTTTTTTTGTTTTGTTTTGAATGCACGGTGGCTCCTAGAAAACCATTCTACCTACAGTTTTTTTTTCTTTGTAATGTATAAACGGGCTATAGTTACATTTGTTACATTTGTTAGGTAGTAGGTGCATTACTTCTCACACATTGATACCCTCTCTCATATTTTTGTCTCCATTTTCCTCTATATCCCCTCCCAATCATCTTGTTTCCCTCCCTTCCCTTCCCTATTTCAAATAAACACATATACAATATACCAGGTAACAAAGTCAGATACAGTAACAATATGAGATTAACCAAAGGGCAACAAAAGAGAAGAGAAATAACATAGTACATTAAGAACAACAATCACACAAGATAAAGCTCCTGTTTCCATATCCTGGAGATCCTTTCATTTAGTCTCATCATATATGACCTAATGTATCTTGGTTTTGTGCTATTGTAATCCTCTGCTAGGAGAGTCCTACATGTGTACTAATTATTACAAATGAGGGAAGCCATGGAGCCTATGGTCCTTTGAATCTGGATTACTTCACTTAGTATGATATTTTCCCAGGTCTTTCCATTTCCTTACAAATGAGGTGATATAATTCTTTCTGATGGCACCATAGAATTCCATTGTGTATAAATAACCACCTCTTGTTGATCCAGTCATTTACTGAGGGGCATCTGAGTTGGTTCCATATCTTTGCTATGGTAAATAGTGCTGCAATGAACATCGTTGTGCTAGAGGATTTAGTATGTCCTTGTTTCTGGACAATTGGGTAAATGCCAAGGAGTAGGATTGCTGGGTCATCGTGGAACCCTATGTTTAGTCTTTTGAAGAATCACCATTCTGCTTTCCATAGTGGTTGAACCAGTTTGCACTCCCACCAACAGTGTAGTAGTGATCCCTCCTGGCCACATCCCCTCCAGCATCTGTTGTTATTAGATTTCTTGATCATAGACATTCTAACTGGAGTGAGGTAGAATCTCAAAGTTGTTTTGATTTACATTTCTTTTATGGCCAGAGATGTTGAGCTTTTCTTCATGTGCCTATAATCTACCTATAGTTTTAGAAAGTGCTCTGTAACTATTTCTAGTGTCAAGTGGGTCAGAAAGTGGACATTATAAGAAGGTGGGTCCCAGACTGGCATATGGAATGGAATGAGATGCAAGAATGATAAAAGCAGACTTCTGTTCCGGTTACAAGAATTCCTGATTTAATAGGCCATCATTGAGGCCTAAGAATTGGCATTAGTAAAATAAATTCCAGGAGATGAGGACCTTGGGGCCTGAAGCATGGAGAAGCGCTCAGGGACCTGAGCTAGATACCAGAATCAACATTCATGGGAGTGAGATCGCATATCTCTAGATACCTAAGAAGAGTTGGCAGTAAATCCTAACAGCAAAAGTATTAATCTAAAGAGATATTGCCTATCCAGTTCTTGGTGAGTACACACATTAAATAAGGGGACAGAAAATGTATCTAATACCATTCAGAAGCAAGAACAATGTCCTTGAATTTCTGACACCAAGCAAATATTTTAAATTTTAAATATTAACGTAGCTTAAATTTGTTTCCTCAGATATTGGATATTTCAGGTGTATGGTTTGGTTTTAGGCATGATTTATTTTCAGGACCATCCCTTTGAGAAATCCCTGGAGGCAGGGTGCCACTGAAAATGAATTTTGTGTGGATGGTGCCCCCTGGTGGCGTGAACAAATAACATGAATCACCTACTTGCTATTCATACTGGATTTGTGTACAGCTCCAGAATGTCTCTTTCACTGTATGCTAGCAAGCCTGGAGCTCAGCTCCTGACACCCAGGTACCTTTGGCAGTAGTGACCCCTCCCCCCCCCCAGCCAAGACCTTACATTCATAATCCAAGTGAAAATGATAGAAGACGATGAAATGATCCATGTGCCATCATGATGTAAATCTTGTTGTCATCTTAGTTCTTATCTCCCTTCCTTGGAAAGGCATAGTGAATGGGCATTTCAACAATGTCTACTCCACAACTGAATACTCCGTGGATGCTGTACACAGGCTAGGTCCATACAAGGCCATGAGAGAACTTTATGCGAATAAGCTCGATCATGAGAGGATGGCAGGGCCTTTTATCCCTTTAAAAAAACCCATGAAGATGGAAAGACTGAGAAAAAATCATATTAAGTGAAGTAAGCAAGACTCAAAGGAAGATAGCCTCAATGCTTTCCCTCATTTGTCATAATCAGTAGAAACCTTGGGCTCTCCTAGCAGAGATTTGCAATAGAGCAAAACCTTGATACATAAAGCCAGATAGTATGACGCTAAATGAAAGGAACTCCAGGATATAGAAACTTAATGTACTATGTTACCTCCTTAATGTACTATGTTACCTCTTATCTCTTTTGCTGTCCCTTGGTTATCTCATATTGTTGCAGTATTTCACCTTGTTATCTGATATATTTTATATACGCTTAATTGGTTATTTGAAATAGAATAGGGAAGGGGGAAATCAAGATGAGGGGGGGAGGGAAATGGGGACCATGTGACTAATTAGTTTGCCCCATGCAGTTTCAGACAAACCACAATATGGACCAGGTGGGGCTGGGGGTAGAGGAGAGCTGCCCCAAGAACTTCTTGCTAATCTCCATCTCTTGGTCATGATATCACCTGATTAGGCAAGACCAGGGACAATGACACACCACAGGGATAGGCCCAGTCCTGGTTTCTGTGTGTTCCACTGCACATTGGTGAGCTCAGAAGTTGTATCTTCCTCCCAGCACTTGGGAGTGCTGGGAGTGTTTCCCTATTACCATGGGAAAATGTGGAAACTCTCTAAGGTTCGGTGATGGTATGCCCGTCTTTTCTTGTGCTAATCTGCTGCTGCTAGAGAGTCAGGAGATGAGGATGGTTGAGAGGAACAGAGCCGTTTATCTTCGGCCCATGAAGATATCATGGAGGAGCTCGTGGTCGTTAGCTGAAGTTCTGCTTGCCGCTTTGCTATGTGCTTTAGGTTTAGATCACCGATTCCAAGGCCACAGAATGAATGCCATCAAACCCCCCACTGCAGATAAGATCGTACAGGGATCCAGACTTTGAAGAATTAAGTCAGAAGGCTCCAGAACTGAAGTACCTGTGGACATGACTGACAAAATGGAGTGGCAAGGTAGCTGGAAGGAGAGTGGATTGAGTCTAAGTTGCAATCACAGTTCTGTCTTGTTTCTCTACCTCAACACTGGTGATGGAGGCTGAGAAGTAGTGGATGGCTTGTGCTTTCCTCCCTTGGTGTATCCACAGAAATCAACTCAGTTCTATGAAGCCACTTTTATATTTGGGGAAGGATTATCCTCTGTAGGGAATGTTCTGACTCTTTTTTTTTTTTTTTGTGGGTCATGGGGCTTGAACCCTGGGCCTGGGTGTTGTCCCTGACGAGCTCTTCAGCTCAATGCTACCACTCTACCACAAGCCACAGCGCCATTTCTGGTTTTCTAGTGGTTAATTGTAGATAAGAGTCTCATGTTCTTTAGTGCCTGGGCTGGCTTTGAACCGTGATCCTAGGATCACTTAGATCTCAGCTTCCTGAGTAGCTAGGATTACAGGCCTGAGCCACCACGCCCGGCAGGATGTTCTGACTCTTCCATGGGTCACCTTTCTAATTTTCCTTGTTACCACAGAAATATGTAATAAAATATTTTGCTTTAAAATGTTGAACTTCATTAACTTTCAAGTTGAAAAACTGTTTTTTTTTTTAGCTTAAGGGAGAGATTTCTGCAAAGATGATGGCTTAGAGGTTTATTAATTAAAAAGAATGTGTGGAGTATTTGAAATATTATCATCTGGGTGACTTTATTCTACATTTATAAATACTCCGTGGTTTCCCCATAATTAAGATAATATGAACAGAATTTGAAATATGGTGATAGCTTAAATCCTGAAAATAATTCTTCTTAAAATGAATAATTATCCCACTAGTTTTATAACCTAATAGAAATCAAAGTAAAAGAAAAAAACCCTGGGCATTTTAATTATGTGAAATTGTATATATTCTTGGAACTGGATTAGCCACACTCTCTTCCTCAAGAATCCTTATTCTTGAACTTTTCCCCCTTGGAGACACTAAAAAAAAAAAAAAAAAAGGACTTTAGCGTGTTTTTCTCAATAGTACCTTGGAAATACAAAGTCCTCAAAGAGACATACCTGGTTTGAATCTGATTTTGGTAACAATTCACTTCCTTTTTGAACTGAGATGGATACTGGAAACTCAAAGCCTTTGAACATAATTTTCTTACTTATCTCTCTGAAACCATAAACAGTATTCTTTATTCCAGAGAGGTAGAAGAGAGAATATTGTGGAGAGTGACATAAGTTCTAACGTTATAGGAATCACTTTAAAATCCATTCTAGTATCAGTTAATTGAGCTATGATTTTTTTTTTATTTTTATTTTTATTTTATTTTTTTTGCTGGTCATGGGAATTAAACTCTGGGCCTGGGCGCTGTCCCTGAGCTCTTCAGCTCAAGACTACCACCCTACCCCTTGAGCAACAGTGCCACTTCTGGTTTTTTGATGGTTAATTGGAGATAAGAGTCTCATGCTCTTTCATGCTGGGTTGGCTTTGAACCTTGATCCTCAGGTCTCAGCCTCCTGAGTAGCTAGGATTACAGGCTCGAGCTATGATTTTTAAATTAATCATTTTGAGAATTTCCCCTACTTACTCATACTCTTTCTTAATGTCTTCATTGATTGGTATATACTTTTTAGTTTTGTTTTGATTGGTATATTTTTATGATGAGTTAAAAATCTTCCTGTTCACAGAGTCAACAGAAGGGCTCCCGTGAGCTTACTGTTAAACAAAAGAACACATGCAAACACATGTTTTTGTATCCATCAGGGTATTCATATGTGCATGTTAGAAAAGCACAATGCAAGCCATGCTTTTGTGCAATGTAATTCAAAATCATACAACATAATTAATTGAAAAAGTATGAGGTACTTTTGGATGAGACAAGAGGGAAACTTTGTTGCCTGGTATTTAATAAATTACTCTCATTTGGTAAGCTTTTCAAAATTTGTTTTATTTTACTTTAATTTTGAGGCTGGTCCTGGGGTTTGAACTCACAGCCTGGGTACTGTCCATGAGCTTCTTTTGCTCAACACTAGTACTCTGCCTCTTGAGCCACAGCTCTACTTCTGGCTTTTTCTTTTTGTTATTTTAATTGGAGATAAGAATCTCAGAGATTTTCCTGCTTGAGCTGACTTCGAACTGTAATCCTCAGATCAGCCTCTGGAGTAGCTAGGATTACAAGCATCAGACACTAGCATGCAGCTACTATGTTTCTTAAAATATCTCTTGAATAACTAAAATATGTCAAATAGTTCCCTAGGCTTCGTGGAAACAAGTATAAACACGGAAGATAAAACATATGAACAAAGATAACAGAGAGAGTCTCGCAGTGGAGTCCAAGACAAATCTCAGATTCATGGTCTTGCTCAGCCTCCTAAATGCTTGCTTTACTACAATGACCAGCCTATTTCCAGCTTCTCGCTACTTCATATATTCCTGTAGAGGGATTATATACATGAGATATATTCCTAGAATAGATTTTTGGGTGGGGAATTGCTGGGTTCATTGGAAATGAGTACTTTAGAGAGTTTGAATTTTATTGCCAAATTATTTTTTGGGTTTGTTTTTTTGTCGATTGTGGGGCTTAAACTATGGGCCCGGGTTCTGTCCCTGAGCTACCATTATACCATTTGAACCACAACATCACTTCTGATTTTCTGGTAGTTAATTGGAGATAAGAGTCTCATGGATTTTTAATGCTGGTTTTGAACTGCAATCCTCAGATCTCAGCTTCCTGAGTAGCTAGGATTATAGGTGTGAGACATTAGCACCTGGATACTCTTTTTTTTTTTTTTTTGATACTCTTTTTTTTTTTTTTTTGAACACAGGTTTTTGATGCTGAGTATGGTTCTCTGTTTTAAAATTTTTGTTGTCACCAGTATTATCATAGTTAAAAATTTTACATTTTCATTTTGGTTTCTGTAGCAAGGTCTTGCTAGGTAGGCCAGGCTGGCCTTGAACTTGTGATCGTTCTGCCTCTGCCTCCCAAATGCAGGGATTACAGATATATATCAACCTACCCAGCATGAAAAATTTTCAGTTGAATATGAGAAAGATGGGGTCTCATTATATTACTACATTGCTTGTTACTGAATTAAATATTCTCAGAGCCCTGTTTTTTAGTGTTTGTTTTTGGATAAATTCTGTACATTCTTAATTCATATCTATATTGAAATGTGTAGATTCCTTTTGATTTACAACATACCTTTTTCTATTAAGGAAATAAAATCATAAATAATCAAAGTATATTTTCCTAGATTGCTGTTTATTCTCTCTACCTACCTTCCTATCTATAAAATTTATTTATTTACTTTTAGCTTCTGGGCTCATCCCCAGGGCCTTGCATTATGTAGGCAGATGCTCTATTATTGACCTATATCCTTAACCTTCTATTTACCTTAAAATTTTTGTTAACTTTGTTGTAGGCACTAAAAGCATGTATCTAATCTTTCTAATGTCAAATTGCCTAATTTAAAACTTCTTATACAGAAACATTAGCCATTAATTATGTCATAATTTTACTTCGATATGTACTCAATGCTTATTTGTTTTCATTTCATGGTGCAAATTGATTTTGGTGTAAATGGGAAGTGGAAACTCAGGCTAATTTGTTTTTCTAAGTAGTTTGTTTGTTCTAATGGCTATTCTCAGTACTTTTTTTCCTTTCCCAATTACTAGTTTTTCATTCATTCTTTCTTTCTTTTTTTTTCTTGGTGCTGATTTTTGGGCTTGAATTCTGGATTCTGACCCTTAGCTTTTATGCTCAAGGCAAATGCTCTAACACTTGAGCTATCGCTCTACTTGTGGCTTTTTGGTGGTTAATTGGAGATAAAAGTCTTCTGCACATTCCTGCCTGAGCTAGCTCTACAGTATCTCTCTACCTCCTAGGTAGTTGGATTCAAGTGTGAGCCTCCAGCTGCTGGGACATTCCAGTTTTGATCTGGGCAAAGGCCAAAGGGCTACAGTGAATGTTCTTCATTCACCCTCCATCCTCCACTGTGGGAAAAGTTTGGCACATGCCTGAGTCATAGACAAGAGAGATGAAATAGGTGTCACTTCTGGAAAAGGATGGGGAAGAAAAGTACTTGAACTGAGTAGAAGAAAAATTTGATATTTGCAGCTGGACTATCAAAGGTAGCCTGGAACCCAGCAGAAAACTGTTCCTTGATAAGGAGTCTTGAAAGTCATAAAGCAGAGACCTAGATTTGCATGATTGTCAACTTCTTGACCTTTTAGATAAGCAGATAAAACCATATTTGTTTTTGTTTTTTTTTTTCTTTTTTCAGTTCTGGGACTTGAACTCAGGTCCTGGACTGAGTCTCAAAGCTAGCATTCTTCCACTTGAGCCACAGCACTCTTCCACTTGGTGTATGTGGTACTAAGAAATTGAAACCAGAGCTTTGTGCATGCTAGGTAAGCACCCTACCACGAGGCCACACTCTCAACCCCCAAACCACGTGTTTTAAAGCCACCATTTATATAGTTGACCTAAGCTAAGTCATCATGTTATGTTATCTTTTAAACTTTTCTGTTTTGGTCATCTCATATACCCTGATTTTGAACTATATTTTGTTTGTTTTCATTTTTCTAATGATTAAAGAGCTGTACATCCCATGTCTTCTAGTAACCACCCTTAAAATTTAAATATATTGTCTTTAGAATATTTTTCTATGATTTCATAGAAAATTCAGCCATTAGACCTTATCAAATTAACTTGATACATTTATTCCACCTTAGGCTATACTGCATAGTATAGAGGTTGGTAATTGAAACTAATCTTAAGCTTTTGTAAGATAATTGTATGCTATATTTTGTTTGAATCATTTTGTTTGTAACATTTATCTTTGCAGTGGCTTAGACTGAATTTCTACTGGGATGATTTTAGTTCTTGATACTGTTTATTTTCCAATACAACAAGTTTCCAATACAGGTTTGTGGTTGTAATTTTCTTTTGCTTTATTGAATTACGTTTTCTTTTTCAAGGAAGTTATTATAAGAAGTGATGTTATACTTTAGATATGAAAACATGTTTTTCTGGTTGCTTGGGATGAAAATTCTTTTTTTTTTTCAATTATAGTGATTGTATATTCCTCTTTTTTTAAATTTTTTTTTATTGTAATTAGTAAAAGGGTTACATGATATTTGCCAGATAGAAGGTGCATTAATTCACATACATTGATACCCTTTCACATGTCTTGGTACCCGTTTCCCTCCCCCCCCCACATTGGGATGAAAATTCTTAAGCTCTAAGTTTTTCTTAAAGGAAGAAGCTGGGAAAGAAAGAGATACAATTGTTATAAATGAGTATATGAGATTTTATTCTGAGTTAATGTCTCTGTGACATTTTTTGCCTTTCTCATTAAAAAAATTCAGTTGCACTATGAATAAGTATATATTCATTTATTAATCATTGAGGAGTGACGTTTTTGTTTACACACTTACGAATTCTTCATCAGTCCAGAAACAATCTTTTTTTTTTTTTTTAATTTTGGTCCATTGTGGGGCTTGAACTTGGGGCCTGGGCACTGTCCTTGAGCCTCTTTGCTCTCAAGGCTAGAGCTCTACCACTTGAACCACAGGTGCCACTTCTGTTTTTTTTTTTTTGTTGTTGTTTGTTTGTTTTTGGTCAGTTGTAGGGCTTGGACTTTGAGTGTGAGCTCTATCCCTATGCTCCTCAGCTAAAGGCTAGCACTCTGCCACTTTGAGCCACTTGTGGTTTTCTGGTGGTTAATTGGAGATAAGCGTCTCATGGACTGCCTAGTCTGGCTTTGAACCCTGATCCTCAGATCTCAGCCTCCTGAGTAACTAAGATTATAGGCGAGAGCCACCAGTGCCCAGCTTTCACAAACATTTTATTGACTCATTATTCTCATTATTGGTAATGTTTCTAATTATTTCAACATTCTCTTAAGGAAGACATTAAATTGTTAAATCAGTTTTCCTTCTATATCTTGCTTACCACTTGCATCTTTGTCTTTTTCCTTTCTTTCAGAGTTACTGATGTTTGACTTCCATGTGAAGCATTGCATTTGTCATGATAATGTCTGCTTCTTCCTGGCTTTTTTTTTTTTAATAAAGAATGAAAGGTTATTTGTTTGACTTCTAGAGTCTGGGAAGTCCAAGGGCATGGTGCAGGTATCTGCTTGCAATGATATGGACCTTCTTCCCTGTACCTATCATCTGCCTCCGGTTTCATCTCATCATTTTGTTGACAGTTTAATATATTATCTGTATAAATTTTAAATAATTTTGTTATTATTAATTTAAGGAGTTGGCCCAAGGGGTTTCAATTCAACAAGTCAGATTCTCAGTAAAGGCATTTTGATCAATGCACCATTCTTCTCTGGTTTTCTCAATCCCATCCACACCCTTAACTTACATGGTTCCATTTCACATAGGGACACATCTTGTTATGCGTATATTTTACCTTGAGATTTAATTCCAGTGAATTTCTTCTTCCCTTCACATCAACCTGTTTGTTTTGTGGTACTCTGCAGGAACTGGACCGTCGAAAGGCCTTGGTTTTCTAGATTTTTTTCCTGAGTCTCTCAGGAGGCAATTTTCAGAAGTGAGCTTTACTTTGGAGTCTAGTTGTTTTACTCCTTTCCCTTATTCTTATGCAGTGTTTGCAAGCCCTTAGCCCTTGGTTCCCCTCCTCGTCAAAGAGAAGCTTTCAAATTCGTTGTCTTGTTATGGCAATGCAGCAAAGATCAAGACCACTTTTTAGGGAGGATAAGGGAGTTTGCTCTTTCTTTTATTTACTTTTATTTATTTTCTGTCAATTGGGGCTTGAACTCTGGGCCTGGGAGCTGTCCCTGAGCTCTTCAGCTCAAGGTTGGCACTCTACCACTGAACCACAGCACCACTTCCGGTTTTCTGGTAGTTATATGCAGATAAGAGTCTCACAGGATTTTATGACCCAAGCTGGCTTTGAACCTCGATCCTCAGATCTCAGCCTCCTCAGTAGCTAGGACTACAGGTGTGAACCATGGGCACCTAGCTGGTTTGAGTGTGTGTGTGTGTGTGTGTGTGTGTGTGTGTGTGTGTGTGATGGGGTGTGAACCCTGAGTGTGGGCACTGTCCCTGAACTCTGCAGCTCAAGGCTTCTGCTCTACCCCTGGAGCCACAGCCCCCACTTTCCGTTTTCTAGTGGTTAGAAATAAGAGTCTCATGTTCTTTATTGTCCAGGCTGGCTTTGAGTTGTGATCTTCAGATCTCAGCTTCCCGAGTAGATAGGATTACAGGTATGAGCCACTGTGCCTGGCTGTCATTAAAATTTTTATTTATTTATTTATTTTTGCCTGTCCTGGGCCTTGAATATAGGCCCCAGCCCTATCCCTAAGCATCTTTTGCTCAAGGCTAACACTTTACCACTTGAGCTACAGTATCACTTGTTGCTTTTTCTGTGTTCAGTTGGCCATTACATTAGATTAGATTTCTGTAATTAATTGGAATCTCATGGACTTTTCTGTACAGGCTGGCCTTGAACTGCTGTCCTTAGATTTCAGCCTCCTGAGTAGCTAGGATTAAAAGCATGAGCCACTGGTCCTCAGCTTTATTGCTGATGATCTGAACCAGGCTGGTTCCCAAAAGGACTTTGGATTCTAAGGGAGGGGAGACCCAGAGTTTTTATACAAATTGGTTACATACAAAAAAGTCATTAGTCAGATATAAGAAAGGTCAGGAAGGCTGATACCAACTTCTAGTAGGTGGGCAGTGATGCAGAAATTATGACACAACTGTTACTTCTGAATTATTAAAAAAATAACGCCTTGTGAGCTTCCTGTTACCCAGTCAGATGGCCCCATCTAGTCCACATTCCAGCAATAGCTCCCCTGAGCCATAGTCAGCAACTGGGTGAGGTCCTCTCATTCTGGTAGTGGGGATGCTGGGAGGTCCTTCACTCTGACAGGACGGGGAGAAGGAAGATGGGCTGATCATCTTGTGACTTACAGCTGAGGACAGGTCTCCATAGCGGGTTCATATCCAAAGTGTCTATAAAACTCTTTCTGGTGTGGTTTGGCACCATACTCCTCCTTTCCCTTTTGCTTGATTCCCTTGGCCTTTTGACAGTAGGATTCTAGAAATAATCATCTCCAATCCTGATACTGGTGGCTCATGCCCATGATTCTTTTTTTATGTATATCTAAAATTTATCAGTTTTACTTTTTTATTGCCTTTTATTGTTGGAGTAATGTATAGAGGGGTTACAGTTACATTTATCAGGTAGTGAGTACATGACTTCTCACACATTGATACCATATCCTTTCTCATGTTTTTATCCTCCTTTTCCTTCTCCCACCCCCTCCCAATCATCTTGTTTTCCCCCTTCCATTCCCTATTTCAAATAAATAAATGTATATGTAATGTACCAGGTAACAAAGTCAGATACAGTAACAACATGAGATTAACCAAAGGGCAACAAAGGAGAAGAGAAATAACATAGTACATTAAGAACAACAATCACACAAGATAAAGCTTTTGTTTCCATATCCTAAAGATCCTTTCATTTAGCTTCATCCTATATGACCTTATATATCTAGGTTTTGAGCTATTGTAATCCTCTGCTAGGAGAGTCCTAGGTGTGTACTAATTCTTACAAATGGGATATTGTTCTAGAGGAATTTGCTCATGAGATACAGAGAAGCCACGTGCTGAGAGGTCAAATCAGGAGTCTTTATTAGAGAGCCAGCAACTGCGAGTGGATATGTGTCCCCAAACACTTGTAGACTCAAATACACTTAATGTTAGTGTTAGGAAACTGAGCCATGCCAGTAGCAGCGTACAGAAAAACAACCTTAACTGAAGTAAGGAAGTCAGGTCGAGCCAGAGCCAGGGTCTGGCGTTTTGTCTTCATGGTGGGGCAGTCCCTAGCTCCCAGCTCAGGAGCATGACAGAATCCCTGGAGAGAGGGGTGGGTACTTGGCTGGTTTAATTGTTATGAACCTGATTTGATAGATGAGAACATAATAGAGACGTGGAAATGCTCTCAACCTTCTTCAGAGCCACAAATGTACCAAGAGCTGGCTGAGGTCCACAAGTGAGCCGGGCCTAATCTTTCCTGCATACGGCTTTGCCGTGCATCAGTGGGCAGGTGCATCTGCAAAGGAAGAACTGAGGTAAAGGTAAAGAGTCCATGGCCTTTTGTGATGCAACATGGCAAGGTGAAAAGGTAGCAGGAATCGGAGGCAGTCATGTGCTTGCTAAGTATGTCTTTATCCTGTTTATTATTTGTGTGACCTTGAGCAAGATCAAATTAACTCATCTCGAATTGGGTTATTAACACAAGTAACTTACAGTACTTGTGTGAAGGTTAAATGAATTAACATCTGTCACGATACTTACATCCTTTTATGTTGTTGTTGTAACTGGCATATCACACTGTATGTAGTCTTAGCCCATTCACTTGCTCACTCTCCTCTGTCAGCCAACTTTTTTGTAATGGATCAATTAAAAAGAGAAAAGCTCCTAGCTCTTGGCAAGCACAAATAAAGTTGCCATGGACATGCCCTAAAGGCCATTCTACTGGTATTTGATTTCATTTCTTGTGAGTTAAGTTACTTAGGAATGGGATTGTAGGTGGTACCGTAGATGTATTGTTGTTTTGTTGTTGTAATTGCTACTTGAGCTATCGCTCTGCTTCTGTCTTTTTTGTGGTTAATTGGAGAGAAGAGTCTTATAGACTTTCCTACTGGAGCTGGCTTTGAACTGCAATCCTCATGTTTCAGCTTCTGAAGTAGCTAGGATTGTAGGCATGAGCTTCTGGTATATTGTTTCTGGTATATTGTTGGTATATTGTTTTTTTTTTTTAAATGTTTAGTTTTCTAAGGTGGTTGTAATGTTTTGCATCTTACCACAGTTAATGTATATCCCTCATCTGGCTCTGTGTGTGTGTGTGTGTGTGTGTGTACATTCACGCATGTGCATGTGTGTATGCACGCATGTGTGCTTTTTTTTTCTTTTCTTTTTGCCAGTCCTGGGGTTTGAACTCATGGCCTGGGCTTTCTCAATGCTAGAGCTCTACTCATGGAGTGACAGCACCACTTCTGGCCTTTTCTATGTACGTGGTACCGAGGAATTTACCGCAGTAGAGGCAATCACTCCTGTCATCTGCACGTGTGCTTGGGATTGAATACAGACCCATGTACACCTTGTACATTCTAGGCAAACATTGTACCACTGAGCTATGTCACCAGCCCTGGGGTAGCTTTAACTTCTCTGTTTCTTCCATCAAACCTTTCACCTATCAGCAAACTTTGTGACCCAAACCTTCCCCATTTCTCCAGAGTTTTCTTTCTCATTTTAGTACTGGCACATTGTTGATCTAAGTCATTCTCATCTGGCATTGGATGTGTTCAGTAGCTTCCTACTTTAGCCCTCATTTTCTTTCAGAGTATTTCTAATATAGCAGTTGAAAGAAACTGATTAAAGCAGAAAAAATAATTCAGACTATTTCAAGTCCTTGGTGGTCTCCTATCTAAGAGAAAAATACTAGGATGCTCTCAGTGGCAGAACTGGCCCTTCCTTATCTGGCTCCACCTCAGTCCTCTTCTCTTTCTACTCTTCCTTTTCTCTTCCTTTTCCTTCCAACCATGTTCCATCCTCCATGCCAGTCCTTAACTACCCTATCCATGCTCACTTCTCAGGACCCCTGTATTGGTTTTGTGATGGCTTCCTTTTCTAAATTTGCTCCCACCTTCCCCCAGAACGATCATATAATAGGTGGTAATCCCAGCTCTCTCACTGAAGATTGTATCTCCTCTCCCCCATTTCCTCTTCCACATTCCTACTTTATTTTCTACCATTCATGAATCACCAGCATTTGGAAATCATGTGCCTTTATCATGTGACAAGGCCAATTCTAGGCACTTAGGGGTAGAGTACTCAGAAATATCTACAGGAAAGAATTCACAATATGTTACTAATTTATTTTGCTTCTTGTTTGCTTCCCATCCATGAGAATAGACGCTCTGTGGCAACAGAGATTTTGTCTGTTTTGTTCAGGCTTCCATTCCTGGCACCTCAAAGAGTGCCTGGCAACTAAGAGGGCTCTCGATAAATGCCAGTGATTGCTATTTTCTTTTCCTTATTCCCAAATTAATAGAAAAGTATAACTCCTGCCTCTAAGCTTCATTACTGAGGCATGGATTCTTGCAGTGTCCTACTCTGGGCCTTGAGGGAAGCTGTGCTTGTGAAAACTGAAGATGAGATTGAATTGTTAATTAAAACTTGGAACCAGTTCAATTCAGTGAGCCTCTAAGATGGGGGTTTTACACAGCAGATTTTACATGGAACTCTGAGTGCTTATCCCAACAACTCTCATTTTCCATGTGCAGCTTCTTCTAAGACTTGTGGACTAATGTGCAGCTTCTCGAGTGTCCTGAGATGATACATGCGTGGCTCCTTCTCCAGAGGCCTTGCTATGAATTCTTGGTGTCAAGAGATCCGAAGTGAGGTCACTTGACCTCCTGCAGGACCACAGGCCAAGTTGAGTCACTCAATCAGGACCTTTGGATGCAGTGTTTTGCTACCTTTATTCTTCACCAACTCCAGAAGTGGCCAATTTGAATTTGAAATGTGAAATTTTGCATTAAAACAAGTGTGAGTTAGGATAATTGAATCCAAGAGAATTGAATCACAGTATTTAATGGTGGGATGGTGTGCAGGTGTGTGTGTGTGTCTGTGTGTGTGTGTGTGTGTCTGTGTGTCTGTGTGTGTCTGTGTGTGTGTGTGTGTGTGTTTTGGGAGGAGATTTAGATTGATGCCAAACAAAGTAATTTGGCATGTTGCGCTGCTACCATTGAAGATCATGTATGACGAATGACGAATCAGCATTCGGCTCTACTAGTAATTAGAAAGATGAAATCACTACAAGAAATAGGTTCTCACTTATCATATGGGCTGGAATTTAAAAATCTGACAATACTAAGGCAGCAAAGAGCAGCAACAAACAGTATACACAACCCTAGAGAGTGTCGATTGGTACAGTCATTGTGGAGGTCAATTGGCAATATTTAGTAGCAAGCTGGAAAGATTCACTTGCGCCATGACTCAGAAATACATATTCCAACACAAGCATTCTGGAAAATCTTGTCCACATGCTCAAGCAGAAAGAACCAGCTATTTTATGGTATCAAACACTTAGAAGTACTCTCAGTACCCATCAATAGAAAAGTGAATTACCCACAGTAGTATATATAAATACGGAAGAACACTGAAAATGAAAGAACCAGTGACAAATCAATTCCCGAGAATACCTAATAAAGAAATTTACATGTGAAAGCAAGTAGCAGAAAAAAAAAACCCATAAAAACAAAAGATAGCCAAATCTCTGTGGCTTAATGACAGTAGTTCTAACTAACTCAGGAGGCTGAAATCTGAGGATGGAGGTTTGAAGCCAGCCCTGGCAGACAAGTCCTTGAGACGCTTAACCTCCAACTAACCACCAAAAAGTCAGAAGTGAAACTGTGGCACCAGTAGTTTGATGGACAGCTCCCAAATCCTGAGTTCAACTTCAGGACCAGTACACACAAAATCCATTAAGAACATTCAACATAGCGTATGCAAAAGCTGAGAAGTAAGAGTGCATGACTGGTAAAAACATACAATGCAGCAGTTGTTTAGGGCTACCCATTTGTGCATTAAAAGCATAAAGAAATGCTTGGGAAAGGAAAATCCTCAGAACAACTGTTTAGTTTGAAAGTGAAGCAGAGGACAGAACTTGAAACACAAGGCTTTCAATACAATAGGCTTGTTTTATTTTATTTCTTACACTAGATGGACACACAGATATTTGTATCACTGTTCATGTATTTTTTTGTTGTTGTTCTTGGTCATGGGACTTGAACTCTGGGCCTGGGCACTGCCCCTGAGCTCTTCACTTTAATGCTACTGCCCTAACCCTGGATCCACAGCCCCACTTCTGGTTTTCTGTTGGTTAATTGGAGATAAGAGTCTCACGGACTTTAGTGTCCGGGCTGGTTTTGAACCACGATCCTCAGATCTCAGTCTCCTGAGGAGCCACCTCACTCTGCACTCTTTATGTATTCTACATCACAAATATTATGAAATGATTTTTTTTTTTGCCAGCACTGGGGCTTGAACTCAGGGCCTGGGCACTGTCCTTGAGCATTCTACCATTTGAACCACAGCACCACTTCTGGCTTTATCTGTGTATGTGGTACTGAGAAATCAAACCCAGGGTTTCATGCATGCTAGGTAAGCCCTCTCTAGACACTAGGCCACACTCCAGGCCTGCCGAATGAATTTCTTTTTTATTTTTTTTATTTTTTTTATTGTAATTAGTAAAAGGGTTACATGATATTTGCCAGATAGAAGGTGCATTAATTCACATACATTGATACCCTTTTGCCGAATGAATTTTTATGAAAGGAAAGGTCTTTTACTTATTTATGTTTGGAAGCTCTAGAGTTGTGTGGAAAAGCAATTCATTCACCTGCACGCCAAACACCAGGGCTCTTGGATGGAAGAAGGAGAACATGGCTCAGATCTCTCCTTTCTCATTCTGTCCCTTTCCATCCTAAACAGCATTGAGAAAAAGAAACAGTATCACTTCTCTTCTTCCTTCTTTTTCTAAGACTTTCACGTTTCTGTCCTCTGGTTCACTTTTCCTCTTTTATAGACAGAGTATTATTTGGCCAGACAAGTACTACTTTATTTTGTAAAGTTATTGAGCCTGTACTTCTTTCTTTAAAGTCATTGTGGTTTGTTATCTTTTGTGTTTGCAATGCCACTCTTGATTCAGTGTGTACTAGCACCCTTTTTATTAATACATTCTTAGTGCATAAATTCTCTCACAAAGTATGACTGACATACAACTAATATCCTTCTTCTTGGAACCAAAGTATCTTCTAGCCCAATAATAAATAAGAAGCAAGGCGCTTGCTGTCTAGGGCCCCCCAGGAGGCTTATAATATATCTTGAGGAATCTTTTCAGTCTTAACCAAAAAGAACAGCTGAAAAGAATGAAACATTTTTTTTCTCTCAGGTTAATAAACCATCTTGGAATTGCTTGGGTTCTAGCATATAGCAATGTCAACAGAAAATATCATTTCAGTTGTGGATGTTGTCACTTAATTTTTTTTTATTTTTTTGCTGCAGTGAGCTTCGCTCGAATATCTTAAGAGAGTGGAGAGAATAAATCTGGGTGCAGAATATTACTTTTTAAAAGAAATTTCAATAATACTATCCTCTTCAGCATCATGTGCATCAGACTCATTAATTCATAAAGAAGAAACAAGAGAGAGGAGTCTGCCATTTATTTGTTTCTACACATTTAGAAAGATCCAACAAAGAATATTTTTTTCAAAAACTGAAAGCATGCTTTATTGATCCAGAAAAAAACCATATTTATAAAAATTATTTTGGCCATGGTGGCAGATAAATATTTTCCCAGGAATTAGCTAATTTTCTTATTGTGGAATTATTTAATTAATTACTTTATTTATTTACTTTTGTAGGTCATGGGGCTTGAACTCGGCCTGGGCACTGTCCCTGAGCTCTTCAGCTCAAGGCTACTGCCCTACTTTGGGGTTATTTTTGTCAGTTGTTGATCATTTAAATCTCCTACTTATATTGAATTTTCATTCTATTATTTTTTATTATATTACTATTGTTATTATTATTATTATTATTTGCCAGTCCTGGGCTTGCACTCAGGGCCTGAGCACTGCCCTTGGATTTTCTCAAGGCTAGAGCTCTATCACTTGAGCCTCAGCACCACTTCTGGCTTTTTTCTAGGAATGTGTTACCGAGGAATCGAACCTGGGTCTTTGTGCATGCTAGGCAAGCACTCTACCACTAGGCCAAACTCCCAGCCCTTGAATTTTCATTCTAAAGAATAAGAAAAAATTTAATAATATTCATTCTTAATTAGAAAACAAATTATATGGGGTGAGATTCTATGGAGTGATTTATGAGATTTCTATGCATTTATATAATGTATTCCAGTCAATCTTGCCACCCTATCACTCTCTTTCCTCTCCTCACTTCCTAATATAATTCTAAGAAGTTTAATTGTTCTATTTTCATATTTGCCAATAATATATTTCCATTATTTTCATCCACTTTCACTCTCATCACCCCAGCTTTCTGTGGCTGTTTTTCCTTCATCTTTCCCCAATTCACAATTAATCAAAAATTTTCAGCTGGGCACGGTGGCTCACGCCTGTAATCCTAGCCACGCAGGAAGCTGAGATCTGAGGATCATGGTTCAAAGCTAGCCCTGGCTAAAGAACATGAGACTGTTATTTCCAATTAACCACTAGAAAACAGTAAGTGGTGCTGTGGCTCAAGGGGTAGGGTGGTAGCTCTGAGGTGAAGAGCTCAGGGACAGCGCCCAGGCTGAGTTCAAGTCCCATGACACATACAAAAAAAGTTTTCACTGGATTTAATTATCTTTCCCCCTTCTTTCCTATGTAGTCCCCTATTTAGACTTGTGCTCTGTTTAGCCATATTCTTAAAACATTTTCTGCATGTGGTAGGAATGGGTTAGAGGAAACTTTGAGTACTGTCCTTGTTTCTCCATGGTCATAAACATCCATGTAAAAGGTGTGATTAGGATGGTACAGGTGGGGGGACTTGATTTTGGTGTCCTTTATTTATTGTCCATTAAAAATGCATCAGCAACTATTTAAAGCTTTTGGCTTTCCAAATTGTGTAAGGCTAAAGTGACGGGTATTTGTCTTAACCACTTGAGTCCGGGCATTTTCTTGGTTATTTGGAAATGGCATCTCAAATGTTTCTGGGCTGACTTTGAACTCTGTCTCAGCATCTTGAGTAGCTAGTGTTATATGGGAATTCTATGGGAATTGTATCAGGAGATATAGAGAAGCCACATCTGGGGAAGTCGAATTAGGAGTCTTTTTTAGCAAGCTGGCTACTCATGTCCCAAAGAACCTGCAGTCCTGAATGTTTCTAGCACACAGCTTATAAAGGCAAAAATGGAGTGATTCAGGTAGGGAACTAAGCTTATCAAAAGCACGTTTACAGAAGCAAAGCAAGCTGTGTGGTACTATGGGGAATGGGTGGTGGGGAGGTGGCCTAGGGCAAGAATTCCCTGGAGCTAGAGGACTTGAAATTCTGTGATGACCTATTTCATCTGTAGGTTTTGTGGAACTAGGTGAAAAGTCCCTGTCATCTATTAAGATGCCTGGATGGTTGGGGGGACAAGATGAAGTTATTTAGATCCAGTATCTGTATTTCTCTAGGGTACAAGTGTGAACTACCAGTTCCCAGTCTGGTTATTTAGACTTTTAACAGGATCCAAATACTTTGACATGACAGAATTTCTTTCCTTTCTTTTTTTTGAAATAATGTTTCCTTCTTATCTTTTTTTTTCCTCCGGATTTTTTTTTTTTTGGTGGGTCATGAGGCTTGAACTCTGGGCCTGGGCACTGTCCTTGAGCTTTTCAGCTCAAGGCTATCACCCTATCCCTTGAACCACAGCCCCACTTCCCCTTTTCTAGTGATTAATTGGAGATAAGAGTCTCATATTCTTTAGTTTCCAGGCTGGCTTTGAACCATGATCCTCAGATCTCAGCCTTCTGATTAGTTAGGATTACAGGCTGAACCATCATGCCTGGCTCCTCCAGAATTTTTTTTTTTGTAATTAATAGTAGGGTTACAGTTATATTCACCAGATAGATGGTGCATTACTTCACACACATTGATACCACTTCTCATGTTTTTGTCCCTATTTCTCTCCTCCCATCCCCTCCCCTCATCTTGTTTCCCCCCTTCCCTTTCCTATTTCAAATAAACAAATAAGTGTATATACAATATACCAAATAACAAGGTAAGATACTCTAACAATATGAGACTAACCAAGAGACAACAAAAGAGAAGAGAAATAACATAGTACATTAGGAACAACAATCACACATTATATAGCTTTTGTTTCCATATCCTGGCTCCACTAGAATTTTTAAAGTAAATAATTTGATCTACCACACAAGAATTTTTTTTTTTACCAGTCCTGGGGCTTGAACTCAGGGCCTGAACACTGTCCTTGGGCTTTTTTCCCTCAAGGCTAGTGCTCTTCCACTTGAGCCACAGTACTACTTCTGGCTTTTTTTTTTCTACATATGTGGTACCGAAGAGTCAAACCTGAGTCTTCCTGCATGCTAGACAAGAACTCTCCCGCTATGCCAAGCTCCCGGTCAACACAAGAATTTTATATAGTAGTCTTTACCCTGTACAAATATAGTTGTGCATTTTTTTCCCTGGGTCACTTGCATTTATTTAATACAGAAAGGATTGTTTGAATCTAACATTCATTATGCAAAAAGATAGGTTGCTCAGGCTCTGTATAAATGTTAATATAATATTAATATAATATTAATATGCACTGAGAAATAAATGCCAATTTACCAGTGGACTGAAGGAATGAAGGAGTGAACACAAAATGTTAATGACTCTGTTCTTCGTAATCATTCTCTGATTTTCAGAGTGCCACTTTTCTGTAACTCCATTGATGTGAAATAGGCAGAGCCATAGCAATTTGCTAGAAAATAGGGAAGGAGGAAGCAGCTGGATGCTAGGGAGGTCAGAGCTTCTAATCAGCTTCTGTTTTATATATATACGAGATTAAAGATTCCCCCTGAGTTTTGATTAAAGATGCACAGTTACAAGATTAAATACTGGCAAGTCAAATTGGAAAAGGTTTAACTCCAATCTCGGGATTCATCAAAGCTCTGTCTGGCACTCTCTCCCTCACATTAAGCTGTCTTTACAAACTGGGATTAGAGAAAAACCAGCCAGGAAAGGCTTCACGTCCCCAGGCTTTCCTGTTACCTTTTTCTTTGAGGACAACTGTCCTCATCCATCTCATAAACAATTCTCTCATCGAGCATGAAAGCTCATTTCCACTGAAGTTTCTGTTTATTCCCATAACTGAACTCCTTCCAGTGTTATCTACGTACATTTATTTATTTTGGTGATCCGTGAGGTCCTCTGTTAGGTCTGACATGACTCTTGTCTGATGCATTGTCACGAAACATATTAAAACTTTGTACCCTTGTCTGTTTTAGAAAATACCTCCTTAATCATTCCAGTAATTATGCAAATACTCCCACAGGGTTAACAAGAGAGAGAAACACGTGCTTCTTGTCTTGAGATGTTTCAAGCCACACCAAAGGGATGTGGGCAGAATGTGCAATTAATAACTCGACTGAGGAGAGGTTAATATGGCCATCAGGCAGCTGAGAAATAAAACTGTCAATGCTTTATTAAAGGCTGTAATTCAGGCACAAGCTTGTATTGTAACAATAAACCAGTTTGAAAAAAAAAAACTCACAATGAAAGAACCAGGAAAGTCATCTTAATTTTAGACTGGATCTTGGATTCCACAAATGTTTTTTTCTTGATTGATGAAGAAGATCAATCAACTTTTAAATCTCTCATTTGTTGTAAGAAAAATATTCAAGTCTTTATGGAGACTTTGTTACCTACGTTTTAAGTTCCTGAAAAATCGCCAAACATGAGGTTTCTATATCAATGTAGTCTCCTACGTTTAGGACTGAGATGGTCAAACCTAATAAATTGGCTTAATTATCTACTCTGTAGGGAGTTGAGAAGCTGGAGGTTATTGAAAAATGTACTTTATCTTCTTTTGTGCCTCTCCTGTAGCAAAGAAGATCAAAAGAGATTGTAAAGAGCTGAATCCTGATTTCTATCCAAGTTTCAAATAGGTGATCAGGCCTAGGTGTCTAATCTCATGTGATGGAAAAGACCAGGTTTATTTTTTTTTAATATTTTTTATTGTAATTAATAAAAGGGTTACATGATGTTTGCCAGATAGAAGGTACATTAATTCACATACATTGATACCCTTTCACATGTCTTGGTACCCATTATCCTCCCCCCGCCACAAGACCAGGTTTAAAAAGGAATAGATTCCATGTCATCTAACATGGGTTCTTTAAGACATTTAGGAAAAATAGAGAGCTACAGATTCAATTAAAAAAATAGCTGCCAGCACTGGTGACTTGAGGGTTGAGTGGAAGAGTAGTTAAGTTTGGCTTTCCCGATTGCAGTTACTGAGATGTAACCTTCATTCAAAACATGAAGAGACAAGTGGGAGGATCCTGAGAGGGGAATGGGGGTAGTTCTCCCAATATCTAAGATTGGAATATGTTGTGTGTGTGTGTGTGTGTATGTGTGTGTTTTCTCTGAACATAAGTTGTAAGATATGCCAGAGGAGAGGACTGGTGGGAAAGGCCTTCAGGGTTGAGTAGAAACCTAGGCTTTATCCTTCAAACCTTGTTGTCAATGGAGTGTTTTGGGCAGAAGGATAATGGGCTAGAACTCTCAGGAATCTGAATCTGGCCTATTTAACTTGGAAGACTTCCAGGGAGAAGGCAGGTCAGATTTTCTTTTTCAGTCATCTTTATCAGCCAACATGACATGTTATGTGATTATTGAATGAGCGGTTCTCATTAGAAAGTACTCACAGATGGTTCACTGTCAAGGACTGACAATTCAAGTTCATGTCTTCTTCTTCTTCTTCTTCTTCTTCTTCTTCTTCTTCTTCTTCTTCTTCTTCTTCTTCCTCCTCCTCCTCCTCCTCCTCCTCCTCCTCCTCCTCTTCCCCTTCCTTCCTTCCTTCCTTCCTTCCTTCCTTCCTTCCTTCCTTCCTTCCTTCCTTCCTTCCTTCCTTCCTCCTCCTCCTCCTCCTCCTCCTCCTCCTCCTCTTCTTATTCTTCCTCCTCCTCCTCCTCCCCCCCTCCTCCCCCCCTCCTCCTCCTTCTTCTTCTTCCTTTCCCTCTCCCTCTCCCTCTCTCCCCCCTCTCCCTCTCCTCCTTCTCTTTCTTCTCCCTCCCCTTCCTCTTCCATTTCCCCTTCTCCTTCCTCTTCTTTCTTATTTCTTGTCAGTTTTGGGGTTTGAACTCTGGGCCTGGGCTCAGGCTGAGTGCTTCAGCTAAAAGCTATCCGTGTACCACTTGAGCCACAGCACCACTTCCAGTTTTCTGGTGGTTCATTGGAGATGAGAGTCTCACAGACTCTAGTGCCCAGGCAAGCTTTGAGCGGTGATCCTCAGATCTCAGCGTCCTGAGTAGCTAGGATTGCAGGCATGAGCCACCAGTGCCTGGCTCATGTCCATTTCTGAGATTGTTTTTTCCCCTTAACTCAGGTCTGATTTGTGGACTAGAAAAGAGGTGTGCTTTTCCTTAGGCTTTTCCTTGGATGAGCTACATGGAGGAGGACCTTATGTATACACTGGATTATATGAGGTGAGTGTGTGTGATCCACGTGTATTAGGTATGGAAGAAGAGGTAAATGTCATTTTCCTCTTCCAACTCTCCCTCCTTCATCCTCTGTCCTGTTATATAATGTTGTATCCACTCATGATGGCTCCAGCCTGCCCATCTCCCAGATATATGAATGAACGATTTCCATCTAGAATCTCTGAAGTGCATCCTAGCAGTCACTGGAATGACGTGCCATGATTTATTTGCTTGGAGAATGTATGAGAGCTGGTTTAGATGCATGTGCAAAGGACAATTCAAGATCAACTGGAGACGGTTCAAATCCTAATTCTGCTGTCCACTGGCTTTGTGGCCTTGGACTACTTGTCTTCCCTGACCTTGGATTTCTTTTGTAGCACACTACTACAAAGATGTTGGAGAAATTGAATGAGGCAGAATATCTGGAACATGTTTACAGCCTCATAAGAACTGGCAATTGTGGTGATGGTTAAGTATGGAGATTTTTCTGTGCATTCCTAGAAGGCAGAGTAAGATTCACCCAGATTGGGGTGAGGTGAATTCTTGTGTGGTGGCTTCTGGAAGATTTTCACTATGGCTCGTTTTACTTAGAAAGAGGGCGGAAAGAGGGGATGCTTATCAGTACCAGCCAGAGTCCCACCCCCTCATTTTAGGGAGGCTGGAAAGCACGGAGTGAAGGCAGAACAGAAATCAGAGGTTTGGAAAATTGCAAAACATTTGCCTGAATGGTTGCCAAGGACTTAGGAATTTCTCTCCTAGGATTTGGTAGAACTAAGAGAGGTAGGTCAGCTCTAAACTCGCGTTGAACTGCAGAAGTTCCCAGGATTGGCTCTGAGCTGGAGCCTTGCCCAGCCATGAGCACTTGAGAGGCGGATTCAAGTCCATGCTTGTCTACTTTATTTTTCCATACCACTCATGTATGGATTTGTTTTATTATTCTAACCATGTATATCTGTTTCTAGTTCACATGCAATGGACTTGCCTCTGTCAGTTGATTTAAGGGAAAAGTTTCCTTTATTTGCACTTAGATAGGCATTTTCTCTTTCACCTTCCTGTAATTTGAGTTTTTAAAAAAACTGAGTAGAATCTAAACATTCATTTGAATTTCTACTCACTGCAGTCTTCCATTTGATAGTGAGCCTATCTTGAAATGAGAGTTTGGAAAGCATTTGTTTCAGGACTTAAGAATAATTTAGGAATATTTTAGCTGAAAATGTGAAATCAATGCCTTTTTGATGAATAGAGGCATTTCATCTGAATAATAAATAAGCTCCTCTTTGTTTTCATAAATAGCCGGGGAAAATCATGAACCTCTGTTATCTACTGTCATTAACTCATCCTGGAGAGATGTAGAGCCTACTTTAGAAATACTTACAAAAAATAAGTGTCTAAATGTAGATTATCCAAAGAGAAAAATGAAGTGTAAATATCGAGCATGAATAATGTATTTGCTGTATAGAAGCAGCAAGGAGGCTCACTGAGGAAGCTCACAAGAGAGCACATAGTAATTATTGATTATCAGACCCTTCCAGAAAGACCTTCACCTTCCTATTTATTTCCATCTGTCTTGCTCGTTGCCCCATGGTCTATCTTCCAGTGTCATTTGCATGATTTGTATGAACCACACCACATGCTTTCTGATCGTCACCTTGGGAAGGTAAAAAATAAGCCCCAAGAAAGCCAATACTACTACTTTAATAGTTATCAACATAGTGTATCTAGGTGCTGGTTGCTCATAATCTGTAATCCTAGCTACCCAGGAAGCTGAGATGAGAAGCCAGCCCCAGCAGGCAAGTCTATAAAACTCTTTATCTCCAATTAACCACCTAAAGCTCAGAAGTGGAGCTGTGGCTTAAGTGGTAGAGTATGAGCTATGAGCCACAAAGCTTAGGATAATACCCAGTACTGAGTTCAAGTGTTAGGACTGGCACACATACACACATGCACACACACACAAACACAACACACACACACACACACACACACACACACACACACACGTATATTTGATTAAAATGCTATGGCTATGCAATTTACTAAAATGTTATGGCCAGCTGGAAGTTTGGCCTAGTGGTAAGAGTGCTTGCCTAGTATGCAGAAATTCCTTGGTACCACATACATAGAAAAAGCCGAAGGGGGGGCTGTGATGCAAGCTTTAGTCTTGAGAAAGCCCTAAGACAGTGCTCACACCCTGAGTTCAAGCCCTAGGACTAGCAAAACAATGTTATGGCCATGTTATTTACTTAGTAATTTAGGTATACATTAGTTCAGATAAGTGGAATCCTAATTAAAATGAGGTTCAGCTGGATTTTGATTTGTCTATCTTTTTCTGAGTGTATGTGTGTGGGAGGGGAGGAAAAGCTAGAATATCCTCTCACTGCATTCTTCATCTAGGAAGATGTTCTAGATCATTAATTTTAGAAAAACGATAACTTGCTGTTTATAACGTACTGTCCCTTTTTTTTCCTGGTGGAGCACAACAAAACAGATCTGGGAGCTGATTATAAAAATAATATATTAATATTGTACCAGCTGTGTAAAGGATGAAAAAAACTATAAATTCAGCTACCCATATATAACTGCTTCTGTTCTAGCAGAAGTATTGTTCTTTCTACTGTTAAGAAATGGTAGGTGATTATGCTTCGTTTTTGTTAAATTGGTATATTTTTAATCTGAAAATTTTATTTTGTATGATTTATCCTCAGAGTGCAGGATGAAGTCCCAGGTATCCTTTATTGTTTCCCCCAATGATAAATGCCTTTTTTTCTTTTTTCTTTTGCTACTCCTGGAGCTTGAATAATGATCACTCTGCTACTTGAGCCATAGCACTACTTCTAGTTTTTTTTTTTTTTCCTGAGTAGTTTATTGGAGATAAGAATCTGTCCAGGCTGGCTTTGCACTGCGATCCTCAGGTCTCAGCTTCTTGAATAGCGAGGATTATAGATGTGAGCCACCAAAGCCCAGCTAACATCTGCGTGTGTGTGTGTGTGTGTGTGTGTGCAAGTAAGTGTAAGTTCTGGGGCTTGAACTCAGGTCCTAGGTGCCATCACTAAGTTTTTTTTGCTCAAGGCTAGCTATCTACTACTTGAGCTCCACTTTAGACTCTGGCAGTTAATTGGAACTTCTTTCTTGTCTGAGCTTGGAGCATGCCACAATCGTCAAATGTTAGTCTCTTGAGTAGCTAGCATTACAAGTTGGCACCTGGCAACAGCTTATATAACTGTAATATAATGTCAAAACTAGGAAGTTGGCATCAGTATAATGTGTGTATGTGTCATATAGTCTACGGAGAATTGTCTTATCACTATGACAATCAAGACAGAAACTATTTCAAACCCATAAAGATTTTATTCACCACCTTTTCCTCCATCATCTCTCACCTCCTCCCCCACCTCCTTCCCCTCCTCTTCCTCCTCCTCTTCTCTACCCCCCTCCTTCTCCTCCTCCTCCTTTTGTTTTGGTCTTGGAGCTTGAACTCTGGGCCTGGGCATTGTCTCTGAGCTCTTCAGGTCAAGGCTACTGCCATACCCCTTGAGCCATAGTGCCACTTCTGGTTTTCTAGTAGTTAATTGGAGATAAGAGTCTCACAGATTTTAGTGTCTGGGCTAGCTTTGAACCTTGATCCTCATATCTCAGCCTCCTGAGTAGCTAGGATTACAGGTGTGAGCCACTGCACCTGCCTTCCCTGAACATTTTTGCCTTGAGCCTAAGTTCACTTTTGGCTCCTCCTTCTTCCTCTCCCCTTCCTCTTCCTCCCTTCCTCCTCTCCACCCCTTCCTCCCTTCCTCCTCCTCCTCCTCCTTCTCCTCCTTTTCTTCCTTCTCCTCCTTCTCCTTCACCTCCTCCGCCTCCTCTTCTGCCTTCTCCTTTGAGTAGTTTGTGGGAGATAAGAGTCTTATGGACTTTTCTGCCTGTGATGGCTTTGAATTGTGACCCTCAGCTATCAGTTTCTTTCTGGGTGTATTGCCATCTCATCATAGTCTTCTAAATATGTTTTGATTTTTATAATTGTTGTTGTTATCTTCTATCATAGTTGACTTTTTTTCTTTCTTCCTTTATTTTATTTTATTTTTTTGCCAGTCCTGGGTCTTGAACTCAGGGTCCTTGGGCTTTTATCCTAAGGCTAGTGGTCTGCCACTTGAGCCACAGCACCACTTCTAGCTTCTTTTCTATTCATGTGGTACCAAGTAATGGGTACCAAGTAATTGTGTATGCTAAGCAAGCACTCTACCACTAGGCCAAGCTCCCGGCCCTAGTTGAGTTTCTTATCTACTGCCATAACCAGCAGCCATTTCTCTGCTGGATGAGCTTTCTTCAACAATTGTCTTTTCATTGTAGTCACTTATCGATGAACTTATTAAATAGAGGAGGAAAATAGTCCACCCATTTCCTCCCTTCCTTAAAACAGATCACTTACATTCACTTCTGACCTAATGGCATGACACTCAATTTAAAAGAAAGGACATGAGACCCCAGGAAGATGCAGAGTCCATTCAGTTAAGGGGATGAGAAGTCTGCCAAATGCAACAGCACGTGGCCTGGGGAGGATAAACCCACAGCTGGGAGGAGCAGGTCCTGCGGCCTCCTGCCATCTCTGCAGGCAGTCCTCCTGGGATGTGCAGACTTACTGTCTGATTGCATCAGGGCTAGATCTGAGACTGAATGAGAAGCTCAGTCTCTGGGAAATGCTCTTTCTAACTGCCTAACTGGTAACGGCATTTGTAGATGATGAACTGCAGTGTTTAGAAATCAATTGCTAATGAATGACACACACCAGAAAACGTCTAGACAATGCTTAGGTTGCAGGTATAGCTACAAAGAAGAAAGTAAAAGCCACTTGATTAACACACACACACACACACACAAACACACACACACACATCTGAAAGGCAAATAAGATCTGGATGAAAAAATCAGGTCAGCCATAGAAAACTACTGAAGTTGGATAGCAGGAGCCCAAGAGGCTAATTTCACCCAGCCATTGCCACTATCTTTTGCCTTACAACAGAAGTCTGAGACTGAGAATCAGCATGTGGAATTCAATTCTAATGACCTGCCCTCCATACTCTTTCTTCTGACATAGAAAAAAAAAAGAAAGAAGTAAAATTGCTCCACAGCAGGGTTTAGTCATGGCTCCCAAGAAGAATGATAGATGAGCATTTGCCCTAGCCATATTAGAGCCAGTAAGAATCTTTCAGGATCAGTTGTTCAAAGAAAATGTGATTTTAAAAAAGGTAAGAAGAAGAGTTGGGAGTTTGGCCTAGTGGTAGAGTGCTTGCCTAGCATGCACAAAGACCTGGGTTCGATTCCTTGATGCCACATACATATACAAAGCCAGAAATGGTGCTCTACCAAGTGGTAGAGCTCAAGGACAGTACCCAGGTCCTGAGTTCAAGCCCAGGGACTGACAAAAAAAGCTAAGAACTGTTGAAATGGGGAAGGAAGAAAGAATGGAATTAAGGAAGCAGAGGGGGCTCAGAGGGGTTTTATTTTTGAGTAGTTAACTGGAGATAAGAGTCTCACAGGGACTTTTACTTCTGTCTTCTCCTTCCTTCCTCCTTTTCTCTTTACTTTCCAATTTCTTTATTGTTTAGCTATGGAATAAGATAATTCATATTCTTCCAGAATTGTCTCATGTTACTAAAACTCACTCTTCTGTTAACTAATGCTTTATAATACTTTTTTTGTGTTGCTATGGCACCATACCCAAGGCTAGAGAGGTTTGTCTAGCTGCAGTGGGTAAAAGACATGACACTATCACCCCTTGGCTCTACTATAACCCACGGGAGAAAAGAGCAACCATGAGGGGTGGCCCAGCGGACCCTGAATGCTATTCACAGGAGCACAGGAGATTTTCCTATTCCTCTTAGAGAAGCCTCAGCCAGACATTTGAAGGCTCTCCAACTGGTTAAGCCAGGCCCACCTCTCCTACTCAAGGTGATCTTCCTTAATTAAAGTCAATTGAGCCAGGACTTAAATTCAGTCTGCAAAATCCTTTCACAAGCAACACATAGATCAGTGTTTGATTGAAAAAAGTGAACAGGAGCTCGACCAGGTTGACATATCACCAAGCCATTGGGAAGTTCCCTACTGCAAGGGGTCACGCAGAGGGTCTGAGACTACCTGTAAATATCTTCCCTGTTTCTCAGTTTTTACTATAATCTGTATTCAAGAATTATCCCTCTAGCTTTGGAGCGGGGCGGGGGGGGGGGGAGTTGGCTGAGTGGAAGAGAGCAAGAGAGAAAGAGAGGCAGACCGACAGAGACAGAGGAAGAAATCTCTCAATGGTGTGTGCAGGGGTACACAAGTGGTACAGGGAGGAAGCGGAGTTGTTTGTTGGCACGAGGAGTGGGCTCATCTCTAAACACAAAAGCAGCTGTCTCTGGCAAAGCAGAACTGCAGCGCTGTCCTGGCTGCTCATTTGTACTGAGAAATTTATGACCATCTCAGCGGGGACAATATTGAAGACAAACGTTCCCGTCCCTCAGAACACCAATGACTGAGACTGGGGTGACAGGTGAGGGGTAGGGAGCCCTCTCTGGTGTGGGAGTATGTGATGATCATTGTTTATTTAGCATTTCATAAATGTGACATGCTGAATAAATGCCTGATGGAGGTTCGGTGGGCAATCTATTAATGAGCCAGCCTTCATGTAAGATTCCGTGATCATCGGGGAAGCTGAAGAACTTGAAGCAGCACAACTTAACTTCCATCATAGAATCAGAAATGGACACAGTCTCAGGGGCATCAGTGGATAGACAACTGAATTTGGTAAGAGCTGCCATGAGCTGTGTGGCTACTTAGATAATGGGCACTTTTCACAGGAAATCTACCTGAAAAGAAGTGGAGTTCACACGAAGGCCTCCAATGATAGCCCAGATGAAGGACAATAACCTACAAGGTTTGATAGAATGGGAAACACACTGCTTTGTCTGCTCTTTCAAAATTTTTTCTACCCTGGTCCTTTACCATACAGCCTTCCAAGCCATCTGAATGTCTGTAAGATTTTGCCTCAGGTCTTAGGTTCATCTCAGATTTTTAGCCTGCTACTGATAGATGGCTCTCTCTTCTTCCTCTTTCCCACCCTCCCTTGTTCCCTCCTTCCCTTCCTCCTTTCCTTCTTTCATCTCTCCCTTCCTTCCCCTCCTTCCCGTCCTTCCCTTCCTTCCCTTCCTCCTTTCCTTCCTCTCCTCCTTTTTCTTTATCTCATCTTCTTTCCTTTCTTCCTTTGTTTCCTCACATCATTTCCACGTCCTCCCCTCCTCCTTTCTTTCTCCCTCCCTCCCTTCCTTCCTTCCTTCCATCTCCTATTCTTTTTCATTCTTTCCTTCCCTCTTCCCTCCCTTCCTTTTTAATTTGTTTCTTTATTTGTCTTGGTATTGAACTCTAGGCCTTATGCTTGCTAGGTAAGTGCTGTGCTCTCTCTTGAGCCATACCACCTACCATCTTGAGTTGGCTGATTTGTCTTTGCTGATGAAAAACAAAACCAACAATCATGATGATAGAACAATTAGCATCCCTGAAATACCAATTCTGCCACAATTTATTTGTGCACACTAGCAAAGGAGGTGTTTATGCACTCTGGACAATTATGGTTGCTCTATTAAGTGGCATTAATATTATCACAGAGAAGAAAGCAGCTTGTGGTCATTTTAAAGAGATTCAAATCACTTTCGTGAGGTTTACAATTCCACATCAAATCATGACTATGAATGATAGATTGTTCAGAGGCTGAACAATTGACATAAGAGCCAAAAAAGGAATTGGCAGTGAATCCACACGTTAATAAGATTTCTGATGCAAGCGTGTGCATTTTCTAAGAAAAGCTGTCTCTATGAACGTCTTGCTTCTGAACTCCAGAATTATAATGAGAGTGGCGGAGATATCCCAAAGCTGGCTGACAGCTCACACCCCATCCACCAGCTCTGTAGTCTTGATTCCTTTTCGGCGGCTCTGGTTTGTGTTCTGGGCTCAGTGCACTCCCCAGGCTCTGCTCAGGCAGCTGTCTCTTCACTTTCCATGGCCCTGCTGTATTCCACACACACCAATGACTCTCTTTTATTGCTGTTGGTTCATATTGCTAAGCACTATGGGAACCACACATGGACTAACCAGTGTTACAAAGCTCAGAGACGGACTCTCAAAATGTGCTACTGAGATTGTCTCTAGAATTTCCTGGACTGTAAATGCACTCTCCTTTGCAGACTCCTTCCATAAATGCCCCCTACTTTTCACAGGAGTGTTTTAATTCATCTCCTGTCAGTCCTGTATATTTTGGGCGTGTACCAAAGAAAATGGGTGTGCGGTTGAATACTGGTGGACTCTCACCTTCCCCCTATGAAGTCTAAGATTCTCAAGATCAGAGGTGTGCCTGATGGTCCTCGGTGAACATGATGAAAAACCTTGAAGCAGAGGAATGTAATTTGCCTCTTTAAAACCTGTTTTATTTTATTAGTTTACTTTATTGTTATTATAGTGGTGATATACGTAGGAATTACAATTACACGAGGCACAGAATGAGCACATTTCCTTCTGTACAGTGTCTTCTCTTCCCTCCCTCGCTCTCCGTCCCTCTCTCCCACAAGTTATAGTTTACTTTCATCTATGTCCAGTGAGCTTCATTGCTGTACTGTTTTTTACTTATTTTCCCTCAAGTTTTTTTTTTACTTTCTCCCTTAACCTTCCAAAGATGTACACTTGAATACATTGTACATAAGGTAAAGAAGACAGATAAGAAGGTAAAGAATTATCAAAAAATAAAAAAAAATAAAAAGGGGGGAGGAGGTCTTTTTTTCTCCATATCTTAGTTTGTTTCAGTATGAAGATGATATACAGAGGGGTTATAGTTATATAACTCAGGTAATAAGTAGCTTTCTTTCTTTTCTTTTCTTTTTTTTTTTTTTGTTGATCATGGGGCTTGAACTCTGGGCCTGGGTGCGGTCCCTGAGCTCTTCAGCTGAAGACTAGTGCTCTACTACTTGAGCCACAGCATCACTTGTTGTTTTATGGTGTCTAATTGGAGATAAGAGTCTCATGGATTTTGTGCCCCGGTTGACTTTGAACCACCATTCTCAGATCTGAGCTTCTTGACTAGCTAGGATTATAGGTCTGAGCCAGTAGCACCCCGTCTGGCCAGTACATTTCATTTCTTTTCTTTTAAATTTTTTTTTATTGTCGAGTAACGCATAGAGAGGTTACAGTTACATTCACCAGGTAATAGGTGAATTATTTCTTACACATTTATACCCATTCTCATGTTTTTGTTTCAATTTCCCTTCCTCCCTCCCCAATCATCTTCCCCTTTCTTTGTCTTATTTCATATAAACATATAACTGTACATACAATAAATCAGGTAACAAAGTCAGATACAGTAACAATATGAGATTAACCATAAGGGCAAAAAAAGAGAAGAGAAATACCATAGTACATTAAGAGCAACAATCACACAAGATAAAGCTCTTGTTTCCATATCCTAGAGTTCCTTTCATTTAGTCTCATCCTATATGACCTTATATACCTAGGTTTTGAGCTATTATAATCCTCTGATAGGAGAATCCTAC
Source organism: Megascapheus bottae (assembly GCF_031878675.1). NCBI lineage: Eukaryota > Metazoa > Chordata > Mammalia > Rodentia > Geomyidae > Megascapheus > Megascapheus bottae. The sequence goes on from NC_143509.1 coordinate 95,126,500, forward strand.
ATGTGTACTAATTATTATAAATGAGGGAAACCATGGAACCTATGTTCCTTTGGGTCTGGCTTACTTCACTGAATATGATTTTTTTTCAGGTCTTTCCATTTCCTTACAAATGAGGTGATGTCATTCTTTCTGATGGCAGCATAGAATTCCATTGTGTATAAATACCACATCTTCTTGATCCAATCATCTACTGAGGGGCATCTGGGTTGATTCCATATCTTTGCTATGGTAAATGTTGCATTGAACATCGTTGTGCTAGTGGCCTTAGTATGTTCTTGTTTCTGGACATTTGGGTAAATGCCAAGGAGTAGGATTGTTGGGTCATAGGGGAGTTATATGTTTAGTCTTTTGAAGAATCACCATTCTGCTTTCCATAGTGGTTGAATGAGTTTACACTCCCACCAACAGTGTAGTAGTGACCCCTCCTGGCCACACCTCCGCCAGCATATGTTATTAGTTTTTCTTGATAACGGCCATTCTAACTGGAGTGAGGTGGAATCTTAGAGTTGTTTTGATTTACATTTCTTTTATGGCCAGAGATGTTGAGCATTTCTTCCTGTGTCTATAGGCAGTTCTTATTTCCTTTTCAGAGAATTCTCTCTCTTTAAGTCTTTAGCCCATCTTTTAATGGGATGGTTGTTTCTTTAAAGATTTGTTTTGGAGAGATTCAATTTTTTAAGCTGTTGATATATTTTAGATATGAGGCCTTTGTCTGTTGTATGGCTAGTGAAGATTTTCTCTCACTCTGTGGGCTTTCTATTTAACTTGCTAGCTACGTCCGTTGCCATACAGAAGCTCTGTTGTTTAATGCAGTCCTATTTGTCCAAACTTTCTTTAATTTGTATTGTTTCTGGGTCTTTTTTTAATTGTCATGGTAATGTATAAAGGAGTTACAGTTACATTCTCCACGTAGTGGGTGCATTACTCCTCACACGTTGATACTCTTGGTCTTTATTAAGAAAGTTTCGACCTGTGCCAAGAACACCTAGTCTATCTCCTATTCCTTCTTGTAAAGTTTTCAGGGTATCTGCTTTGACCTCAAAGTCTTTGATCCATTTGGAGTTAATTCTAGTACAGGGTGACAAAGAAGGATCCAACTTTAGTTTTCTGTAGATGATTAACCAATTCTTCCAGCACCACTTGTTGAAGAGGCTATCTTTCTTCATCCTATTTATTTGGCTCCCTTATCAAAGATTAGGTGGCCATAGGTCTGGGGGTTAATATCTGGATCCTCAGTTCTATTTCATTGGTCTTCAAGCCTGTTCTTGTGCCAGTACCAAGGTGTTTTGGTCACTATAGTTCTGTAATAGAGTCTAAAGTTTGGTATTGAAATTCCTTCTGTGCTGTACTTTCTGCTAAGAATTGTTTTTGCTATACATAGTCTTTTATTATTCCATATGAAATTTTGGATTGTTTCTTCTATTTCCTTAAAGAATGACATTCGGATATTGATGGATGTATTTCATTGAATTTGTAGGTAGCCCTTGGCAGGATTGTCATTTTGACGATGTTAATTCTTCCAATCCAGGAGCGTGGGAGGTTTTCCATTTCTTCAGTTCTGCTTTAATTTCCTTTTTCAGGCTTTTGAAATTTTCATTATAAAAGTACTTTACATTCTTAGTTAATTCTTAAGTACTTTATTTTATTTGAGGCCATTGCAAAAGGAGTTGCTTTCCTGATTTCTGCCTTGCTCTTCTTGTTGTTGACATACAGGAAAGCAGTTGATTTTTGAGGGTTAATTTTTATACCCTGCTAGTTTGCCAAAGGTTTTTTTTTTTTTTTTTTTTTTTTTTCCAGTCCTGGACTTAAGTTTAGGGCCTGAGCACTGTCCTTGGATTTTTCTCAAGGCTAGAGCTCTACCACTTGAGCCTTAGCACCACTTCTGCCTTTTTCTAAGTATGTGATACCAAGGAATCAAACCTGGGTCTTCGTGCATGCTAGGCAAGCACTCTACCACTGGGCCAAACTCCCGGCCCCAACTCAAGCAACTTGGGAGTGGAGACTATAGGGGTCTCTAAACACAGAATTATGTCATCTGCAATGAGAGAAAGTTTCACTTTCTCTTTCCCTATTTGAATCCCCTTTATGCTTGCTACTTGCCTTATTGGTCTGGCTAGGAATTCTAATACTTTATTACAGAAGAGTGGAGAGAGTGGGCATCCTTGTCTCCTTCCCGATTTTAAAGGAAATTGGCCAGTACATTTCTTATTAAATAGTGTTCCCCCTCCCTCATTTTTCCAATGTTGTAAAGCATTACACTTCTTGTGTCATATTTCCATCCCTGGAATAATATATTTCGAGTCCTGAAAGAAAACAACTGGCAAGTAAGAATACTATGTCTAGCAAAAGTTATCACTCAATTTCAGTAGAACATTGATTTTCAGTCTAAGTGTACTCTAAAGCAACATACGTCTACCAAGTCTGGGCTGCATAGGGTATTTAAGGGAATGTTAGTCACAGATGAAGAAAAACAAACAACCACTGATATGAGAGTTTATGAAGAAATAAAATTCAAAAAGGGGAAAAGAAGAACACCTGAGAACCAAGGAAATACCAAACATGCTTAAAACAGAAAAGCAGCAAAACATGAAGTTGAGTAATGGCAAAAGAAAAGACTACTAATGTTTGGACTAATAGCTTCATTCTTGGGATTTAATCCAAAGAACAAAGCTCAAGTAACAACAATGACAATAAAGCTTTCTACTTAGGGGTTGGGAGCATGGCCTAGTGGTAGAGTGCCTTCCTAGCATGCATGAAGCCCTGGGTTCAATTCTTTGGTACCACATACACAATAAAAGCTTTCGGTCAATATAAGCCTTGTGAAAGCCCAAGGGAACTGCTCAGACCCTGAGTTCAAGCTTTTTTACTTAGAGATATTCTTTTTATTCTTCAATTTTAATGCCATATGGCAGAATAGTTAAAGGCAGGCACCACCTCTCAATGTGAGATTACACTATTGTTTCAAATGCTTTTGCAAGAATTTATAATGGAGGGAATAGTTATGTGAATGTAGACTTCTAATGTATATCTCTATGTATTTATGTACATATATGTCTCTACATGAGTTTTATATACAGGATGAATGATCACAATTATGTAAAACATGATTAAATAAAATTCCAAGAACCATTTATTAAGGTGAAGAAAAGCAACCCACCAAATGTTAACAATAACACTATTTTGATTAGGCAACTTTTTTTTTCTCTCTTCCTTTTTCTTCTTGTTATTTTCTCATAATGAGAATATATTACTTTTAACCTGGACAAAACAAAGTTTGCAAAAGTAGGGCACTGACACATAATGCTTTTCCCCAGTGATTTCTATAACTGTGATTTTATTAAGCAGAAATCCATTTGCACAAAATCTACTTCCTATTACAGTTTGTCACTCCAGGCAGTTATTAAGAACCCTTCCCATCTTAAAAGAATATAAACCTATTTCTGCAGTTCTGCAGCTTGAATTAAAAGGTAGAGTTAAGTGCTAACATGTCTTTGTCTTTTTTTATTTTATTTTTTCAAGAAAGAACATCAATTTCGGTAGCAGCTCTCTACCTAGCACTGAAAATGTCACTTAGAAATTGCAGTCCTTAACCTAAAAAGCCTAAAATCTAAATTATATGGATGAATCCATTTAGACTCATGAATAACATGAAAAGGTCATTTAATCATAAAAAGGCCTGGACAATGAAATAAATCATGTTGAGGTTGGCTATTGCAATAGAAGATGAGATTAAAAGATTTTTTTGCACTTCAGGACTATTTGAAACAGTAAATGTTGCAGTTGGAAATCACTTCCGCAGAGCAGGAAGGAATAGCTTATTTGTAGAAACAAGGAGAAACTGAAAGCCAGAAGGCCAAACTGAAGGTAACAATGGAGGCTGGAAAAACAGCCGAAGATTCATGAGTGGTTTCTGTAAATGTGCTCTCGTGACAAGCAGGGAGGAGAGAGAGAGATTCCATCATGTTCAGAGTCGTGTGCTTTTCAGGCATCTTACATGAACTGTAAAAGAATGAAGCTAGAGCCTTTGGAAATGAACATTCTTGGTGTTTCTGTTTCAGAATAAGAAAATGAATCATGATGAGCAGTGAGAATTAAAGTCCTGAGATTCAAAACATAGAGTTTTCAGCTCAAGGGGTAGAGTGCCTACTTAGGAAAAAAAAAAAAAAGAAAAGTTAAAAAGAAAGAAAAAAGATGGGAGAGAAATGTAATAAAACCCATTTAGTGTCATATTTAGAATCTAGTATCATAATTACCTATTAATCAAGAGACATAATACCATATCAAAATCTTGGAGTCCAATATTTAAACTCTTCTTATTTTCTCTGAGGAGTGATAAAATGTAAATAATGGATACCCATAACAATTGTATCCATTTTACAATGTTACAAGTTCTACAGGAAATTCCTAGTGATCCTTGATTAAATCTGTGAGCCATTGCCAAATGTTTTCCAGTGTGCCAGAGTTACAAATTTGCTTTAATATAGGCATTTTTGATGCTTAGAAAGAATAAGCATATTTAATTCTGGTATAAATATGATTGTACTTTTCAATCATATAATTTGTTCTCTAATTTCAGTTTTAGTGCCCAGGAATTGCTGCCATTTTTATAAATCTTTTTTTCTTTTTGGCAGAATGTGTTTTCTTTTTGCTGGAAATCTCAGTTTAAAACATTTTATTTTAATTTTTTTATTTTTTCATATATTTTTTATTGTAATTAATAGAAGGGTTACATGATATTTGCCAGATAGATGGTGCATTAATTCCCATATATTGATACCCTTTCACATGTCTTGGTCCCCATTTCCCACCGCCACTCCCACCCCTCATCTTGTTTTGCCCCCTCCCCTATCCAATCTCAAATAACCAAATACAAATATATCCGATATATCAGGTAACAAAATGAGATACTGTAAAAATATGAGATAACCAAGGGACAGCAAAAGAGATGAGAGATAACATAGTACCTTAAGGACAACAATCATTCATTATATGGCTTATGTTTCTATATCCTAGAGATCCTTTCATTTAGCATCCTACTATATGGCCTTTTGTATGAAGGTTTTGCTCTATTGCAAATCTTTGCTAGGAGAGCCCAAGGTTTCTACTGATTATGACAAATGAGGGAAACTATTGAGTCTAAGTTCCTTTGAGTCTGGCTTACTTCACTTTATATGATCTTACCTAAGTCTTTCCATTTCCTAACAAATGGGGCAATGTCATTCTTTCTGACAGCAGCATAGAATTCCATTGTATACAAATACCACAATCTTGTTGATCCACTCATCAACTGAGGGACATCTGGCTTGGTTCCATAGCTTTGTTATGGTAAATAGTTCTGCAATGAACTTTGTTGTGCTGGTGGATTAGTATGTCTTTGTTTCTGGATGATTGGTAAATGCAAAGTAGTGGAATTGCTGGGTCATAGGGGAGCTCTATGTTTAGTCTTTTGAGGCACTGCCATACTGCTTTCCACAGTGGTTGAACAAGTTTGCACTCCCACCAACAGTGTAGTAGTGATCCCTCCTGGCCACATCCCTTCCAGCATCTGTTGTTACTAGTTTTCTTGATCCTGGCCATTCTAACTGGAGTGAGGTGGAATCTTAGAGTTGTTTTGATTTGCATTTCTTTTATGACCAGAGATGTTGAGCATTTCTTCATGTGTCTATAGGCCATTTTTGTTTCTTCTTCAGAGAAGACTCTCTTTAAGTCTTTGGCCCATCTTTTAATGGAATGGTTGTTACTTTGGAGATTAGTTTTGGATTGATAAAATTTTTTGAGCTGTTGATATATTTTAGATATGAGGCCCTTGTCTGTTGTATGGTTGGTGAAGATCTTCTCCCACTCTGTAGACTTCCTAATTAGTTTACTAGCTATGTCCTTTGCCATACAAAAGCTCTGCAGTTTAATGCATCCCACTTATCCAGTCTTTCTCTGATTTGTTGTGATTCTTAGTCTTTATTAAGAAAGTTTCGACCTGTGCCAAGGAGGCCTAGTGTATCTCCTATTCCTTCCTGTAAAGTTTTCAGTGTATCGGCTTTTACCTCTAGATCTTTGATCCATTTGGAGTTAATTCTAGTACAGAGTGATAAAGAAGGATCCAACTTTAGTTTTCTGCATGTGCTTAACCAGTTCTGCCAGCACCACTTGTTAAAGAGGCTGTCTTTCTTCCACTCTATTTTTTGGCTCTCTTGTCAAAGATTAGGTGCCCATTGGTCTGTGGTTTAATATCTGGGTCTTCAGTTCTATTCCATTGGTCTTCAGGCCTGTTCTTGTGCCAGTACCAAGCTGTTTTGATAATTGTAGCTCTGTAATAGAGTCTAAAGTTTGGTATTGAAATTCCTCCTGCGCTGTTCTTTCTGCTAAGAAGTATTTTTGCTATATGGGGTCTTTTATTATTCCATATGAAATTTCGGATTGCCTCTTCTATTTCATTAAAGAATGACATTGGGATATTGATGGGTATTGCGTTGAATTTGTAGATAGCCCTTGGCAAGATTGTCATTTTCACGATATTGATTCTTCCAATCCAGGAGCACGAGAGGTCTTTCCATTTCCTCAGTTCTGCTTTAATTTCCTTTTTCAGGGTTTTAAAGTTTTCATCAAAAAGGTCCTTTACATTCTTAGTTAAGCTAATTCCTAGGTACTTTATTTTCTTTGAGGCTATTGCAAAAGGAGTTGCTTTCCTGATTGTTGCCTCATTCCTCTCACTGTTGGCGTAGAGGAAGGCAGTTGATTTTTGAGGGTTAATTTTATACCCTGCTACCCTTCCAAAGTTTTGAATCAGCTCAAGGAGCTTGGGAGTAGAGTCTGTAGGATTCTTTAAATACAGGATCATGTCATCTGCAAAGAGGGAAAGTTTTACTTCCTCTTTCCCTATTTGGATCCCCTTTATGCTTGCTTCTTACCTTATTGGACTGGCTAGGAATTCCTTTTTTTTTATGTTGCTGATTTTTTTATTGTAATTAGTAAAAGGGTTACATGATATTTGCCAGATAGAAGGTGCATTAATTCACATACATTGATACCCTTTCACATGTCTTGGTACCCATTACACTCCCCCCACCCATCTTGGTTTTCCTCCCTTCCCTATCAAATTTCAAATAACCAAATACAAATAAATTCAATATATCAGATAACAAAGTGAGATACTATAACAATATGAGATAACCAAGGGACAGCAAAGGAGATGAGAGACAACATAGTACATTAAGGACAACAATCATTCGTTATATGGCTTTTGTTTCAATATCCTGGAGGTCCTTTCATACTATTAGCTTCATACTATATGGCTTTATGTATCAAGATTTTGCTCTATTGCAGATCTCTGCTAGTAGAGCCCAAGGTTTCTACTGATTATGACGAATGAGGGAAACCATTGAGCCTAAGTTCCTTTGAGTCTGGCTTACTTCACTTAATATGATTTTTTCTAAGTCTTTCCATTTCCTAACAAATGGGGTGATGTCATTCTTTCTGACAGCAGCATAGAATTCCATTGTGTACAAATACCACAACTTGTTGATCCACTCATCAACTGAGGGACATCTGGGTTGGTTCCATATCTTTGCTATGGTGAATAGTCCTGCAATGAACATTGTTGTGCTAGTGGATTTAGTGTGCCCTTGTTTCTGGATGGTTGAGTAAATGCCAAGTAGTGGAATTGCTGGGTCATAGGGGAGTTCTATGTTTAGCCTTTTGAGGCACTGCCACACTGCTTTCCATAGTGGTTGAACGAGTTTGCACTCCCACCAACAGTGTAGTAGTGATCCCTCCTGGACTGGCTAGGAATTCTAAAACTATGTTAAAGAGGAGTGGAGAGAGTGGGCATCCTTGTCTCATTTCTGATTTTAGAGGAAATGGCTTTAGCTTTTCACCATTAAGTATAATACTAGCTGTGGGTTTGTCATACACAGCCTTTATTATATTGAGGAATGTTCCATGGATTCCTCATTTCTCCAGAGCTTTTAACATAAAGGGGTGTTGGATCTTGTCAAATGCCTTTTCTGCATCTATTGAGATAATCGTGTGATTTTTGTCCCTGCTCCTGTTGATGTGTTGAATTATATTAACTGATTTGCATATGTTGAACCAGCTTTGCCTCCCTGTGATGAAACTTGTTTGATCATAGTGTATAATTTTTTTAATGAGTTGTTGTAGACGGATCGCCAGTATTTTGTTGAGAAGTTTTGCATCGATGTTCATCAAAGATATAGGTCTATAGTTCTCTTTCTTTGATGAATCTCTGTCTGGTTTGGGGATGAGGGTTATACTGGCTTCATAGAATGACTTTGGTAAAGAACCTTCATTTTCAATTTCGTTGAAGATCTTGAGGAGTATTGGTGTGAGCTCTGCTTTGAAGACCTTATAGAATTCAGCTGTGAATCCATCTGGCCCTGGGCTTTTCTTAGGTGGAAGTTCTCTTATTTCCATTTCTATTTCAGTGCTTGAAATAGGCCTGTTTAGTTGGGTTAGTTCTTCTTGGTTCAGTGTGGGTATGTTAATATTGCCTAGGAATTCGTCCATTTCTTGTAGATTCTCAAATTTGTTGGCATAAAGGTTTGAGAAGTATTCCCTCATGATATTCTGGATCTTGGTAATTTCTGTCGTGGTATTACCATTTTTGGTCTGTGATTTTGTTTATTTCGGTATGCTGCCTTCTTTTTTTGGTAAGATTTGCTAAGGGTTTGTCAATTTTGTTAATTATTTCAAAGAACCTAGTCCTTGTTTTGTTGATTCTTTCTATAGTTTTTTTTGGATTCCAATTTATTTAATTCTGCTTTGATTTTAATAATTTGCTTCCTTCTACTGGGATTAGGGTTGGTTTGTTGCTCTTTTTCCAGGAGCTTAAGGTGACACATTAAATTTTTGGTTTGCAATTTTTCCAATTTGTTATTGTAGGCACTCAGAGCTATAAATTTTCCTCTGAGTACTGCCTTTGCCATGTCCCAAAGGAGCTGGTATTTTGTGTGCTCCTTTTTGTTGAATTTCATAAACTGTTGGATTTCTGTTTTGATCTCTTCGATGACCCATTGGTGATTCAACAATGTGTTGTTCAATCTCCATGAGTTACAGGGTTTTCGTTGGTGGAGTTGTGTGTTCAGTTCCAGTTTGATGCCCTTGTGGTCTGAGAGTGCAGGGAATAATTTCAGTGTTTCTGAATCTGCCCAGGTTTGTTTTATGGCCTAAAATGTGGTCTATTTTGGAAAATGTTCCATGTGCTGCTGAGAAAAACATATATTGTGTTGTTGCTGGGTGGAATAATCTGCAGATGTCTGTTAGATGTAGTTGGTCTATATAGTTGTTCAATTCTAATGTTTCTCTGTTGAATTTTTCCCTTGTTGATCTGTCCAAATGTGAGAGTGGTATGTTAAATTCACCAACAATCACTGTGTTTTGATCTATATATGGTTTCAGTGTAAGTAAAGTTTGCTTGATGAAGTTTGGAGCTCTGGGATTCGGTGTGTAGGTATTTAGGATGGTTATGTCCTCCTGGAGGAAAGATCCCTTTAGTAGTATGTAGTAACCTTCTTTGTCTTTTCTCACTAATTTTAGTTTGAAGTCTATTGTATCTGATATGAGGATGGCAACTCCAGCCTGTTTATGGGGGCCATTAGCTTGATAGAGTTTATTCCAACCTGTCATTTTCAAAAGGTGTTTGTTTTTTTGTGTAAGATGTGTCTCTTGAAGACAGCAGAACGATGGATCTTGTTTTTTGATCCAACTAGATAATCTATGCCATTTAATTGGAGATTTAAGTCCATTGATGTTGAGAGTCAGGATTGAGAAATATTTATTAGTTCCTGCCATTTTTACAAGCTTTCATTAGGGCCTGTGTCTTGATAGTTTTTGTGGTACTTAGATGTTATGAGTTTTAGGTGCCATGTCTTTCTCTGTATTACATTTGTGTTGGTTTTCCATGTGTAGAACATCTTTGAGAATTTTCTGTAACATTGGTTTTGTGGCTACATAATGTTGAAGCTTTTCCTCGGAATGGAATGTTTTTATTGTTCCCTCAGTTATGAATGAGAGCTTAGCTGGGTACAGTATTCTTGGTTGGTAGTTATTTGAGTTCAGGGCATGGTATATATCGTTCCAATCTCTTCTTGCTTGCATGGTCTCTGCTGAGAAATCTGGGGTTATTCTGATTTATTTGCCTTTATAGGTGATTGTTCTTTTCTCCCTGACTGCTTTTAGGATCCTATCTTTGGCCTCTATTGATCCAGTTTGGAGTATAACGTGGCGGTGGGAGGTCCTTTTCTGGTCAGGTCTGTTTGGGGTTCTAAAAGCTTCTTGTATCTGGATGGGCCTGCCCTTCTGGCTATTTGGGAATTTCTCTGAGATGATTCCCTGAAGTATATTTGCAATACCATTGACCTCTTTCTCTAGACCCTCCTCAATACCAATTAGCCTTAAATTAGTCTTCCTAATTTTATCTTGGACCTCCTGTAGTGTTTTCTCATATTTCCTAGATTTGAATTGACTCATTTTCTGTTCTTTTTCTATAACCACTAAATTATCTTCAACCCCGGAAATTCTCTCTTCTGCATTGTCTAACCTGCTATCAAAGCTATCTACTTTATTCTTCATTTCCCTTGCTTCTAATTACTCATTTTTGATGCCTTGCATCTCTTGTTTTAGATCATGTATGGATTTCTTTAGCTCCTTGATTTCCATTTGAGTGGTTAGCTCAGCAGCTTTATTCTCTTTGGACATTTGTTGGAGTTCAGTCACCTTTTTGTTTGTGGATTCTATGAATTCGTCCATTTTTCTTTGAAAAACCTTTATTATGGCCTCCTTTATGGCTTCCCTTTTTCCACATATTACCTTGTTTATGGTTTCCTCTTGTTTAGCTGTGGCTTTCTCCCTTATCTCTTTCTTTATGTTTTCACATTTTTCATTAATGATGTTTACCAATTGCATTTGTATAGCACTTGGAAGGCTCTCCTCTAGATTTGCCACTGACTGCTGAATTGCCTGTTTATGTTGGGTGGAAGATGCTATTCTTTGATTTGACATTTTTCTTGAGTTTCTTGTTCTGCCCATTTGACGATGGGAGCAAGATTTATACTAAACAACATTATAATTTTTCAGATATAACCAACCTAGACCTTTTTAGTTGGCTGACAATAGATATTAGCTCTTTTAGATTGGTAATAATACTCTCTCTTTCTTTTTGTACACTTATATACAAATCTAATACAATCACAGATGACCAATTTATGATCAAAACAGTAAGCCCCTCAATCTAATCTCTATTGTATTTAAGTACCTCTGGACCTAGAGTATAATTGAACACCTAGATACACAGCATTGCTCAACAACCATCAAATGTAGAGCCATGCATTATAAGAGTTGAAGGATGAACAGAGGACCAGAGATAGAAAAAATAATATGAAAGACAAAAAGGGAGGTAGGAAAAGAATAATACAGGAGTGTAAGAATATTATACTAATGAATAAAGGGTATCGTGTAATGATAACTGACCTAAGGTGATAGACAGGTAGAATATTTGTGTAGAAAGTTTAGATGAACTTAGATAAAACATCAAAATAAGAAGGGTAATAAGAAGAATATATAGAGAAAAGAAAGAGGTTGATATAGGAAATTTCAATGATACCAATTTAAGAAAGAAAAGAAAAAAAAGAGAAAAATAGAAACAAAACAGCAACAAAATAAAAGAAAACAGAATGCACACACACACATACACACAGACACACACACACAAAACGAAAACAAAAACAAAAAAAAAAAAGAAAAAAAGGTGGAGGGAGAGTCCTCATTCTTCTGAGTTCTTACCCAAGAGATACTAGGGTTGAGAACCCGGAGTTTAAAAAGCAGGTGACTGTATCAATATGGATAGCGTTTTTGTTCAGACTGTACCCAGAGCTGTTACTGTGTTTCTAGGAATGAGCACAGTGACAGCAGGATTGCAGGAAAAGAGAGGAGAAAAAAAGAAAAAAAGAAAAAAAAAGGAATGAATCATAACATTAGAAAAAAACGTGTAGGTTAAATTGCTAAGAGAAAAATAAGAACATTTAAAAATGCAAATGAAATGGGGTAAAAACAGTTAAAAAAAGGGTATTCTTCAATTTTTTTTTTTTTGGTGGGGGGAGAGGTTAGGAAACTTGTGTCTCCACTAAATTTGGGATCCAAACACTTCACAAAGTCTTTTTCTCTTGTGATTTGGCTTTGCGGTTTTTCGGATCAGATTGCTTGTTTGGTAAAAGAAAGCTGAAAGATCCGCAGGTGGCTTTGTTCACCAGGTCTGCGGGCGGCGCAAGGGGATGGACTTCAGCAGCGCTGGGGCCGGATTTCTGGCTAAGGGGTCTCTGGGAAATCCTTTGCCAGTTAGAAAGGTGGGGCTGTCAGCAACACCTCTCAGGCTCCAATTGCTTTGGCCTGGGTCATTGCCAGCAGTCAAGATGGCGCTGCTCTCAGCTGGTGGGGGAGGGGCTCCCTCCCAATGCTGTTCCCTGAGAAGAAGTGGAAAGTTCTCCTCGGAGCTACTCACAAATTGCTGGATTCTCTGGTTCCATGAAGCTGGCAGGTCCGTGCAAGGCCGGGTGTCCCGACTCTGGGCTCCCATTTTTATAAATCTTAAAGGAAGATTGTATCTTGTATCTTATAGAGGTAAATATGAGTCATATTTAGTAAAAATATATTGATCCTGGTAGAATGATTTTCTTTTTAGTTGAATATTTTAAATATGTGTCTTAACTTTTTTTGATAAGAATATGCTGATCTTTCTTTAGTGGTAGTATGTGATATTTTAAGCTTGAGATCATTACATTCATCTAGGTACAACTTTTTTTTTTCCCCTGCTCTTTGGTCTTGACCTCAGGTCGTGAGTTTTTATGCTCAAGGCTAGTGTTCTACTGCTTGAGTCACAATTCTACTTCTAGATATTTGGTAGTGAATTGGAGAATAACATCTCATGGATTTTCCTGCCTGGGCTGGCTTTGACCTGCAGACTACTGATTAGTTAGGATTACAGGTGTGACACACTGGTGTCCTGCTCTTGGTACAATATTTTAATTTAACTTTTTATAAATCTGTTAAATTTCTCATTAATGTACTTTGAATTTACTTTAGTGGATGATATACAGCCAACATCTAAAGTAATTTCTTTTTAAATTGCTGTTTTTATTCCCCAAATAATACAGTCAGATTTTTTTCATTTAACTATAGTTTCAAAAGTATATAAAGTTTTTACAACTTCTGATTTTTGTTCTGTTCTAGCTATCCTTTTCCTATTTTTACAACAGAACGGAGCTGCTTTTAAATTGTTCTTTAATAACATCTTTAAAGGACTAATAAAGCTTAATGCCGCTAAAGTCACACTTTACTCTCCTCATTTTTCCCCAATATTTTGGTATTCGTCTACATTTCCTAAACCTTCTTACAAAATCAATTTTTATAAAAAATTATTATCTTCCTACTCTTCCATATTAGGAATTTGAGTGTGATTGCAGTTCTTTTGTAAAGTTAATCTTAAGAAAATACTAATTTCTTTATCAAAGTTTAAATTGTAATTTATTAATGTCTATCTACTTTTTGCACTTAACTCTTCACATTATGAAAGTTCTGTAGATTTTTAAGCTCTCTCAAAAATATTTTCTCATTCTCTCATTACTGAGAACAGATTTCTCATGTCCTAGCTATCTTTTACAGAATACAATAATTCTGCAACTTTTAGATATTCTCCATTTCCTTTTTTCCAAGTTATAGCTAATTATGTTTAATTAGTAAATTATCTTTAATAGCAGATTCATTTGGCTTTAAAGTTATGCATCTGTTTTAATTATACCAATAATTTTCAGTTATTAATATTTTATTTAAATTTTAATACTACTAAAATTATATTAGAAACACAATTACAAAAGAGTCATCATTTTAACTGTTCTGCTTTGACAATCTGGGAGTTCTGGTTGTTTGCCAAACACTATGTGAATCCTTGCTAATCATAGGTGATTGAATAAAAAAGAAAGTCACAGGACTCAGAGAAAGCTAATTCATTTCCCCACCAGGCCGGTAATCAGCAAAGACTAGGATTCAAGTGGAATTTGATTAGATCTATAGCTTCATGTGTGATTAAGTCTGGAAGTCAACACACATGTGTGTGCCCAACACACAGACCTAGACCCAGATATACACACACACCTTACAGATAGTCTAAGAGAACATCCAGTCACAAAGGGAAAGATAGAAGTTGTTTAGTACCTTTCAACTTTGACGTTTTTATATTTTTTAATTTTTTTTAAATTTTTTTAATTGTAATTAGTAAAAGGGTTACATGATATTTGCCAGATAGAAGGTGCATTAATTCATGTACATTGATACCCTTTCACATGTCTTGGTACCCATATCCCTCCCCCCCCACACCCCACACCCGTCTTGGTTTTCCCCCCTTCCCTATCAAATTTCAAATATCCAAATACAAATAAATTCAATATATCAGATAACAAACTGAGATACTATACCAATATGAGATAACCAAGGGACAGCAAAGGAGATGAGAGACAACATAATACATTAAGGACAACAATCATTCGTTATATGGCTTTTGTTTCAATATCCTGGAGGTCCTTTCAATTAGCTTCATACTATATGGCCTTATGTATCAATATTTTGCTCTATTGCAGATCTCTGCTAGTAGAGCCCAAGGTTTCTACTGATTATGATGAATGAGGGAAACCATTGAGCCTAAGTTCCTTTGAGTCTGGCTTACTTCACTTAATATGATTTTTTTCTAAGTCTTTCCATTTCCTAACAAATGGGGCAATGTCATTCATTCTGACAGCAGCATAGAATTGCATTGTGTACAAATACCCCAACTTGTTGATCCACTCATCAACTGAGGGACATTAGGTTGGTTCCATATCTTTGCTATGGTGAATAGTGCTGCAATGAACATTGTTGTGCTAGTGGATTTAGTATGCCCTTGTTTCTAGATGGTTGGGGAAATGCCAAGTAGTGGAATTGCTGGGTTATAGGGGAGTTCTATGTTTAGCCTTTTGAGGCACTGCCACACTGCTTTCCATAGTGGTTGAACGAGTTTGCACTCCCACCAACAGTGTAGTAGTGATCCCTCCTGGTCACATCTCCTCCAGCATCTGTTATTATTCCTTTTCCTGATCCTGGCCATTCTAACTGGAGTGAGGTGGAATCTTAGAGTTGTTTTGATTTGCATTTCTTTTATGACCAGAGATGTTGAGCATTTCTTCATGTGTCTATAGGCCATTTTTGTTTCTTCTTCAGAGAAGATTCTCTTTAAATCTTTGGCGCATTTTTTAATGGGATGGTTGTTACTTTGGAGATTAGTTTGGGAGTGTTTCAGTTTTTTGAGTTGTTGATATATTTTAGATATGAGGCCTTTGTCTGATGTTTGGTTGGTGAAGATCTTCTCCCACTCTGTAGGCTTCCTAATTAGTTTACTAGCTATGTCCTTTGCCATACAAAAGCTCTGCAGTTTAACGCAGTCCCACTTATCCAGCCTTTCTCTGATTTGTTGTGATTCTTGGTCCTTATTAAGAAAGTTTTGACCTGTGCCAAGGAGGCCTAGTGTATCTCCTATTCCTTCCTGTAAAGTTTTCAGTGTGTCAGCTTTTACCTCTAGGTCTTTGATCCATTTGGAGTTAATTCTAGTGCAAGGTGACAAAGAAGGATCTAACTTTAGTTTTCTGCAGGTGCTTAACCAGTTCTGCCAGCACAACTTGTTGAAGAGGCTGTCTTTCTTCCATTCTATTTTTTTGGCTCCCTTGTCAAAGATTAGGTGGCCATAGGTCTGTGGTTTAATATCTGGGTCCTCAGTTCTATTCCATTGGTCTTCAGGCCTGTTCTTGTGCCAGTACCAAGCTGTTTTGATAATTATAGCTCTGTAATAGAGTCTAAAGTTTGGAATTGAAATTCCTCCTGCGCTGTTCTTTCTGCTAAGAAGTGTTTTTGCTATACGGGGTCTTTTATTATTCCATATGAAATTTTGAATTGCCTCTTCTATTTCTTTAAAGAATGCCATTGGGATATTGATGGGTATTGCGTTGAATTTGTAGATAGCCCTTGGCAAGATTGTCATTTTCACAATGTTGATTCTTCCAATCCAGGAGCATGGGAGGTTTTTCCATTTCCGTAGTTCTGCTTTAATTTCCTTTTTTAGGGTTTTAAACTTTTCATCAAAAAGGTCCTTTACATTCTTAGTTAAGCTAATTCCTAGGTACTTTATTTTCTTTGAGGCTATTGTGAAAGGAGTTTCTTTCCTCATTATTGCCTCATTTCTCTCACTGTTTGCGTAAAGGAAGGCAGTTGATTTTTGAGGGTTGATTTTATAGCCTGCTACTCTTCCAAAGTTTTGAATCAGCTCATGGAGCTTGGGAGTGGAGTCTATAGGATTCTTTAAATACAGAATCATGTCATCTGCAAAGAGGGATAGTTTTATTTCCTCTTTCCCTACTTGGATCCCCTTTATGCTTGCTTCTTGCCTTATTGCACTGGCTAGGAATTCTAGTACTATGTTAAAGAGTAGTGGAGAGAGTGGGCATCCTTGTCTCATTCCTGAGTTTAGAGGGAATGGCTTTAGCTTTTCATCATTAAGTGTAATACTAGCAGTGGGTTTCTCATACACAGCCTTTATTACATTGAGGAATGTTCCATGGATTCCTAGTTTCTCCAGAGCTTTTAACATAAAGGGGTGTTGGATCTTGTCAAATGCCTTTTCCGCGTCTATTGAGACAATCATGTGATTTTTGTCCTTGCTCCTGTTGATGTGTTGAATTATATTAACTGATTTGCGTATGTTGAACCAGCTTTGCCTCCCCATGATGAATCCAGTTTGATCATAGTGTATAATTTTTTTGATGAGTTGTTGTAGACGGTTGGCCAGTATTTTGTTGAGAACTTTTGCATCTATGTTCATCACAGATATAGGTCTATAGTTCTCTTTCTTTGATGAATCTCTGTCTGGTTTAGGGATGAGGGTTATACTGGCTTCATAGAATGACTTTGGTAAGGAACCTTCATTTTCAATTTCGTTGAAGATCTTGAGGAGTATTGGTGTGAGCTCTGCTTTGAAGACCTTATAGAATTCAGCTGTGAATCCATCTGGCCCTGGGCTTTTCTTAGGTGGAAGTTCTCTAATTGCCATTTCTATTTCAGAGCTTGAAATAGGCCTGTTGAGTTGGCTTTGTTCTTCTTGGTTCAGTGTGGGTATGTTAATATTGGCTAGGAATTTGTCCATTTCATCTAGATTCTCAAATTTGTTGGCATAAAGGTTTGAGAAGTATTCCCTTATGATATTCTGGATCTTGGTAATTTCTGTCGTGATATTACCATTTTCATCTGCGATTTTGTTTATTTCGATATGCTCTCTTCTTTTTTTGGTAAGATTTGCTAAGGGCTTGTCAATTTTGTTAATTCTTTCAAAGAACCAACTCCTTGTTTTGTTGATTCTTTCTATAGTTTTTTTGGATTCCAAATCATTTAATTCTGCTTTGATTTTAATTATTTGCTTTCTTCTACTGGGATTAGGGTTGGTTTGTTGCTCTTTTTCCAGGAGCTTAAGGTGAGACATTAACTTGTTGGTTTGCAATTTTTCCAACTTGTTGTTGTAGGCACTCAGCGCTATAAATTTTCCTCTGAGTACTGCCTTTGCTGTGTCCCAAAGGAGTTGGTATTTTGTGTGCTCCTTACTGTTAAATTTCATAAACTGTTGGATTTCTGTTCTGATCTCTTCGATGACCCATTGGTGATTCAACAATGTGTTGTTCAGTCTCCATGAGTTACAGGGTTTTCGTTGGTGGAGATGTGTGTTCAGTTCCAGTTTGATGCCTTTGTGGTCTGAGAGTGTGCATGGAATAATTTGTTTTATGGCCTAAGATGTGATCTATTTTGGAAAATGTTCCATGTGCTGCTGAGAAAAACCTATATTGTGTTGTTGCTGGGTGGAATATTCTGCAGATGTCTGTTAGATCTAGTTGGTCTTATAGTTGTTTAGTTCTAAGGTTTCTCTGTTGAGTTTTTGCCTTGTTGATCTGTCCATAGGTGAGAGTGGTGTGTTAAAGTCACCGACAATCACTGTATTTCGATCTATGTATGGTTTCAGTGTAAGTAAAGTTTGCTTGATGAAGTTTGGAGCTCCGGGATTGGGTGTGTAAATATTTAGGATTGTTATGTCTTCCTGGAGGAAAGATCCCTTTAGTAGTATGTAGTAACCTTCTTTGTCTTTTCTTTCTAATTTTGGTTTGAAGTCTATTTTATCTGATATGAGGATGGCAACTCCAGCCTGTTTATGGGGGCCGTTAGCTTGATAGAGTTTATTTCAATCTCTCACTTTCAAAAGATGATTGTTTTTTTGGGTAAGATGTGTCTCTTGAAGACAGCAGAACGATGGATCTTGTTTTTTGATCCAACTAGATAATCTATGCCATTTAATTGGAGATTTAAGTCCATTGATATTGAGAGTTAGGATTGAGAGATATTTATTAGGTCCTACCATTTTTAAAAGCTTTTATTTGGGCCTGTGTCTTGACAGTTCTTGTGGTCCTTAGATGGTATGCTGTTTAGGTGCCATTTCTTTCCCTATATTGCATTTATTTTGGTTTTCTATGTATAGAACATCTTTCAGAATTCTCTGTAGTGTTGGTTTTGTTGCGACATATTGTTGCAGCTTTTCCCTGGAATGGAATGTTTTTATTGTTCCCTCAGTTATGAGTGAGAGCTTAGCTGGGTACAGTATTCTTGGTTGGTAGTTATTTGACTTAAGGGCATGACATATATGCTTCCAGTCACTTCTTGCTTGCATGGTCTCTGCTGAGTAATCTGGGGTTATTCTGATTGGTTTTCCTTTATAGGTTACTGAACCCTTTTCCCTGGCTGCCTTTAGGATCCTTTTTTTTTTGGTTTCTATTGATTCAGTTCGGATTACGATGTGGCAGTGGGATGTTCTTTTCTGGTCAGGTCTGTTTGGGGTTCTAAAAGCTTCTTGTATCTAGATGGGTCTGCCCTTCTGGCTATTTGGGAAATTCTCTGAGATGATTCCCTGAAGTATATTTCCAATACCATTGACCTCTTTCTCCACGCCCTCCTCAATACCACTTAGCCTTAAATTAGGCTTCCTAATTGTATCTTGGACCTCCTGAAGCGCTCTCTCATTTTTCCTAGATTTGGATTGACTCATTTTCTGTTCTTTCTCTATAATAACTAAATTATCTTCAGCCCCAGAAATTCTCTCCTCTGCATTGTCTAACCTGCTATCAAAGCTATCTACTTTATTTTTCATCTCCCTTGCTACTAATTGCTCATTTTTGATGCCTTGCATCTCTTCTTTTAGATCATGTATGGATTTCTTTAGCTCCTTGATTTCCATTTGAGTGGTTAGCTCAGTAGCTTTATTTTCTTTGAACAATTGCTGGAGTTCGGTCACCTTTTTATTTGTGGATTCTATGAATTCATCCATCTTTCTTTGAAAAACCTTTATTATGGCCTCCTTTATGGCTTCTTCTTTTTCACTTATCACCTTGTTTATGGTTTCCTTTTGTTCAGCTATGGCTTCCTCCCTTATCTCTTTCTTTATATTTTCACATTTTTCATTAATGATGTTTATCAATTGCATTTGTACAGCATTTGGAAGACTCTCCTCTAGGTTTTCCAGTGACTGTTCCATTGGCTGTTTACATGGGGTGGGGGGGTGGGGGATGTTGTTTCTTGATTTGACATTTTTCTTGAGTTTCTTGTTCTGCCCATTTGAAAATGGGAGCAAGATTAATACTAAACACGATTATAGTTTTTCAGATATAACCAACCTAGACCTCTGTAGCTGGCAGACTCTAGATGTTCACAAGTTTTGATTGGTGTTATCACTCTTTCTTTTTGTGCAGTTACCTACTAGTCTAATAATTCACTGATAAGCGATTTATATCCAAAATAATAAGGCTCTCAATCCAATCTCTATTGTCTTTAAGTCCCTCTGAGCCTAGAGAATAATTAAACACCTAGATATACAGTGTTGCTCAACAGCCATCAAGTGTAGATCCATACAGTATAAGGGTTGAAAGATGAGCAGAGGTCCAGAGATAGAAAAATAGAATGAGAGAGGTCAGGGGTAAGTAGGTAGAGTATTTGAGTACAAAGTTTGGAAAGTATTAGAATAAAACTTATGTGTTGCTGCACGACTAGCTCTTAGCCCAACCAGTGGCCTCACAGTGGACCATGGGATGGATCTGCGAGCTTCCGTCTGAGCGTGGTTGGCGGACGTTTTCCTGTGCTGCTTCCAGGGGCCGCCCCAAGCCAAGGGTCTGGGGATTGAGAGTTTCAAGGGCTCTCAGCAGGACCACCAGGAGACCCCCACTGTTCCCAGGGGCGGGGCCCAGCTGGGGATGTGGACTCCAAGGGCGGAGCTGCGCCTTTTTGGTTCTCAGAAGGGGAGCTTGGCTGCTGGTTGGCCCTTCAGATCCCTGCTGTGTGTCCACTGCTTTGTCAGAGTCTGTGACTGTGGGGGGCCCCTCGGTGCTGTCTTGCTCAGGATTCCCAGCTGGAGGATGCCCCGCTCAAGAATTGAGGGGGGGCAGATGCTGGCTCCTATTTTCCTGCACCCCCTACCCACTGTTGTAAGGCCGGGTCCCAACGCCCTCCACTCTCCAGATCCAGTGGCCTGGGAGAGGAGCCTGGTGGGCGGGTGGGAGCTGGGATAGCTCCGCCTCCCCTGGTGGGGTGCTGAGTCTTAGGGTCCGCCCGCTTGTCAGTCTCCTATTTTCCCACACCCCCTACCCACTGTTGTAAGGCAGGGTCCCAACGCCCTCCACTCTCCAGATCCAGTGGCCTAGGAGAGGAGCCTGGTGGGCTGGTGGGAGTTGGCACAGCCCCGCCTCCCTTGGTGGGGTGCCGGGTCTTGGGTAACCCGCCTGTCAATCTCCAGTCAATGGCCTGAGGGAGGGGGCTGTTGAGGGGAGGGACAGGATTCTAAATTCCTTGCCCCCCTGCTCCCGCCAGTCTTTTCCGGGCCGGGTGTTGGGGTCTGAGTTAAGTTCTATTGCTTGGCACCCGCTCTGCTTTCCCGATGTGTTTGGGGATGCGCTGTATTACTCACGCCTCTGCGTCTGTCTGCGGGTGCTCCACGGGGGTGGGGAGTCTTTCACTCCCCTCGGGTCTCTGCCGCGGCCTGTGTTCTGCGTCTGGGTTCCGCTGCTTGCTGTTCTGGTTCCGCGTCTGGGTTCCGCTGCTTCTGCCGTTCGCTGGCCCGGTTCTGTGCTGGTTTCTGCAGCCGTTGGGCTCCCAGCCTGGTGCCCTCCACTGCTGCTGCTTTTTGTGGATTAGAGCCAGTGCCCGCCCCCGCTTTCCCTGCGTGGAGCCGGCACCCGCTCAAGCCGCTTTTCGTGGCTTGGTCTGGCACCAGCTGCCGCTTTCCGTGGTTTTCCGCGGCTTTGGGCGAGAGGTGGGGGAGGGGTCCTCGCGTTCCGAATTCTTTGAGAAAGTTGGATGTGAGCTTTATCTGGATTTCTTTTCCGGTTTGAGTCCTTCTCCATTGCTTTTTGAGTTTGTTGTTGTGGATTTCTTTAGGTAGTTGGCTCGTGGGACTCCCTGGTTCTCTCTTTTTGTCAGAGAAAGCTAGGCAGCGTCCCTATTGTCTCGGTGCCATCTTCCTTCCTTCTCCTGCACTAATTTATATTATCACCAAAAGCATATAAAGATTTCCTTTCTTTTGCACCCTACCACCATTTGTCTTTCTTTGTATTCTTGATGATAGTCCTTCTCTCTGGAGCACATTGAAATCTCAGCGTTGTTTTTTTTTTGTATTTCCATTATGTTCAAGAATGTTAAAAAAGAGTAAAGCAGTATGAATGGAATGAATAAAATCCCTGGGAAAACATCTGAAAAAGCCAAATCTGCAAATAATGGATATAGAAAAAAGAGAAGTGCTAGTTAAATATATAGAAACTTAATAAAGTGATAGCAAAAACTTCCCAAACCTTGAGAAAGATATAACTGTCTCTGTATTTGAGGCCTCTCTAGTATTTGGTCTAGATAAGACCAAAGAATACATTTTCACATCATATTATACTTAAAACAATAACAGAATACTGAGAGTTATAAGACAGAAATACTGTAATACCTTATAAATGCAATCGTCTCAAAACAACTACAGATTTCTCAACAAAAAATTTTAAAAGCAAGGAGGACCTGGATAGATGTATTCCAAGCTCTGAAAGAAAGTAAATTTTTTTTGTTTTTATTTTTTTCATATATTTTTTATTGTAATTAATAGAAGGGTTACATTATATTCACCAGATAGAAGGTGCATTACTTCACATACATTGATACCCTTTCTCATGTCTTGGTCCCCATTTCCCCCACCCCCACTCCCACCCCTCATCTTGTTTTCCCCCCTTCCCTATCCAATTTCAAATAACCAAATACAAATATATCCAATATATCAAATAACAAAGTGAGATACTGTAACAATATGAGATAACCAAGAGACAGCAAAAGAGATGAGAGATAACATAGTACATTAAGGACAACAATCGCTCATTATATGGAAGAAAGTAAAATTTAACTCATATTATCCACCCAAGCTAGCATTCATAATTGAATGAGAAAGAAAAACTTTCCATCTCAGGTAAGAAATAGTTTATGACCTCAGAACTATTACTACAGAAGATACTCAAAGGAATTCTACACACAGAAAAGAAAGATGAAGACAATCATGAAAATAAATCTCACCAAGTGAGTACATAAGCAATTGAGCAGGGAAGACTCAAAAACCACAACAAAAAATGGCAAAGATTACTATATAACACTCAATAATAACTGAATATTTATAGTCTTAATTTTATCTAATGAAAAGACACAAAATGGCTGGGCAAGGTGACTCACTCCTTAATCCTAGCTACTCAGGAGGCTGAGATCTGAGGATCGAGGTTCAAAGTCAGCATGAGACTCTTATCTCCAGTTAATCACTAGAAAGTGGGAAATGAGGCTTGACTCAAGCATAGGGTGGTAGCCTTGAGCTGTAGAGCTTAGGGACAATGCCCAGGCCCAGGGATAGGGCAGTAACCTTGAGTTGAAGAGCTCAGGGACTGTGTCTAGGCTTAGAGTTCAAGCCCCACAACTCCTCCCTGCCCCCCTCCCCCCCCACATACAAATAGAGGAACTGCCATACTGCTATCCATAGTGGTTGGACGAGTTTACACTCCCACCAACAGTGCAGTAGTGATCTCTCCTGGCCACATTCCCATAAACATAGAGCTCCCCTATGACCTAGCAACTCCACTACTTGCATTTACCCAAATGTCCACAAACAAGGATATTCTAAACCCACTAGCACAACAATGTCCATTGTACTATTTACCATAGCAAAAACATGGAACCAACCCAAACGCCACTCAGTAGATAATTGGATCAAGAAGATGTGGTATTTATACACAATGGAATTCTATGCTGCCATCAGAAAGAATGGCATCACCTCATTTGTAAAGAAATGGAAAGGCCTGGAAAAAATCATATTAAGTGAAGTTAGCCAGACCCAAAGGATTATAGGCTCAATGGTTTCCCTCATTTGTAATAATTAGTAGAAAACTTGGACTCTCCTAGCAGAGGATTACCATAGCTCAAACCCTAGATACATAAAGGCCATAGAGGATGAGGCTAAATGAAAGGACCCTCAGGATGTGTAAACAAGAGCTTTATCTTGTGTGATTGTTCTTAATGTAGTATGTTATTTCTTTTCTCTTTAGTTGCCCTGGTTAATCTCATATTTCTACTGTATCTGACTTTGTTATCTGGTATATTGTATATATGTTTATTTGTTTATATGAAATAGGAAAGGGAAGGGGGAAACAAGAGGATTGGGAGGGGTGGGGGAGGAAAATGGGGACAAAAACATGAGAGGGGTTGTCAATGTGTGAGAAGTGATGTACCCTCTGGCGAATTGAACTGTGACCCCTTTATACAATTTAAAAAAAAACTTATTAAAAAAAACCACAAAAAGGACACAGACTGGTAGACTCGACCAAAAGATAAGAACCAATCACGTGTTTCCTATCAGATTTATCTGTTATTGTCAAATAATTTAAATTGATTTTTTAAAATTAATAATAGACATTTATTTCTTATTATTCCAGAGGGTATGGATTTCAAGTTCAAGGCTCCAGGGGACTAACTGTTTGGTAAGGGCTTGTTCTCTTCTTCCAGAAGAAGAGGAAGAAGGGGCCCTTCTAGCAGAAGGGGACATAGACTCTATAAGTCACAAGGGGGACAATAGAGGGCCTTTTGCTCCTTCCTATGATTTTATATTTATTTGCTTTTAAAATATATTTTATTTTTTTATTGTAATTAATAACATATATACAATATACCAGATAACAAGATAAGATACTGTAACAACACGAGAATAACTAAGGGACAACAAGAGATGAGAAATAACAGTACATTAAGAACAACAATCACACATTATATGGCTTTTGTTTCCATATCTTAGAGGTCCTTTCATTTAGCCTCATCCTATATGGCCTTATGTATCTAGGTTTTGCCCTATTGTAAACCTCTGCTAGGAAAGTCCAAGGTTTATACTTAAATTGATTTTTTTTTTCTAAAAAAGCCTATTTGTTGGTTGTGGGGCTTGAACTCAGAGCTTGGGTGCTGTCCCTGAGCTCTTATGCTCAAGGCTAGCGCTCTAGTGCCACAGCCCCATTTCTGTTGTTTGAGTGGTTAATTGGAATGTCACTGGGACTTTTTTTGTTCGTGCCAGCTTTGAACTGTGATCCTCAGATTTCAGCTTTCTCAGTAGCTAGGATTCCAGACATGAACCACTCGTGCCTGGTTAAATTGAATGTTTTAAATATTTGTAATTTCCATCTTTAATTTCACCTCCCCACATGTCCATGATTTTTATTTTTATTAAGTTCTGAAATAGTGTTAATACCCCCAAACAATCTTCCTTTTCATTGTGCTTATTGTATCCTTTTAAGAACTGAGTTGCTTTATATCAGAGATAATGAATGAGGAATTACTTTGTCTTCATTGAATCATTGTGTTTTCCTTGTAGATTTGGTTCTTCGTTTTTTTGAGATTCTGTTCCATGTATGATGTTCAGTGTCTTGCATGCCTCTTTAACTGACATGTTTGCGCTATTATTTTAGGACTTCTTATCTTGCTTATAATTTGATTTGGCAGTTGTGTACATATATTCTCTTTGGTCTGATACAAGGGCAGTAATTTGCGAGGAAACTGCTTTTTTTCTGCAACCTTCAGTTTGAAAGATGTTCTCTTCAGTTTTAAATAGCCTAAGAAAAACACTTGTCTTTTTGTGCAGACAGGCTTTATTATTAGCCTCCAACTTTTGATCCTTCTGCTTCCATGTCTCAAGAGATGTGTCAGCTTGCCCTACAATATACAATGCACTTCTTGCACTTGCATTTTGATCAGAGAGAGAGAGAGAGACAGACAGACAGAGACAGAGAGAGATAGAGAATGTGATTACATTTTCTACACCCACTTACCCTGCCTCACCTTAGAACTAGTCCATTACTCTTCTGTTAAGGGAACAAAGAAGCAAATGTTCATTCATTTAAGGTATAAATGAAGATTTTTTTTCAGACTGTGATCTCAAGGCTGATGTTTCTTCACAGGGTGGTAATCATCAAAAGGGAATGACTAGAAGTGTGCCCCTCCACTCTACTTCAAAATGTTGTGTCCAAAAGAATATCCTTAGCCGATTCTTTATAAGCTAGAGCCTTTGGTATCTGGTTGCCTGTTTCTTTCTTTGAGTCACTTAGCAGAGGAAGAAATTATGTATTACAGCTTGAATTTTGTTTGATTATCTAAGAAGCCTGATAACTATTCCACACAGAAAAGATGCGTGAGGGGTGTTTTAATGAACCCATTCAGCAAAGGAACGAAAAGTTTCCAGGGCTCCTTAGAAATGACCTTATAGATGTAAAAATGTTAAATGGACTACAGTAATTTATGTCTATTTCCTTTCATTTTAGACTGTTTTTTATTCTGCTAGAGTTTCCTAAATATAAAGCTAATCAATTCAGTAAACAAACATGTAAGTGTATTAATTTACCATACAGTACATGATTTGAAACTAAAATGTGAAAAGTTCTTGGGAAAAGATCAAGGCTCTCTCTCTGTTCAGAACAACTGTGTAGAACATTGCTTTCTAAGTGGAAGAATATTTAAAGCACACTTATGTTTGCTCTGTAGTAGGTATGGATTTTGTATTACTATATAAGGTTTCCTTTAGATTAAAAGCAATGTTTTAGTAATTCAACTTTTAAAGTCTGCTTCTCTTGTTTTTGCTTTTTGTTTTTTCAGAGGGAAGCACACTCATCATAGAAGTCATCAAGGGCTTAAAACATGCCCACACAAAGATTTAAGCCAAAATAAAATTCAATACTGCTATCATGGTTTATGGGAATCCAAAGGCCAGGCAAATGGATCTGGTAATTCTGATATGTCCTAGCTCTCCAATTCCTTTAGAAAGCTATTTCTCAAGCTTTTAGATGTTTACTTTCCAAGGAAACGTTGCCCCTCCCATTTATTCACTTAACTCATATGGTCTGTAGCTTAAAAGCTCTGCAAAGAAAATGGTCTTTCACATATAGGGCACTTGACTGGCTGCAAATTGTGCACATGGGGCAAAATTCTCCTTTGTTGTTGACAGATCACAGTGGTCCCTCTGCATTATGAATCTTTTCCTACTTTCCCAGAGCCATTTTCTCCAGACAGTTATATGTTTGTTCTCTACCTCCACTGGACACCGGGGCATTTATTTGTAAGATTATGACAAGATTTAATGTCTTGGTATTTTTTTTTAAATGTTCAGCACAGCTAAGAAGTTTTGTTTATGTGTTTTTTTTCTTTTTAGTCTATACTGCAGTGTTCTTAGGTAGAACGCGCAGAACATTTCTGTTTTTAGTGTCTGTATCTTATTTGCTGTCATCTTCTCATTTCAGGGTTCTTTTACTATCCTGAACATAAGTATTACCCAGGATGCCTATTTAAATATAGCAACAGCAGCCATTAGAAGTTATAACTCATATATCCTTGAGAAGGACTTATAAATTTAGATTTTTAACAAGTCTCCCAGCTAATTCCAGGGAAAGCTGGCTATTAGAATCACTTCTTTAGACCTTGAATAACAGAGATTCCAAGGTCTAAAGTAGTATATGTTCTAATGAGCATTGTCTTTACTGACTCCCTCCTGTTTCAGTCTTTTCTCCTTGCTCACATTTGAGTCGTTAAAATGTAATTCTGAGAAAGGTGATAGGTCACTTTCCTTGTTCAATAAAGGTATAGGTGGGGGGCATGAGTTACGACTCCAGTGTCTAATATTGGTAGATACCCTATATTAAATATGCCTGGAAGGAAGTGTTAAGGTTTTACTTTACTCTATAGCCATCAGAAACATTAAATCCTATGAGTCTTGGTAAATTATTAAGCAATTATTGATTTTGTTGTGGCAAACATCAAGATGTATTGACTTTCACCCTACTCAATAGTTTCCAAAGGCATAATAAATCTTGATGTTTATTGAAACATTCGTTTTGATCTCAGTGTGTGTGTGTGTGTGTGTGTGTGTGTGTGTGTGTGTGTGTGTGTACATATATCTTGATACTCAGATATGTAGTTTTTACTCCTCCTTTTTAACATCATTATGAAAGACTATTTCCCCCTAAAGATTCTATTCATGTTTTGAATAGGATTCATTATTTGTTCATCGGTTCTTTTCTTTTTAATGTTTAATCTTACTCTTTTTTTTCCTTCCTTGATAATTGGGAGAGAAACCAAGGTTTGAGAAGGAATCTATTTGCCGTTAAGGAGCAAGTTGGGCATTCATTTTCTTAAAGAGCTTGTGATTAATTGCAAAGTAAATATGCTTCTGCTATCTATCTATGCCAGGTTTCAGTAGAATAACAAGAAAGTTGAAGACTTTCACTCTCCAGTCTCTTCAAGAATGCTTTATACAAGACCAATGCAAAGTTATGAACTACCTCTGAGAATCCATCTAATTTAACCCTACTTTTTTCAGTTTTGTGGTAGACATAAGTAGAAAGCTCAACTTCCACGCAGATCAAGCAATTAGGAGATGCATTTAAGTGAGTATGACACAAAGACTAAAAGCTCTGTTACTGCCTATTTTAGTAGCAACAGAAGTTTATTGTTAGTTTTCTCTTGAATATTTGAATTATTTCTGGATGTCAATTAGTACACTAGAGGCCAGTATTTGAACCTTATTGGATGTCTGGTTCTCTGATTTCCTCTTTAGTCGTAGACAGTTTACCTAATTTAGTATATGGTTCTTCAGTTCTTTTTTTTTTTGCCAGTCTTGGGCTTGAGCTCAGGGCCTGAGCACTGTCCTTGGACTTTCTCAAGGCTAGAGCTCAACCACTTCAGCCTCAGCACCACTTCTGGCTTTTTTTCTATGTATGTGGTACCAAGGAATCGAACCTATGCCTTTGTACATGCTTGGCAAGCACTCTACCAGTAGGCCAAACTCCCTGCCCCGGTCCTTCAGTTTTTAACTTTGTTCTGGGTTTGTCTTTGTAGTTTGAACTCAGAGCCTTGTATTTGCTTGGCTAGTACTCTCACTTAGCTAGCCCTCCAGACCCAGGTTTCTCTGGTTACTTTGGAAGATGGACTGTCTGGAAGATGGACTCTCAACTGATTTTTCGGTCTGGGCTCACTTTGAGGTGCAATCTCTGGATTTTCACCTAAGCCTTCTCATTACCTAAGATTATATGCATAAGCCACTGCTGCCTCATTGGCTCCAAGTTAACTTAGCTGAGATTCCTGAAATAGTATCTACTCTGTGACTAGCAAAAAATGGAGGTAGCGCCCATGGAATCAGTGTGTTTCTTTCTACTAGAAATGTGCATTTCATTTAGAAAGTGGGCATCTTGTAGGCACAATTGGGAATAGAGAAAATTTCCAGCTTGTGTGTGTGTGTGTGTGTGTGTGTGTGTGTGTGTGCACGCACGTGTGTGCATGTGTTCATGTGCATGCATGCTGTCTTGCAGATGCTTATTTGAGGCTCATTAGAAAGCAATAATTCTCTAGGAAGCAATTTGGCAAGGTTGCAGTTCTCAAGGGGAATTGCAAGTCTGTTAACAGGCTGAGCACTGAGCAGTGACTCCCCATCTCATTCCCAGGGGACACAATGGTCAAGAAGAAAGAAAGATGTTGCAAAGATGCCAAGAAAGATTATTATTAATATTTTCATGAAGATCAATGCTTCCTAGGGTCCCATAGACTGGTCCCAAGGGAGAAAATGTGAGGGTGAAAAAAAATTGGTTTGGAAAGCAAAACAGAATTTACTGAAAGCTGTTGAATGGGAGAAGGCTGGGGGAAAGGGAAATAGGAAAAGTGAGGGCAAGCCTGGGGCCAATGTGGCTATGGTACTGTATGTACATGTGTTGAACACCATAGCAACCTCCTTTGAACTAGTAACAATCACTTAAAAAACAAATGACAGCAGCAGGCCCTTGTGACTTAATGACTGTTAATCCTTGCTACTCAGGAGGCTGCGATACAAGGATCATTGCTTGATAGTCTAGCCTGGACAGGAAACAACTCAGAAAAAGCCAAAAGTGGCTTCAGTGGTAGAGAGAGGTGTCCTTGAGCCAAAGAATCACAGGGCGTGAGTTCTAAGTCCCAGCAATGACACAAAATAAAATAAGTAAATAGAATGACAGGAAGGCAAAAGAGGTCTCCTCTGTGGTTGGGTTACTAGTAGAAGGGAGAGGAAAACAGAAAAGGTAAAGGTAAGTAAGTACATAAATTAGTTACTGTACATATGTGCAAAATGGAACAGTGGTGTTTGTTGAGATTGGTTTGGAAAGTTGGCAGGGCAGAGTGGGGAGAGTGATAGGCTGAGTCTGGAATATTCTGTGCATATACAGATGTGTCAGAATGAGACTTCTTTGTAGGACTAATTGATCCCAATAAAATACAGAAGAGAAAGGTAGGAAACTGATGTAACAGAGGCAAAAAGACAATAACCTAGTACAGTTTGGGGGAATAGTGACCTTCAAATGCTTTTCACAGTGCTTAATGCCAGTGTGGAGAAAGTAGCAGTTCCCACGCTGTTAATGTGTATTCAGAGCTAAGCTAAGAACTTAAAAAAATGAGACTTTCATGTTCAAAAAAATTTTTTTGTCACTATACTGTGGACCAGTATGATTCCTTACAAAATACCTCAACATGATTTCCAAACACTACATGAGATAGAAAGAAAAGTTATTTTGAAGTTAAATATACAAATTTTCGTGAAGCTTACATAATCAAGCTAGCCTT
This sequence comes from Megascapheus bottae, assembly GCF_031878675.1. Lineage (NCBI taxonomy): Eukaryota > Metazoa > Chordata > Mammalia > Rodentia > Geomyidae > Megascapheus > Megascapheus bottae. Next base: position 95,156,785 of record NC_143509.1, read on the forward strand.
TATGCTTTTGCATTCTATAATAAAGGGGAATTATGTTTAAAGCACTTCAGTTGGATATATTGCTCCTGGAGAATAGAGGAATAGATAGGAAATTGTCATTTTTAAAAATTCTTTCTTTTTCATTTTATATTTCAAAACTTTTGGTTATAGAACCTGTTTGTACAAAGGCTATTTTATTTTTTCCCTTGAATGTCTACAGGGGTCAGGAAGAGAGATGTGAGAATGTGATGCTAGCTTTCTTGCAAGGGGCCAGCAAAGGCCATTTTCCTCATGGTTACTGATCTAATCTGACGTGAATGTTCAAGGATGTGGGTGTTTTGTGAAAGATGCAAAGCTGCTCTTATCTTTCACATGTCTTGCTCATAGTTGATGAAATGTCACACACTGCAGCTTTGTCCCATCCTTAGCTGTCATATGTTTTGACTTCTCATTTCTGAGTTATAGCTAGCAAGTTAGCCTCCGTTCTAAGTTTAGAAAAAACTCAGTCATGTTTTGATTTTTTTTTTTTTGGTCAGTCATGAGGCTTGAACTATGGGCCTGGGCGTTGACCCTGAGCTCTTCAGCGCAAGGCTACCCTTCTACCCCTTGAGCTACAGGGCCACTTCTGGTTTTTCTGGTGGTTAATTAGAGATAAGAGTCTCATGGGCTTTGTAGTACCCGGGCTGGCTTTGAACTACCTTTGAACCATGATCCTCAGATCTCAGTTTCTTGAGTAGCTAGGATTACAGGCGTGAGCCATCGTACCTGGCTTTGATTTTTGATTTTTTTTTTTAGCATGTACATTCTAAATTCATTTGGAATATGTCTTTGAATATGCTCTGATGGATGAACCACAAAGTTCTGGTTTTTCAGATGATTAGTTATTCCAATATTATATATTAAAATCTCTCCTTACCACCATAAATTCAAGTATCATTATGATCAAGGGATTTGTAAATTCTCACATAATGGAGATCTATTTCTGGAATTTAATTGTTTTTAAGTGTTTCATATTTATTCCAAGTTTTCTAATATTTTTATTGTCCGATAAGGCTTTCCTACTTCAAACATTTCCTAGATTAATTATTGGATAATCAATATATATGAATTAAAATTATTTTTTCACATGAATATTAATATTAGCTTATCTAGTTCTAGGCCAGACTTCTTTCAGTGTTCTTATTGAGATTATTTATGAATTAGCTTAGAGGAAATGCCATCTTTACTGCATTAAGATTTCTTATCTAACACTTAGTATATCTTTTCACTTATTCAATTCTTCATGTCATTTTTTTTTTTGTGCATCATGTGGCTTGAACTTGGCCTGGGTACTGTCCCTGAGCTCTTCAGCTCAAGGCTACCTCCATGCCCCTTGAATCACAGCCCCACTTCTGGTGGTTAATTGGAGATAGGAGTAGAATTTCAGGTTCTTTTGTGTCCAGACTGGCTTTGAACCTTGATCCTCAGATCTCGGCCTCCTGAGTAGCTAGGATTACAGGCATGAGACACCACGCCCCACTCATACCACATTTTTATCATGTTTTATACACATTTCTTATTGGATTTATTCCTTTACATTTTATCCTTTTCAGAATTATTTTCCAAGTACTGTTTATCTATCTATCTATCTATGTATATATACACAAAGACTATTGCTATCTGTAAAAATTACTTATTTTCTCTCATATGATAGGCCACTGTGTTAGCAATGATCTCACAGGGCATAAAGTGGTCCAAAGTCTGCTTGAAGTGAACTTACGGACTATTAGACAGACTAGATGACAGCAGCAACTATTGTACAATTACTAGTTGTAATAAAGGTTTTGAAAATCATTTAGTGTCACTTTATTATGAACAGTAGAGAAAAATTACTCAACTGCATCTTATCTACCCACGCTGTATAGCATTTGAAAGTTTGGTTCATGCCTTACTGATTCCTAGATTTCCAGAGCCCAACACCATGTCTAGGAGACAAAGGCACCAATTATTTAGGGAGCTGAACATAACTGATCTCATGAAAACTCTGAACATTGAAACAAACATTCTCTGTTGTTATGACCAAGACTATTTCAAGTCCATAGGAATCACTGGTTTTACAGCCCATAATTTCCAACCAATTTCAAATGAAATTAATCATTTTTTTTGCCAGTCCTGGGGCTTGCCAGTCCTGAGCACTGTCCTTGGGATTTCTCAAGGCTAGAGCTCTGCCACTTGATGGAGATAGGTTAGCTGAAATGAATGTTCCCCAAACATTGTGCCAATGTTCAGCTTAGATTATTGAGGCTTATTAGAGGTGGTATATTCTTCCAGTCATAGGTATTAAGATTTATACCTTTAATAACAAGGAAAGCCAGAGAATGCTATAATAGACACATCTATTTATGTGTATAAGCTTCTTATTGGTTTATTTTCTATTTCCAAATGCTAATAAAAGGTAAGTAAAGATGAGTGTTTGTTGCATTTATAGGTATTTATAGTCAGTGTTGCTCTGGAGAGAGTTTAGATCATCTTCCAGAAATACACACAATACAGCAGAGTCACAAGCATTCAACGAAGAAAAATGGGATACAATAACAAACTTAGAGACTAATAACAGATTTACAGTGAGTAGGTCCAAATTTTGGCTTTCCTATCTATTAGAAAACATGCTGAGCATTAGCTTGATTTACAGTGCAATTAAGATTAAAAACAACTTTCTAACAATAGCATTATGCATTCAATGCTTCAATACATCCAATGCGTCCTTGGTTATAGGTGACACTAAGGTTTTTAAGTGAAATAATTCAATCCTTGCAACAACCTGATGGGGATGGGAACCAATTCTATTCTATTTAATAGAACAACTATTACTAATCTTGTGCTAAGACAAAATGAATCAGGCACTCTTATCAAGAGGACACTGCAATATAATGAAGAACTGTACACAATCTGCACAGTGGATTCAATCAGAGTGATTCTATAAGGTGGCCAATATCCACTCTGGTATGAAGCTGACTGGCCTGGTTTAGTTCAGGGGTAAATTTTATAGAGTATGTAGAAGAGTTTGGTTTAGACAAGTTTTTCTTTAAAAAAATGTTACATCTACCAATTAAGCAATAAGTGGTGATTTGGAGATGGTTTCAGATTTGGAATAAAAAAAAAAAAACCTGACCCAGGCTGCTCTTGATCTATAAGCATAATTAGGAGCCTTGTTTTTCCTCCTAAGGACCACTGCAGAGAAATGAAATAAGATGTCATACTCAGGTTATGCTAAGAAAACAACCTTCTCAATTAGAGTGACTTTGTTGGGGAAAAAACTGCTTTCAAATTCATGCAAGGCTTGACATTTTTGTCTGCTACTTCTTCTCCACTGTGGAGATGTGTCTAGAATGAATGACCTTCAAGATCAACATAATGAGAGAAAAAAGTCATTTTAGTAGAGGAACTGCCACTTTTCCTTGTCTCAAATGTGTCTGTGGATGAGTGTCAGCTTCATAAATGCGTGGATTTGTACGCACACATAAATAGTTGGTGAGTGCCAAAATTCAGGAATTGTGCCTTACAAAGGTAAAGCTCGCTCTTTCTGATTTTACTTAAGATTTCCATTCCATTCCGTTCTCTTAAAGACATCTGGTATCCTGAAACCAGGGTCCTCAGGATGCCAAATTGTCCCTCTTCAAATAGTTGGCTCTTGGCTAAAGGAAGCAGAGGGGAGGTGTGATGAAGCAGAGAGAGGAAGGGGAAGGGACTTCTCTCAACTGTCACTTCCCACGTCTCTCGTTCACTCTCCTCTTCATTTCCCAGTCTAGTCATGCCTCTTAGCTGTCAGTGACAAAGAGATTGAAGAGTAGAGAAAGAATCTATTCTATGGCACTGAAGGAGCCTTAGCACTTGTTTTTCCTTCGATTGCTTTTTTTGTCCTTTAATAAACATTTCCCTTCTGAAGATATTTTAGCAGCGTCCACGGGCCTGTTAGGAGTAGACTTTGTGCACCTAGAGAAACACACCCTATGGCACCTGTACTTCAGAGTTTCTCCAGGAGCACCACAACCCATAAAGTGATAAAAACAGAGTGCTAAGGTGGAAATAAAAGGAGAAGTGAACACATAGATGTCTTAGTGCTTGACTGAATGGAACACCCTGGCCTTTCACCCAATGTGAAGAGATGAGTCAACTTTCTTAGAGGTGTAAGATGTTAAGGTGTGCTAAAAGGCTTGATTGACAGCAGGCGGGGCCATTGGGAGTTGGTGTCTACTTTGGGAAGGTGGGCTTTGTGGGGAGGATGCAGCTCATTGGATGTCCTCCAAGGCGGTCTCTTGTCACCAGCCTCTCCTGATCTCTCTCTCTTCTTCCAGCAATGGAGAGGTGAACAGCTCTTTGCCATCTCTGCTTTATCACAGGCATGACACACTGGAGTCAGGTGACTGGATGGAGATTTCTGAAAGCATGAGCACAAATCTTTCTTTGCTTGCGTTGTTTTTCTTACTTTTATTTTCCACAGCAGTGGAAAGCTGCTAATGCAGAAAGCAAGCTACAGCAAGGCCTGTATTTATAGTAGCATTATTCACTATAAACAAATGTACATGCTCATGCACAAACGAAAGGATAAAAAAGTAGTATATCATATACACAGTAGAATTTTTTTTTACTCAGCTGTTAGATAAGGATAAAATAATATAGGTTTTTTTTCTCTTTTTGGTGGAAAATGGAGAAACTGGAGAATGTCATGTTACACGAAATAGCTCATTCTCTCAAAGTATCACATTGGCTTCATTAGTTGAAGCTAGGGAAACCAACCAACCAATAAATATAAACACAAAGCAATAATAAAGTTATGGAAGTCAAAGGGACACTAGGGAGGTAGAAGAAGAGGAAAGAAGGGATGAGGAAGGAAAGAAAAATAATAGGCTTAACATGACTAAATACATTTTATGCATGTGTAGAACTATCATAATGAAACCCTATATGTAAATAACAGAACATTATTTGAAACGAAGGAGAATCTGCTTTTCAAAGAAAAAGTAGGGGAGATGTAGGATTAAGGATCTTATCACTTCATGTCCAGAGTATCTCTCCTAGCCTTTGACAATTTCTCTCCTACTTGGAGACCCGAATCTTGATCTGTGTTTTCTCAGCTCTGTCCCTCATGTCTTTCCCCTCCCCTCTGGGGCAGGCACACAGGGTAGGGATAGAAATCCCTTCCGTGGGGGTTAGGGATTTAGCTCAGTGGAAGAGCCCTTGCCTGGCAAGTGTGAGGGCCTGAGTCTGGTCCTCAGCTCTGGAAGGAAAAAAAAAAAGGAAATTCCTTCCTGGGCTTGGGGCTGCAGGTGCATGTCTGTGTAGCTGGTACCCTAAATTAGTACGAGGACGAGGATGAGATCTTAGTTTTTCATAGAAACTTTATGGCTTGGAAAAATACTATGTTATTCTCTGTTGAGTATATGGTACATGCTTTATGATGTAAATATAGTTTTGTAATATTAGTTTATGGTGATAACATAATTAAGTCTTAGATGAATTGTGGATCTAAATGATTATTATTGAGACTGCTGTCTCCGGCTCTTCAACTCAAGGTTAGTGTTGTACCTGCTCTCATTTCTTTTTTGTAGGTCATAGGACTTGAACTCTGGGCCTGGGCGCTGTCCCTGAGCTCTTCAGCTCAAGGCTACCACCCTACCCCTTAAGCCACAGCTTCACTTCCCATTTTCTAGTGGTTAATTGGAGATAAGAGTCTCACAGTCTTTTAGTGCCTGGACTGGCTTTGAACCTCCGATCTCAGCCTCCTGAGTAGCTAGGATTACAGGTGTGAGCCACCAAATCCTGCTTTATTCTGATTTTTTTCTTAATTATTCCTTAATTCCAAACCTCTGCTTTTTGACTAAAACAGTTCTGAATCTTTATTACTTAATTCACGAAGATAAATAAGCATATCCCCAGCAGGGTAAAATGTACTTCCTAGTGGGTGACTGGGAACATTTTATTAATTTGCTTTTAAGTCATTACAATGAAGTCCATTAAAGTGTTTTAACGGATTCACTGACCCCTATAAAATGGGAAATGATGGCTAATTTTTATCACTTGTGTAAACAAACCATACCATCATAATGAATGTGCAGCTAGAATTAATCTCAAACAGAAATCCTTCTTGCCACACAAAGAAGACTATGTGAATGTCTTGCAGAATTTTATCAAGAGGTAGATTTCTCTGAAGGCAGTTTACATTTACATTCAATTGCTTTTGTGCTCTCTGCCATACATTTAGATTCCTGTTCTTTTTTCCATATATTTTTATTGTAATTAATAGGTTACATTATATTCACCAGATAGAAGGTACATTACTTCACATACATTGGTACCCTTTCTCATGTCATGGTCCCCATTTCCCTCTCCCCCCCTCCCACCGCTCATGTTGTTTTCCCCCCTTCCCTATCCAATTTCAAATAACCAGGTACACATATATCCAATATATCAGATAACAAGGTGAAATACTGTAACAATATGAGATAACCAAGGGACAGCAAAAGAGATGAGAGATAACATAACATAGTACATTAAGGACAACAAACACTCATTATATGGCTTTTGTTTCTATATCCTGGAGGTCCTTTCATTTAACATCATACTATATGGCCTTATGTATCTAGATTTTGTTCTATTGTAAATCTCTGCTAGGAGAGCCCAAGGTTTCTACTGATTATGACAAATGAGGGAAACCATTGAGCCTATGTTCCTTTGGGTCTGGCTTACTTCACTTAATATGATTTTTTTCTAAGTCTTTCCATTTCTTACAAATGGGGCAATGCCGTTCTTTCTGACAGCAGCATAGAATTCCATTATGTATAAATACCACATCTTGTAGATCCACTCATCAACTGAGGGACATCTGGGTTGGTTCCATATCTTTGCTATGGTGAATAGTGCTGTAATGATCATCGTTGTGCTAGTGGATTTAGTATGTCCTTGTTTCTGGATGATTGGGTAAATGCCAAGTATTAGAATTGCTGGGTCATAGGGTGTTGCTCCTGTCCGGGGCAGCAACACGGGAACGGGGAGGGACACACAGGGCCAGCCTGTAGTCCCCCGGGAGCCGAGCCAGATGGTAAGTGTCGAAGACCCAGCCCTCCCCCAATCACCGGGGAAGAAAAAACCACGCTGAGTCAGAAGCAGTGTTAACCATGAAAGCGCATCAGATCTCTCTGCTGATCTCTGCTGATCTCAGATGCTCTCCGATGCTCTCCTCACTTTATTGCGTCAGAGAATTAGTTATATACTGTTAGGGTAGGAGAAGGTGGGCACTGGGAAGCTAGCCACTAGGAAGAGGGCCTCTGTGCTACCACTAAGGGTCTGGGTGGGGCTTTCAGGTACTGGGCAGGACAGGTGCAGGAAAGCGCGGGAGACTTGAGCTGCTGCGAGACCTGCGAAACTGCGGGGGGCGGGGGGGGGGGGGTCAATTGAGTCACGTACACAGAGATGCCTTAAGAGAGGTATGCAAAAGAACCGAATGCCTGGTCAAAGCCCTTTAATTGCAGCTGAGCCAGAATCAGGCTTCAGGGATGGAGGCTAGGCCCCAACAATAGGGGAGCTCTTTAGTTTTTTGAGGAACTGCCATACTGCTTTCCATAGTGGTTGAACAAGTTTGCACTCCCACCAACAGTGTAGTAGTGATCCCTCCTGGCCACATCCCCTCCAGCATCTGTTTTTAGATTTCTTGATCCTGGCCATTCTAACTGGAGTGAGGTGGAATCTTAGAGTTGTTTTGATTTGCATTTCTTTTATGGCCAGAGATGTCAAGCATTTCTTCATGTGTCTATACATTTAGATTCCTGTACTTTTTTTTTTTTTTTGCCAGTCCTGGGCTTGAACTCAGGGCCCGACCACTGTCCTTAAACTTTCTCAAGGCTACTCTACCACTTAAGCCTCAGCACCGCTTCTACCTTTTTTTTTTTTTTTTTTAATGTATGTGGTACCAAGGAATCAAATCCCGGTCTTCATGCTAGGCAAGCACTCTACCATTAGGCCAAACTCCCAGCCCACATTTAGAGTCTTGAAAGAAAAAAATACCTGACTTGTATGCCAGTTGGGCACACAGGATTCGGCTTACAAAAGTCATTAAAATCATTCCTTGCTTTCTGTCAGGCAAATTAGAATATGTCTTGCAGCTTTATCCACTCAAGGAATGAGTTTCTAAGGTGATCATTAGTAACTAATTTTATTATCTAACAACACTTTCTGTCAGGACTTTCATGTCTAACAAACAATGGTACTGAAGTGCCTCTTACCATTTTTTTTCTTTTTTTAAACTTCAAGGAACAAGCTAAACAATTGCTACAATTTTTCATAAAAAGTTTATAGTTGTAACTTTTCATTAAACTTATCAAATTAAGTTTGCATTTTGCTCTTTTTCTATTTTGAATTGCTTTCTTAAAAAAATGAAACATCTCTCATTTGCTACTTCTTCCTGTTTCTCAGCCAGGACTACATTTATTATCCTCCCATCTGTAGGCAAGATGCCATCCAGAGAGAATTCTGTAGAATTTGACAGCAGGAATTTTAAAAACAAGAGTCCTGTTGGAGGGAATTTCTGTAAAAGTCGACTGTAGAGAGAGACCATTCATCTAGAATACTAAAAAACTGTGATTAAAAGAAGGTCTACAGTTTGCCCAGGGAAGAGGCAAGTAAAATGACAGGGGCTAAACAGACGTTTTTTAAAATCAGTGTTATTCAACAGAAAGAATTGAAAGAAGACTTCCTATGAAAACAAAAGCCATTCTGACCCCCTAAGGAAAAAATTGTGTGGAGGCAGACTACATGCAGCCCATAGATTAATGGCCCATCTCTTGGGTGAGCTAAGGGGAAAGACAGGTGCAGGAGGCTCCCAAGAAACCCATAATGAGCTGAATTTATGGTGCTGTGCAAGTCTGAGGACATTTATTAGTAAATAACAGGAATGGTGTGGTAATGACCTGATCACAGGCCTATAATCAATCAGAATCTGGTGTCTGTGTGCAATCCTCCTGGGAGATTGTTAGAGAAAATAACTAAGACCAGTCACTGACTCATTGGTGCCCGTCATTGACTTACAGGGGACAGATATTCGCTATCTACACAGAGAAGCTGTGGTTATTAAGAAATACTCCTTCCTCTTGTGGTCTCACTTCAGAAAACAACACAGATACGGGCAGATCCTCATTTCATTGCAAATATTTGGGAACCGTTAACAAGAGAAAATGTTATTCTTTTATCAGGGGTTTTAATGATATCTAAGACAAGCAATCTACTTATGAATCCAATGTGTTTCTGTAATGTATTTACAAGATACACTTTAAAGTCTTAGCCTCAGATATGAATAGGTCTATGATTTTGTGTATAAGCATTTAAAATAATAGCCTCAAAATTAAGTTATTTGTCAGGCACTGGTGGCTCACGCCTCTAATCCTAGCTACTCAGGAAGCTGAGATCTGAGGATCATGGTTCAAAGCCAGCCTAGGCACAAAAGTCTGTGAGACTCACCTCCAATTAATCACCAGAAAACTGGAAGTGACACGGTGGCTCAAGTGGAAGAGCATTAACCTGGAGCTGAAGAGCTCAGGAACAGCACCCAGGCTCAGATTTCAAGCCCCATGACAAACAAACAAACGAAACAACAACAACAAAACAAAAAACAAAAGCAAAGCCCAACTTATTTTTTAAATTTTCAAAAGGTTATTATACAGCTGATTACAGGGGGGTCTGGGATTTCATGGTGGGTTCTGGTGGACCTCTCCTCTCCACCGGCACCCAGTACCCTTTTCTCTGTATTCTCCTCGTGTGGATTTTCCTTGTGTGGCTGGAGAGAGATGAGTGAACTCTTAAAATTTTCTCACAAGGCTATGAATCGCATCACAGTTCCTCCCTTATGACTGCACACAGCTTTAATTGGCTCCCAGAGGTCTTGTTTGTTGGTGGTGTAGGGTTTCATTCTTTCTTTCTTTTTTTTCTTTTGCCAGTCCTGGGCTTAGGCTCAGGGCCTGAGCACTGTCCTTGGACTATCTCAAGACTAGAGCTCTACCACTTGAGCAACAGCACAAATTCTGGCGTTTTTCTATATATGTGGTACCAAGGAATTGAACCTGGGTCTTCGTGCATGATAGGCAAGCACTCTACCACTAGGCCAAACTCCCGGTCCCAGGGTAGGCTTTCAACACAGGAATCTGGAGGAATCTTGAGTTCAGTCTGAAGCATTCAGTCTGAGTAAGCACACAGATTCCTGCTGCCTATCTCTAGCTCTCATAAGAACTTTCAGGGCAGAGACAGCTTGTTATGTCAGCGTTTTTCCTGTTTCTGCTTCCTTTTGGGGGAACCCATCTCAAGCTTGGAGTACAGTGTTGTAAAAACCTAGATCTTCTAGACTGGAGGATTTTCAGGCCAGGTTTTCCTTGTGGGCTTTAGAATTCAGTGGATGACACTGTAATACCGGCAGAGACCATTGGGTGGCAGCAGCCTACGAGCGCCTTGTCCTGTCTGGCAGAGACTGGAGACCCCTGCCAGGGGGAGAGGCACGTTATTTGCTATTCATCTTTATAAAGCAGGGCTTACTACTCCTTCTTGCTTTGAGTGGAAGTTCTGAAAATGTTTGTTTTGTGGTGCAGCCCTCATTAGCTCCAAAAGGCCAACTTTTATAATGTTTTATTCTGACTCAGTGGGAATCTCTGCTGGTGTGAAATGTTCTTCTTTCTGTTTTTTTTTTTTTCCTTTCTTTTCCCTGCTCTAGTTTTATTCAAACACAGATTGACACATTGAGAATGAAAAGTGTGTTACTTTTCCCTCGAAAACTTTTCTATAATAAGAGACTTGCTAAAACTTCTTGCATGAGACAGATAGAGACAGAGAGACAGAGAGATAGAGACATAGGAAGAGAGACAAGAGAATACCATTTTCCTGGAATCATGGACTTATTATTCATACTTGCACATGTTGGCAGAGTGAAATTTCAATTTATACTGGATGATAACCAACCTTCCTTCCTCCCTCCCTTCCTTCCTTCCTTCCCTCCTTCCTTCTTTCCTTTCTTCCTTCCTTCTTTTGTTCCTTCCTTCCCTCTTCCCTCCCTCCCTCTCTCTTTCCCTCTCTCCATCTTTCCATCCCTCCCTTCCTTTCTTCCTTCCTCCCTACCTCCTTCCCTCTCTTTCTTTCTTTCTTTCTTTCTTTCTTTCTTTCTCTCTCTCTCTCTCTCTCTCTCTCTCTCTCTTTCTTTCTTTTTTTCTTTCTCTTTCTGTTCCTCCCCCTTCATTTCTTCATTTCTTTCCTTCTTTTTTTTTTTGAAGGGGAGTGCAATATTTTTTCTATGTAATTCTATTTCTAAGCAATTTCTCCTAATCAGCATTTCTTTCGTTCGTTCGTTTGTTTTGTGGGTCAAATCTGGGCACTGTCCCTGAGCTCTTCAGCTCAAGGCTACTGTCCTACCCCTTGAGCCTCAGTGCCACTTCTGGATTTCTAGAGGTTAATTGGAGATACCGGTCACATGGTCTTTAGTGTCTGGGCTGGCTTTGAACTGCGATCCTCAAATCTCAGCCTTCTGAGTTGCTAGGATTACAGGCGTGAGCCACTGCACCCAGCTAGAAATGTCCATTTCTTTAAATTTTCTGGGTGTTAGGATCTAGTAACACCCAGAAACAAATTCTAAAATTTCAAGCCAGCTTCTAATTTTTCAAGCATACGTTTTCTCCTGTTTGTTAGAAATGAAAATCAGCTTTGGTCTGGACAGCGATGGAAGGCTGGGGCTAGCTTCATTATTATGTTTTGGTTTAAGTGATTGCATAAGGAGGTTATACTGGAACACGTTCATGTATATGAGACAGGCTGCAGAGAGAGTTTAGACACTTACAGAAAAGAGTTTGGAATTAGATAATGGAGGTTATGAATGGATTTAGATAATGGAGGTTATGAATGTGTCTAAGTTTACATGTGAGATGAAGCTGTTTTTTTTTTCTGGAGTTCACTGGGTGGTGTACAATGTCCACAGGAAGATTTTCTGGAGTCCATGGTGAAGTATGGGACAGTAAGTATTCATGTTTTGTCTCCCTGGTCAAGAAAGAACTCCCATCCATCTCATGCTCAAAAGGGAGAATGGAAATGTTGCCAAAGTTTAGCTGCTACTGCGGCTTCCTCCTCCTCCTCCTCCTCCTCCTCCTCCTCCTCCTCCTCCTCCTCCTCCTCCTCCTCCTCTTCTTCTTCTTCTTCTTCTTCTTCTTCTTCTTCTTCTTCTTCTTCTTCTTCTTCTCTTCCTCTTGTTCTTCATGAAGTATTGGCTTTATGAGTTTGTCTTATTGTTTTCTATATAAAACGTAGGCCTTGGCCAGGTGCCAGTAGCTCATGTCTGTAAACATAGCTACGTAGGAGGCTGAGATCTGGGGATCACAGTTCAAAGCCAGCCTGGGCACAAAAGTCTGAGAGTTTTATCTCCAATTAACCACCAGCAATTGGAATGGTGCTGTGGCTCAAGTGGTAGAATGATAGCCTTGAGCTGAAGAGCTCAGGGACAGCACCCAGGCCTTGAGTTCAAGCCCCACAACTGACAAAGAAACAGACAAAAAAAACAAACCTTAGGACTTTTGTCTTTCATTCATCAATAGTCCTAAAAGTTGGAATGTTTCTTGAGTGACATTAACATTTCCATTTCTTGGCTTGTTTTCTGAGACGAATTCTTCAGAGTTAGTTTATGTGGGCTATGTGAGAGGACCTTGGTTATAATGAGACAACTGCCCTAATTAACTAAACCTGGAGAAATAATTATCTCAGCCCTCAGAGCGGGCTACCTCTGCCCTCATCTGAAGGGCCTGGCAGATGGTGGGAAGGGGGATGATTCATGATGATTTCCTTTGGAGCTTCAAAGAGAATGTTTGTTGGAAGTAGAAAGTTGGCTTTAGTTGGTTTGTCTCTCAGTCTCAGGTGGTGGCCTTCGGAGGTCACTGGGAAGGTGGCAGGGAGGGGCTCTACGTTTCAGGGCCAGGTGCACTCTTTGATTACCAAGTTGACTATTTGATGCTCCTGGTGCCCTCAATTTCACTCTTTTGTCCTCAGAGGAAATGAACATTTTCCTTAGGTGCTGCTCTCTGGCCTCCTCAGTTCAGGCCCCTATCTTCTCCCAGGATTCCCTGTCCTTTTCTTCTTCTTTCAGATAGCCCTCTGTCTGTTCATGGTTCTGTGCAGATCCTGTGCAGAATGCATAGTCGGGTCCTCAGGACATCAGGGTATTTTTCCAGCCTCATCATTATATTTTCCAATGAAAAGTTGAAAACAACATCAACAAGCAAATAAAACATGTAAATGTGTATGTTGACAGTCCTTTTAGCCCATGTGATATTTGTATACCATGCACCTTTATAAGTAGGGGTATAAAACAGCTACCATAAGCTAACATGTTTTTCAGGCAGGAGGTTTGAAAATAAAATCAAATAGCTTTCATAATCTTCTGGAGTAAATTGATTTCCTTTCCCCTTGGCAACTGGCGATGGTGCCACTGCCTAAATACCAAATAGACATGGCAGCAGGTCATTGTCTCAGCAAACCCTTTCTTAAACTGACTTACAAGAAGGAAAATGGAGCTTCAAAGCTAGACTAATGAGAATGACCTAGTTGGGAAAAATGCTAAAGTATCTCCAGTGAAAAACCATTTTAATTCTCACCAGAGATAAGACAAGCCATTTGGACTTCTGAGTACTTCCAATTAACAAGTGAGAGACTCTGATTAAAAAAAAAATCAGGCCCACTGCATAGCAGAGTGTGCTTTGGCATTTTATTTTGAGAAGTGGTTTTAAGTATTTATTATAATAATCCACAGTCTATGGACTGTCTTCAGTATGTCTTTTAACTGTGATAAAGTCTTGAGAAAATGAAGCCTCATTCTAAGCGCTTGTAGTTAAATCTCAATTGGGAAGTAAAATGAGGCCACTCTTTTTTTGATCAGAATGATTATGTTTTCTGATTAATGAAGTGAGAAATAGATCATTTTACTCCATAGAAATTACAATACCCTCCTATAGTACACTATACACAAGGCATTAATTGCTATTAATGGCCTTAATGTGTATCCTAAAGCATCCCGTGTAATTGTTTTCTTCAGTTGCCTTTCTCAGTTTTTCAATTTTTTTCTCGTTATGGAAGAACAACACCCCAGATTTTATGGTAAGGTCTGTTCATGTCACAACTGCAGTTGAATTTCCAATGCTATTTCTTCTGCTGTTTCATTTGGAGATGTTACTCACGCATCCACTATTTAGTTCTTTCTGTTTCTTTCTTTCTTCACAGCTCAGAACTAGCTAAGTGTTAAATTTATTGGCACAACCAGATGAAATGCTCATAGTCCTCTCCTCCCCCACCCTGGATATTTTTGTTTCAGCCAGATTTATTTAATCCATCACCTTGACATTGTAGAAGATGCCCTGGTGACAGGTGCTGAAGAAGTCTTCAGTAGATGGTGACAATCTGCTAATGATCTTCTTAATTAGGAGAGCCAAGCACAGGCAAATCTCTGGGTCCTGATGCATCTGCTTGGACTGTACTGATGCCACTGTAGTTGATGTAATTAGTTCCTGGTCCAAAGCAACAGGAAAGTTAAAATAGCTCTGCCTCTTGGAAGTTTGCTTCAACTCTATGATGTTACAGATGTGGCAAGTTCTTAAGTGAGATTCTTTTTTTTTTTTTTTTTTTTGGCCTGGGCTTAGGCTCAGGGCCTGAGCACTGTCCTTGGGCTTTCTCAAGGCTAGAGCTCTACCACTTGAGCCACAGCACCACTTCTGGCATTTTCCCCCCTATGTACCTGATACTGAGGAATCGAACTCGGGTCTTCGTGCTGCTAGGCAAGCACTCTACTCTACCACTAGGCCAAACTCCCAGCCCTAAGTGAGATTCAGTCCTTCTCCTTAATGATTAATGTTTGGAGTCGCTATGTTGTCCCATGGGCTTTGATGACTCAGAAGAGTTTATTTTGTCAGTGAAATCTATTAGGGTTGCTGGGTTGATACTGTTTTCAGGCACAGCCAAGTCTTGGAATTCAAACTACCTTCTTTGCTTAAGGTTCCTTAGGTCCTGAATGCAATTTTTTTTTCTTGTCAGGTGTGGGGTACAAACTCTGGTCCTGGGCCTGAGTTGTCCCTGAACTCTTTTACTCAAGGCTAGAACTCTACCACTTTGAGCCATAGTGCCACTTCCAGTTTTCTGGTGGTTCATTGAAGATGAGTGTCTCATGGACTCTCTTATCTGGGTTGGCTTTGAACTGTGATCCTCAGATCTCAGCCTCTTGAATAGCTAGGATTACAGCTGCATGCCTGATGCTGTTTTGGATGTATCTTCTGGAACAATCTCATTACCTAGGCCTTCATCTTTGAAGTTTCCCTTGAGGATAATGTAATCCTTTATGAAGTCTTGAGGCATCCAGAGTGAGGCCAGCTCTATCCACATAGGCCTGGAGATTGCCATCTGCAGTTCACAGAGTGCAGCCATCTTCCCCTAAGCAGCTTCGTTCCAGGCTCCCACCTTGTCCTGTAGCTATTTTTGAGCTTCAAAGAAATTTGATCCAAGAAATGTTTTTTGGCTCTAGCTGAATCTTCTTCCCTCTTCTCTGTGCCTGTTCCTGGCCCTCTCTTGTGAATGGGACCACATCATGCCCACACACAAATGACACCTCTGGTATCTCACTCTTCAAATCCCACCAGGGAATCAGCCTTCACCATTTTTTTCCAGTCCATCTGAGCCTGGGGCCTTCCTGAGCTGAGGACTTTCTAATCTGAAAGTCCAACCATACTATATTCAAAACCTCCAATGACAGATAAGTGAGAATGGCTAGTGGAAACTCTTTTCTTCATTTAGATCCACATGAGTGTGACACTTTCATGTGGTTAGTTACCCAAGCGACAGGTGCATAGTTTAAGTGACTTGACGGGCTTGTAAAGGAAAATGTCACCCGCTCAAGTAGACTTCAGAGCTTACCTTCAGCAGGGCAACTCTTGTGTGAAGGGCAGTTTCTTGCTGCTTTTTGGGGGGATCCATTGTGCTTTTAGACCACAGATAACCTGAAAGGAGGTGACAGAGCCTGACAAATCCTCACTTCGCCTCATGAGAACAGGACTGTAATTAGTTGAGGCCACCAGCCACAGGATAAGTCCACTCTGTTCCAATGCCTATAAGCAGGGTGTCTCTGTTTAATGGGTGCCTAGACAGTGAGGTTCAAAACAACAGTGGACCAGAATACAGCCGATGCCTTATAGCACCAGACTTTTAAGTGGCTTCTCATGCTCCATTGCTGAGCACATACAATTTTCCTTTCTGAAGTAGAGTGTGTAAACCTCTGGCTAAGAAAGAACTTCAAGTTATTATTTTTATTCTAATTTGCATGAAGAAGAGATTCTAAAGCCACGGTGTGATCACTTTAGCATGCAAAATGGTCAGCTAGGATGGAGCTGTTCTAGATCTAGAATATGTTTTTAATTACAACAGCTGCAGGGCATTGAATTTATTTTCCTTATGAGTTCAATGCACCAGTGTCTCATTCTTCCCAAACCCTCCTTTCAAGGCTTGTGTTTGAGCAGTAGCATACTGTCGCATATTGTCTGCCTTGGAATCTTTCAAAAGGATTTATTGCAATACAAAGACATTCCAAATCGCTTTTCTGTTTCTTTAGGTCGTTCAGGGATGAAGAGATTTCCCCCTCCCCTTTTTGTGCCAAGAGTCATTTTGGAAATTTATAACTTCACTTGAGGGTTGTATAGAATTATCAGCACAGGCAGAAGGACTGTAGGTATTTGACAGAAGCATGTGAGTTGCATACATGTCTATCCTGTCATGTATCAAGTGAGACTGTGGTCTATATATGACCTTTCAGCCCA
This sequence comes from Megascapheus bottae, assembly GCF_031878675.1. Classification (NCBI taxonomy): domain Eukaryota; kingdom Metazoa; phylum Chordata; class Mammalia; order Rodentia; family Geomyidae; genus Megascapheus; species Megascapheus bottae. The sequence goes on from NC_143509.1 coordinate 95,173,605, forward strand.
CATGTTCCCATCCTGATGGGAATTTTTTTCATATATTTTTATTGTAATTAATAGAAGGGTTACATGATATTTGCCAGATAGAAGGTGCATGAATTCACATACATTGATACCCTTTCACATGTCTTGGTCCCCATTTCCCTCCCCCCTCATCTTGTTTTCCCCCCTTCCCTATCCAATTTCAAATAACCAAATAAGCATATATACAATATATCAGATATCAAGGTTAAATACTGTAACAATATGAGATAACCAAGGGGCAGCAAAAGAGATGAGAGATAACATAGTACCTTAAGGACAACAATCCTGATGGGAATTTTTAAAACATTTCAAATACTCCACTTGATAAGAGACTCCAATTACGCATTATAAAAATTGGTGTGTCTTTTTATTTTGCTCATGGGAATATCGTTATGATCAGTGTACAGCTATTTTTTAATTGTTTGGCAAAAAAGGGAAAGATACATAGCTGGCCCTGGTGTTGTTTTTGGTGGAGAGTTTTAAGTCTGTTTTAAATGTATTGGTTATCACCATTAGGCAGGTAATGTGCAGAGGGGGTACCGTTTCGTAAGTGAGGTGGTGAGTAGGTTTTGTTTTGGGCAATGTCATGCCTTTGTTTGCTTTCTCCCCGTTTTTCCTTCCTGTCCCTACCCAGAAGTTGTATAGTTTATTTTCAACATGGTGTCTACTGAGTACCACTGCTGTGTTTGTTCACATGGTCTCCCTCTATTTTCCTCCTTAAAGATGGAAAAATGAACACACAAGACAAAATGAAAAGAAAAAAAAAGAAAACAAACCCTCTTGTTTCCATTTCCTAGAGTCCATTTTGACAAATATTACTCGATCAGAGACATGGAGGCACTGTACCTTTGTTAACTCTGTTTTTAAAAGGCTTTCTTTTTTTTCCAGTAAAGGCACAAGCAAGCAAACAAACAAGCTTTGTTTTCTATATGATGAGACTCTGTCCCCTTCCTTCTAATAACCATAGCCAGAATCTTTTCTGTCTCATTCAATGACCTTTCCTTGTGTTAGTTTTCTGCTACAAGGCAATGTGTAGACAAGCTAATAGACAATTTGTTTTTTGTTTACAGAATAATTCAGTTGCCCAACATGAGACTGTGTTGTGGCTGTGTGGTGATTAGCAGGCACAATGGATGAAGCTAAGGATGTTATTCAGTGCCTAAATGAAGCTCACATTCCCAGGACTGGTTTAACCGTGCATGCAAATGATAGCAGTTCCATCTCCCACAAAAAAGGGCTGTGTTAAATATGATAATCAGACAGCTGGGAAGGTAAAACTTCCTCTTCTTTTAAGTAGGTATTGTTAAGGGAAGACTTCACTACTACTCCATCAAGTGATGTTTACTTAGAGGCAAAAATCAAAATAATCTTAAAAGCAGATGCAAATGGAAATTGGGTTGAATTGTCTGATTCTTAATAAGAGTAATGAAGAGATCACTTATTGAACTCTAATTTAGTGTACGAAGAACTTTGAGGTTTTAATAGCAAAATAAAGAGTTCAAAAAAGGAGATTTACGGCAATGCTTTACTTGCTTGTGTAAAACATTTTAATAGCAGTGAACCACGAGGTGAGAGAGAGGTGGCTGGAATTCTCACACTGGTTGTTTTGCTTAATCATAGTGGAGACTTTCTCTCCTTACACTGTCTTAATAATATTAGGCAGTTGGAGCAGTTGGGCTGTACTTTAAAAAAGGAGTTGAATAATCAAATAGATCTAATCCTTGAATTCCAACAGTGACAGAGGGAGCAATTTGTGACAGAGAACGGGGTGGATTTTACATTGTGCAAAAGAGCAAAAACTATGATTCATATTTGTTTTGTGGTTTATGGGAATTATTGCTAGTAGTTTAACAAAATGAATTGTGAATATACCTCAGAGGGTGAATTCCTATTAATTCTCATTCTAAAAAGCATAGAATCTTCTGGAAATAATTTATCCAATGTTTCTGTGCTGACAAAAGTAAAATTGATATTTTTGTACCTCATACTTCCCAAAATAAAGATACAGATATCTCAGGACTGCGAATCAGAGATAGAATGTCAAAAGGAAGTTTCAGAGATCTTACAACCTGACTTCTTATTTTTTTCAGGATCCAAATAGCAGAATAACACTAATTGCTCAGGTTTCTTAACAACTTGTGTGCAAAAATGCTTGATTTTTCCTTTCTCATATTTGATAATGCCTTTCTTAAGATACATACCTTAAAGAACATATATCCAAGACTGAATGCTTGCATGGGAGAAGCCATTTTAGAATGAGGTGCAGAATACATTTCTAACATATATTCTTGGAACAAGAATGTAAGTACTTAAGATTATGTGGAACACAGCGTAGTCATTCATTATATTTGTGAAGTTAACAAAAGCCTGAATAGAGAATGGGGAGAGGAAGTTTGGGGTGAGTTTTGGGAAATTCTAGTGAAACAGTTTTTACTTAAACCTGAAGCTCTGTCTCTGTCTCTCTCTCTATATATGTAGTTTAATAGACATCTAAATAACAATTTCCATCTTAAGACAAAAATAATGATTGAAAGTCAGTAAGGTCTAATTGAATTCATGTTTGTCTAATTGTGAAGAGATCTAAGTTCCATTACCAATAAAAAGCTGTGTGATTATGCTTAAGTCACAAAACTGTTTAAAAAAAACCTTAGTTTCCTAAATTTGAAATGGAGGTGTATCTGAAATATATGTATGGCTGAAATGTCAATTTAGAAATACAAAAGCACTCTATTAACACAATTATTTGGGGGCTAGTCTATTTCAAATCCACATGTTGGTTATATTTCCCTGGGCTAAAGGAAAATGAGAACTGACCGCGGGTCTTGCTCTGAAGATAGGGCTTTTTCCACGTGTGTCTTGTGGATGCCTCTTTATTTGAGGTGCAGAGGGTCACTTGTTAGAAACTCATTTTTGAAACTTCCCTGAAGGTTTTCTTAATTGGAATTCCAGGAAGTGAGTACAAATGAATTTCTCTCCTTTCCTTCCTTCCTTCCTTCCTTCCTTCCTTCCTTCCTTCCTTCCTTCCTTCCTTCCTTCCTTCTCTCATCTATCTATCTATCTATCTATCTATCTATCTATCTATCTATCTATCTATCTATCTACCCACCAACCTACCTACCTGTCATCTATCTAGTATCTTCTGTGTACATCTTCTGTGCACAAGCTTTCAAAGTAATTCTTAGGCATGGAAAAATCTGAAAATCATAGTTTGCCTTCCTTTCATGCTCTTCCTTCATTTAGGAAGCCTTATACTTTTCCTCTAGATATTCAGATGATGCTCACATCTCTAATTCATCTTACGTTACTCACTAGTCATAAGGTTTTTGCAGATTATTTCAGGAGTTCCCATTGAACTTCCTTAAGAAGCAATTTTAAGGTGGTTGAAATTCACCAAATTTAGCACCTAGCTATCCATACTGGTGTGTTTTGAGAACATATTTTTCCTGTAGTACGCTTACTTCTTCAAATAGATCTCAAAGTTCCCGGGAGTGCAAAATCTGGCTTGTCTCATTTCCATATCCAAATGTCGAGATCAGAGTAGAGGCACCCGCATTGACAAGAGAGCTCTAGAAGGAAAAGATCTTTGAGCATGAAGGAAAACATCATCCAGTGGGTTTGGCCAGCTTGGCCTCCTCCCTATCCTCCAATATGGCCCCCAGCCAAGGGAGGGTCTAGACTCCTGATAGACAGGAGGCCGGGGGTGGGGGGTGCTGGGACAATATTAAATAGCTGGTCCCTGACTGTGCATTGGATAACTAGTTTTCTGCTCACTCTCTGGAGTGGCCTTTACTTTCTCATTACTAAATAAACTGTTTTACAACTGGGCTCCTCATTCCTGGTTTTTATTTCTCTCCTGTGGGAGAACAAGGACCCAGCATGCTCGTGCTTCAATGAGGAAGAGACTGGAGTAAACACCTTCGTCCATTGTCTTCTCCGAACTTGTCCTTGTTTTCACTAGCCATCACTTTGTGCTGAAGTTTCTCCACTCAGCCCTGTGAAGTCCAGTATATAAATGTCTAGCACACAATGTAGCTACCAGTGGAGGAACCACAAATACAGTTACTGTATGGAGGATGCTTTCTGGAAGCTTCAGAGGATGGCACCACATGTCGAGCATTCCTTTCAGAGACTGATTATGACAGTCATTTTCTGGTTGTGATTCTGTCATCTTGTTACAAGTGAGTATTGTGGTCATTTCTGACAAACTGGTTCAGTACTCACATCTTGGTGCCATCCTTTATCCCTTCTGATTTATCTTCTTTGCCTTTGCTGTTCTTTTAGAAAATACATTAAAAAGACCCCCCCAAAGAAGATCCCATAAAATTTGTATTAGCTTGAGAAACAGACAAAAAAATAGCTCCAAAAATCGATTCAGAGCCAGGTGCAGTGGCTCATACCTGTAATATTAGTTACTCAGGAAGCTGGAATCTGAGGATTGTGGTTTGAAGCCAGCCCAGGCACTAAAGTCCAAGTCTGTGAAACTCTTATCCTCAGTTAGCCATCAGGAAACCAGAAGTGGGGCTGTGACTCAAGGGGTAGGGCGGTAGCCTTGAGCTAAAGAGCTCAGGGACAATGCCCAGTCCCAGAGTTCAAGTCCCATGGCTGACAAAAACATACTCAGATGTGAAAAGTCTTCCCTTGTTCTATTGCAATTATTTAACAAGGTGTTATGGTTAGGGTTGTTTTAGTAAAAAAAAGATAATACCCAGGCACAGTAGTAAAGTGTATAAGCTGTATATGGGGTGTGTGTGTGTGTGTGTGCCTATTTGAAAATACTTTTGTGGAGAGCATGGACTGGAACAGGAAAGATTGGAAATCAGAAAAATCCAACTGCTATAGCCATTTGTTATTTTTGCCACTAAGCAGTCTCTTACCTGTATTAAAATTTTGATTAGAGGTTTGTGTGCACATGAAGCCCAGGTCATTGATGCTGTGGTCCAAGAATGGAAATCCTATATACATTACTTGGAATTAAAATAATAATGATCATCTTGCTTTCAGTTTTTGAGGTCTTGATTGTATTTTGATTTCAATGCTCATAAGAATGCCATGAAACAAGTAAGCTAAATTACTTCCTTCAGGAACCATGTCCTCTTCTATCTTTCAAAAATTTCCTCAGAGGATTCAGTTCATAGCCTATCACCAATGGCATCTCTTCCTTTTCTATTTGTAGTCAGAAATATCCTCCAGTGCAGCATTTTGCTAGCTAATTGGAAATGCAATCCCATAGTCTTTTCTGCCCAGGCTGGCTTTAAACTATGAGCCTCCAGTTCTCAAACTCCTTACTTAGTACCAAGGAAGACAAGTGTGAGGTACCAATGCCTGGCTTTACATAAATTCTGGATATTTCTGATTGTTGTAACAAGAGAGAGATGGAGAGACCACAGGAAGGACTTGTACCCGTGCCTTGCATGTCACCTGTTTCTAAAATGCCTCCCCACTCATGTATCAACTGACTCTTTCCTGGGCTGCACAAAGACCCACTTCCCCTTTACCCTTGTGTATTGTTTGATCTTCTACTATCTCATTCATGGTATTGTATTAACTAACATATCATTTTATTTTTTTAAAATTTAGTTTATTATTAGATTTTGATTATGTGGTACTAAGGAATTGAACCCAGGGCTTCACGAATACTAGGCAAGCACTCTACCACTAAGCCACATTCCCAGCACCTGTATTGTATTTTTTTTTTTGCCAGTCCTGGGCTTGAGCTCAGGGCCTGAGCACTGTCCTTGGACTTTCTCAAGGCTAGAGCTCTACCACTTGAGCCTCAGTACCACTTCCAGCTTTTTTCTATGTATGTGGTACCGAGGAATCGAACCTGGGTCTTCATGTATGCTAGGCAAGCACTCTACCACTAGGCCAAACTCCCGGCCCCCTGTATTGTATTTTTGAACCATAACTCTCTATGTCTATTGTTGGATGGCTGAGAAAGAAGCAAGACCCCAAAAGAATACTGTGTGAAAACACATAGATACCATTTCCCATAGGTCTATTTAAAACTGTACACTTACCGTTTTCCATAGGTCTATCTAAAGCTACACATTTACACTTTTTAATTATAGCCACAAGAGAATGCTACACTTCTCTTTTAAGAAGACAGTGTTTTAAGCATGTGGAGAGAATGATACTCGGGTGAGAATTACGGCAGGAGAGGGTGTTATTATTTGGCCTCTTTAAACTGGAAGGAATTCAAATATATTTTTGTTCCACAGTAGACCCTGAAGACAGTGGCTGGTTATGGATTAGAATGCTGAGCGAGACAGTCTAGAAAGCCTTCATAATCCTTCCCTTAGGCATTTAGATAGAAGCTCAAAGAACTCCTCAACTTATAGGTAGATTTTATTATTTTTGTGTGTGTGCTGTTGATGGGTAAGGTAGAATGCGTTGAGTTATAAAATCAGTACAGGAAAAAGCTATTTTAAGTATAATCATATGATGTATAATTATTAGATTAGATATGATATTGTGTAATTATTAGCAGGAGGTGCTCTAGGAAATACAGTGATACGTGTAAGCAATGTAATCAAAATAGCCTTCAAGAAAAAAAGATACTGGGTTGCATCCAGCTAGGACTCAACCATGTGTACGTAAAAGATTTAGGTAACTGTGCTTCTTCTAGGTTCTGTTTGCCTAAAGTTTTCTTTGTTTAAGTGGAGGAAGAGGATTATGCCTTTGGAGTAGGACACAGGGCCTGTGCTCCTGGGAAGAACAGAGAGTACCAATCGGAGGCTAAGCAGCAAGTTTGGCTTGCGTGAGCATCTTCTCAGGAGCATATGGAAGGGCAATGACCTAGGATGACCTTGTGTGAGGGGGCATACTCCCTACCATAGGGCATTCAATACTCACTCACATGGGGCACTCAGTATCTCACTCTCCTCACAAGCTGTTTTTCTCCAATCCTGCTGTCAACCCACACTCGTGGTTGTATTCCTTCTTATTTTTTTTTCCCTAAGCAAAAAGGAAACAAAGAAATAATTGGCTTGTTCAGTTGAAAAAGAAAACACTAGCACAGCTGTTCATTTTTTTTTTTAACCTACTGTCATTTTATAGAAAAGACAAACAACAGGTCACTGGGTCCTAAGAGAGGTTGCTGGTGAGGCTTAGTAAAACATTTTCCCTTGGGACTGGTGAAAGCAGCTTAGTCCCTTGTCACCGACCTCTTGCTCACACTGGAAGCAAAGAGGTCATTCCGGCATACACACCGGTTCAGCAAGCCACCTGGGCCCCTGCAGATAGATAGTCTGTGTTCCTTTCCTGTGACAGTTGGATGAGTTCCAGAATTGCTTTTTAACTGCAGGAGGATAAGGCTTTTGCTAGATCCAAGACAATGTTCCTGGGAACCAGGGGGGCTCCCAGGGCCTGTGGCAAGCAGCAGAGAACAGGCCACAGACTGGGCTGCCTGAGAAAGTCCAGGCCATCAAATTCTCTAATCCTGCCCCAGATGAGCACCTTGTCTCCTACTGTCCAAAGTGGCAGAGCCCGCAGGTTACCACAGCCAGAAAGTAGCTGCCTCTGCTATCTCTTGGCTTCTCCAAGGTGGTGTGAGGGATTCCATTTCCAAAATACCCAGCACCTTGTTGCCACTGTCCTTTAGACTCAAAAATGTCTTCCTTACCTTGATGAGCTACACAAAGGCAGGGTTGTCTTCTTTGTTTTTGTGTCTCCATCCCCAAGCACAATTCTAGGCAGAAAGCCCATGATTAAAAATACTTATGGAATGTGGTCTAGTGACTGAGCGCTTGCCTGGCACACATGAGGCCTTGGGTTCGAGTCCTCAGTCCCACATAAACAACAACAAAATACTTATGCAAGAAAAATAATAGAAGAGGAATGCATGGATGAGTAGCCCACAATATTCCTCAGTCACTCATGATAAGAAATTCCTTCAAATACTTGGACTTAACACAGTCAAGTAAATAGAAGGGATAAAAATGACCAAACTACACCAAGAAAGTGAGCTTTAGACGTGGTTATTTCAGGTGAGCAATGGCGTGGTGTGGCGCCTGATACACTACTGATTGGAGACAATTTTAGTAAATGGGGAGAAGGTACAATAGTAATAATTCATAGTAGTGATCAAATTCTGACCATTTGTCATGCAGGTCAGCTGACCTAGGTGTATGTCATGGAGGGACTGCAAGGCTGCCAATCCCATCTGTCCTTTGGGACGGCAGTGATGGACACTGTCATAGTTAAGACAATGCTATTGGCCCATTATGGCTCTTAATATACAAACACAGAGCATAGACTAAGCTGGTGAAAGATTCCTTTGCCAGGAGATCTGGGGATAGCCTTAGGGAAGGTTTTGTTAAAGGATAAACGTATGTTTTACACACACACACACACACACACACACACACACACACACACACACACACAAATCAAAGGACTTCATTGCTTTAAACTGTAGATCTAGAAGCCCATAAGAGAATATTCCACCCATGAGTGTGGATAACTTATAGTTGTGGCCAGAGGAAAGGCAGTAACATAAAGAGAACAGAAGGAGATGGGCTGTCTGATTGGTTACAGCTTGTGTCTGTCTTCTTTAAAGTTCTGCTATCAACAGACTGAATGTAATGCTATGTTTGGGTGCAGTTCATTATGCAGGGAGAAACTTTTAGGCCATGCCAAATATGTAGTGAACTTTCAGCCAGATTTAGCTTTGCTTGGGGGAGAGAAATAAGAAATTGGCTGCACCTCAGGCTGAAATTCATGTTCCTTCCATCAGTCATAGAACTACAAACTTTATTTTGAGAATCATTCTCTACAGACCCAAACACTAACACTGCTGTGCTGGGGAGAGGATGGGAGCAGACAGATGCAACAATTCTGTGAGTCTACAATATTATCCATGTGGAACCTTGTGTTCTTTACAGTCTATTTTTTTTAAAACTGTTTTACTTCACCAACAATGTGAAACTAAGCTGTGCTAAGCTGTAGTTCTTTTTTTTTTTCTTTGTCGGTTGTGGGGCTTGAACTCTGGGCCTGAGCTCTTCAGCTCAAGGCTACAAGCCTGTCCCTTGAGCCACAGTGCCACATCCAGTGGTTCATTGGAGAATTAGAGTCTCATAGACTGCTGTGCCCAGGCTGGCTTTGAACTATGATCCTCTGATCTCAGCCTCTTGAATAGCTAGGATTACAGACATGAGCTCTGTACCCGCCAGCTGTGGCTCTTCTTTAAAAAACAACAAAAACCAACCGGCAATTCTGTTGTTATCGAGGTATTGTACAGAGGACTTGCTGCTTCACGAGGAGGTAATGGCTGTGTTTATTGCTTTGGACATTGCCATCTCTTGGCTTGCTTTCCCTCTCCTCTCTCTGTCTACGAGGCACATAGGTCATTTTCCATCCACATAGTGCATACTGAATAGCATGACATCACTTGCTCACACTTGCTCACTCCCTTTGTGCTTCCTTCTTTGCCACCCCAAAAGGAAAAAAAGTCCAAAGCAAGAACAGACACCACCGCCATTACCACTACCAATAATAACAACAAATAATTTGTGTTTCCAGTTCCTAGAGTTTGTTTCAATAAATAGTATTTTTTTCCAGTCCTGGACTTGATCTCAGGACGTGAGCACTGTCTTTGGGAGTTCCTCAAGGCTAGCACTCTACCACTTAAGCCACAGCACTACTTTCGGCTTTTCTATGTATGTGGTACCAAGGAATTGAACCTGGGTCTTTGTGCATGCTTGGCAAGCACTCTACCACTAGGCCAAACACCCAGCCCCTCAATAAATAGTATTTTAAATGTTCAGAAGTTACACCTTTGGGTTCTTCCCCTAAGGGTGTTCTCCTTTAGTTTTACTACATGTGTATGTATGTGGGTCCACACACACGTGCGTGAGCTTGTGCCCGTGTGTCCATGTGTGCGAATGCCTAGAATCCTATATAGGTTATCATGTTCAGATATGGTTTAGATCCACCTTCTTCATACGAGAGGAAAGATATGCCATTTGTCTCTTGTTCTGTGTCCATCCATTTCACTGCCAATAACATAATCTTATTCTTTTCAATGAATGAGTAAGATTCCATTGTGTATATATACCATATTTTATTAATCCATTCATCTGTTGTAGGGCATCTGGGCTGTTTTCAGAACTTGGCTGTTGTGAGTAGTGTAGCGATGAACACGGGTGTGCAAGTATCTTTACCATATCTTGGCTTATGATGCTGTGGGTGGCCCAAGAGTGGCATGGCTGGGTCACAGGGAAGGTCATCTATGTGTAGCTTTTTTAGGAACCTCTAGACTATTGTCCAGAATGGTTACACTAGTTCCCATTCCCACCAGCAGTACCCTCGACTTCCTTTTTTTCTCACATTCCTGCCAGGATTTGTTGTTCTTTGAATTCTTGATATTTGCCAGTCTAACTGGTTGGAATCAGAATCTCAGTATGGTTTTGAGTTGTATTTTTTTTTCCTTTTGTGGCCAGGGATATTGAGCATGTCCTCATGTTTCTACTTTCCATTCTCTACTTCCTCTTCTGAGAAGTCCCTTTTAAGCTCCCCTTCTCACATATTGATTCATTTATTAGGGTTTTTTTGGGGGGGTTATTTTTGGAGTACCTTCTATATCTTGGATATTAGGCCTTTGTTTTATGTACTGCTGGTAAAGATTTTTCTCCTAGGCTGTTGCCCTTCTATTTTAGTAACTATGTCCTTTGCTGTGCAGAAGCTTTTCTGTTTTGATGTAATTCCATTTTTCAAGTCTCTCTCATATCTGTTGTACCCCTGGGATTCTTCAAAAAGTTCCTATTTATGCCTATAAATTCTAATGTTTCTCCTACTCCATATTGCAGTAGAAAGTAAGATGTGGGTTTAAATTGTTCATAAAAGGGTTATTCTTTTCTTTAATTTTTTCTCATTTCCCCTCCCTATAGTTGGCTTCCCTGGAAAAATTCTGTTGCCATGTAAATATGCTCTGTCACCCTTGTTGGTACTCATTCTTCTGTAGTCATTGTCTCAAGCACTACACACTTTTTTGAGCACTCAGCTGGAGAGTATTGTTTTCCATTCTTTCCTAACACAAGTTCATTTCCCCTCTAATCACTATGATTACTTGTTTAACCCAGAGTCATATTTTTAGCTGCATTTTATAGGAGGAGATACCATACCAGATGAAAATATGTAATAGCACATTTGAAACCCAAAGATAAATAACTAGTTAAATGATGAGGTGTGTGTGTGTGTGTGTGTGTGTGTGTGTGTGTGTGTGTGTATAAAGGTTCTCTTGACTTTATGTCCTCAAAGTAAAAAAAATAATGGGAATGTTCAATGGTGCAGCCATTTTTATTAAGCAAGTGATGAAAATAAAATTAGACATTGTGCTTTTAAAGCCTTTCAACAACGCCAAAAAGGAAAGATTTGGGCTTTTCCCAAGTGGTTGACAATATCTTGCCTTCAGGCCTTCCTCATTACTCATTTATAATGCCTATTTATATAGATCTTTTATTTTTTGCTTCACAGTCCAACAAGCAGTACCATCGATGAGTCTGCCCTTCAGGACACCAGCTGGGCCTCTTTTCTTTTAAATGGGCATAGTGTTCTGGGAAATGAGACAGCTAGCGTGGAAACGTGCCCTCTTTCTTTGTGAAAACTGTCTAAAGTTGAAAATAACTTCTTCTTTTTTTTCAAGTAGTAATTTGTCATAGCAGGGGTCAATGCTTCCCTATCACTGACTGAGGTCTGGGAGTAGGAAAAAAATGTGGGAAGTTATTTTCTGAAGAGAGCAGAAGATGGGAACCCATTCCAAACAGTGGCCATGCTCTTTCTTTCAGTTTCAAAGAAATTTTGTTTAGTGGATAAAGAATCTTAATGGTATTACTTCTGAGTTCTGTGTTTGTCCCACACCACGAGGGATGGGTTTGTTCAGCAATCATTCCCTTCTCACCTTCTCTACTTTCTGAGAACACAATGCAAACACAAATGCATTCTGGCTATACTCTACTTGGGACACAGAAAAATAGAACTAGAGAATATAATGAATATACAACTCAATGGCAATATAAGCCCTTCAGCCATCTCAAGTAAAATGCTTATATATAATCAATGAGGAAAAATGGCCACAATGAGGGTTCAGGAAAAGAAGAATATAATTTTAATATTTGACTATACTGGTGTTTGAACTCAGGTCCTCATGCTTGTGGGGGGAGATACTACACCAGATGAAAACATGTAATAAATGTATTTGAAAACCAAAGAGGAATAACTAGCTGATAATCTAAAAATAAGCTATTGGCCCCTTTTACTTCTGTTATTTTTTACTTTATTTATTTATTTATTTATTTATTTATTTATTTATTTATTTATTTATTTTTGTGGGCCAGGGGACTTGAACTTACCTGGGCACTGTCCCTGAGCTCTTTAGCTCAAGGCTACCATCCTACCCCTGGGCCTGGGCATTGACCCTGAACTCTTCAGCTCAAGGCTACTGCCCTACCCTTGAGCCAAGCCCCACTTCCCATTTTCTAGAGGTTAACTGGAGATAAGAGTCCCACGTCCTTTTCTGCCTGAGCTGGCTTTGAACCTTGATCCTCAGATCTCAGTCTCCTGAGTAGCTAGGATTATAGCTGTGAGCCACCACACCTGGCTATTTCTGTTATTTTTTATTTGAATAAGATCTTGTGATTTTTTTTTTCCCAAAATGGCCTGAACTGTGATGTTCCTTTCTGCACTACTTGAGTAATTAGGAGGACAGGCACATGCGCTATAGCAGGCTTGCTGGCTGAGATGGAGCTTTCTCTAACACTTTTTTTTCTTTTTTTTTGCCCAGGCCAGCCTTAAATTTCTTCCTTTCTGATTTTCTTTTCCAAAGCATCTGAGATTACAGGCTTATATTTGTCTGTTCCTGGCCCTCATTATTATTATTATTATTTTTATGTGTGAGATACTGATCAAAATCCCTTTGTACAACTTTTTAAAGATAGTGGAAATGTACACATAATTAAAATCTTTAAGCATATTAGGCCTTTCTTTTTAGGGTTGAAGTTGCTAGTACTTTTAGTTCCTGGAGATGAAAATTTATATTCTACAGGGCTTGGTCCTCTTCTGAGGGAGCATCTTAACATGGGCCCTTAGTTCTGCACATGGAAGGCTCATAGTTCATGATTCTTGAAGAAAGTCTTGGAGTTTCTACTTGCCACTATCCTGACTCTGTTGATTGCTTTTGAAAACAGAGTGTTTTCAATACTCTAATGTGTATTTATTTATTTTTTTAAATTTATAAATGAAGGAAATGGTGAAGATCAATTTTGGAAACGTATCACACCATTTGACAGTATGAACCAGAAAGGACTTATTGAATTAGATCAACATATATATCTTGGAAATATCTGCAGAGGAACAACTTTCCAAATTTTACTGAATGGTAATACAAGGTCAAAACTCATTTATATCTGGGCCAGGGGACGTGACTATGTATACACAGAGAAAGAATTTGTGTGCATGTGCGCACATACATACCAGGTTTGGGGCTTGAATTTAGTCTGTGCATTGTCCCTGAGCTTTTTTGCTCAAGTCTAAGTCTCTACCCCTGGAGCCAGAGTTCCAATTTTGGCTCTTTGGATGCTTACTTGGAGATAGGAGTCTCATGGACTTTCCTGCTTGGGCTAACTTTGAAACCTGATCCTCAGATGTGAGCCTCCTGAGTAGCTAGATACAGGAATGAAGCACCAGCACCCAGCCAAAGTAGGAATTAAAAACAAAAACAAAGCTGTAGCTGGCTTTGCCTATAGAAACAAACTCTAATGGTACTAAAAATGATGGGTTCTTACAACCTGTGGTCTAAATTCCTAACAGGCAAAATATTTGGGGCATAATTCAAGTTTTATTTGTTTATTTTTCCCCACTATTTCATTTTTTATTTTCCATTGACTGTAATTCAATCAGATCCTTGGCTGTAGGCTTATTGCCTAAGGGGTGAGCACAGGTAAGTGTTTCAAAAATCTAATCCCCTAGGGGAATTCAGAAGATTTGAAGCAAAGAGAAAAATGTTATGAAAAACATTGTCAGTTCATTTACAGCCTGACAAACTGCTCTAAAATATTTCATGACTAGCTAAATGTTATTTGCTGTTGTCTTCCCCTTACAGCTGCCTCCACTGACTGTGGGGGGATTTGGGGTTGGGAATCAGTTTACCTGATGGACCAGTGGACAAGGCTGGTGGAAAACTGGACCTTGAGTCTCCATCAACAGCAGGCTGGTCTGGCCTCTTCACATGGTGGCAGTAAGGTCCCCAGTCTCCTCAGGTCTCTATCAGAACTGGCTCATCACTTCTACCACCTTCCAATGAACAAAGGAAGACCCAGAGGCAGTCCAGTCCAATTTATGGAGTCTTGATGCGAGGAGCCAGGAAGATACATTGCAAAGAGGCTACCCACCTTGAGGGAAGAATTACAGCCATCTGTTCAGCTTGCCACACCTGACATCAAGGATTGAGATTCATAGAACTTGCACGAATGACAAAACAGTCCTCTGCAGCAGTGACCAGAACGAAACATCGTTTCTACCTTTCTCATTTTGAAAAAGTAGAAAGTTGGAGGGGAAGTGATGGAAGCAGTGCTTAGAACAGTGCTTTCGAGGCAGAGAGCCCTAGAAAATCTGAAAAATCTCACATGAATTTGTTGGGCTGAGATAGAGAAAACAGAGTCTGTTTTACCCTGAAAGAGGGCCTACGGATTGGCATGAAAACCATCAAGAAAACTTTTGACTTGGGAGCTGGTGACTCATAGCATAATCTTAGCTTTGGAGAGGCCTGAGATATGGAAGATGGAGGGAGATTCAAGGCCAGCCTTGGTTAGAGATGTTCCATCTCCAGAGTAGTCAGCAAAAAAGGAGGCTGAAGTGTGGCTCAGGTGGTAGGGCACCAGCAGATCAAGCACGATGAGAAAGCCTGAGGTCCTTAGTCCGGGCCATGGTATTAGCAAGAGGAAGGAAGGAAAGAAGGAAGGGAGGGAGAGGAGTAAGGGAGAGAGAGAACAAAACACCCTTAAATGGACTGACTCCTAATGACAGATAACCTCTTCTGCCATAATCGTCCTAGCACTTTTGCATAGGTAAGCTGTGCACCTGGTATTAACATATTCACAGTGTGTGAGTTGAAGTAGAACTGATATTTTGAATCTCAGTTTTGGGCAGCCCAGCAGATGAAGTGCACAAAACAAGACAAGATAGATTATAGAAAAATAATTCTGAAGTGTAAACATTTTTTCCAGTGTTTGAATTCGGTGGCTGAGATTCACTCGCTCTCCTAGGAAGACAAGAGGATACACATGTGAGATATTAAGCATTTTTAATGTTCCTATTACTGCTATGAAGATATCAAGAAAGGCTAATAGGTGGGAAGTCTTTTATTTGGGCTCTAGAGCAGTGGGAGTGGAGAGAATGATGTAACCAATTTCCTGGGGCTTTAATCTGATTATTCTTCCATGTGTGGACACACTGACATGCTCCCTATGCCCCCTCCCTGAAGTCCATGTGCCCATATGTGCATGGAGTGTTACAGACACTGCTGTTCAAGCCTTGGGTGTGGCCTCTGGGAAGGAGTGCCCAATATCAAGTGGAGAAGATGGCAATGCAGACTCTCAGAAGTGGCACAGTGGAAGGGAGTTGTACTCAAGCTGAATAATACTTTAGATATTGCAGCCAAGTCTTTACAGCATGTGAAACTACCCTACAGGATGTCAGGATTATCTTACTATATTTTGTTTTTTTAAGAAAGAGGAGCCCAAGTATCTATATTTGTGCTAAACACATGGTTGCTGGAAATGGGGGGAAACAGAGCCATAGATGAAGGACGTATTTACCAGACATGCCTGGAGTAGGTGAAAGTTGAGATCCACCAAGAAAAATACTCCCGATGGAGCTCAAGGCTTGTGGATTCTTCTAGTTATTAATTTGATAATAGGCAGTGATGATTTAAATAAATGAGAAGGGTTCCTGGTCTGAAAGCATATTCTTTTATCCCTGGTATAATTTAGGAGTGTCTGAACAATTGAAATTCTCAACACAGAGGGTAATGAAAGAGCTACAGTCTTTGGGCAAATGAGGACAAAGGCTAAGAGAAGCATTTATATGGAGTGGGAGGAATGAGGATAGGGAAAGGGGATGGAGACACAGATAATAATGTCTGTCATCTGGTTGCTGTGAATTCTTTCGCTTCATTGGGTCTTATTTTCATTATATGTAAATAATGATAGTGATTATTGTATAATTATATGAAAATAATAGTATATAAATAATAGTTATAGATGATAATAGTTAACCTCTTCTAGTTTAGGATTCAATCAACTACTCTACATGGAACTGAGCACACAGTAAATGTCACACTGAGTGACAGCACAGTGAACAATCCCTTAGTCTCTGTGGTATCTGAGGTGACTGTGAACCCAGCCCCTTCTTCCCCATGATGGCACCAATCTGGCTTCCTTTCCTCAAGGGCTGGGAAACAAAAGGGAAGGCAGAGAAAGGCTGGGCAGGGTAGAAAAGGGCATCAGGGAGAGATGAGGATTCAAGTCATCTTCCTTTGCTGTTCAACGTTGCTCGGTTTTGAGGTACAGACTCAGGACTGATGGATCATGCTGGAAGGAAAATGAGCAGAAGAGGGTTGGTACTTGATGGTGCTAGCCAGAGACTTCCGTTTCTCATACATTAGTGAAGTAGATTGGGATGGGCTTATTTATCCAGAGAAGTCTGCTCCAATCTCTGCTCTGTGGTTGTAAGGCTGGACTTTGTAGATAGCCCGGGAGGTCTCAGGAGAGGCCAACAGTAGCAAGGATACATGTTATTGCAGGTGTGTTGTACAGCAGGCCCTGTTTTGAGGAGTGTGCACAGGATACGCTGTGGTATGCACTTGTCTTAGCCCAGTAAGACATCCATAATTCAGCACTCACAATAAAGACTATTCTGATGTGATATCTAAAGAATAAAAATGAGTACAAGTTGGGTACTCTTGGCTCAAGAACAAGCCAACATAGGCAGACAAATCTGAGATTTTTTTTTTTAAATCCCCTATGAACCAGCAAAAAGCCAGAAGTGGAGGCATAATCACATAGTAGAAACCAGACTTGAGCCAGAAATTGAAATTGGGGTCCCGACAGTGTCTTGTTTCCCCTACACTTTTCAAGGAAGTATCTCTTTATGTTTGGCTCGCTTTTAGAAATGCATACTTGGCATCCCTTGGCTTGTGGCCCTGTCTTTCCCTTCAAAGCCAGAGTGAAGCATCTTGCATTGGCAGTCACATTGCCTTTTCCCATTGTTACTGTTGTCTCTCTCTTCCTTTCTTTTACAACCAAGACTTACCTGGAAAAATCCAGATGGGAACTGTATCTAAAATCTTTTTTGTCCCGTCACATGACCCTGGCAGGTTCTGACCACTGGATCATGCATCTCTGAGGGCTATGGAAAACCTTTGCACAGCTGGACTGGTAGTTCTAATGTTCACATTGGCTGGAGGCAATGTGGCCCCTGCACCTTTTTTCTGGAGTCTCCTACTGGGTTTTCTGGCCCATACTCAGTGTTCAGTGTCATATTTATTTAATTCTCCCAAGTGATTAGACCTTAGTTAATGCCCCAAGTTTGAGAGGCAGGAAATTCTAACAAAAATTGGATGCCAATATCTCCTCCTCCTCCTCCTCCTCCTCCTCCTCTTCCTCCTCCTCCTCCTCCTCCTCCTCCTCCTCCTCTTCCTCCTCCACTGCTGGTCTTGTTGCTTGCCATCTGGGCCTAGGCATTCCTTTTGTGCAAGGCTAGCCCTTTACCACTTGAGCCACAGTGCCACTTCTCGCTTTTTCTGTGATTAATTGGAAATAGGAGTTGCATGGATTTTCCTGGCTGGCTGGCTTCAAGCCCTAATCCTCATGTCTCAACCTCCTGATTAAATAAGATTATAGGTGCTTGGCTCTTTCCTTCTTACAATTAGTTTTTCCTATGAATTAGGAGTGATCATATTCTAAATTATCTTATACTAAATTAATATATTCTAAATCCTTACTGCTTAGCTCTCATTTTGTTGTTTGGTTGGGGAGATGGGAAATTGTTGCCTTCTACCTTCTGAATGATGGCATTTATGATTTTTATAGACTTATGAATTCTAATTTTTTCTGTGTACAAAGCAAAAAAAGCAGTTAGTATATAGAAAAAACCCATCGATTTGTTATTGGATCGCAACATTTATAGTAAGAATTACCTTTACTTTTTGTTACAATCAGGATATTCAAGCATTCTACTATTTAGGGCATAGTAGAGACTATATGTGGATGAGATAGTATGTTAGGATTTGCAGGCTATGCAGTTTTTATTGCAGTGAATCAATTCTGCTATTTTGTCACACAGATAGATATAAACAGATATAAAAATTAGAAAAGAATTAGATGTGGCTGGGTTCCAATAAGACTATTTATGAACAATGAATTTGGAATTTTATATATTTTGCATATATCATGGAATTTCTTCTGATATTTTTCATCTATTTGAAAGTGTGAAAATATAAAATGTTTCAATTCTTTATAACTTGTGGGGCATGCACAAACAGGTTTGCTAGTCTTAGACATGATGATATTCCAATTTTGTTGCTTATGCCTGGATGCTATATAGAGGACAAGGGAAGGTAAGATGGAATATCATTATTGTACTTCAGGCACATGCAGTATCTCGCTCCTGGTCTGGCCTGATCTGTTATCCTAAAACCTTTCAGTGCCTAACAAACTCTGAGATTAGATGCTAAGATAACTCTTCTCTCTAACCTGTATCCACCTTCATCTCAGACCCCATCTTTTTCCTTCTCCCTCAGTTTTTTTTGTATCTAGTTCTGCTTCTTCCATTTTCCCTATCAAAATATAAGTTCCTTGCAGGACAAAAGCCAGGATGTAATCATTGTTACTAATATACTTAGAATCGTAGATGGAAATCCAGAAATGTTACTTACACATAAAATCTTTTCTGGGTTGACATGTAGAATTTAAGTATCTTGGAAACAGCAGAGGTAGTATATCCTCCATGTGTAGCTATATATCACAGACTTTTGGTAAAGAGCAACAATGGGAAGTCTGCATTTGAAGGGACTACTTTTGGAAAATGGATCTTCTGTCTCTCATCCATTAGGCTGGCTCTTCATTTTGCTAATCTGAACCTAAAGGAAAGCAAGACACATCATTCGGGGGATATAACT
The DNA here is from genome assembly GCF_031878675.1 of Megascapheus bottae. Lineage (NCBI taxonomy): Eukaryota > Metazoa > Chordata > Mammalia > Rodentia > Geomyidae > Megascapheus > Megascapheus bottae. The sequence continues at coordinate 95,192,794 of NC_143509.1, forward strand.
AAGAGAAAGAACATACAATGAGATGACCAAGAAAAGGCGAATGTGTGTAGGCTGATTCATATTCATAAACAAGTGGCACCATTGCCTTTGCATTACAAAACTCGACATCCAAAGAAATTTTGACAAAATATTGGAAAGGACGTGAAAGCTCAGTATTTGTCAGATGCTATCTCTAGTTATTTGGAAAGCATTTTTTCACATTTTATTATTTTTAAATTTATTTTTGATTGTAATATATATAGGGGTTACAGTTATATTTGCCAGATAGTAAGTGTATTACTTCTCACACATTGATACCACTTCTCATGCTTTTGTCCTCATTCCCTTCCCCACTACCTCCCAATCATCTTGTTTCCCCCCTTCCCTTTCCTATTTCATATAAACAATTAAATGTATATACAATATACCAGTAACTAAGTCAGATACTGTAACAATATGAGATTAACCAAAGGGCAACAAAAGAGAAGAGAAATAACATAGTACATTAAGAACAACAATCACACAAGATAAAGCTCTTGTTTCCATATCCTGGAGATCCTTGCATTTAGCCTCATCCTATATGGCCGTATGTATCTAAGTTTTACGCTATTGTAATCCTCTGCTAGGAAACTCCTAAATATTACAAATGAGGGAAACCATTGAGCCTATGTTCCTTTGGGTCTGGCTTCACTTAATATGATTTTTTCCAAGTCTTTCCATTTCCTTACAAATGGGACAATGTCATTCTTTCTGATGGCAGCATAGAATTTCACTGTATATAAATACCACATCTTGTTGATCCGTCATCTACTGAGGGGCATCTGGGTTGGTTCCATATCTTTGCTATGGTGAATAGTGCTGCAACGAACATCGTTGTGCTAGTGGGTTTAGTATGTCCTTGTTTTTGGATGATTGGGTAAATGCCAAGTAGGGGAATTGCTGGGTCATAGGGGAGTTCTGTTTAGTCTGTTGAGGAATTACCATACTGCTTTCCAGAGTGAATGAATGAGTTTATACTCCCACCAACAATGTAGTAGTGATCCCTCCTGGCCCCATCACGGCCAGCATCTGTTGTTATTAGATTTCTTGATCTTGGCCATTCTAACTAGAGTGAGGTGGAATCTCAGAGTTGTCTTGATTTGCATTTCTTTTATGGCCAGAAATGCTGAGCATTTCTTTATGTGTCTATAGGCAATTCTTATTTCTTCTTCAGAGAAGTCTTTCTTTAAGTCTTTAGTCCATCTTTTAATGGGATGATTGTTTCTTTGGAGATTTGTTTTGGAGAGATTCATTTTTTTAGCTGTTGATATATTTTAGATATGAGGCCTTTGTCTGTTGTATGGTTAGTGAAGATCTTCTCTCACTCTGTAGGCTTTCTATTTAGCTTGCTAGCTATGTCCTTTGCCATACAGGAGCTCTGCAGTTTAATGCAGTCCCATTTGTCCAAACTTTCTTTGATTTGTTGTGTTTCTGGGTCTTTAGTAAGAAAGTTTCGACCTATGCCAAGTACACCTAGAGTATCTCCTGTTCCTTCTTGTAAATTTTTGAGGGTATATGCTTTGACCCCAAGGCCTTTTATCCATTTGGAGTTAATCCTGGTTCAGGATGACATAGAAGTATCAAACTTTAGTTTTCTTCATGGGCTTAACCAGTTCTGACAGCACCAGTTGTTGAAGAGGAAAGCAATTGTTTTTAAATGAGAAAGAAAAATGGAAAAGAAAAATTCAGAATTATGAAAGATTTAGAGTTTCTTTTTTGTGTCTTTTCTTTCTTTTTTTAAATTTTATTTAATTAATTAATTAATTAATTTTTTCTTTCTTTCTTTCTTTTGTGTGTTGATTGTAGTGCTTTAACTCTAGGCCTGGACACTGTCCCTGAGCTCTACAGCTCAAGCCTAGCACTCTACCATTGGAACCACAGCACCACTTCTTGTTTTCTGGCAGTTAATTGGAGATAAGAGTCTCATAGATTGTGGTGCCCAGGCTGACTTTGAACCTCGATCCTCAGATCTCAGCTTCCGGAGTAGTTAGGATTACAGATGTGAGCCACTGACACTGGCTTTCTTTTCTTTTTGATTAAGACATGGGCCATATCTTTAAAGAATCATCTACCAGTTGTCATGGAGAGTGTAACAGGACCAGGGAGTAATTGACTGTAACTGAAGGACCGGTGGATGTGGCAGTAGGACACATACACAATACATTGCATGGATGTTAAGACTGATGAACAACTTAAAAACCTAGCTCCTCTGCCCGGGGCAATCACCCTGCCATGGAAGCAGTGGTGCATGAGGGCCAGGAAATTAAAAGGCTTAACCACATGACAAAACCTATCCAAGCTACTTTCTTGTCCAAGTGAAGAGAAATATAAATACAAATAGCCAGGAGGGTGACATTTAAATTAAACTTCAAAATCACTTTGTGTTTTAACCATCTATAGTGTTTTTGGTACTGCAAGTAGGGCTGATTTTCTTTGGAAGCCTAGTTAAAAAAAACTCAGTACAGAAACCTCTCTTGGCACTATAATTACCCCTTTATATGCTGTGCACATGGTCCTTTGATCCAAAGAAATGGGATGTAACTGTATAGGAGGGATCTCTTTCTCTTTTTTTAAATTTTATTTTTTACTGTCGGGGTAATATATAGAGGGATTACAGTTACATTCACCAGATAGTAGATGCATTACTTCTCACAATTGATATCCCTTCTCATGTTTCTCTCCCCCCACCCCTTGTAATAATCTTTTCTCCCATTCCCTTTCCTATTTCAAGTAAGCGAGCATATACACAATATACCAGGTAACAAAGTCAGATACAGTAACCAAAGGGCAATACAGAAAAGAGAAATAACATAGTACATTAAGAATAACAGTCACACAAGATAAAACTCTTGTTTCCATATCCTAGAGTTCCTTTCATTTAGTCTCATCCTATATGACCTTATGTATCTAGGTTTTACGCCATTGTAATCCTCTGCTAGGAGAGTCCTAGATGTGTACTAATTATTACAAATGAGGGAAACCATGGAGCCTATGCTCCTTTGGGTCTGGCTTACTTCACTTAATATAATTTTTTCCAAGTCTTTATAGGAGGGATTTCTAGCTATGATGATTGCTAACATGCTTCTTCAGGATGCTGAGCTGGTTTGTAGCAGTGTGTCAGGTGTGAATCACTGGGCTTTGCGTTACGAGGTGACTATCTTTAAAAATGCTATGTTAAAAGAACACCCACCTGGGATTCTGAGTGATTGATTAGGAGACCTCTTCATGAGAACTGGCCTTGCATGTCAGAAACAGATGGGGATAAACATTTCTACAGATTGTTTCTTGGCTCAATTCTCAACTGTTCTCTCTTGGTTGCTTTCTTGTCAGGAGATGGAGATGAAAAGGAAGAATGTTTATCTGAATGGCAGAGATTGGATTCTTTGCATAACAGGTCACAGGAAGAAATCTCTTTATGCAGAAAAATTGAGACCCACACTGGGGCCATATAACTTAATGACATTGTTAATTATAGGCTTTTGTCTCAGGTCAAGTTTATTTCTGTCTTTCAAAAAATTTAAGGGTCACATTTCCTGTCCCCTTCTCCAAGACTTAATGTCAAAGAGTCTGAAATTAATGTGATAAGCTACACATAAACCTCCATTCAGATTCAATTTCTCAGGAGCATGTGGATAACAAGGCACTAAATATTATAGATTGTTCAGTAAAGGTGTTAGGTTACCTGCCTATGTAGGAATCCTCTCCCTTCCTTCCTTCCTTCCTTCCTTCCTTCCTTCCTTCCTTCCTTCCTTCCTTCCTTCCTTCCTTCCTCCCTCCCTCCCTCCCTCCCTCCCTCCCTCCCTCTCTCCTTTCCTACCTGTTTCCCTCCATCCTTCCTACTCTCCCTCCCTCCTTCCCTCCCTCTTTTCCCCCTTCCCTCTCTTCCTCCCTCCTTTTTGCTCTCTTTTCTTTCTTTCTGTTTTGTTTCTTCCTTTGTTACTTTCCTCCCCTCTTTCTTTGTAGAACATCTATCAGATTTACAGTCCAGATATTGTTTCCTTGAGAAGATTTAAGAAAGATTTTCATACGAATTTTATATATAGGATTTGAAGTAGGAGGACATAGAGAAAAGAGAAAAAGAAAGCATAGGTTGCAGGTTTCACAAACAGATAATTTCCTTCAGGCGAATCCAGTGACAGGGCCCACAGAAGCTGATGGGATCGAGCCTCCTGAGGATGATAAGGCTGTTCTTGTGGCCCCGACCACAGCAGGATGTGGCATTACTGCCACTCATATAAAGCTTCTCCTCAGGCCAAAAGGAGTTCCTGTGTTTGAATGTAGACTTTGCATCTCTACCTTTAAAGTAGAATTCTCTGTGTTTCTTTCTTTTGACTGCAGCTGCTTTCTCTTAGGCTGAGACAAAAGGAAAACAGAAGTTACTGGTAGTCAGCATGGAGGAAACGCCTTTTCTGTGATTTGTTGACAGAGTGTTGGTCGGTCTGAGGTGGACAATAGCTCAGTACCTATGATCATATAAAATGATGCTTATCAAAATAAACTCCAAGAAATGGAAACAAGAGATATTTTTAGTTGTATTATTTGCAGTTATTTCTTTTTCACTTTTTTCCTTTAGTTGATTCCTTTGTCATTGTTTTTTATTTCTGTACCCTTTGTCTTGTGTATAAGTTTATACATACAAGGAAAGGGGAGGGGAATCAGAAATGGTGTGACAAAGGGGGACCCAATTCAATAGTGATACTGGTGAGGAACTATGTTAGAAATGGACATTACAATTTGGGGGAATGTGGGCAAGCGGGAGGAAATGAGGGAATGGGATAACACTGTTCAAAACCAAATGTACTCATTACCTTACTTACGTTACGGGAACCCCTCTGTACATTGCCTTGGCAATAAAATTTAAATTAAAAAATAAAACCTAGAAGTGTTTTGATGTACTACCCATCACGTGAAGGAATCTGGGCCCTTACACAGGTGACAAACATTTAGCCTCCGTGGGGGAAATCGCTTGGTACCTGACAGAGTGGGCTGTGTTTCTTGAGTGCCCACAACCATCTACCTATTATATTGATCATTTTGTATGGCTCTCAAAAGATGTTCTAAGAATCTGAATGGTGGGCTGGGAGTTTGGCCTAGTGGTAGAGTGCGTGTCTAACATGCATGAACACCCAAGTTTGATTCCTTGGAGCCACATACATAGAAAAAAGCTGAAAGTGGTGCTGTGGATCAAGTGGTAGAGCTCTAGCCTTGAGAAGGGCCAAGGGCAGTGATCAGGCCCTGAGTTCAAGGCCCAGGACTGGTAAAAAAAAAAAAAGAAAAAAAAGAATCTAAATCAAGCTTGGCAGCAAAATGATTCCCATCTTGGAGCAGAGTTATATTGCATGATTTTCAAGGTTTGGTTCAATAATGCTAGGGGATATCATAGTGTGTGTGTGTGTGTGTGTGTGTGTGTGTGTGTGTGTGTGTGTGTGTGTGACAGGGAGAGAGAGAGAGGGAGAGAGAGAGAGAGAGAGAGAGAGAGAGAGAGAGAGAGAGAGAGAGAGAGAAAGAGAAAGAGAAAGAGAAAGAGAAAGAAAGAGGAGAGAGCTTATTCGTCTGGCCCTGCTTAGACAGTGGGGAGAAACAGGCACATAGATATGGGGTCTGGGCTGCTAAAAACTCTGATCCTCCCAAAGAAAGGCTTATATTTCATTCTGCTCCTGGTAGTGAACCCATCGACTATCTTGCTTGTTATGTATGTCTTCTTTTGACCCAAACCTTGGGCCATGCCAGACACCTACTGCTCATACTGTGATCTGTGTGATAAGAACCCTTGGTTGTGTTATCAGGGTGACGTCTGGAGAAGCTGGAGAGCTGGGATTGGCACATGGCATGTCTGTTGTGTTTAAGTGACTGATCTCTGGGACAAATACTAAGGTTTGTGTAAACGTCCTTTGTTGGCGATGCTTTGTTCATATTGCAAAAACAATTTCTAGGGGAATTAGGACCACAGGAAGCTTTCACTTGCTGCTTTCTGAATTTTTTACTTCAACACTCTTTCCACTGATAATATAAATCTCTGAGATTTTTGCTATCATATGCCATAACTGTAGGTGTAACCTCTTAGATAAATTCTTTGAGCTCAGATTATTATATCTCAGGATGAGTTTAGACATCATTGAGGAAGGATGAAAGGAAAAAAAGAAATGAAGAGAGAGACAGACCCAGAGACAAATGGAGAAGAGAGGAGAGAAGAGAACATTTTCTTCTGTTCTCTTTTTTTCTAGGGACCCCTCTTCTCCTTCTACTCCAGTTGTTTGACTCTCCATCAGATCTTGTTGTACACATACGAGTGGAGACATCCCATGGGTGGGAGCAGTCTCAGCTGACCCTGATTTCATCTAGTAAAGGAATTCTGAATGACAGCTGTCTAGTTAAGCCTGGTCAATCCCTAGCTTTATGAGCAAATACATGACATGACTCTCATTATTTTCAGGCACTGTTTTGGCACAGCTATTCCGTAGCAATAGATAACCAAGATGAATTTGCTTGCCATGTCTGGAGTGCTCTAATAGCCTCTCTGAGTACACTACTAGCAGAAACTTGATGGTGCTCAAGGAAGTATTTCGTGTAGGCACAGAGAATATTGAGGAAGAATGCTATTGGAAAAAGGAGGTAAGAGAACTAATACATTTGCCTAATTGATTTAGCTAAGTAGATTTCTGCATGCAATAGTGGAACTGTTTTTGGACTGAGTAGGAATAAGATGGAATGAAGTTACAAGTGGAAATGTTTCATTTTCACTCAAAATTTAGAGGTTAAATAAAAGGCCAGGACTTTCATATTTGACAATAAAACTTTAAAAAAAAATCTTTGCACTATGGCAAAGAATTGTACAATTAAGATACAACTTTAGACCAAAAGTGATTTTGCAGGATGGAACTTCAAATTTCTTCTCAGGAAGTGTATTAGGAGTCTTTCAAGCTGACAAAGGGCTTTTAAAGGTCTTAAAGCTTCACAGATTACATCTTTTCTATTCAAAAACAAGGCTTTGAAGGATCTTAAGGATTTTGTCTCATCATGGTCTCTCAGGTAACCCACAATGGAGAAGAGATAATCCTGAGATTTGTGTTTGTGGCTTTTAGCTAATGGTATGAATGGTAACGAGATCATAGGAAACCCACAGAGTTTTTAAAGAGAGTCCAGTAACAGAAATATTACCAGTCTAAATGAAATAGAAAGAGAGCTTGAAATTCCAAATCACTAGGAACAGAGAGCAGATGGAGGGCATTTCTCATTTGGAAACATCAACTGTTTCTTGTGTGAAAAGGAAGATGAACCATGATAAAGGCCCAGAAGTCAAAAGCAGAAGAGAATGATACTATAAGAATAGAATGGAATTTTGCCAAAAAAATCAGGGTGGTTTTAGAATTGCTGTGTATTGGTGTTTTATAGTACATGTCATTTTCCCCTTGATTATGTATTTATCTGTTGCAATACATGCTATGTATTGAATATGGGGTGAGGGACTTGAGAATTTTCTTTAGTTTGCAAATGGTCACAAGGAGAAAGCAGTACTCAGTGTGCTTTTTACTGGAGACATATGCCTGGGAAGACACCTTTTCATGGAGTTGATGAGAATTATTGGAACTTGAACTGTCAACCTTAGCCTGATATCCTAATAGGTGAGAATTTTGATAGTGTCATAGTATTCTAATGAGGGATGAATATGTTTTATGCATGAGGTAAATATAGTCTGACTTGTTCTTTTTATATTTAAGATGATGATAAAAAGAAAAAAGTCATAAGAAAGCTGGTTTAACTTCTAGTCACAGCAGAAAAAAATCAATAAAAGAAAGCCTTAGAGATTTGGTAGTTATATTTTAAAAAATTCTTCTCTTGTTTTTCTTGTAATATTAAGACCCAACTTCAGACAAATTATTATTTCCAGTCCTCCTGATTACTGGCTGTACTTCTCCAGTAGAAGGAGGGAGCCAGTAAATAAATTATTCTTTCTTTCTTGGCCAGCTATAACCCAAGAACAAACCTGAAATACAGATGTTGTTTTAATGATCATCCAGGAACAAATCCCAGTAAGTATTGCATCCAAGTCACACTTAAGGCCAGCACACTCAATCACATATTTTCCAATGGACACTTCACCGAATTGGCAAATAAAAATCATGTAGGTTTATGACATACAACATGAAGTGTTAAATTTTATTTACATTGTGGAACGATGAGATGTGATTTGCCTCCTCTTAAAACATATGGATAAAATAAACAAGTTGATCTTTATTCTCCTCATGAACAAAATACAATTACCCCCTTGTCAGATATCGTATCAAGTATAGGTTCAAGGTTCAAAATCCCATCCTCCTTATATACATATTTTAGTTTGTGGTGGGAAAAGTTAAAATCTACACAGCAGTTTTCAAAACACAATGCATTGCATTTCTACTGAATATAATCACCAACTTGTATAGTAGAGAGCCAGAACTTTAGTCAGATAATAAGACGATATCTTCCTTGGGCCCTGTCATGAAGTAATGGACAAATATGTCCTAAAGGTATTCAGTCTCAGAGGATGGAAGTGAGAAATGGGAAAGAAGACAAGCAAACTAAATTTTAAAGGGGGTTCTGTACATCACTGTTATAGTAACCATTAAAAATTAAAATAAAAAAGTAATTTAAGGGCCACAAGTTAGGCCTAATGGTAGAGTGCTTACCTATCATGCACAAAGACCCAGGTTCAATTCCTTGGTACCACATACATAGAAAAAAAAACCTGGAAGTATTGCTGAGGCTCAAATAGTAGAGCTCTAGCCTTGAAAAAGCCCATGGACAGTGCTAAAAAAATAATAATAATTTAAAAATTCCCTTGTTCACACACACACACACACACACACACACACACACACACACACACACATAAATTTAAAGGCATTCTGGATTGAGATGTTGGTCAAAGGATACCAAACTTTTCTAGATAGTCTTCTGCTTCTGCCCTGTTGAACATAATACATTGAAAATGGTGTATCTATAGTAGCATACTAAACCTTCACAAAGCTTGTAGGCACACTGGAATTAGTCTCGTCTTACAGATTGTAGCAGACCTTAGGAAACTCTGAAGGATTCCCCTTTCTTTGTGTGTATTCTTTCACAGCCTAGTCCTAACAACTGGTTTTTAGATGAGAAATTGGCATTTCAGAGCTCAAGTGAATTGCTCAGATCTCAACATTAGTAAGTGGGAGAGGAAGGTATTAGATTCCAAAATTTTCTCAGTCTTCTGTGTTTGGTTAATACTTCTAAAATTACTTTGTTTAATCCTCTTCCAGGAAACTGATTTAAGAACAATAATATATTTTGCAGATAACAGAGCTTAGATGACTCTTCCAGTCCCCTCATAAGACCAATTTAGGTCTGTCCAGGTTATTCTGTCCATCATTTTAGCCAAGGCAAGTTTTGTAATGTCATTCAACACTGTGTTCAAGCACTGAGCATCAAAGCCAAGTTTTTATTTTTATTTTTGGTGCTTTCTATTTTTTGTATTTTTTTATTGTAATTAATAGAAGGGTTACATTATATTCGCCAGATAGAACGTACATGACTTCACAAACATTGATACCCTATATATTCCACATTTTTATTGAGTCTCTTTTTGAGTGGCACCAGGTTCTCACACATGCTAGGCATGTGCTCTACCTCTTGTTCCAAGCCTCTATTCATTTTTTCTTTTTCTACCTTTCAGATAGAGGCTCATTTTTTGTGTGTGTGTTGGCCAGGCTCAGAACCTAATCCTTTATCTTTGCCTACTTGTGTAGCAAGGACTATGAGATGTCAGATGGCATACTTGACCAGTTATTCAAGATAGGGTTCCTCTAACTTTTTTCCCCTGTGTGTACTCTTCTTTAACTCTGACTCTTCTATCTCTTTGTCCTAAGTAACTGGGTCATAGGTTGAGTTTCAGTATACTGACTTTCAATATGGCTTTAAGTTCACCATGTTTCCTTATTTTATGGCTTTTTGATGTCAGTTGATAACTCCAGTGAAATGATTTTACACTGTATCCTGCTCTGCTGGTCAGTTTTGATATCCAGTCATCCACTCTTCTTCCATCTATCCATTGGAGTTTGTTTTAAGCGGCACTGCGAAGGGTTTCATGGAGAGTTCCATATATTCCATTCTTCTTTTTTTTTTTTTCTTGAACTCTGGCCCTGGGCATTGTCCCTGAGCTCTTTAGCTCAAGGTTACTGCCTTACCCCTTGAATCATAGTACCACTACTGGTTTTCTAGTGGTTAATTGGAGATAAGAGTCTCATGGACTTTTTAGTGCCTGGACTGGCTTTGAACTGCCATCCTCAGATCTCAGCCTCCTGAGAGGCTAGGATTACAGGCATGAGCCACTGCACCCAGTTTTTATATATTCCATTCTATACCCTGTGACTACTCTTTCCTCTTGTCTTTCTCTGCTGCTGCCCCATCGAAAGGCCCGTTAGCAGCTGACTGAAAGAATCCAAAAATCTCTCCAGAGTAGTTTTAGATTGAGCACCATGAGGAACAATTCATATTTTATACTAAAAGTTTAGTTATTTGGGATAGAACGTTGTCACCATTTGTCAGAGACAAGGAAAACTTGTATTAGTGGAGTAGACCTACAGGGAGTCATTGCATAAGCTGACAGTTTTCTTCAACTCCCCTTTGCCCTTTCTATAAGATAGAAAACCTCCCATATAAATTAAGAATTCAATCAGAGTGGCGTGCTCCCCTCGACTGGGAGAGGTTTAATTGGGAAATCCGCTTAATCAGGACATCTCCCAAGGAACTGATTTAAACCCAATGATACATAATAACTATGATTGAAGCTTTCAAGAGAGTGGCAATTCTCCTTAATTGAGCACTCAGGTAACTTAATGCTGCTTAAGAGTAGGGGTGTGTAAGTGTGTGTGTGTGAGCTGATGGCCTCTATGATTTGCTTTGCTTTCTTCTAGTCGTACAGGATCAGTTCAATGCTGCATCTTCAAAGGGCTTAGAATCCTTGGCAAAGACCTACTACATTTATTTCAGTAATTTGGGACTTGGGTCCTTCAGCCCACATGAGGACTCCTTTCAGACTAACTTCAGGCGATATACTCTTCTTTGTGCACTCTTGATTCTTGGTTCTTCTTGGATATGGAGTGACCTTTTTATTACGACCCTAAACAAAACATTGGAATTGGAGGTGCAGGTTGATCTAAGTTCTATAGGTTGAGCGTCATCTAAGGACCTAACTACAGAGCAGTGGAAAATATATTAAATTCATTTGTTTGGAGAAGTCTGTTGGAATAAGAGAGAAAACAAATCAAAATGAGAACACATGTTGGTTGTTATCAATTTCAATCTAGTATCTACCATCCTTTTAGGATCCCTGAGTACAAGTGCTTATAGTCTCTTTTTGCCAAACTGTAGTATATGGCCATGTACTCTCTAAATTTATTCAATATTCATTCAATCACAAATATATTCCTTTTTATCTGCTCTTCCTTCTCCTACTGTAGATCAATATTTATAATTAACATGTTTAATGTATAACCTTTGTTTATCTTTCTGCTAATTGTATCGTTTGATGCTCTGGTAATTTGAGAATAAAGATGGTTTATTTTTCTTTCATGTAAAACAAATCCACATGTGACTGTGGTATCATGACCTCCTCATTTAGATAGGAGGCCATTGTAAGGATAGTCTGCCACTGTCTTCTGCCTTGGCTTCCACTCTCAAAGCCAAGAGACAGCTCACACCCCAAGACTTTAAATTGCATTCTAAGAAGAAGTCAGGAGACATGGGAAAGGATGCACAGATTTTGAAGAAAAAGAAAAACACTTTTCTTCTCTCCTCCAAAACACTAGTTACTTAAGATCTGTTGGCAATGCGATCTGTAATCACAGGATGTTTAAGTATGAAATTATCCACAGGGTAACTAGGTGATACTATCTAAGCCCATCATCATCGACTGCAACAATACTGTGACTCATGATTTTAGCTTTCAAAGTTGTTGCTTTGAATTGCTGTGTAATTCTCATAGAATGTTATCTATCATATTTTACCTATTAGTAAAAATAATATGACACAAGTAATTGATGAAAGAGGGATCCTGTAAGTGACTTAGCTACTCCTTCCATTTTGTGGCTCCATAATCTCTAATACTTGGCACTAAGGTGATGACGAGGCTAATCTCTGTTCATGGCATTTGGTGGAAAGAAGGTGCTGGGAAGATATAATGGTCAAGTCTGTAAGTGACCAAAAGTCCCCTTTTAGAGGAATTCTATGATTGCTTTATACCTCATCTCAGGAGAATGCTGAAAAATAAGGAGGATGAGAAAGGGGTAAAGCTCCGTGACAGTCCTTGTTACCACTATGTTCTTATCAGGGCTTGAAAGCCACATTATCCTCATTCCCTCTAGTAAACATAACGAGGCAGTGAACAACTTCTTTGTTATACTCTGTGGACCTGTGTGGACACTGTCTTTAGTTTGTAAACCCAGTCATAGGATTTCTTCAGTTCCCCTTGAATAGACTTACGTTTCCAACTCATGTTATTGTTCTTTCTGGACTGGAAGCATCAATCTGCTCAGATCAGAGGTGCTCTATTCTCATAAGGCTAGTGCTCTACCACTAGGATGGGTCTCATCCTTTTCTTTAATTGAAAGATATTGTTAGGACCTTCCCCTCCCCCATCTCATCTTTGATCATCTACCTATCATTTATCTATCTTCATCATCATCTTTAAGTCTATTTGTTTTAAGAAAGTTCTAAAGTGACAGATAAAACTATGCTTTGATTGTGGACAAAAATGTGTTGAAATACATATGTTTTGGTATCTTCTGAATTTTTGATGGCTATAACAAAATACCCAAGTCTAGGTAATTTATAAACAAGTTTGTCTTGTACTATGGTTTTAGGGGTCCCTTGATGATGAAAATGGCTTCAATATCTGCTTGGCTTCTGGTTACAGTCCTAGGCTGCATCACCTCATGGTGGAAAGCAGAAGGCCAATGTGCTGTGCAGAGAGCCCATGTGTGAGAAAGACAAGAGGCGCCAGGCTGATGATATAATAACCTACGCTCATGATAGCGAATCCTCCCTCTTGAGACCAAGCAGCATGAGTTTTGACAGACACAAGCTACAAAAAATATTTAAGAGCTGTGCAATGGCAGGATGTAAATATTGACATATGCATTACCTGACAGTTATGTTAGTCTTAAGAACATGCATGACTGCATCTTCCCCTGAATAATCTGTGCTCCCCATTCGCGTGGAGTCTCAGCCTTGTTAATGGAGCCTTGTTCCGGGCTCCATTCCACTCGATTCTATTGGCCAATACCATTCAAATTGTTCTTAATACTGTTTCAAGGTATGCCAATATGTGTTGTATTAAATTTAATCTTTCTAGAGCTTACTTTAGCTATAATGTGGCTTTAAATGAGTTTTTGTGTCATTTTTATTGTAAGGGGGTTATACAGATTGGTTAGTTATATAAAACAGGTAATGAGTACATTTTTTTTTCGAACAGTGTCACCCCTTCCCTCATTTTCTCCCAGTTTGTTTCTTCCTGATCCCCTTGTTTCCCAAGTTGTATAGTTTCTTTCCAACATAGTGTCCTGTGAGGATCACTGCTGAATTATCTCACCCTTTGTCCCACTGTTTCTGTGCTTCCCTTTCCTCTCCCCAAATCAGATAAACTTATATACAAGAAAAAGAATACAGAAGTTAAAACCAGTGACAAAAGGGGGGGGGAAACAGAAGATGAAAAAGAATCGCAATCAGTACAATAAAATAAAGCCAGACCCAAAGAAACATAGGATGCATCATTTCCCTCATTTGTAAAAAATTAGAATGGAAAAACGATACATCTGCAAATAAACCCAAGGCATTATAAAAGATAAGCAATTACAGTTGGACATGACTAAACAGGGCTCTCAACATTTACCCAGTGAGAAAGAAGGAAGATATTCTTAGGAGAGAATCCGTAGGGCTTAATAGCTATGGGCGTGTGGTCACCTAAAATGATACTTATCAAAGTGAACTCCAAAAAATGGAAGCAAGTGGCTTTTTATTCTTCAGCATAAAGGTTAAAATATGTTGATCCAGCTTGCCAAAGAAATCCCATCATTTCTACTTGGTTGCTATTAGAGTTCCAAATGGATTTGGATATGACTGTATCTTTATAGCAGTCTTCTCGTCCAGGTGTCTGGTCTATTTCTTTTTCTATTCAACTCACCTTCTATGTTCTGTATTTGTATTAAAAATTACATCTATTGTGTTCTTAATGTTCAGTTCACATGATTTCAACGTAGTGTATAATATTAGCTTATAATATTTATGCTGCTAATATCCTATATGTCTACTTTAAGTCGCTGTTGCTGGTGCAGAGCTATCCTGTTCATTTCTGTAGTTTAGCTAGCTGCATATCTACCAGTCATAATAGTCTGTTGACATTGTTGATTTTTCTGGATAGATGTTCAGAAGTCTACAAACCATGTCTTTTATTTCACTCCACAATTGTCATTCAGTCACTATTTCACATTTTGATCATTTCTGTTCTCTAGTAAGTACTAGATGTAAATAGAGGTTCTGGTAGTGAATATCTTTGCTTTTCTTCTTGCAAATCTATCCAGCTTCTCATTGTGTATAACATTTTGTCTCTTCAGATTTTAATGTTTAATTTTAATTAGGCAAACGAAATTTTCTTCTAATTTTCTCATGCAAGAGGCTTTAAAAATATTAGAAGATAGAATTTTATTCAGTGTTTTTTTTTTCCTTGAGATAAGAGCTCCTACCCCTAACTCTGCCATAGTGTGGTATTATACTGAAAGTTCCTTGCATTTCTTTCTTTTTTCCTTTGGGTTTTTGTTTTTTGTTAGTTGTGGGTTGAACACTAGTCCTGGGCACTGTCCCTGAGCTCTTCAGCTCAAGGCTACCACCCTACCCCTTGAGCTACAGTGCCACTTCTGTTTTTTTAGTGTTTAATTGGAGATAAGAATCTCACAGTCTTTAGTGCCTGGGCTGGCTTTGAATCATGATCCTCAGATCGCAGCCTCCTGAGTAACTAGGATTACAGCCATGAGCCACCTCACCTGGCACTCCTTGCATTTGCTAGTCTTTTTTATTAAAGAATTTATTAACATTGATTTTTACATCATATTTCAAATGACATGTTTAACAAATATTCAAGAAGGGACTCTCTATATACAATCCCTGGCACTTAGATTTTAGAACATAATTAAAATTAGGTTAAGGGTTTGTATGTCATAGACAAACATAAAGACTTTATTAACACTGATTTTTACATCATATTTATTTTTTTCCATATATGTTTTACTGTAATTAATAGAAGGGTTATATTATATTCACCAGATAGAAAGTGCATTACTTCACAAACATTGATACCCTTTCTCATGTCTTGGTCACCATATCCCTCCCCTCACCCCCTCCCCTCATCTTGTTTTCACCCCTTCCCTATCCTCTTTCAAATAACCAAATATGCATATATACAATATATTAGATAACAAGGTAAAATACTGTAACAAGAGGAGATAACCAAGGGACAGCAAAAGAGATGAGAGATAACATAGTACATTAAGGACAACAATCACTCATTATATGGCTTTTTTACATCATATTTAAAAAGTAACGTTTAACAAACAAGTATTTAAGATTGGAATCTTGACATGCCATCACTGGCATATAGATTTTAGAACATAATTAAAATTAAGATGAGGTTTGTATGCCATAGATACATATCAACCTATATAATATAACATTGTCTACAGAGTATATATCCCATCATAGATTTTTACATATGTAGTTATGTTTATATCTTCATGTCAGTAACCTTGGGTACCAGAATATTGAGTCATCGCTCTTGTATTGTTTGTATCTAATATCCTGAGCCACTGCGCCCGGCTTGAGCTAGGTTTTATACACGACAAATTATAACCCTAAAGATAACAAAAGTATCATTTGCTATTTGATACAGGGACAATGAAAATGAAACATACACCAAAAAGCCTTTATCCTCCATTTTTCTCCATTCAAAGGTTTGTTTTTTAACACTAGGGACTTACATAAATGGCTTTTCTGTTTACATTTTTCTTCCTTTTGGATTTTACTTTTTAGTATTTTTTGGTAGACTAAGATTCCATCTTTTCATGCATCATTTTGCTTTTTCATTCATGAATATTGGAAACTGGAAAATTTGAAGAAGGAAAAAAAAACCCTTAAATTTTTAGAGAGACAAATCCTACTTATATTTCCAATCAAGTAGTTATAACAACGATAGGCTTTTTCTAAGAAAGTTTATTCAAGCACTAGGTGGATTAGACTAAGAGGATGAGCCTACCCAGGAAGGTACTATGTGGTGTTCACAGTTTAAATGAGGTGTCTAGTGCCCAGGAAGGATATTGTTTGCTGAAGTCTGTAGAGTGCTTTGGTATGCCGTTTGTGTCTCTTGCATGTTGCATGCAGTGATAAGTCCTTTCAGTTATGGTACCTAGGGGCTAGAAAGCATTTGGACTCACCGTAAGTCATGTATCTCTCAAGTACTTAGTAGGGAATAAAAGAGACATGGACCAGCTGGTAAAGCCAGGAGGAAGCCAGGGCTTTGGAACTGGCATTGAAACATGGCCCACAATATTTTGAAATTACTACTACAGAGGCAGAACATTATAAAATCCCTTTTCTTTTCTGGTCCAGTGGTTCAACCAAATCTACTAAAACATGGTAGACACCATTCATTCCCAGGCTAGATAAAATATTCTTCTTGGTCTGAATTTGACTTTTGGATAATTTTTTTTCCTTCCACCATTCCTATAAATCTCTTTGTATATCTCCCAGCCCTGCATTGATGCGTAATTATCAGACTATAACGCTCATTCAGGTTGCCTGGCTCTATGGCTTTGAGTTGGATTTTCCTATGGGAAAATGGCTGTTTCCCTTTCCCCACTCACAGAGGCATTGCTGAGCTGTATTCTTCTTCCTCTAGCCACAGCTTCTACTTAGTAATTTTATTCCCCTTCAGCCAGTGCTTTCACTGGGTTCTAGTAAAATCATTCATTCTCACTGACTATGTGGATGATGGATGCGAATGCTAGCTAGCCTCTATGGGTTTTCTTCAGTCTTGTATCATTTCTGTAAACTGTCATTTCAATAAAACCTTCTTGGGTAGGCTGCTTCATATCTGGACCTTAGCTGGGAAACTTGCTGAGAGGATCAGCTGTGTTTCACCTACTAGCATATTTGGAGAATTTCATAATACTCCAAGCTTGTCTTAAGCTTAAGACAAGCTTAAGACAAGCTTGCATTTTAGAACTGGGTTATGACTGATTTAGGTGTGGTGTGGCCTCAAAAGAAGTGTTAGAAGATGTCAAAAATGACAATTAAATCCGAGATCCCTGTGAGAGCTTATGGACACAACACTGCATTATTCTGAGGAGTGGGGAAGTGTGGAGTCTTTTGGCCCCTGGACAGTTGAGTGAACCTTGGAATCACACGTGGGAACTTCAGGCATGTCCGTGGTATTGCTGTAGGATTTTTGTTTTGAAACCAAGTAGAGGCTTAGCTTTAGACTTCAAACACTAGTGATGGTGGTGATGATGATAATGATTAAATTGGGTAATTGTGTTTCAAGAATCTATGTGCCAGTAATATCTTAGCTGACATGTAAGCTGATAGGTGAGGTAATATCTTGCTTGACCTAAGGAAGCTGAGGTCCAGAGACAAGTGAAGTTAGTGCTCAGTCCACACTCAGAGAACACAATTCAATCTCCTTCCATTCTAGAATACTTGCATTGATTTTATTTTACTTTTTTTCTCTCTCTCCCCCAAAGCAACTTATAACATCAAGGACTCCACATAAGTTTAACTAGATTTCAGAAGATATATTGGATTTTACTCTCATGATATTACAGCTTTGAATGAGACTTATTATATATTGATCCATATAAATCCTAAAACGGAAGAAAAATATTGTTAGATATTCTGCTTGCACTTTCACATCTATTTTTTTTGTGACCTTCAGATGCAGGGTCACTGAAGCCCCTTGACCAGTGGCCATATGTGGTTCTTCTTGTGTTGGGCCAATATGAGGCCTGAGCAGAGATCAGATATTTGGAAAAGGGTGGGATCCATAATTCAGCATTGGATCCTTCTCATCTGGGCCTCATGCTCACAATGAACGTATTTCTCTTCTTAAAACTACATAGCTCCTGTTAGAACAGTTTTAGGGTATACTTTTAGGGTGCTGACATCACCACCTTGTTTCTGTTTTGATATCATCCATTTTACAAGAAACAGGTCTTCGTGAAGTTGTCTATGTTTCTCCATTTGACTTTGATACTGAGTTTCTGTTTTGACCCTCAGATGAGAAAATTTTATAATTTTCCTAAAGCTAAAACAATAAATTCATGTAAATAAAATCCAAAGTTAAGTGTATTGGCATATGCCTATAACCCCAGCTGTTTAGGAAACAGAGATTGAGAAGCATATCAGTCAAAGCTAACTTGGCAAAAAATTTCCAAGACACCCTCCACCCCCACTTCACCCCTCCCCATCTCAACAAACAGGCATAAAGTGATAGAATATGCCTAGAATCTCAGCTGTGAAGATTAAAAGGATCATGATTTGAAATCAGCCCTTGGCAAAACAGGAGACCATTCCTGGAGGTCAAGGGTGAGAGGATAGAAGAATGAAGACAAGAAGGGAGAGGAGAATGGAGTCATAATGTTCAATACCTAGGCTCTGAAACTAGGAAACTGTGGGGATATTGGGGAGCATGAAAGGAATGATATTTGTATTGATCAAGATGCGCCATATTTATAAATTGTTTTTTTTTGAATAGTAATTTCACTGTACAACTGAAAATAAAAGTATAATTTAAAAAAGAAACCAGAATCTTCATAAGCATAATATGTAAATGAAGATGTGAAAAGAAAAACCTCGAAGGCAAGAAGAACTGTGGGTTTTGGCTTAACAGGCAGGCCACTTGTGTAGCCAGTGTGTGGCCCTGAGTTCAAAGTCTAATGCCACAGAAGATACAATACGTAAGAAAGGAAGAAAATTCAGATTCAAGATGCATCTTTTGTTTTGAGAGGAAGCCTGTCGAGATCTAGTCAATGTGAAAGAAGTCACTGGAAGGCATGGTGGAAAACTCTTACCTGACAATCAACACCACTTTGTAGGGTGCTCTGATTGGCTTCTGGGACATTGCGTGAATCATATTTAGGCCATTGGTCAAATGACTAGTGACTTCCTTTCTACAAAAAGCTTATACAGCCACCCATAATCAGCTGATGCTACTGAGCCTCTTTGGACTGCCACCTAAAAAGAAAGCAGCATATTAATATATTTTGATGGCGAATCATTCCCCTTTGTTCTCATGAAAGCTCTTAGGAAAGGTAGTTTGTTTTACCAAAGCCATCTTTTCATGGTTCGTACCTGCACACATTTTTAACTACAAAAATAGAATGACTTGGATTGAATATGTTAGATCATAGCTCAAAAAGAATAACAAAATTTGTTTTATGAAGGCCACTGAAGGTCCCTGGAACCAATAGGGTTTAAAACCTGCTACGATGGCTGTGGTGAAAGATAATCATATGCTCTTAGAAAGAGCTGAAGGGAAGAATAATATTGTTATAACTGTGATTGTTGAAAGAATATACTCAGGATGGACCTCAGTTGTTTCTTCTGACTAACTTGTTATTTTTCTGCACATCCAGAAACTTCTCTGTGCACCTCATGCTTAGGTTGGCAAATTGACTCTTCCTTTTTATCTGCTTGCTACCTGCACAAATACCTCAAAATCAAGTGGGATATATGAAGCAGTGGCTTAGGCTTTGAAGGCCTCTTTCTCATATACACCCTGGGAACTCCTATTGTGTGATTCCTCGTAGTGGGCACTAGAAAAAGGGCATCATTTTCTGATAGGTGGGGAATTAGCAGCATCCCTAGGATTGTGTCCAGGGTGGACCTCTGCTTGTGTGGGTATGGGGTAGGAAAGAGCTTCAAGGGATTGGCTATATATTTTGTTGCATTTACAAAAATGTTGGGAACTGGGAGCTGGTGGCTCAATCCTTTAATCCTAGTGACCCACGAGACTGATATCTGAGGATTGAGATTCAAAGCTAGCCCAGGCAGAAAAGTCTGTGAGGTGAGACATTTATCTATATAATTAACCAAGAAATATTGGCTGCAAAGCTGTGGTTCCAGTGTTAGAAGGACAGACTTGAGTGTAAAAAGCTAAGGGCCAGTGTTCAGGCCTTTTGTACAAGTCTGATCACCAGCATAAGCAAGCAAGTAAACCAGCAATAAAGTTGGATCCTTGATAATTTCTCATTCATTCTCAGTTTTCATCCATACTGCTAATTTAAGGTAAAAAAGTAATCACTATTGATATGGATTTTAGTGTTTTTAATACACCGTAGAGCAATTAAACCAGCAGGATGTTTTGAAGACCTCATAATTCATCTTTTAATTTTAATAGGCACAATAATCCATTTTAGATGAATTAGGTCCTCTGCAATCTTTTCAAAGAACAAGAATTAGTATCCTTTGATACTAATGTAATCACTTGATTACATTTTTATTCTTCTAAGTGATTGATGTCCCAATCTGTTTTAACATTTGCTCTTTCCAGTGGAGGAATAATCCACCCATCTCCATCCCACTCTATCTATTCCTCTTATAGGGTGAAGATAGCTATTCACAAGCTGATCCCTCTCTCCCCCCAACCCTCTCTCCCTCTCTCCCTTTTCCTTCCTTCCTTCCTTCCTTCCTTCCTTCCTTCCTTCCTTCCTTCCTTCCTTCCTTCCTTCCTTCCTTCTTTTTTTTTTTTTTGCCAGTCCTGGGCTTGAGCTCAGGGCCTGAGCACTGTCCTTGGACTTTCTCAAGACTAGAGCTCTACCACTGAGCCTCAGCACCACTCCCAGCTTTTTTTCTATGTATGTGGTACCGAGGAATCGAACCCTGATCTTCATGCATGCTAGGCAAGCACTTTTAACCACGAGGCCAAACTCCCGGCCCCCTTCCTTCCTTCCTTCTTTCCTTCCTTCCTTCTATCTTTCCCTCCTTCCTTCTATTTCTCTTCTCACCTTCTCTTTCTCTTTTTCTTTCTTTGTTTTCTCTTTTTCTCTCTTCAATCCTTCTTTTCCTCTTAAATTTTGTGAACGTAGCCAGGCACCAGTGGCTCATGTCTATAATCGTAACTTACTCAGGAGGCTGAGAGGTCATGGTTTGAAGCCAGTCCAGGCAGGAAAGTCCATGAGACTCTTTTATTTCCAATCAATTCTTCAGGAATAGCCAGAAGTGGTGCTGTGGCTCAAGCAGTAGAACACTAGCCTTGAGCACAAAGAGGCTCAAGGAGAGTCCAGGTCCTGAATTCATGCCTAAGGACTGACAAAAAACAAACAACAACAACAAAACTGTGAATGTGTAGCCAGCTCTCTGTGTTAATACGCTATATAACTTTAGCATGTTGAAATCTGAGACTTTTAGATTTTGTTATATATTCATGGAGAATATAAGATCTAGAAAGCGATGGCCGTGAGTTCCTGTATTTAAACATTGACAGGTATAAAATCATCTAATGTGTGAGGCATTCACCAAGAGTGGTAATGGAGAAACATTTAAATAGGGCACAAAATGATTAAGCAAGTTATCAACATGAATAAACACACTTAAGAGCAAATCACTCAACAGAAGTTAAAGAGATAAGAAATGGGTAGGGAAACTTTTATTTAATCATAGCATGTAGACTTGCAAGCCCTCCAACATTCTCCTGCAGCAATGAGATTGAACTAGTGATTCATGCATGCTAGGCAAGCATTCTATTACTGAGGCCCTTGGCTTGGGGTCTTTGTATCAAGTTCAGGTCCAGAGAGATGCAGGTGGGGAAAGAGGATTACACATCAGGCTTTTCTATAAATAGGAAACAATGAACATTAGCTCAATATAATTGTAGTAGTTGGTTGGTTTGATAAAAATTTCACCAGGCCCATGGCTTCTTTCTACTAGTGTTATTTTGGGGAGAAAGTCATAAGGAAATCAACCAGGAAATCTGTATGATGAGATCATTAAACATTTCAGTGGAAGAATCCTTTACAATTAATCTCATTTGCAACATGCATGCTTATGAATTGCTATATTTGTTGGGATGTTACCAAAAGGTCAAAACTAATTATATATTTATTATGATGAGCTGAAAATTCTAGCTGTCATTTGTTATTTTGGTTCCCTGGAGACAATGTAGACTCCATTCCATCCTTCCACTGGAGTTCTGAGTTTTAAAAAGCTTTAATGAAAATGTTTCTTTCATCACGGTGAATTGGTTTATTATGCTTAATGCCACCAAATTACTTTCAAATCTTGGTAGGGCTTTATTAAAAATGGTCTCATTTTAATTTGCTACTCTAGGTACAGAATTCATCCTGGAGACAAGGAAAATCTCTCTTCCTCTTTAGAGATACTGGGGAAGTAGCCTAATAAGAGGCCCATAAGTACTAAAGATATTATAGTATTTAGCATTCTCTCTGATGTTGGCTACCTGCAATTTTTTGTCTCTCATGTGTTCATTCTCTTTTCTTGAAATTACTATGCCTACCTGGTCTCTTGCTGAAGAATTTACCCTCATGTGTTTATTGTGGGCCAGATGTGTATGGTGTTGCTTGCTATCTGAAGAAAACTCAATGTCATAAGCAATTACGAGCCATAAAAATTAAGTGTCTCACTAAAACTTTACTTTCACAATTTGATGTGTTCAATTCAAATACCCTCAAAAGCAAAGATTTCATGTTCCTCAAAGTCAGTGTCTAGTGACTTTGATTAATACTGTGTGGCACATGCTCATGAGAAGATCACTTGTCATTCAGTTTTTATTACCCACTAAGTTCCAGTGGCCAAGCAAATTATGTGGACTGACTGGAATTTAAGAGAAGCCTTTGGATTCTCCTATCTAGGAGTTTAGAATCTGCTTGGACCTTACATCTAATGTCTATTATGGATTAACTGGTACCTGATGAGCCTTGAGGTACTCAGAGGAATAATCATACGATGCTATCCATATGTTCCTAATTATCTTTTGAAGTGACAGTCCTGAGATTTAAACTCAGGGTCTGATTGCTGTCTCTGAGCTGCTTTATGCTCAAGGTTAGCACTTCACCACTTAAGCCACAGCTCTACTTCTGGATTTTTGGAAGTTTATTGGAATTAAGACTCCCATGGGCCTATCTTGCAGTGTTTTTTCAGTAGCTTGAATTGCAGTCATGATCCAGCACTCCCTGGCCCCTATCCATCCATTTTAAGTATGACTGAACTGCTTTCTTTAGGAATAAGAAGTATTCAAACTGTAATTTCAGGATATGTGGTGGAAAGTTCATTTTATTTATTACTAAATGTTGGAATGACCTCTGCTCATGTGCGATGGCAATGCATTGGATGCTTAAGTACTGACTTCTGAATATATCCCTAGCTATCTTTATTCTATAAGGAGAGATTGGGAGATGACTAATTACCCACTGGAGGGTCCTTTGAAAATTGAATCTAAATTTGCAATTGAATACAGAGTTATGATTGTGTAGTACCTTTGTTGAGATCCCAAGCTGTAGATGCTGGTAATTTGAAGCTAGAATCTTGGTTCTAAAGAACCAATAGGACTTTAAAAGGTACTTAACTTTTTCCCCTAAGTTTCCTTTGCTGTAAGGGAGACGACAAATGCAAAATACCAACCTCATAAGCAGAGGCCAAGGGGGTATTTGAGATTTTTGCATGTCAGGGGTTGAGCCTAGGTTTTGAGTAGGTATTTGAGACTGTGTACACCTGGCCTGGGGTTGGTGGATGACACTTTTCTCTAAGAGGTAAGAGGTAGCAGAATGTTATGATGGTGTGGGAAGAATTGTGCTGAACCCTCACCATGTACCACTTTATAGTGAACTGTCATTGGGAAAGTGATCAAACTTTCTCAACTCTTGTTCTTTCTTTCTTTTTCTTTTCTTTCCTTTTTTTGTGGGTAATGGGGCTTGAACTCAGCCTAGGCACTGTCCCTGAGCTCTTCAGCTCAAGGCTACTGCCCTACCCTTGAGCCACAGCACAACTTCCTCTTTTCTGGAGATTAATTGGAAATAAGAGTCTCAGCTCCTTTTGTGCCCAGGCTGGCTCTGAACCTTGATCCTCAGATCTCAGCCTTCTGAGTAGCTAGAATTATAGGTGTGATCCACTGTGCCCGGCTCAACTCAGTTTTCTAGCTATAAAAACCATGTTTACCTTACGATGACTTAAATGTATTGTATGCATTCATTATGAGCATACAGATTCTGTGGATGTTTATTAAATGATAGGTGAAATCATAGTTATCAACATTACCTAATGATGAGATCTTCACAGGTTACTGAAGCAGACCCCAAAGGTGTCAAAGGGAATGGGTGTGTGTGTGTGTGTGTGTGTGTGTGTGTGTGTGTGTGTGTGTTTATAATATCAAAATGAAATGTCAAGGTAATTCTGACATTGGTTGCTTAGGAATTCTGGTTACCCTGGATAATTATGACAGAGGGTGGGGATTTCTTCAATTCCAATGGCACCTTTAGATGGGACCCCAATTTTTTTGGGGGGGGTCATCATGGGACTTGAACTCGGTCTTCATGCTGTCCCTGGGCTCTCCAGCTCAAGGCTATCACCTTACCCTTGAGCCAAGCCCCACTTCCCATTTTCTAGACATTAAATGGGGATAAGAGCCTCAGGTCCTTTTGTGCCCAGGCTTGCTTTGAACCTTGATCCTCAGATCTCAGCCTCCTGAATAGGATTACAAGTGTGAGCAATTGCACCTGGCCCCAATTTTTTGTTTTAATTATCAGTGGAGATTTTAATTTACTAAGTGGAGCTCTTACCCGAGGAAGCTGCATGATGAATGAGAAAGATATGCTATGACATTTTTTGGTTCATATGGTGAGAAAAGGGAAATGGTTTAATCTGTGGGATGTCATACTCTCCAGCTCTTCAGTGCATACTAGCCAACACATCAGAGAATTCCTGGGTGTTAAGTCCATTTTGGAGTCTTCCTTAACTGAGCAGGCTCCCTAAAGTTGAAGAGGTTTTTGTAATTAGACATTATGCAGGCACTTAAAAGTAAGTCCTTTCAGCAGACCTGAGATATTACAGTGAGGGCACTTATTACAAAGGTAGTTTGTGCAGTTCTGGATTCCTCGATGTTAAATTGTCAGGGGAGTTTAAGGTTAGTCATCTCCTGTACAAGGTAGAAAATGTATGCCTGGGCTCTGGTAGATTTACCAGTCCTATATCCTGCTTCTTCTAAACCACACATCCTTCTTTAAAAATCTTTGAGAAATAAAGGAAAAGAATATTTCTCCATATAAAGGACAAGATCTGAGAACTGAGTGTGACTTTGCAATTCCATCCTCTCCATGTATGATCTTTTCCACCCCAAGAGATACCTTCACTTAGCAATTTTAGATCTTGGAAATCCTAGACTAGCCTTGTACATTTTCCGTGGGATATCTTTGACCAGCCAAGTCCTGTCCCACTCTTTTGTAACATGTGTTGATCTGTGATGCTTTCCTTGAGCCTTTCAGCTTCTTGATTACAAACTCATTTTGTTCGTTTAAGATAGCAATGAGTTACATTTGAGTTGTACCTCCACTTCCAGTGAGGGATAGCTAATGTCTCTTCCTGTTATTTTTCTACCATAAATACAAGGCTCAGATTTGAAACTTGAGAGGAAATAAATCTTAATTTGAGCATCATCTTTTAATAAATGCTGACCTTCTCCTTTCTTCTTGAATCTTACCTGAGACATCTTTTTTTTTTCTGTAAGCCTGAAGAAATTGCCAAATGAAGAAATGTTAGGCTTAATTTTTAATTAACTTTGCCATTGATTTATACATAACTCTGTATGAGATATTGTTCTTTAGTGAATGGGGTGAAAAAAAATCTCAAAGGTGAATAGCTGTTCCTGGAATTTGTTTTTGCAGCAGCATCCAGATACTGAGGATATTTTTCTTTTATCTCTTTCTGAAGTCATTAGCTTACTCTATTCTTTACTGTTAAAATACAAGTAGATATGCAGAAATATGCACAGGACACAAAGGTGTCTCCATGATGAAAATGTCAGAGAAATGTGATTACACACTACATTTAGTCGTTGATACAAAAAGTTCTCTTCCGCGATTTTACCTACATCAATATATTTTTCAATGGTTTCTTACAGCAAGCACTTTTCTACATTGACTGAAAGTCCAGTTATGGAGTGGAGACCTGAGAGGTTATTGGGGCTTGAAATAGGTAAAAACTAGATTGGAGAATATTATATGTCAGATATTAGATGCTGATAGGCTTCTTTTCTCATAATGACTAATAGAATGTGAAAAGATGAGTAATATTTTCAGAAATGAAAGAAAAGTTGAAATATGAAAGAAAATATTAGAAAATACAAAGCACATGAGTCAGGCATAATTTTTTTTAGCAAAGTAACTGAATTTTAAATTTTTCTTTGTAATGTTCTCTTTCTTTCTTTCTTTCTTTCTTTCTTTTTTCTTTCTTCTTTCTTTCTTTCTTTCTTTCTTTCTTTCTTTCTTTCTTTCTTTCTTTCTTTCTTTCTTTCTTTCTTTCTTTCTCTTTTTTTTTGTGGGTCATGGGGCTTGAACTTGGCCTGGGCGCTGTCCCTGAGCTCTTCAGCTCAAGGCTACCACCCTACCCTTGAGCCAAGCCTCACTTCCTGTTTTCTAGAGGTTAATTGGAGATAAGAGTTACAGGTCCTTTTGTGCCTGAGCTGGCTTTGAACCTTGATCCTCAGATCTCAGCCTCCTGAGTAGCTAAGGATTACACTGCGCCTGGCTCATTATATGTTCTTGTAAGTTCTTTTCTTTTTTTTTTTGCCAGTCCCAGGGCTAGGGCTCTATGATTTGAGCCACAGTACCACCACTTCTGGTGGTACTGAGGAATCGAACCCGAGTCTTGCATGCTAGGCAAGCACTCTACCAGTACACTAAACTCCTGGCCTGGTTTCTGTAAGTTTTTAATGTTAGCATTCTAATGAGTATCTGTATGTGTGTGTTGGTATTGGAGCTTGAACTCAGGGCTTGGGTGCTGTCCCTGAGCTCTTTTGCTCAAGGATAGTGCTCTACCCCTTGAGCTCCATTTCTGACTTTCTGTGGTTAATTGGAGATAGTCTCATAGACTTTTCTCCCTGAGATAGTACGAGCCACCAATACCTGGCTTCCCAATATGTTCTTTTTGAGTCAATTTCTTTTATTTTATCTGCCAGTTCTGAATAATTTGAAATCTGATCTTTGATTTTAATATAACAAAATAGCTGTTACACTATTTTAGTGTTATTTTAAAAGTTTTTTCTCATCACATCTGCAAATACTTTTGTGTTTAAATTCTTATGGGACTAGATTAAAAGTTCTTTAGATTTATAAAATAATACTGAAAGAAACCCTGTAGGAGCTGGGCGTGGTGGCTCACGGCTGTAATCCTAGCTACTCAGGAAGCTGAGATCTGATATCGAGACTCAGAGCCAGCCCAGAAACAAAAGAACATGAGACTCATCTCCAATTAATCACTAGAAAATGGTAACTGGGGCTGTGGCTCTAGGGGTAGGGCAGTAGCCTTGAGCTGAAGAGCTCAGGGACGGCATCCAGGTCTAGAGTTCAAGCTCCATGACCACAAAAAAAAAAAAAAGAAAAGAAAAGAAAAGAAAAAGAAACCCAGTAGGATTTAAGTAAATGAAATAGTATATCAATTCCTGTTTTTTTCTTTTCATTGTCAAAAAAAATGAATTTCATTCCAGTTCCCCAGAGAGGCAACCTCTTCAACCCAGTACTCTTTCTTGATCCCACTCTTGCTCTAAGAGCCACTTTCTGACTGCCTCGATTATGCATCAACATTTCCTCCATTTTCCTGTGGTCTCTGCCACTACTCTGACTCCTGCTCTAACACTTTCTCTCCATTACTGGAGGAGTTTTCAGATGCGATCTCTCTTCCTTCCACTGCCCTTCTCTTTAGTTTGTGTCCTCTTGGCCAGAGTAGTTGCTATCTGTCAGGAGTAATGTACTTTTGCATTTTATATTTTGGCTACATTAAACTCCTTTTCCTCTTATATTATTGTCTCATTCTCTCTTACTCCAGTGGCTTTGAACATGTTGAGCTTGTATCCTGGGACACCTGCTTTCCCATCTTAGGTTATCTGCAATGCTTCAGTCAGTCATCCCTAGTTCTTAACCTATTTGCTCTTTCTTGTAGGGAGCCTTGGTGCCTGAGCCTGCATGCTCATTCTTCTGACTTCCACAAAGAAAGTACCAGTCCTATTTTGAATGGCAGACTTTTGCATCTAGGTGTAACATCAGCTGATAAGAAGATGGGAACCATGCCTGTCTTTCTTGCTAGAGTGACCCAGAACTCACATGGTACCCTAGAATGGGATAAACACTTTTAGCTTTTGAATATACTTTGCATCCTTTTATAATACACTGATGTTTGGATAACATTTAAAATATAAAATTATATTTCAGGACTCAAAGGTGAATGTTTTTTCTTTGTAAAATAATTAGGCACTTTGTAGAGCAAGATGATGATATATCTTAACAGGTGACAGATTCTTCAAAATAACAAACTCAACAGGTGACAATACTCATCAATCAAATACTCTGAATGTGAGCAAATATTAAGGAACAAACCAACACTCAAACATTTTGGAAAAAAAGAAAACAACTTTTACTTTTATTGTTAAGAAAGCACACACAGCAATTTATTGGGGGCCAAAGAGAAAAATGCAAAAGAGGTGCGCATACAAATTCATTTCAGAAGAATTGGTGTCATTTCCATAGTACTATCTCTCTTCATGAGCTTCAGAATTATTGCATCTCTTATACCTATATCCATAGATATAAATATATGGAAAGACATCTCACATTCATCAGAAATTCTTCCACCAAAACTGTGTAGTGTGCATCTCATCTCCTTTTTTTTCTTGAATCATGCCACAGTCTCTTTTCTCTGAGTCCGTCTCTGATGACATGTAAGTATACTTGTGAAAGAAGATTTCCCCTTAGTTCTTGACTTTTTCTTTAATTTTTTCTGATTCTTGAGTGAAATTCCCAGTTCTTCCATGATGGCATTGAAAGAGAGACACTAAAGAGTATGAAACAATAGAGCATCAGTGAATAGAACCTGCTACCACCTTGAGTTGATTTGCCTCTTGCTTACATTTTTAGACACAAGATTCTTGCCTCAAGGCAGCTTTGTCTCAACTGGTCATTTCCCATCACCTCCTCCTCCACCCATTGGCCCACCCACTTTTTTTTTGCCAGTCCTGGGGCTTAAACTCAAGGCCTGAGCACTGTCCTTGGGCTTTCTCAAGGCTAGAGCTCTACCACTTGAGCCATAGAACCACTTCTTTCTTTTTCTATATATGTGGTACCAAGGAATCAAACCCAGGTCTTTGTGCATGCTAGGCAAGCGTTTTTACCATTAGGCCAAACTCTTGGCCCCCCACCCACCATTTCCACTTAAGGGAATAAAACAGAGGCAATAAGTTATCTGAGTAAATGTTACAATTTCATTTACAAATCCAACAATATAAAACTACCCAGTTAGAGAAAACTTACCTTTGCCGAGACACCAAAATAGAGTTAAGTTAAGGCATTTTCCCCCATTGAGATGATCCAAACATTGATAGATTTATCAAGGCATACGGACACTTCAGTAATGCTATAGAAAATGAACAAACCTTCTCTACACCAACGCTTTGTTTTTTTCTCCCATGAAACCTTACTTTGTTCCTAAAATAAAATCTAAGTCTTGATGACTTTCCTTTCTGATAAAAAAAAAGAAAAAAAAACAATTTTAAATTGTATATTTTCTCCAAAAAGAAAACACAGAGATTCTGGTAGCAGCAATGATACAGCTGTAGTTGAAATGGAAAATAATGTGGTTGTGAACTATGTAGCAAAAATAATGGCACGGCACAAAAGAAAATGGAATTATGATCATAAAATGTTGTACAGATGTAGATAGTAGATCTATAAATATGTGTCCATTACTATTATACTTGTCAACATTCACATGCACAGTACATAAATGGTTTGATGAAGTGTAATTTACTGCCATCTCTTCTAGCCAAGGTACAATCTTTTAGTGATAAATTTCTGTTTATTGGGATTTCTATGCCCTTCTTTTTGGTAAGGTTGATTTCAAAATATTCTCTACTGATAAAAACATTGAAGATGACAATGATTGCATGATCCCACTTAAAGAAGATATCTAAGATGGCCAGACTTGAAGAAACAGAGAGTAAAATGGTGGAGGGCGAGGGCAGGGAGAGGAAAGGAGGGAGAGGTATCAAGTTTCAGTTATGCAAAGTGAATAAGTTCTAACATTCACTTTAGAACATCACATCTATTGTTAACAACTGCATTCTCCATTTAAAAATGAAGTAGGGGCTGGGAGTTTGGCTTAGTGCTTGCGTAACCTGCACAGAGACCTGGATTTGATTCCTTGGTATCACATACATAGAAAAAGCTGGAAGTGGTGCTGTGGCTCAAGTGGTAGAGCTCTAGCCTTGAGAAAGCCCAAGGACAGTGCTCAGGCCTTGAGTTCAAGCCCCAGGACTGGCAAAAAAATAAAGATCAAGTAGGGGGGTGCTGGTGGCTCATGCCATTGTAATCCCTGCTACTTAGGAGGCTGAGATGTGAAAATTACAGTTCAAAACTAGCCCACACAGTAAAATCCATGAGACTCTTGTGTCCAATAACCAACAAAAATCCAGAAGTAGAAGTATGGCTCAGGTGATAGACCACCGACTTTGAACAAAACAGATAACAGCCAAGGCCTTGAATATAGCCCTAGTACTAACTTACCCCACAAAGTGGCCAAGTAGGTAGAGATGAAGTTCAGAAGTTTTATCTATGATGTAAAGAACACCCTCCAGAAAGCTAGAGCCTTTGGGATTATCCCTTTTCACCAGCATATAGCCAAAACATGGCTGAAAGACAGAGGTCAGCACAACTTTGTGCTGTTTCTCTAGGTTGTAAGTGCTTCGCAGGAAGACACTTGTTCTAAATGTCTAACATGATCTTTGAACATCAATGAGCAGCATTTGTTTTCAAAAATTTCTGTTCCATTTTGTCCCAAAAGGGCTTGAGGTAGGTTATTCAAGTAGTACTTTAACTTTTTTTTTTTACTGCTTGTTTTAAAAGTGAGATGTATCCATGTAGTTTTTAGACATAAGTCCTGGACACAAGAGCTGGTTCTTTGCAGAAAATTAGTCTTTTTAAAGCATGTATTTTCAGGATTTACTATTCATTTTCAGTACTACTACAAATAAAAGGCCAGATCAAGCTTATTAACATTTTTTTCCAAATGGTAACTTGTTGATTCAGTGAATAGAGCAAGGTATTCTGCCTCAGCAGACAAGAATTCCAAAGTGTTTTCTATGACTTGTACATCAAAAATGGTAAAGTATATCACAAATGACACCTAATGATTTTTAGCATTGTGCCACATAAAGTTTATGTGATGCTACTAAGATCAAATGAACATCTTATCGTGTCATTATGATAGTGTTGTGATAAAGTTTCCCAAACTTTGCTGGCAAATTTATTTCAAGTGAAGGAATTATTGGTATAAGACCTCTCTGATTTTTTTTAGGAGATTCTCAAAATGAAGGGAGAGGATGAAAGAAGGAACTTAAACACATGATTATGTATCATTCTTTCTACATAGATAGAGAGATTACTATTGGAGATACCAGTAAATTCTCAAGAAGGAAAATCTATCTTAAACCCTTTCTATCTGAAATGCCCAGATCCAGTTGTCACTGGGAATCATCTGCATCTTGTTTCTTATTAAAAAAAATACTACTATGGATAGCTTCTGTCATTTTTCCTGTAAAATATGTTAAATAGTTCTAATCTTCTTGTTTTATTTCAGCTCTCAGGTTTGAATTAGATATTTCATTTTATTTTGCATTTAAATAGTTGAAGTGAGCCTTATTACATATAAAACCAGCAAGGAAATCAATGCTTAAAACTTCTGCCTTTTCTTCCCTATTCTGGATTGATAGGGAGTCACAGATCTTATTCTCACAGTGTGTTCTAATTACTATTTTCTATAAAAATAAAATCCTTAAATCCTAGGCTTCCTTAAAGTACAATTATCTTTTAAAAAGTATTTCTAAGTATGTGGGTTTTTTTTCCCCTTCAGTGTTAGAAAGTTTTATAGATGATTTTCTACACTTTGGTCACAAACAATGATTTCTTTTTTGAATCTCACTTTGTCTCCAACTGTCAAAAAGAAAATGGCAAGATATGGGAGCTGACCTTTCCGCTTCCTAGTTTTTGCTGTAGTCACAAGGAGAGATGACCTTTAAGGTCCTTGCCAGCCTGTGCTCAAGTAAACTATGTGCTGTCAGATCCACAGGAAATGAAACAGTGAAGGTCATCTCTCAGCCCAGAGTGGCATCTCACAGGGTGGCACTGGCTGGGCTCCTAGTCATTAATTTCCATGACTTTTCTAGTGTCAGGATGAAAGGTATGTATAGTATATTAAAATTGAGTTTCTGAATCAGACCCCAAATTACAGTAACTTTCTAGAGCTTCTATTTCTGGGTTTGGGCTTTTATGAACATCTTCATATTTATAGAACCATACACACTTTATTTTTATACACGATGGTCTAGATTCAGAAAGTAGCAAACACAAGATTCAGCTAGGTGCTTTTCTCCAGAAACACAGCATGATTGGGGAAAGGATATCTCTATAAGCCTTCCTATTGCACTTTGCAGAATGAAAACACCCCTGGTCGCCCAGCGCCTATTTATTTGTAGTGGGTAGTGTTTCAGACTTTTAATGGGTGGCTAAGTGGATTTTATTACAGTTTTGAATTGATTCCTAGCACCAGAATAGTGGGGTTTAACCCACCTTTGCCACTTCACATCTGGGATATACTAATAAGGTGTTTATTTCTTCTCTTTCTGTGTTACTAATCTGTACAATGGGACAAGAGAACTTTTTTTCATTGAGCTATGGTGAGAATTTCTTAATTCAGTGAGCAGATGCTATCTAAAACACACATTTTAACGCATGACATATTGTTAGTATTCTTTCTTTAGAATAAAATCTCATTATAGTAAAAATGTTGTTATTCCATCACTTGACCTTTTCTTTTTGGTTCTGGGGGAAAAAGAAAACACAGTGGCAAACATGATGGTTCTTTTAGTCATCATATGGCTGTCTGTCCAACAACTCCTTTGGGTTGGCTTGAAGAGCATTTTAGTTTGAATAGATCCTACATACTTGAACTCTGGACCTGGGCGTTGTGCCTGAGCTCTTCAGCTCAAGGCTACCACCCTACCCGTGAGCCACAGCTCTCAAGAGGTTTTCTGGTGGTTAATTAGAGATAAGTGTCTCACGGAATTTGAAATTTAGTGTCCAGGCTGGCTTTGAACCGTGATCCGCAGATCTCAGCCTCCTGAGTAGTTAGGATTATAGGTGTGAGCCACCGCTCCTGGCTCCTACACATTTTGAAATAAGTTTTTAGTGTTTGTTTATTAATTTTCCCATTCATTGTGATTCAGTGTTTCTCTAGGAACTTGCATTGCGATAACTCCGTCATGTTCCATAAAGAATACTCAGGCAAATGTGAAAGGGTATCAATGTATGTGAATTAATGCACCTTCTATCTGGCAAATATCATGTAACCCTTTTACTCATTACAATAAAAAAAAAGAATACTCAGGCAAGAAGGAAGGAAGGCTAACTATAGCATCTTGTCATCTAAAAAATAGCATCTGAATGTGTGTGCACCATTTTATAACAAGTCACTGTGAAGACAACTTGATAGGAAAATCTACTTATTAATGAATTTATAGTAACAGCTACATTACTGACATCTATGATACTCCTGACATTATTAAAAGATAAAGTGTGTATGTATATGTGAGTGTATATATATTTGTGGATGTTTTTGTATATATATGTGTGTGTATGTGTGTCATTATTTTGTTAGAAAAAGGGAGAGAAAGAAATTAGTTTAACTATAGCTGTCATACTTTTGAAAGGAAAGTGATTTGCTTGATCTTACAGAATGGAGTGCCTCTTCTTTATTTCTGTGTTTCAAGTATGTCCTTCGTGAGTCTCCAGTTTTCTGCTTTTGTCTTCTATCAGTTTCCTTTGTCATTCCCTTCCTGTCCTCCTCATTATAATTGTTCACTTCATGTTACTCCTTTAGGATTAACCCCAAGTATTTGATTTCCTGCTGCTAGTGTGAGCTTGAATTTAAATAATATCATCTCCCCTTATACCTTTACCCTATTGTATTAATAACATTCTTCTTTGTTTTGTTTGCATGGTATGCTGCTTCAGAAGAAATGGTCCAGGGTAAGAGGTGATTTCTGTATTAAAATCTGATTTGAATTTGTACAAACAACTGGCTTATCTAAAATTGGCTTCATCTGATGGCCAGCCTGGCATTAGATTGTGAATGTCAGATGGACTGTCCATTGTAAACTTGGAATTTATGCATCTAGCTCTTTACTTCATTTGGACATTTAAGTGAGCATTTTGGCAATCTCCTTTTTATTTTTTGTGGTCATGGGGCTTGAACTGTGGGCCTGGGCACTGTCCCTAAGCTCTTCAACTTAAGGCTACTGCCCTACCCCCTACTCTTGAACCAAGCCCCACTTCCTGTTTTCTGAGGTTAATCAGAGATAAGAGTCTCAGATCCTTTTATGCCAGGGCTGGCTTTGAACCTTGATCCTCAGATCTCAGCCTCCTGAGTAGCTAAGATTACAAGTGGAAGTCATAGCACCAGCTGGCAATCTCCTTTGCTATTGCATCATCAATAATTTTTTGTCTTCCAACAAATTATTGTTCAGGATCTCTAGCCTAGCTAATAACATAATGTACATATTACATTTTGCATAGTTTTCTACTTTAAAATTTTTAGGTATCTTATTCTAAGACACTTGAAGTGCTCTATGACATTGTTGAATACATTTTTACATTAAATATGAAGGAAAGAAATAGTGGTGATATTGTTATTTTACATACGTTATATAAATATTATGTAAATTATATTGTATATAAATTAAAATTCCCATTTTATGTATTGAGCTGTTAAGTATGTTTTAGAAGATTCATCTAGCACATTTAGGGAAAAGCAAAATATGAAGAAAATAGATTTCTAAGGAAATAATGGAGTTATTATTTATCATTATTAGTATTATTTTTGTAATTTTCTTAGGTTTTCTTAACTTGGTCAAATTATTCCTGCAGTTCCATAGAATCAGTGCTGGTCCTGGGCACTGTAGCTGAGCCTTTTTTTGCTCTAGCACTCTACCATTTGAGCCACAGCTCCAATTCTGGCTTTCTTGTGCTTAATTGGAGAGAAGAGTCTCATAGACTTTTCTGCAGAGGCTGGCTTTGAAACTTGATCCTCAGATCTCATCCTTCTAAGTAGCTAGGATTACAGGCATGAGCCACCACCATCAATGTTTATTTGTTTTGTTTACTTTTATCTTTTTCTTTTTTTTTTTTGGTCTGGTCATGGGGCTTATCCTCTGAGCCTGGGAGCTGTTCCTGAGCTTTTCAGCTCAAGGCTACAGCCCTACCCCTTGAACCACAACTCTACTTCTGGTTTTCTAGTAATTAATTGGACATGAGTCTCACAACTTTAGTGCCCAGGCTGACTTTGAACCTTGATCGCTCAAGACTAGTGCTCTGTCATTTGAGCCGTATCACTGTTTTAGGCTTTTCTTTTTCTGCCTAATCGTGAATAAGAGTCCAATCTGTCGACTTAGGCTGGCTTTGAACCTAGATCCTCAGACCTCAGTTTCCTGTTTAGCTAGGGTTTTAGTCTTGAGCACTTGCACCAGGCTTATTTGTTCTTCTTTTTTTTCCTACTCTTTAGCCAGTCTTAGAGGTGGCTTTTTAAGGAGTAGGAATAGAAGAATTCTTGTGCCTAACAAGTAGTGAGGGAGCTGGTTCTCATCTCCATACTGAAAATCATTGCATGGAGAAAAGTCAGACACTGAAATGCAATTTTGTAGCATGGCTATGAATCCTTATCCCTGCTTCTTTGCCCAGCTACTTCCCTGTGCACCCTTGAAGCTTTGAACAAGCTCCACATTGCTGTCCCTCCTGAAAGCCCTTCATGGACCCTCGAGTGTGGAGTCCACTCATCCACTCCCCTAGCCCTTTAACACAATGCCTTTCCTTGTTCTCCTATTTCATCTGTGCTCCACTGCAGGTACCTACTCTTGTCATATCCTCAATTTAAATTTTCTTGTCTGCGTGAATGCATTCTATAGCATTTCTTATTTTCTTACCTAGACCATTAAATATCTCCTTGGTATTCACAGAATTACCTATTGACCTGGAATGCACAAAGATCTTCTTTCTGACTTCTCTTTATTTGAAGTTTTTAGTTATAAAATTCATTTTTCCTCATTATCATAAATACACTGTGGAATGACATATATAATTCACAAGGATTTTAATTTGGGGGAGGGAGGTCATGGGACTTAAACTCTGGGCCTGGGCATTGTCTTTAGCTCAAGGCTACTGCCCTACCTCTTGAGCCACAGTGTTACTTCTGGGTTTGTGGTGATTAATTAGAGATAAGAATCTCATGGGCTTTATAGTGCCTGTTCTGGCTTTGAACTGCGATCCTCAGATCTCAACCTCCTGAGTAGCTAGGATTACAGATGTGAGCCACTGCGTCTGGCTAAGGATTTTACTTTTTAAAGACTTCTGTTCCACAGAGTGACTATCTAGGGTCATGCATCCTATACTTGCAGTGGTCTAGGGAGGCTAAGTTCAACTCTATCCTAAGGAATGATTTCACAGCCTTTGGTAAGTGAGGCTAACACAGAGGCAATGAAACATTCTGACATCACTTCAGGAGCTTCCTTTTAAATCTTATGCACCCTTGTATTTTTTGGCCCCTCTACATTTAAAGCTGTAGCAAGAGCTTTATATGCATTGAACTCAGGGAAAGGATGCTATACAGAGGATGGGGGGAAGAGTCAAATTTAGAGCTTTGAGCTCTTGGATAGACTTTCGTGGATCTATAAAAGGTACAGTGGTCTTTGAACATATTAATTACAACAGCTTGATGTTTGAAAAAAGGAAAAATCTATGCTCTAAATTGTAAAAGCAGGACATTTAGTATCTAACATACAGTAATCCAGCAGATAGAACGAAAGATGGGATATGAAGATGGCTCAGTTTATATCTGATCTCAAGGAGAAAGGTTCAAACAAGTGAAGGAGAGTGTGTGACCTAGATTTTGTGAGTACCTGAGAAGGGAACCAGTCACATCTGCACTTTGTACCTGCCCATGTCGGATTCCCACAGACTAGAAGAAACAGTGTGTGAGAATGTGGCACTGCAGGCACCCTTTCTGTCTTAGGCTCTCAGAGTAAGCATTCACTTGACTGGGAACACAGCTTTCAGACGTGGCATCAAGACAAGTCAAATTTGTTCCTGATTCCTTCAATGACCTCTGAAGGGTACTGCAGGGCAGTTAAGAGCCTTCTTTTCCAAAGAAAGAATGAAAGAACAGTGGAGGGTATAAAGAGACAGATGCAGTAAGAGAGCACAGAGATGTTTTCACAGTGAAGTTTAGCTTCAGTTGGATCTTGTATATCCAGAGGTAAAGGATGTGGTATACACTGCAGTCTAAACGACCTGTACTACCTTTCTTCTTTCTTGAGTCATTTTCAGAAGTTATTTACTACACATTGTTTCTTGGCCTTCTAGCATCTCACATCTGAGATGGTACTATGGCAGCTGGCGTACTCTTCCCTCATAGAAAGTGCTTAGCCTTTTGTAGCCTCTCAGGCCGAGTTAGGCCCACAAAAACAAATTTCCAGGAGATTCTGTACATGCTCCATGTCCTATGAGGCAATTGGAGATGTGCAAAGTAAGTGTATGGTAGCTATTTAACTTCTGCTTTTTAGTAACAGAACTCAGCTTAGAGGTAGGTACCCATTTACTAGTGGATTACTTTGGTCTGAAATACGTTGGTTTCACTGATGTCTCAGCTATCACATCTACTGAGTTCTGGATAAGGCTTGGGCTCTACTTTTTCCCTTGAGATACGCATCGTCCTGCTAGAATCTCCATGTCAGATTGGTGCAGTGTTGATTCCATGGAACCTCATCTTTTCCTGTCTACTTGTTCTCTCATCCTTCCACAAAGGTTTGGATGGAAGGACCCAATGTTTTCAAAGCATTATCTGGTTTTCATAGACATACTACCTATGTGTTGTTACTTTTGTCATTCAAGAGACAGGAGGATGTGAGATTTCTCTACAAGTTGTACAACCTTCTGGATGTACCTTCTTGTTAAACCTGGAGAAGCCAATGGTATTTTCTAACCACCATTCTGTAGTTTTCCTTTCATGACTCTTTGTTTTCTAGTTAGTAAAAGACCTGGGGTCTGAGGCAGCAATAGAAAGTAGACCTGCCTCATCATCCTGTAACAGCAATCTCTGATTTCAAGCTCTTGCTAATTACAGATTATCTTTCTGAATTAGACCAACTAGAACAGTAAAACAGCTGAATCTTGTGATAAAAAGATACAGTCTTCCAGATTATGACCTCTGCTACATATCTGCAATGGCAACCCAAGATAGAAAAGCTCCGAGTGTGACTCATTTCTAGGTTGAGAGCAGTTTATATAGCAATCCTTGTGTTTGGTCTTGGGAATGGAGGGGGAAATAAATCAAAGGAAAATGAATATTTGCTGCCCTTTTTGCTTTGTATATCTCTTCAGCAGAAACACCTAAATTTCCCTTTTGGAATAGCATCTGAGTATTCTCTCCAGATCCATTTATTTTCCACTTTCTGAGTTGTACATAATCAGTTCTATAACTTCAAATAGCTTTCTACGTACATGTCTTTTTGTTGCTGTGTAAGTAGTCTTATAGAGTCATAGAAATTGAAAATGATACCAATTCTGTAATAATCAACATTTGTAATAATTTGTTTATGATTGAATGGGAATCATCTCATCTCTTGATATTGTATTGGTTGGTTGAGCTGCTTTTTTTTTTTGGTCTACATCTAGAGAAATTTTTCTACTTTGTAACACTGGCAGGAAAATACAATTTTCTTTATTGCAATAAAATGTAATGTGTTCAAGAGTGACACAGAGCCTATCCTAAGATATACATTAATAATTTTTTTCTAAAAAAACATTTGCAGCTTCTGTAATTTTATTTCCTTCTCATTTTCTATTAGATTTTGAAATGTGTTTGAAAAGAACCTCAACTGATGAGGAAACCAAGGTTATAGTGAGGAAAATAATTTTCTCAAACCTAGATAGCCATTTAAGAGGTAAGTAAGAAATTAGTTTTATTCCCAACTCTATGTCGGTAGGGTCACATGTATTTTTTTTTTTTTTTGGCCAGTCCTGGGCTCAGAGCCTGAGCACTGTCCTTGGACTTTCTCAAGGCTAGAGCTCTACCACTTGAGCCTCAGAACCTCTTCTGGTTTTTTTCTATTTATGTGATACTGAGAAATCGAACCCGCGGTCTTCGTGTATGCTAGGCAAGCACTCTACCACTAGGCCAAACTCCCGGCCCCTGTCACATGTATTTCAGAGTCAAGTTTCTAAAACAGCACCAAGTCGTACATTGGAGAAGTTATTTCTAAATGAATATTGTGGTTTTCTAGCCTTTTTTCCACAGAAGACCAGACCACAGAAGAAACGGAGTTGCAGTCACTGAGATGAGTGGGAAAAGGTTTTATATTTGGGTAGATTTTCTATGGCTAATAACTTCCTAGTTCTTATGGTTGATAATAACTAAAGGATCATGGAAGTCTTATGTTTATAAATTAAAATTTCTTTATACTTGAATATTTTGTCTGAACATGTCATTCAGTTGGAAAACTTGGTAGAAAGAAAATTTTAGTCAGAACGTTTTAAGTTACCAGGAGAAAAGAGAGCACTTTCACCCCATTCTTCAAGTATAGCTCCTTATTTTGTTTTCTATTGGAACAAGGATATGCATTGCTGTGTAATTCGGGCTGTTAGCTGTATTTAGGCTGATGGTAATATGGTTTAAATGCTGAAGTTTTGCCTTTGTGGTGTTGACTTCCTAATCTAAAGATGCCCTAGTATTTGCAAATAGAAATTCTTTGAAAAGTTAAGGAGAAATCTCATTCTCTGTGATACTGCTCTCAGCGGAGAGAAATTTGAAAGCAAAAATGATTTTACTATGCGTGTGCATCTGGACATAAAATTTCATAACTGTGAACAGCATAATGAGATGGCTCCTAAAGGCAAGTTAAAACTGCAGCATCAAGCAGGAATTTTTCACCATCTAAAAGAGTTAATTAATAATGCCATTTGGCACAGTCAGATATGCAGAAAATAGTAGGGGAAGAATGCTGCATTTTCCTTTCCCTTTTAAAGGTTTCACAGTTACAAGAATCAGACTTGTAGTGTAAAGGCCACAGGCTTAGAAATTACTTGGGCTTCATTGTAGAAGAGCCTTGTCACAGAAGGCTCATAGAAGAATAATAAAGTGCTACTCAAATGCAGTATGGTACCTGCAAATAATTTTCCTTCTATAAGGTTATTATACTATGATCCAGA
Organism: Megascapheus bottae; assembly: GCF_031878675.1. Lineage (NCBI taxonomy): Eukaryota > Metazoa > Chordata > Mammalia > Rodentia > Geomyidae > Megascapheus > Megascapheus bottae. Next base: position 95,233,395 of record NC_143509.1, read on the forward strand.
AGTTTTTTCATAGTTCCTAGTTAGTTCCAATTTTGCTGGAAAAAGAAATTTAAAAATTGATTTTGTAATTTAAATCTAAAGCAAAATCAAATCTATAGCTTCATTCTTTCTTCCCTGTTTAGGTATGGACGGATTCACAAGGCAACAAATTAGATAATTTAATGTGACTTGTTGTTATCGATGCCTCTATTTTATCTGTTAATGCTTTCATGCTCTACTCCTGATCTTAACTAATTTTTTCCCCAGAGTATAATTCATAAACTTCCATCATTTTTTTTTGTCGGTGGTGGGGCTTGAACTCTGGACCTGGGTGTTGTCTCTGAGCTCTTCAGCTCAAGGCAACTGCCCTATCCCTGGAGCCACAGCCCCACTTGTGGTTTTCCAGTGGTTAATTGGAGATGAGTCTCATGGACTTTTTAGTGCCTGGGCTGGCTTTGAGCTACGGTCCTCAGATCTCAGCCTCCCAAGTAGCCAGGATTAAGGCAGGAGCTACCATAACTGGCTAAACATCTATCATTTTTCTAAAAGCTCTATCATTTTTATAAAAGTAGATAATTTGGCTGAAAATTTCTGGATTCAAACTAGCTTTAACATACATATCAATAACAGCTTTCAAGTAAAGCAACTATATTAGGACTTGGGAAAATAGAAGAGATGTTTTGAAAATTTTTCTAATGTCTATAGCTCATGACTCATGTGTATGACCTAATTTACAAGAGAATTGTTGAATTTAAGATTAAAAATTAAAACATATATATATATAACTAATTTTAAGTATTGACTTTCAGGTTTTATTACAAGTATGGATTTCTAGAGTATACGTATCAGCTAGACGATTCCTAGACTATCTCTAGAGACATATTAAGAGATAGAAACTTGAAAACTGCAAGCAACCTCCCCAGGCAATTCTGACTTACACTAAAGTCAAAGAAATATGATATGAAGAGAGCTTGTTCTAAATTTCACTGGAAATTCAGTGAATACTTGTAGGATTAATATAGAATGAACTGTTACTTACATGTTATCAAGAACTAGCTGCTTGAGTGTTATGACCAAAGGAGAAACAGTTATGTATAAAGAGAAAAGGAGAAACTGAAGAGGAAAAAGAATTCCTAAGGACAATGCACTGTTCACTTGGTAGTTTTGAATAAGACTTGTTATATGTCTCATGACTAAATATAAAGACCATTTGAATATCTGGAAATTTCTATCTTTTTTTTCTAGTCCTGGGGCTTGAACGCAGGGTCTGGCACTCTACCACTTGAGCCACAGCACCACTTTTGGCTTTCCGTGTATATGTGGTACCAAGGAATTGAACCCAGGGCTTTGTGCATACTAGTCAAGTACTCTATCACTAGGCTGTGCTCCCAGCTCTGCAAATTTGTATCTTGAGATATGTAATTTCTTCTTTATTTCTGTGTCTGAAGAGTCCTTTCAAAACTGCTGTATAGATGCATATATATGTATATATGATCTGTGTGTATATTATATAATAATGTATGTTATATATAACATACATATATAACTTATCTATATTACTTTTAGAGGAAATAATGTAATAATACTATGTAGTAAATAATATAATAATATGTAGCAATTATTTATTTAGTTTCAATTATACATACTAGATGATTGGTTCAGTACCTGGCTATTAATAGATCTGCTGCAGAGGTAAACACACAATGTTTCCTTTTAATTCTCATGGTAAATATTAAAATTGAATAGTTGTATTCTTTTGCTTAATGAGTAAGGAAAGTGAGGTTCAGAGAAGTAAACATTTTACTCCAAATAATGAATGATTTATTTGTTGTATAGTAATGTGAGCCACACACAGAGTAAGATATTTCGCATGTCATCAATGGGTGAGATACACCTTTTCTATACCATGATCTCTGGAGGGTCAGCTATGTAACATTAGTTCATTCAAATGCTCTAAGGAAAAAGGGTCTGTGATCTGAGAGCATAGGAAATGCTGAATGGTTTTCTACCTTGTTGGAAATCCCCAATCCATGACAACATATTGAACACTAGGAAATGAAAGTGAGTAAGGTGATATTTAATTTGATGCTTTCTGGGTCTTTAACTGTGAAACTCTTACTGGGAAATACCTTCCAATGGCACCTATTTTTTTTGAAAAAATGCTCTTTTATGTAGCTTCATCTTCTAGATATGATATTCTAGTGTTAGATATTAAGAAACAAAGTCTGAAATATTTAGTAACTTATCTGTAGTCATGACAGTTGTGGCTATACTTTTTCAGAAGTTTGACGAATTCCTGATTCTAATGTTTATGATTCTGGGTTATGGATCTAGATATCTGTTTCTCTGTAAGGAAAGCTGAAGCAAAATTCCTGGAAGGACCAGATGTAATGCTATATGGGATGGCATTTTTGAAAATCATGATAGTATATAAATAGCAGCATTAGGTTCTATACATCCAAAGGTAGTGAATAGATGTTAATTTTTGAAAGACATCATTTCTTTATCTAAATCTCTAGATTAAAAATTGAAAGAATGATTTCTGTTTACAGAAGGCAAGTCACTCCTGGGGCTTGAACTCAGGACCTGAACATTCTCCTTGGCCTTTCTCAAAGCTAGAGCTCTACCACAGCACCACTTCTGGCTTTTTCTACGTATGTGGTAGTGAGGAATCAAACCCCGGTCTTCATGCATGCTAGGCAAGCACTATACCACTAGGCCAAACTCCTGGCCCCAGAAGGCAAGTTTTGTTAGCAATTGTCTCCTCTTATTTTCTATGTTTTATTAAGCACCAGGAACTTCTTAGTCATATATTTGGTGGTACAGTGTATAGATTTTAGAAAATAAACTGAAGTAGTTTGTGGTTTCTATATACTGAAGCAATAAAATATGGTACTACAAATTACATTTTATTCCAACATCTAATTCTATTTGCGGTTAAAATATGAATTCTGACTCATAGACAAAAATACCACATTTCTTCTACTTCAATAATAGTAAATTTGTAGCAATGTAATTTATCAACATTTCCTTGAGTGTATTTATTTAAAGAAGACAAACAAGATTTAGAAGCAATCATAGTAAGAACCAAGTTTTCTGATTATGTTTTGCTGAAGAAAAATTGGCTTGGCCAGGTAATTCAAAACTGGGAATCACTTAAAGAGAAGCAAGAAAAAAAGCAATGTAACATGACCCCAGATGGCAAATCTCTACTTCAGTGGAGTGTATTTTCAAAGGTCACTTGATCGAGAGGTAATCCCATTATGGGTAACAGAGACTGGTTGATCCCACATGTGTTGGGAGTAAAAAGTCATCCTCAATTCCCCTGCTCACTATGAAAGGAAAACTAGCTGAAAGGGAGAAGCACACAGTCCTTGTCATAGCAAATTACATATGCAATTGGCTTTCTGTGTCACCGGGTTGAGTTAGTGTGGAAATTATTTACAGCACTTTGAATGTAGGTAGGAAATAAATCGACAGAGATCTGTAATGAATGCACATGGAAATTCTTTCCTCTAGTTTCTGCTCCTTTCCCTTCTCTCTAGCACATTTTGAATAAGTTAATAATGGTGATGAATCCAGAGAAATGAGTGTGCATGTGGCAATGCTCAGAAAAGATTGCTCTAAGAACAACCACTCTATCTTAGCTGAGTGGGAAAGAAATGAAATAACATCTCTTAGGAAGATATTTACCAATGCAAAAGAGTGAGGTTGAGTGAACAGTAAATAGGAGATGGTATGGATTAGTTCACACCTTAAGACACATCTCCAATTATCCACCAGAAAACTAAAGTGATGCTGTGGCTCAAAGTGACAGAGTGTGAGCTTTGAGCTGAAGAGCTCAGGGACAGAGCCCAGACCCTGAGTTCAAGCCCCATAACTGACCAAAACCAACCCAAACCAAACCAAAACAAAACAAAAAACCCATATGGGATAAGAAGAAGGAAAGAAAGAAGCACACAAAGATGCAAAGAAGACCAGAAAATTAGCATTTTTCTCTTTCTGATTTGCCTTGTTGAGAGTCCAAATCTCCTATTTCACAATTGGTCACTTTCAATAAATGAAGATAAAGCAAAGATGATCATTTTGTATAGATTGTTTCATGAATATACATGCAACCAAAAGTCTCTATAACCCTTAATACAACCCTTATACAACACACAGTTTGGGGTAGTGTACATGAGTTCACTAACATAAGTGGACAAAGAGTAAAGGCTTAGAAGATACAATCAAGGACACCAACTAGAAGAAGCAATTTCTATTGGGTGTGCCTTCCCTCCCACCCCCGAAACAGATTACACGGTATGGACTGAGAATTGCGTCTGGATCCCTTTCTCTTCTTGAATAAATTTGCCACATTCTAAATCCGTAGATAAAGTAGTTCCGGAAGTAGAGTTGGTTGGGTGAGTTTGTTTACACTGTAGTCCATAAAAGAAACAAAAAGCCTTGCATGCAAAAGAAATGGAAAAATATAGAAAAAATGAATAAATTAAAAACATGAATGCATGTTCAAATGAAAATTTTAAATCAAATGAAGCTGGCAATTATGAGAAGCACATTAAAGCATAATATATACAAGCTTTAATTTTTTTCAAATTAGTAGCATAAACAGGACAACTCAGGGCAAATTGAAAAGTTTGAACAAAGCAGATCAGTCCATTCTTCCTGTTAATTAAAGAGCATTTTCTACGATGAGCGCCAGAAAAAGTGTTCAATATCTTCACTATTGCTTTGCATTTTGGGGGTAGGTTTTCAGCACAGAATTTCGATATAATAAATCTCTCCCAGTTTTTGGTTGTGTAAAAGTCAGATTCTACTTTCAGAAAGTGGGTTTAATATGAAATTATTCATCATGACCAGCAATGCAATGTATGTGGCCCAGCACAAAAAGAAGCTGTGAGGCCACTTGTTAAGCCAATTGCTAAGAATGTCAAGGTAATGATAGCAAAACATTTATGTCTGTTGCTAATAGTGCATAGTATTGAAAATCTTGTACTATTTGAAGTTAAATGGGTAGTCTATAGTAGCTAGGGGCTTTGCATTTTATTTATGATTGGCAAGAAAGAAATTCGCTAAATTTCAATTATAATTTTCAGAAAAGTCTGAATTCCTATTGGGTATTCTTTTTACAATAAAGTAGGCAAAAAAGTAGCAAACTATTGAAATCATGTTATAATCCTAAATAGAAATGTGAAAAGTAAAAGTAGAAAAATAGATTTCCTGTTACTTAGTGTTATATTCTTGCCAAAAAGTGGATTGAACCAGCACTCTATAGGTCATACTATTATAGAAATAAACTCTCCATTTCAAAATACTCCATTTATGCTTTTCTATAAATTGTTTTGCATTAGTATTTGTGTTCACAATCTGCACTTAAAGACTAGAAACACTTTTTCCAAATCCCTTTTCTAATTTTGGATTTATGTCTTCCTTGCTCTTTCTAAAGTTTCTATCTTAAGAGCAAATAACTATTTGAGAAATTAACTGAGTTTGGGAATTTCTGCCCTGTCATTCCAAATAGTGCTAATTGGATTTAGTGTATAAAGCTCTTCCTTCTTCTCATTAATAAATGATGGAGCTTACAGTGCCAGCAGCACCTGCCAGGGATTCAATAACTCTTTGCTCTAACTCAAAAGTGGCTCTTTTGGGTATCTCATTCAATCCACTATTACCAAAGAAGAACAAGCATCCTTAAAATCCTCAAACTTAACATAGATAATTCAAATGAAAAACTCCCCGGTCTTAGTAAGAGGTAACTCACCTGTTCCATATCATTGCTCTTCCGTGATTTGTATATAAATTCTCCAATGGCTACAAATACAGAGAGGACCAGTCCAGCAGCCAGAACAATGAAAATGCCCCCAATATTTTCTACTCCCAGAGCACTGGCCTCTTTGCTCTCTTCTTCGGGGCAGCCATTTCCACGCCACCATTTCTCTTTCATCATATGCAGTTTCCCTTCTTCTTGGAGTTGGAGAATAGCAATTGTAATTTTATCCCGATAAGGTGAGCCTGCAAGTGGGGATGTTGGGAACAGTGGTCACCAAAAAAGTTTGGAGAAAACGTCAAGGAATTTGGCTTGTGAGTGGCAAACACTTCCTTTAGGGCTAGTGTGAAAAAAAAATCAGACTCACAAATTCATTAGGCAAGGTTAGGGATGTCCGCTCCAGAATAACTGGTTAGTGAATCGCTGACATGGTGACAGTCATTTTGGTCCATAAGTTACGCTCCTTCCAGATGAAGCTAGGAATTCTGTGACATGTTTATGTTTTGGGTGAGTTTTCTTTGTGATTTTTTTTTCACGTGTCATTTTTTTTTCTGTTTAGATTCCATTTCTTTCTAGCCTTTTGGTTCTTGCACCTGATGACTATGTCGGGCTATTTTATCTTTTTCTTAGGGAAGTAACTCAATGCATTTCCCAGTGTCTCTTTCTTTGTTGGTGGTGGTCATGGGGCTTTGAACTCTGGGCCTGGGCATTGTCCCTGAGCTCTTCAGCTCAAGGTTACTGCTCTACCTTGAGCCACAGTCTCACTTCCCATTTTCTCTTGGTTAATTGGAGATAGGAGTGTAACAGACTTTTTAGTGCCTCAGATCTCAGCCTCCTGAGTAGCTAGGATTACAGGCATGAACCACCGTGCCCGGCCCCAGTGTCTCCTATAGTTCAGTAAATCACACCACTGATTTCTAATCAATGAGAGCTAACATGAAATATGTTAGTTTTAGAATCATGTCATAAATCTTCGTAACAGGATCTTGTATTCTGTCTTGCAACGAATATGAACCAAGGAAGAAAAAGCTTTCAGGTCACCTGGCATGGTGGAGCCATAAAATAAAAGAAACTTGAGTCCTAAAGATGACTGAATAGAATAGAGCCTCTCTTTCAATTTGTATTGGATGATGAGAGGATCAAGTGATGAGCATCTACTCTGTATGCTACTGAAAAGAGGTAGATGTTGGATATACTGACAAGTATGCCAATCAAATATACTGAAGCTCAGGTTCTGAATTCTTCAAAGGCCTTTGTTGCTAATATTTGTGTTCTGCCTTTTGGCAATGATATTGAACTTTTAGGCATGTAAGAGTTAGAAGGTACCAAGGTACCAACCACTTGCAGACAGAGCTTCTCAAGATTGCATTCCTATAAACATCAATGCAAAGGAGGGACACAACAAGAGTCGTAAACTCATATTCTCCTTGGATGGTGCTGTCATTCCTTCTACTCAATAAGACTGTAGTAGATGCTGTCTCTCTCTGCTTATAAATTTAATGCCATTTTTTTTGGTCAGTTATGGGGGCTTTAATTCTGGGCCTGGGTACTGTCCCTGAGCTCTTCAGCAAAAGGCTAGCACTCTACTACTTGAGCCACCGTGCCACTTTTGGTTTTCTGGTGGTTAAATGGAGATAAGGGTCTCACAGACTTTTGTGCTTGGGCTGACTTTGAACCATGATCCTCAGATCACAGCCTCCTGAGTTGCTAGGATTACAGTTGTGAGCCACTGGTACCTGGCTTACTGCCATTATTAATGGAAGTAAATTTTAAAAAACTAGACATCTTAAGAAGTAACCCTATGAATCATATGGTTCACTTATACGAATGAAGAGATTTCCAGTTTGAAAGTATGATTGAATTCATTAGTGACTGGCAGAGCCAAGAATCCAACTTAAATCTCCTTACTCTTTCTTTCTCATTGTTATTTTCCCAACAGTGTTCCCATATCATTCCTCCCATGCCTTACATTCTGTGACATAGTTTAAAAAAATCTAAAGTTGGACATTTTGTCAATTCTTTCTTCCTAAGACTTAAAAAAAATGATTGTGTCACTTCAAGTCAAGGAAAGCAAAATGCTTTGGAGGAGATTATGGCTTATCAATGAAGAGGAGGACTTTTTAGTGAGAGAATAGGGTTTGAAAGTCAAATTAACATATATCATCTGTTTGCTTAAGTATCACCAGAATAATAGTTAGAGTCAAAATTAGTACCATTAACATAAACATAGTGTGTAAGTAACAGAATGACCCTGGAGTGCTTTGCTTTAAGGCACATGGAAGTGTCCTGAGTAATGTGAGAATGAGTCTTATGGCAGTGTAGGCTGTAATAATCATAGCAATATACACAGTGGGCATTCAATAAATGTTGACTGACTCTCTCCTTTGCCTTCAGGCTGCACAACACCTAAAACATTTCAGACAGATGGAAAGCCAATCTCTGCTTAAAGTTGGTCTCTAAGGAAGGTAATTTCCTGGCTCCTGGTAACCTGTTTAAACCCTAACTGCTCTCATTCTCTTAAAGTTTTATTTTAAATCCCTCAGGAGGCACATTTTCAGTGCCTCTGCCCTGAGAGTCTCAAAGAAGCAAATTTTGTATTGTGACTCCATCCAATCTTCTACTAAGAGAGAGGGAGTCTGGAGCTTCAGAGACTCGGAATAAGACTAGAACTTAAAATTTCTGCATATGCTTTACTGTAGTCTTTGTTACTGCTTAAATGGATTGAATGACATCAGAAGTGACTTAATCTAAGTCACTTGAAAGGAAATGTATATGCATACACACAGTTCTTCTTCCTGAATAGCAACTGATCTTTCTCAGAGTCAATTCATCATAGCAGAAACATCTCACAAATTTATCCAACAGCTGTATTCCCAGTAGATGTATTCTCTCTGAGATCTGCCATCTGTTCCAATTATTCCTTCATTGTTTTTTGTTTAGAAGCATGACAGGTTTATCACCACAATGAAAAATTCCTGGCATATCTTACTTTTTATCTAGGGACGGAGCAAGACTCTTTAACTTTAGATTTTGTGGGTGGTGTTGGCCAAAGAGAGACTGAAAGGGTACATTCAAATCTCTTTACGTTGATATTCATATATGTATGTTATCTATTTATCTATTATCTATCTGTCTATCAATGTATGTATGTGTGTAGGTATGCATCTGTCTGTCTGTCTGTCTGTCCATTTATCTGGTGATTCTCATCACAGAATCAGCCTTACGTGAAGGCAGACATTGGTTGCTCAGTGAGCTGTACTGATTAAGCAACACTCTTCACATATTGCAGAAGGAAGCTTACTGTTCCACTCCCTCAGACTTCCAACACTGTATTATCATTATAAGATTACAAATTTTATCTCTTTTATTCCATTATATATGAAGGAATACAAATTAAAGGTCTCAAGTGCAAGTGTTCACAGAAGAAGTGATACACATTATTATTTTCTGTTATTGTTACCAGAAAGAAAGAAGATGTGGGATCAAAGGGAAAAGGATAGGATAAGTTACAGATTTTTACCTTAAAATCAAGTCCCAAAATGATTCTATTAAGGATAACAGTAATAATAAAGTTAACTTCCCATAGCATATATTGTAATACCACAGAGATAGCAAGAAACCAGGTTTCGGTTGATTATTTATTCATGGTAAATATTGGTGATAGTTGATCTTTAATTGGTTAATTAGATTGGGTTAGTATAGAAGAATGTTAAGTTGAATAGAGGATCCACAGGTTTTTTTTATTGTTTTTTTTGTGGGGGGGTCATGGGCGCTGTCCCTGAGCTCTTCAGCTCAAGGTTACCACTGTACCCTTGAGCCACAACCCTGCTTCCCATTTTCTAGTGATTAACTGGAGATAAGAGTCTCTTGGCTTTGTATTGCCAGGGATGGCTTCGAACCTTTATCCTCAGATCTTAGCCTCCTGAGTAGCTAGGGTTACTGGTGTGTCACAGTGTGCCACCAAATTAAAAACATTAGAAATTTTTTCCTAAAATCTGGACTTGATGCTTTGGCCTGAAAAAATATAATATTTAACAAGCTTGTCCTCAAATTCTCATATGTGTATGATCATCATGTATAACTGAACAGAAAGGTTTTCTTTAGAGAATTCGGGCTTTTCAATGTCACTTCAACCAATTGCCATTTGTTATCATCACTCTCTACAAAAGCCTCAACCAATGAGTGTCACTCTGCTTGAGATGAACAGAGATCTTAAGATTTCAATTTCTGACTACCAAGCTGGATATTTCCTTACAGACAACAACTGAAACAAAATGCATATAAGTAAATCAAATCCACTTTAGATCTTTAATTATTTGCCTGGACTATAATTATTCTTCTCATTGGATTAGCCCAGTAGTTTGGATGACCCCTTGATTTCTTTCCAATTATCCAAGATTAACTTGAGAGGAGCAGATGACTTTCATAATAGAACTTTATTTCATATAATTTTCTATGAATTTGCAAGCAGTAGAGGCAGATTTCTTTATAAAGGATATCAGAAATTGCTCCTTAGAAATATTTTAGTCATGCCTATGTGATTATCAAGGAAAATGATATTGTTGTATAGATATAATCTAACTGGCAATGGTTTCCCGGGGAGGGCAGTAGTATAGAACCAAACAATCAATAGAAGTAGTTATTGTTTTTTGGTAGTTTCATTGACTAATCCTAACTTATTTCCTGAGCAAGTTTTAATTTATCCTTCAGATTTCCTTTGCCTTGATAAACAGTCTTGCTTCCCCATTTATTGATATAGAACACTATCTTTTTTTTTTTTTTTTTTTTTTTGCCAGTCCTGGGCTTGAGCTCAGGGCTTGAGCATTGTCCTTGGACTTTCTCAAGGCTAGCACTCTACCACTTGAGCCTCAGCAGCACTTCTGGCTTTTTGCTATGTATGTGGTACTGAGGAATTGAACCCGGGTCTTTGTGCATGCTAGGCAAGCACTCTACCACTAGGCCAAACTCCCGGCCAGAACACTATCCTTTTATATGCAGTATTAGTTTTCATCTAAAGATGTAAGAAATTAAAAAAAAACATTCCTTTATAATTTGAAGAAATTACTGAAAATCAGATATACAAGAATTGAAGAAGATAATACGAAGAGGCTTAATTGGGAAAATGTGTTCTTGAACGTATTTGCTTGGAGGCCAAATCGCCAAATCTATATGCTTTTGAATAGTGATAGTGTGGTAGAACATGGAAAAAGGAGGAGTTGAAGGTTCATTAGCTTAAAGATTTGGGAATTTTCAGTACACACCAGGCCTCCAATTGAAATGAGCATTTCTCTTACTAGGTGGTATAAAGCCGTGGCCCTGGCCAACTCAATCTTTGCTGTCACCTTGTTCCTCTTACCGATAGGCGTTCCCACTCCATAGCCTTTGGAGTCGATGAGACCCCCAATCTGAGTGAGGTTGCAGTTTCTCTGTGTCACATATTCAATACTGGTGGACTCCATCAGCAGAGCGTAGTCAGTGGTGAGCACCTTTTGAATTCCCTCATCGCTGTTTTTAACGAGAGCAGTTTGCTGTCTACTGCTCATGAATGCCCACATCTTCTCATATGTGGATATCTTCGATTTCTGCAGAGAAACAGAAGCACACCCCCACAGCAGAAGAGTGCTGACCAATGTTTGGCCTAAAGCTATTCGATATTCCAATAGCTCAAATTATACACAAATTCTTTCTCCACAGGTGGGAGAATGAGATGGATAGATTTAGGACTTCGATTGGTGGCTGAGAAGAGCCATTTCACAACAACAAAAAAAATCCCACAGAGGCCCTGGGGCATCTATGGAGAAAATGGAACCTTGCTAGATTGATGTAGAGACATTGGTTCAAGGTCCTTTCCTTGCTTTCAGTCAGGAAAGAGAAAACATTGGTATCAATAATAGCACTTGTTTAATGAACTGTGGGTGTGTCAGAGCAAGCCACGATGGCCCACTAAGGTGTTAGGGGTTACTCTCCACGACTGCCCATTTACTGCATTTTTCCTTGGTCAGTCAACTTCAAGGTGTTGTCTTGTCCTTTTTGGTGGCATAGTTTTAATACCTGCCCCAGTCTTGCTTTGCTAAGCCAACCTGCATAAATCATTCACATTCTCTACTGGTCAAAGCACTACCATTCACAGTCCTATTTTCTAGAAAATCTGAAATGCAAGTGTTCTTTGCAAGTTAGTATTTGGACCAAAAATCTCTTCTATGAATGCATCGTGATAGATATTGAGGATTGTGTAGCTCATTTCGAACTGTGTGTTATGATTTTTATCATTTCCTTTATTCAGTGCTTTTTTTTTTTTGCCAGACCTGGGGCTTGAACTCAGGGCCTGAACACTGTCCTTGGGCTTTCCTCAAGGCTAGAGCTCTACCACTTGAGCCACAGTACTACTTCTGGCTTTTTCTATGTATGTGGTACCAAGGAATCTAACCTAGGTCTTCATGCATGCTAGGCAAGCACTCTACCACTAGGCCAAACTCCCGGTCCTATTCAGTCAGTGTTTTAATAGATTCAATAATTAACTATGTATGTGATATAAAATATGCATCTATACATAGATATCATTACCTCATTATCTTCTTTTCTTTGTCTAAATATACTGCCTACATTTTCATCTTGCTTAGATACGAGTTTTCTATTCTTTTGAATAGTGAACTATAATTAGGCATTTTGCATTTTCCTCTGTAATTTCCATATTGTTCCAAGATTTTCCCTCTGAATTTGTCTTCATTTGCATCAATGCTTCCCTCCATTTATTTCAAAGATGAAAGCCATCACAGGAATTATCTATGTTTTCAAGTAAACTCTGGTTCTCACATGTCAGTCTGTATTGGTACATGACATACTATATCTCCCTTGGCAAGCATTGCGATCATAAGCAATAAAGCAAGTACCTGTGGAATCGGATCTAGTGTGTTTAATTATGCATACATGTTCTCAGAACCTCACTGGCATCCTAACTCTAAAAGACCCTGGCCTAACACTGCATGATTTCTGAGTCAGGAAAGGACAGATGGCTTTAGTTTGGATAGTTGGGCATATGAAGAGCCTCCTGAGAAAGATCTTATGAGACAAATAACAAGTTAATAAACAGTACCTTATAGATATTGGCATTTTATAGGATCTATTCTGTCATAAGGAGTCCCTTCCTCAATCCCAGGGACACCTGCAGATTCAAGATGTGTCTCCACAACACAGGCATGCTTTTGGGTATCTGGATCAATGTTCCATTTGCAGTGTGATTTTAGCCTTGAAGAGTCTGGTAATGCTAAACTTATATAATAAAGAGCTAACTTTATCAGTGCATGGAGGTCAGTCTTTTTCTTTTTCTTTTTTTTTCTTTTTTTCTTTTTTTTGGGCAGTAAAAGTACAGCTTGGAAAAGTATTCCTTCATCGAGATACTACCTTCAAGGAAAATAACTTTTCTTTGAAGTATGAAATTTTAAAGTTGTCAGAGACTTTACAGATCAGCTCATTCAAACTGCCACTTTTACAGATGAGGTGCAGAGGGCTTAGAGACTTCAAAAAAGTCCCCAAGCTAGTTCATATTTGAGAGCTTTGGAACCTAGGATCCTCAATATTTAATTCAATGCCTTTTCTGGTATTTCTGGTGTTTCACCGTTATTTGGGTGAGGTGGGTGTGGATATAAGCCACATTGTTTTGCAGATTTTAACTTTACCTGATCAACATGTGAAAACAGCGTTCTTTCTTGGCTTTCAGTGTTCCCTGTGGCAGCCTGCTAGTAGGTCTGACGGACATAAAACACCAGTATCTATCAGCCTTGCTATACACTTTCCCTAAAACAGTGTTTGTCATATTTAAATTGCATTAAAAGCAATACCATAGATAGTTGGGAAACTGGATTTTCGTCAGTGGAAGTCAGGGACAAAAGAAGCAACTGGTCAGTTCATTCTTAGTTAATGGATAAAGTCAGAAGTCCTTCAAGACAGGTGGGTGCTGGCACACCTGTAATCCTAACTGCTTCAGGAAGCTGAGATCTGAGGATCATGGTTCAAAGCCAGCCTAGACAAAAAGACCCTGAGACACATATCTCCAACTGACCACCAGAAGTGGCACTGTGGTGTAGTGGTAGAGTGCTAGTCTTGAGTTGAAAAACTCAGGGACAGTACCCAGGTCCAGAGTTCAGCCCCTCAACTCAAAAATAAAAGGTCCTTCAAGGTGAGAATAGGAGTGAAAGACATGGAAGGAAGATAAGAATCAATTTAAACCCTGCAACAGTTGACAAACAGTTTGACAACAGTTGTCAAAATGGCTTAAACCCAATTCGCAGAGAATTGAGCCATTCACTGCCACCCCAATATTCAAGGGTTTTTGGATTACTAAACTCTTTTCAGTTATGTTTTCTTACCTCATCCCAGTCTGACAACAAATTGTGTCCTGAGCTATCATGTTCTTCGTGCTATGTTTTGAGCTACAGAGTCCAGAGATTTAAATCTACCAGTATGCATTTCTTTCTTTTCTGAGTAGTTGGTTGCTCTGGTCTAGGCTCCCCAAGGAACTGTAAGGGAAACCTAATTATCCCTTGAAACAAGGATGATGGAACCTTTCTTCTGAACGAAAACTGCTGGTAGGGATCTGGTCAAGTTGAAGGCACAGGGATTACTATGCATTCCTTATTACTCTGTCCCTAATAATGATAGATATAATTGGAGAGAGAAAAGAGCCACATGGCTTCCTTTCAAAGTTTTTGTGCTTCATTTGCAGAGTTTGCCTTTGTGTGGTATCGTTATATTCCATATTTAGAACTGCAGGTTACTTGAAATGCAAGCAAGCTTAGTCTTCACAGGAAACAAAGTGGATGAGGGATATCTTAATTAATATTTAGGAAAGTCTATCGAATTTTCAAGCACCTTGGGGGGATAAAGTAAATTTTCCACCACTGCAATCTATAAAGACTTTTATCTCAGTACCCCTCCAGCCCTGCTTCTTTACCTATCACTCTAGATCAGGCCCTGAGGTCAGGGATGGTAAGTGGCACACAGAAAGCCAGAGCAGGAAGGCCAGTACAGGAGTGATGATTCAGTCATGCCCTGTTCCCTATGTTTATTTTTATTAGATTGAAAACAATATCTTGGGACTAAATTAGATGTACTTTTTAAAATAGATTAAAATAGATTTTTTAAAAAAAGTTAAGATACAAATGTTAACAATGTTTAAACATAGGATGATGTCTCACAGAAATCTATGCTAAATATTCAAAGACCATGATGACTGTTTGAATGACAAGCCTGGATCATTCACTGTCCCAGCCATCCACTAAATCATTCGATAATACAAAGTATATTTAAAAAATGAAAATGGTGATTGGCTGCCCTTTCTGGGGATGTGTCAAAAGTTAGTTTGAGTATTTTGAATGTCTTCTGAGCCTCTTAGCATAAGTTGTTAAAATAGAAAAGGCCTCACTTATTAAATCTGAATTTATTTAGGATTCTCTTTTTTTAAAAAAAAAATTTTTTTGCCAGTCCTGGGGCTTGAACTCAGGGCCTAAACACTGTCCTTGGGCTTTTCTCAAGGCTAGTACTCTACTACTTGAGCCCACAGCCCCACTTCTGGCTTTTTCTGTGTGTGTGGTACTGAGGAATCGAAACCAGGTCTTTGTGCATGCTAGGCAAGCACTCTACCACTAGGCCAAACTCCCAGCCTTCAGGATTCATTGTTTTTTAAATCCCAAGAGGCATCAGGTTTCCACAAACTCCTATTCTCTGTTCAAGCTGTCTTGCTGAAATGTATAAGACATGATTGGCAAAGAGTAAGCATTTTTCATCAGAGATTTGTTGAAAGGGAGAGTTACTGTCTCAGTGTTGATGACCATTATTTATTTCCCTCATTTCCACTTGTAATTATGCATGTTAAGCACTAAACAGTGATTTACTGCATGCCTGTAGACAGTTAAAAGCTGCTTATCGAAAACAGAGTAACAGCAGTGCACCAAACACTATTCTGAGCACTATGCATACATAATCCTCACGGTGATCATATATACCCATTATTTCTACATGTGGAAATGATTAAAGACAGAAATCAAACTCAACAATATTATTCCCGAGTCTATGCTGTCAATCAAGAGGGATTGGATATTTCATTGTAATACATAGACAGGAACTCATGGTCTACAGGATCAACACATTTTCTCCCTCCCTCCCTCCCTCCCACCCTCCCTCCCTCCCTCCCTCCCTTCCTTCCTTCCTTTCTTCCTTCCTTCCTTGTTCCTTTGTTGGTCATGAGGCTTAAACTCTGGGCCAGGTATGTTCCTGAGCTTTCCAGCTCAAGGCTACAGAAAAGGGTTACAGCATTTCTTGTGGCTAGTTACTATAGCTCTTGCACTTAGGACATCATTTCTGGAAACTATTTACATGACTTTAAACAGCTTCTGTTTGTTTAGACCGAACTTTAGAAACTGTATTAGAATGTGGAACAGTTGAGATCTGAAAGAAAGTGTGAATGCTGTCTATAGTTTGTCCTTTCCTTATGGCAAGACTTTCCCTTATGTCTAGCTTCATTCTTTTCAGTTCTAGGGTGTCTGTGATGGGGTATAGTCTGAACAACTCTGAGATGTAGCACACTTTTTATAAGATTTATAGATTCTCTGTTTCATGGAACTCCTTCTCTAATGTTTTATTTTTATTGAGATTCATTATCACATTATTTCTCCAAAGAAGCTATAGGCTTTTAGAGCAAAGATGCAGAATCTTCTTATTTGGTAGAATCAGATGATTTATAATTCTACTTAAGGTCAACTATGATTGAAATGTTTATATTTTAATTTTTTTTTTGCCAGTCCTGGGCTTGAGGTCAGGACCTGAGCACTGTCCTTGGACTTTCTCAAAGCTAGAGCTCTATCACTTGAGCCTCAGCAACACTTCCGGCTTTTTTCTATGTATGTGGTACTAAGGAATTGAACCTGGTCTTTGTGCATGCTAGGCAAACACTCTACTACTAGGCCAAACGCCCGGCCCCAAATGTTTATATTTTGATCCTGCATATCTGTTTTGGTTGTAAGCGTACAGGGATACATACACACTAGGAATAAATTCTTGCTATTTGTTTCTTGCTACTTTAGCAAAATGGATGCATATTAAGCAACAAAATACCAAAACAATTATGACTTTGTTTCCAATTTGCTTTTGCTTTAGAAAGATCCTAATCTCAAAAACTTTGTAAATTCTCCAAAGATGTGGGATGACATTTATCTAGATGCATTGTGCTCATAAATTGATAAGTTGGATTAGAACCTCTTTTTATAACTTCTTAAAAATAAAACAAAGAAACAAAATATTAAAAAATCATCACAGACAGAAATACAGCTATTCAGAAGTCGAAACTTTGGAAACAAACACATCAAAGATGAGTTGTTCTAGAGACGATTACTTCATCCAGTGGAAAATTAAATCTCATTTTTCATTAACTGATAACTTGCCATGGTTTTTCAAAATTATGACTTACTTTATGTTTATCCTTTTCTTTTCTTAAAACAGCTGAGGACTGTTTATTGAGGAGCAGAGGGGCACAGACCTTCCTGCAGGACTGGAGGTTGTGCTAGGGACTGGATTTGGGGGTGGGCTTATATAGGGCTTAACAAGGAAGCAAAAATAAAAAATGGGTGATGGTTTTCTGGGGGCCTAGGGTGTTCACAACATTTTTCAAGGAAGGATTATTGGAAGAAAGCATTGTGACTTATGAAGAGTGTTTGTCTTCCTAATGGAAGACAGTATGAAATGGGTATAATATGATCATGGTAGCTGATTATGCTTTTGTCTTACATTGGTAGAAAAGTATGGCTTTTGCAGATTCTTCAACATTTAAAATTCCTTGCTGAAATATTTTTCAGGTTTTCTTCTGTAGTAAGTTTAAGATTGGTCCCATTCCATGCAATATAGCAGGCTTTGAAAATGGTTAACTTAAATTGACCTCACAGATTTCTTCCCAAACAAAAACATTTTTCACCTACAGATCTCTAACACTTTTGACACTGGCAGTAAAATTAGTTGGCTCTCTCGAGCATGCACTAATAGTTCTTATGTGAAAAGTCCCTTCCTAAGTGGAGAAGTTGTAGAAATTTCTTTCATCTCATGCTCACTTAAATGATTATTTCTGCCTGAAATCTGTCTTCCCATAATAGCTGTCTGCTTCAGTTCTCCTGGTTCAGTGCTCAGTAACTTCCCTAAAATGTCTTTTGGTTGCTGACGGCATCTAACCACTCACTGGAAAAAAGATGATAAAGGTTAGAAAGTCCCTTATTCCCATGGCTAGTCCAAAATCCCTAGACCATGAAAGCCAGAAATGACAAGTCTTTTATGATTTTTTTTTAAAAATCTTATTTTATCCAAGTCATTTTAGATGGATACATGATCTAATCTGCATAATTCTCTGGCTTGAAGCTAGGGGGATAGTGATTTGTTACAAGGCAAGATTCTACTGAGCATTTCTTACATGAGTATTTCATCATCATTTTGGCTCCTAAGAAATTATTGTGTCCAGGAAGTGGGGCTGTGGCTCAAGGGGTAGGGTGGTAGCCTTGAGCTGAAGAGCTCAGGGATAGCACCCAGGCCCAGAGTTCAAGACCCATGACCCACAATAAATAAATAAATAAGTAAGTAAGTAAGTAAATAAATAAATAAATGTAAATAAATAAATAAATAAGTAAATGTAAATAAATAAATAATTTAAAAAATTCTAATGTCCACAGTGCTTCTTGCCTACAAAATTGAGGATGATGCTTACCACATGTATTTCATGTATCTGGTATGCAAACATCTTTTCTCCCTGTTACTATTCAAATCTTTAAACTCCACACATTCTGTACCTTTGATCTCTTATTTCTTAACACTGCCAACTTTAGGGATGCCATGATGGAGATCTTGCAAAAATATAAATGGAGCTGAATTAAATCAAACTGCCTTGCTTTGCCTCTCAGCTGAATTCAAAGGGCAGCCTCGCCAGCTGTTGTGTAACTACCATCTGGGACAAGGTTCTTCTGCTAATGCAATGTATGTGCTCAGGGAATGGTCCTGAGGATTTGGGCCTACAATTGGTCAAGTCTCTGAGCTCTTTTCAGATATTGGGTTCTGGCATTGCTTTTTTTTTTTGTCTTTTTCCAGTGTTAGATCTTGAACTCGGGGCCTGAGCACTGACCTTGGGCTTTCTCAAGGCTAGAGTCCTACCACTTGAGCCACAGCACCACTTCCTGCTTTTTTTCTAAGTATGTGGTTCAGAGGAATTAAACCTGGGTCTTAGTGCTTGCTAGGCAGGCACTCTACCACTAGGCCAAACTCCTGGACCTGGTATTGCTTTTGAACTTTCTGTCCAGTATCAGAAGGCGTACAGTTCAGAGATTATTGACAGTAAAGAAAGAATAAAAATTAGAGTATTTTTAAATCTGAAGGGTTTGAAAAAATAGAACTCATAGTGAGAGCTAACATTTGACAGTGATGATAGTCATATTGGTAATTGTTATATAATATTTAGTTTATAAAATGGATTATGATTTGCTAAGCAGTAGTACAAGTAGATTATCTCTTCTAAATCACTTGATCTTCAAAATGACCTTCTGAGTTAGATGTTAGCCTTAATTTACAGACAGAGAAATCAAGGTCTGGAGAGTTTAGCTCACTTGCAAAAGTCTACCTAGCGAATGCCATTAGATTAATGAATTTACAGCAAAGAGGAAGAACAAGTTTCCTCCCTTCTATGAAAAACAGAGAGAAAAAAAGAAGTGTTTTGTTGCTTCACTTATGGAAGGAAAGGAATTAATTTGTTGCTATTGCTGCAGTCTTTTCAGATATAAAATAGAGAATCTTCATATATCACATAGATCCTCCGGAAGCTGCCACCAAGCTGTGTCTCCAAACTTAAACATGAAAGAACTGCTCTTTTCTTTTTCTTCCTAAGATACAGGGATGGTACTCACAGCTGATGGTCTAGGGGAAGCTTTGACTGTTCAGCCTATATAAACAATGGAGAGAATCAAGAGATCCACCAGCGAAAGAGAGGGAAACTAACAAAATTAAGAGAGGATTGTAAATTTATTTTACCCCAAATAGGATTAAAGGAGTTTGTTGAAAGTTGACCTAAGTAAAGGCTGTTGCAGTTACAAATTATAGATATTTGACTTATAAGTAGGATCTATGAACTATCAGAAGCCTTGAGAAGGAGAAAAATAAATCAATAATCCCCTGATATCCAGAAGATTTTTTAAAATGTCTCCAACTGTACCTGGTTTATTATTAAAGTATTATTAAAACGTTTGCTGTTAAAAATGTCTTGCTTTACTCTAATCTTGCCCTATCAACTGTCCTTATGGTAACTGACAGTCTTTGATAAAATAGGCTATAATATTGTCCATTGTGTTTAAAACTTTAAGATTCAGAGTACAGATGAACTTATGAACATGTAGTGCTTCACAAATATTGGCAAAATTGACCTTGGCACAAAACATTAATATTAATTGGTATTAATGGGCAACATCAGACAGAATTTCAGAATGTTCATTTGAAAGCAAAGACTTGTTGATGGTTATTTACATGGCAATTCAACTTCTTTTGTGGAAGTAGTCTTTGAGGATCACTGTAATTGGTTTCCACACAAACAATGAAGAAAAACTGGGCAACCTTCTCTTGTCTCAGAAATGCATTTTTCTTTTCCCAGATTCTTCTGCCCTAACTTGAATTGAGATAGTGGGAACTTTTGAAAATATGAGCTGTTGCTAAAAACTAGTATGTGTGTATTTACATTGAGAATCCGATACCCTTATTCTGAAATCTGAGCCGTCATGTTTGCAAGGATAAAAAAGTATACAAGAAAATTTGGGTAGATTCTGAGTGAAAATTTAGTGAACAACTTGTAGCCTCACTTTGCTAGGAGATATTTTCTAAGAACATCACTTGCTTGTAGCAGAGAGGGCAAACATGATGAATCAGTGTATTTCGTTTGATTACGGATTTTGGTAATATCTGAGCACTCTGCATCTGCCTGTTCTGTAGTTGCAAACTGATTTAAAATCAACTTGAAAGTAAAGGGACAGGTTGCTACTCCTGGGAAGCTGTCAGAAAGGCTGTTTTTGTTCTGGGAACAAGCGTACTCATTACGCTGTATGTGTCAAGAAGATGTTTCTTATTAGAAGTGTCTCCATGATTGAGTGGCAAAAGGACCATCTAGGCAGATGGTGTGTGCTCCAGCAATTGGTCAAAATACTAGGTTAGACGATGAAAGGCATCTGGCTTCTATAGCCAAAGCAAGCTATTGTTTTTATGAGGTACGAGGGATGGGGGATGCCAGGTTGACACAGAAAGACGCTACTGTGGAGTGCAGAGCCAGGTCGGGATCCAGCCCTTGTTCCGATAACTGCTGTCACTCAGTGACTTAATCCTGAGGATGAAACTATCTTGAGAACTGAAAGGCTGGAATGGTTCTTTTCCTTGTGGAATAATCCAGCTTAAGAACTCAAGAATGTGTATCCCTCTGAAGCTTTCTGACAGCTTGCCACCCTCCAGGGAAAAATGAAATTGGGTTTAGTCCTTATTCTCTGTCTGCAAATAAATTCCTTTTTGATAAATAGTGCTGCTGATGGGCCACAAGCTAACCTGAAACTAGGACTTCAGCAACAGTGCTCTCACCGTGTGGACTTTTCCTGCTCTGTCTTTCTCTCATGCTTATGTGCGTGCGACACATACCCCTCTTCCTTCATACACTGATTATTTATTGGAAAAATGCTTTCTATGTGTCAGGCACTCTTTATGTTCTGATGATGTAATAGCAACCTAAACAAACCAGGTCCCTCCCTTCACAGAGTGAACTTCCTGGAATTCTCTGAAGTTTGACTGAACTGTGCCTCTTCCATGGTTAACTATGGAACATATCACTCACCCTCTCTGTGGCTCACCTTCCTCCTCATCCAATGCAATAATAGCACTTACCTCAGTTGACTTTTACAGGGACACAGTGAGACAATCAGTACAAAATGTTTACAAACGGAATGTGAAGCTCAGGGTTGGCACACTGTACTTAGGTTCATTGGCACAAAGCTGTTGCCTTCACCATGTTCTTTCTTCCTGCGGTGTTCATTGCCGCCTCATCATTTGCCTGGTGATTGGAGAGACTACCATGCTTTGGGCCTCATGTTCAAGAGCAGGCATAAAACAGGGTAGCTTGCTCTGAAAATACCCTGGGAACAGCAGTTGAGAGCAGCCCTGTTTGATATCTTGAAGTGCATGGTTCATGGCCATGTTAATATAGCTCTCTCTGTGGGCTGCCATGAAAACTGAAAGCCAGATTTTCCATAGCAAACCATATTGAAATGAAACTTGTAGATCTGTGGGGACATGTCTATCATTTTTCAAAAAAAAAAAAACAACCCCTCAAACCAAACAACAACAAAAACTACACAGCCTCTTTCATATCTATGCTGGGACCTTTACCTCTAAAAGGCCACAGAATCTCTCCTGCTCCTTTCTCCAGTCGCTTCTTTCCCAATGCTTTGAAAGTCTTTGATATAGATGAATGGGGTAGTCATTCTGGACTTTTTATTTCAGATATTATTGTTTCTAGATTGGTATTTTTCCAAAGTCAAAAGATTCCATTCAATCCTGGATGCCAATTTCATTTTTTGATAATTTGAGTTTGAAGACTTCACATAGGCATTTTTAGGTTGTTTTGGTTAAAGTGTCATTTTTTTTTCTCACAGTGTATTTTCCTTCAGTGATTTTTTTTTAAAGAAGGTATTAGCTTCTTATCAATAAGGGACCAGATATATGATTATAAACAGGTAATTTAGCTGCCAAAGGTTGTATCCTAATTTCATGCAAAGTGAAGGGCTAAACTTCGTGATTCCTAAACTTATCAGGTCTATTAAATATATTTTTTTCATGAAAATTATAGTGCTTGAGATTTGGTAATAAAAGTTATTAAAACTTTTTCCATAAGCAAATCAGGTTCATCATTCTAGATAAGTAATAACAAAAAATTTCTTGATCTTAAACACACTTCATCTTATGTGTATTTGATCTTAAAACATATCTGATTATAAGATAATTCTTCTCTGGAGCGTCATAAAGCACTCATGGCTACTGTAATGCTTCAATCATGGCTAGAAACATTGGTTCCATGTTATAGTAGAACAAAGCTCCCTGAGAGTTTTTGTGCTCAATTTTCCAACTAAGTTCCAATATTAAAATGCACCTCTCCCATTCTCTTCTGTCTCTTCAAGTACTGAGCAGAAATAACAGAAGAAAGTTATGTCAGTATCTCGGTGGTCAAAATCTTCATTTTGTGGATCCCATAAAAGTGACTCATGAATAGTTAGATCATATTCAGAAAGCAGCAATGGTCTTTTTCTAGTGGAATGGCCCAGAAAGGGTGTTCAGGATCACATGTCTATCCAGATATACCAACTGAGGATGGAAAAGATGACAGAAGAAGAAAGCTTTGCTCTGAAGACTCAGGGCTATCCTCCAATAGGTCATGCCATTGTCTTTTCATTTCATCCAAAATGATCAAATACCTTTAAATTTATTTTGAGCTGAACCAGCTCCTACTTTTCTCTATGTATCCCAGAGTATGATAGTGGCTGAGAACATTTCCTCAGGTTCTTACCTTGAAGAAGGTCATGGTTGAGCCATCCCTGACTGCCCCGTATTCTATCTTGGTTTGCTTGGCAAGATCATCTGCTGAGTCGATGGGAGACTCCATCCTCTCGACTGTCAAGAAGGCAGCGAGATTGGCAGTGTAGGATGAAATGATGATGAGGGTGAAAAACCACCAGATTCCTCCAACTATTCTGGTTGATAGAGCTTTGGGCATCAGCTCTGATCCTGCGATGGCATTATCAGATTAAAGGTGTCAAATAGAGTCAGAAGGAAAGAGGAGACAAACAGTGGGGGGGGCACTATTCCAGGCTGATAAACCCACCGAGGACTTTCTAACTCATGGGAGGATGAAATCAATGTATTTTCTGGAAATGGAACAAAATCTACATGATCTTTTCTACTTAAAAGAAGTATTCAATTATTACTTTTATTTACAATGTCATTGATCAGTTATTGATGGGATTCGATTTCTTTTCATTCTGAGGCATTTTGTCTAAAACTTAGAGGGTTTAAAATTAAAAAAAATCCTAAGAAGGAATTCTGTTTTTCTTTTTTTCTGTTATTTTCTAAAATTGTGTGTTGTGAAATGAAATGTTCTATGTCTTTGGGTAGCAGTGAAAAGTTTTAAAATGCTAACTTATTATTTATTTACATTTAAATTGACAGCATTGAGAAACTTCAAAAAATTGCCCTTTGAGGTCATTTATTACATGTACTTTCATGCAATACTGTAATTTTTGCAAATAAAATAAAAAATATGGACATAGTTGGCAGTGAATAAACCCCTTTTGGTCTTAATATTACTTTGAAAATAATAATTCTTTTTCCTTTTCCTGCTACTACCACCACCATCATCATCATTTGTTTTTTGAAACATGGTGTCAGCATGTAGTCCAGGTTGACCTAAATCAATGTTCCTTATGCATTAGCCTTCTAAGTGCTAAGATTCAAGTATATGCCACCTTATGACTCACAGGTTTTTTTTTCTATTGACAGTCTAATTTGGCTAAAAATAGAATGTGTTATTGAAAAGCATAATTTTGTTCTCAAATGGTATTTATTATTAATAATCATACTTTAAAAACTAGTTATTTCTTAGGTGGAGATATGTCCTTCATGGTAGGAATATATTTTGGACCTCACTCAGATGTTTCATGATTACTTTGAAAAATACCATGGAAGTGCTGAATATATGCATCAAGAGCACCCTTTCTAAAAGCCAAGGTGTCGGAACTAAGTTTACTTCCACAAAGGACAATGAAAATGACCTACTAATCAGTCCTCCAGTATGGATGTTTACACCTTCAGAAGCCAGAGTAAGAAGGAACCAGATGTCCAATGAGTTCACTCTGTTTATTAATAGATGGATTTTGGCTAGTCCTCGTGCTTGAAATCCACCTTTGTGTCTATGCGTTTGTGGCATTTCTTCCATTAACCCGAAGGTAGTACAGATAATCAGTTAAAAAGTGGAAGATAGGGCCCGGAGTTTGGCCTAGTGGTAGAGTGCTTGCCTAGCATGCATGAAAACCCGGGTTTGATTCCTCAGTACCCCACATACATAGCAAAAAAGCTAGAAGTGGCACTGAGGCTCAAGTGGTAGAGCTCTAGCCTTGAGAAAGGACAGTGCTCAAGCCCTGAGCCCAAGCCCAGGACTGGCAAAAAAAAAAAAAAAGAAAAGAAAAAAAAAGTGGAAGATAAACTTTTCATTTAAAATAGAAGTGAAGCAAAGTGAGCCAAATACCGGGCATTTAGAGAATTCTTTCTCTAGTTCTTGAGTGCTTTGTGTTTTTGTAGTTATGAGATATGATGGCAAGGAAAATTGGAGTTTAGTTCACGCTGCAATCCTAGTAACTCAGGAGGCTGAGGTCTGAGTAAGGAAAGAGGTTTGAAGCCAGCTGGGCAGGAAGTCTGTGAGACTCTTATCTCCAATAAACTCATCTGGAAGTGTTGCTGTGGTTCAAGTGGTAGAGTGCTAGCCTTGAGCATAAAAAGGCTCAGGGATAGTGCCCAGGCCCAAAGTTCAAGTCCTAAGACCAGCAAAAAATTAAAAAAAAAAAAAGAAAGTTGAAGTTTACCAATCTGTGTATCAAAAAGTTTATGCTCAGGTTTAATCTGCAAATGCACAGAATAATGCTCAAGAAATAGAAACAGCTTAAGGCTAGTGATAAGAACTGAAAGCTGATTGGTTTTCTGGACCTTGAATAAACAAATATAGTCTTCTAATGCTGGTCGGTATCTTTATGCTTTTCCTTAGAAATAAAATAAGGTAAATGGTTTCATCGTAGTTTATATTTCCTACTTTGGTTTGTTTGAATTTGTGTAGGTTATACAACACAAATTTATAATAGTTTCCATTAAATCACTTCCAAGAATCAATGGAAAAATTTGTTGGTATTGTTTTAATCTTGTAATTTAATGGGATTGATATGCCTCTGTGTGTGTGTGTGTGTGTGTGTGTATGTGTTTAAAGCTCAAGGTTGTTGCAAATCTTTGTACTTAATTGATCTAGTGGCCTTGTTGAAAAATGATGTTATTTGAGATCTTTGGTTGATTAGCATTAAAATGTCATTTATTTCATAAAATAGCTAATAGGGTGAAGGAGGGGCAAACCAGTAAGTAGCTTATAGTTACCTTTATGTTATTTTGTTACAGTTATGGGGAGATAAAATTTTAATTTATTTGTACATGTTCATAGTTATATAGTAAAAAAACTGGACAAATGGATGATCAAATATTGACACATAAGAATATAGATTCATATTTTCCCAATTTAAAATAAATGTTCATGTTATTAGAGGAAATGTAGAAAAAACATTCAAAATTACTGAAATTAAATTTTAAATGCTTGGTAGATGGTACCTAAATGTGTCAATGTTTCTTTGTGTTGTTTTAAAATTTTCATTTAATTCCGTGCATTCTCTGATGCTCAGTATTAAATGAGGAGATGGCTTGTGCTAACCACAAAACTCTAGATGATGAAATCATGAAAGCAATAAAAGCAGAGCAAAACACCACTGGAAAACATTCGGGGTGAGACCCAATACTTGCTGAAGTCACTTTAGTGCCTTTTAACGGCAGACATGACAGCCAATCCTGATCCAGACTTTGCTCACGCTCTGTAGAAAAGAGAAAGTCTGATCATCACATTCAGAAATAAATTCAACAAACTGGTTTCCAATTGAGAACAACAGCGAGATTCTGTAAAGTAAGAGAGGATACAGAACATAGCTAACCCAGTTCACTACGTGTGCCAAAGATGCGTGGACATATAATCACACAACCACAGGTTGGAACATACGGAAACGTTTGCTGCACCTGACAAATGCTTGCAAATAACTTGTGAGACAAGCAGAGTCTGGTTGGGGCTGACTGTCATGTACCCAAGGTAGTGGTATCTAGCAGACACTGCTTCCCACAGTTTGCTGTGGATGATGGTAAACTCCAGGGAGAATATGAAAGAGAATGTCTGGGGCTGGGGGCACTAACAGGACAGGAAGGGTTCTCCCTGCATAGGCTGTATGAATCTGGCATGGATCTATTTCTACTCTAATGGCTGGAGAAGGAAAGCCATGGAGAATGGAATGAAATCTCCTTTTTTGAAAGTAATTGCTCACGAGATAAATACTCTAAAAACAAAATGTACTGGTCAAGCACGATGCATTTTCTAATGGTGTTTCATGCAGGATTTATAGTTCCATGCTATGCTCTAAATTAAAGACCAGTGATTTCTAGAGCAAACCTTGTGGTATCTATGCCTCATCAGCAGTGTCTACATAAACTATGTCTCATTGCATAATGAAAGGATTTGCCCACTTTCTCTAATTATTTGGTATTTCTATATCACAGACTTCTAACTCTTCCTCCTCTCATTTCCTCCCCTCCTTTTTCTCCCCTCCCCTTCTCTTCTTCTTTTTCCATCCTCTCCTTTAGTGTCTTCTGCCTCAGACCCTCTGTACCGCTCTTATTTGCAGACACAGAACATACACATTGCAGTTGGTATAATAATCCCCTAAAGAGAAGGTTTTGGTTCATTTTCAAATAGCAAATACCTTTCATGTACATTCTAGTTGGATTTTCTTTTTCCCATCTTATTGTCAGATGAGAAGATAGTCTAAAAAAAAACAACATCTGTGACTTCCAATTTTCTTAAATTAATGCATTTAAACTTGGAAGTCTTTTCTAGACCATATGCCTGGAATCAAAACTGAAGAAATTCCACAAGAGATAGATTTCTTCTGATGGATAAAACAACTTCTTTCTCCCTCAACAAATTTTTAAAAATCCTCTAAATCATGGGACCCACAAAATATGTTGTATTTGTCTGGTTTGGATTTGATTTCACTAACCCCTACAGTTAACTGTTGCTATGGCTACCGATTGAGGGAGATTGTAAAAAGTTACTGAGAGGCTACAATGAATCTCAGTAGGGTTTGGCAGCTTGGTAATTAGGTGGAAGTTCTAGGTATGTTGACAATAGGAGGTGTCTAAGTAAACTCAGTTCTGAAAGGATTTAAATCCCACTTATTTCCAACCTCTGATTTACAGAGTTACAGATTAAAGGGAAAAGATTGATCCATCTATGCAAGCTTATTAACAGTTTCGCTTATTAACAGTTTCTTCACTAATTGATCCTTTGTGCCTGACAGGAAAATGCATGTTCGTTCCTAGCTAGAAGGGTTCTTGGAGATACATGATGAGAGACTTCCAATTAGGACCTATTTTTGTCTTTGTCTTCAGACCTGGTAGATGGTCAGTTGTTCCCTGCATGACTCTGTGGCCTACCCTCCAGCTGCGAGGTGGAGTTTACCAGCATGAAAGCCTGTCAGCAGACTGTGGGATGCATGTGACAAAGAAGGGTAACCGAAGTACCTTGCTGCATGAGAGCTCCAACTCCAAACCAGAAACTGTTTAGTAAAGTAAAATTGTTTTCCACCACATCGGAGTCAGGGTTGCACGGGTGGGGGTTATACCACTCGTAGGGTGTAAACCTGTGGGTGGTAGTTGATAGAAACAGTAAGTATCAAATAAACATGCTGGGTACCAGGAAAGCCTGCTGAGCAGTGAAGAAAGACCAACAGGTTAAGAATGAATGGATTAAAGGGTCACACTCATGAACTTGGAATGTGTGGTGGGGAAAGTGCCCAAGATTCTGGAGTTAGCATTTACCGGGGCTATTATTTCTGAGTGGAGATTTTGGTTGGCTAAAATTGTACTCCTCAGATCTCTGGCAACTGAATTCTTCTGAGTCTTCATTCACTTCCATTTTATTCTGCAACAGCTAGATGGCAAAGAAAGGATCCTTCAACCCATGGGCTTTCTAAATAGTGATGAGAACACAATTGTTGTACAGTCACTACAAAAATAAAAGCAACGCTTGTTAAGCCTTCATGGGAAACTCAAGGAAGAGAGGTGACTTCCCGTCAGTGGAAATCTAGGGTTTTCTATGGGCAGATGTTTAGAAGGAATGTAACAAGGGTTGGTGATTACATTAGGCATCAAAAGAGCTTCAAGGGAAAAAAGCATAGGAACAAATATATGGGCTGGATTTGGATGTGCTAGATATTTCTTTTGGTAGTACTAGGATTTGAACTCAGGGCCTGGTATTTGCTACATAGGTAGGAACTTATCACTGAAGCCATACCCACATCCCTTTAAAAAATTAATGTGTGTGTGAATGCATGCATGTGCATTCATGTGCATACTAGTCTTAGGGCTTGAACTCAGGGCCTGGGCACTTTTCCTTCAGCTTTTGTGCTCAAGTCTAGTGTTCTACCACTTTGAGCCACAGCATCATTTCTAGTTTTTTGGTAGTTAATTGAAGATGAGTCTCATGGAGCCAGGGGCCTGTGGCTGATACCAGTAATCCTAGCTACTCAGCATGTGGAGATCTGATGTTCAAGGTTGAAAATCAGCGCAGGCAGAAAAGTCCACGAGACTCGTATTTCCACTAGAAACATACTGGGAAAAGGCTGGAAGTGGTGCTGTGGCTCAAGTGGTAGAGTGCTGGCCTTGAGCAAAAGAAGCTCCAGGAACAGTTCCCAGACCCTGAGTTCAAGCCTCAGGACTGGCACAAAAACAAAACAATAACAAAACCAAACAACAACAAAAAAAGTCATACAGACTTTCCCAGCTGGGCTGGCTTTGAACTGTGATCCTTGTATCTCAGCCTCCTGAGTAGCTAGAATTACAGGTGTGAGCCACTGATACCAAGCTCCCTCATCCCTCTTTGCTAAGGATTTTTTCCAGTAGGTTTTTGCTTTGGCCCTTCCTATTTATACTTGGACATAATTGAATGATAGGTACACATCACCATTCCTATACCATCATTTTCTTTTATTTGTTGAGATAGATATCTCTTGGACTTGTAGCTAAGACAAGCTAAAAAAGCAATCCTTCCACATTCCACCTCCTGAGTAACGAGGATTACAAGCATGAGCCACTGTGCCCAGATTGTGATGGATATTTTTAGTATGATATAAAGAAACATAAATCACAATCTTTCAATGGAGAGACAAGGTTTACATTTAGAAGAATCATAGCCCAGGCTAAGGAGTACATTAATATTAACTGCATCGTGTGGCTTGCTGGAGAAATTGAAGCTCATAATTTCCTTTTGATTTGTTTTTAATTGAATTGTTTTTAGAACTACGGCCGTCAGTAGTTTAATCACCAGGCCTGGGTAGGTGGGAAGTGTTTTCTACAGTATGATCGCAGCTGTACTGGAAGGTGGTTGGCCAGAGGCAGTGAATTTTTCTGGAAAGACAATTAGTAGTTGAGGAAGTATAAGTGAATAATTTAACTCTTTCTCTTGGGAATCTAGGTATTGTCACAGGGGGAGTATTTCATTTTCTGAGCATCTTTCTGACCTCTGTAACCTAGGAGGAGGTTTTTGCATTCTCTCTCTCCCTTTCCTCTTTTTATTTATTTTTTTTGGGAGGAGGTCTTTGCTCTGTGGTTCTTTTCTCAAGGGCTACCTTGCCAAGGCATGCTTATTTTTCTAAAAGTGATATTATCAGATGCTAAGCAGGGTGATTTGGCAATGATTTAAAATGCAATAATTCTTAGCGCTTGCAGCTTTGCCGTTTGCCAGTGGGTCCTCTTAATGCAAGCAGGAGTGTTAGAGGAATGTTAAAATACCATCAGGCCGATGAGAACACACAGGATGTTCTCCAAGCCATAAGGTTCAGACAGTAAACAATTGCAGCGTGCTGACACATCAGGGAGAGCCTGGCCTAAGGTGAATATATTATCTAGAGCAAAAAAGAAAAAAAAAGCAGGACACATTATGAATCATGTACAAGGAAATGGGCAGAGCGTTCCTCTAAATGAAAAAACCATTTTCTAAGCCCCTGGACACTGTTCTAAAGGGCTTCAAAGGGACTAAAGCAACAGCCTAGAAGATTATAGCACCATATTGCATCCAATTTGGCTCCTGCCCAGATTCAGGCTAGACTATGGTATTTCAGTAAAGCCTCTGGATATAGCTTAAATCGACATTGTCTTACTGATACATCTCAATGACTGGTTCAACCATATAATTTTTTTGAACTTATAAACTCTCATCACTCTAGTGGTTTGTGAAGCTGGAGGAATTGAACACCAATATTAATGAACCTACTAGTTGAGATGGCATGTTCATTAAAGATGCTGTTACCTAAACAATATCATTGTCACCGGTACAATAGTTTGAAAATATGAATTGTAATACATTAAGAGGCTTATGCATTCCACAGAAAGGTTTCAAATAGATCATAAAACCTAGCAACCTCCAGCCCTTCTGGTACTGGGCATTTATCTCCCCCTTCCACTGTGTACATGGGCTCTGGAGCCATAAATACACTCCTTTGGAATTCTGCTTTTAGTTTTGATTTGGTCTCTCTCTTTTTTCTTCAGTATTTCATACTTTGCACTTGTAAGTGAGTCATTAATTGAATTTTCTGTGGAGGGAAAAAGGAACTTTCTAAACATTAATGTGATTCTACCTGATCTATTGATGTATTGCAAATTCTTTCCCTTTCAAATTCCAAATGACTCGGGGAACACATAGACCAAGGATTATTCAACAATGACACCATTTGTTTGCTGTGTATCATGGGCCTTTAATGATGCAAAAGGCCTACCTGTCACCTGGAAGATGATATTTAAACGCAATGTTTCTACTGCCTGCCTAAATATAGCCAGTGTGACAGTGTGTCAGCATTAGGAGGTCTGAGGGAAATCTTAAAATAGGACTGCGTCAATGACAGCCTCCAACTTCTATCCTCTAATGATTCATGGTGACTTTTCTAGAGAAAGGTGACACAAATGTGTCTCCACTCAGTGGCAACTACCATTAGAAGAGTATTAGAAGGATGGTAGAAAAAGAACCTTATCTTGAAATGTGGAAGTTCATAAAGTTATAGGAGTCAGTTTGTGTGTGTGTGTGTGTGTGTGTGTGTGTGTGTGTGTGTGTGTGTGTGTACATGTGAGCTTAAAGTTGAAGGGAAGACTTAAAGGTTTGTTCCCTCTGAAGTTCTCGTTAATGAATTGCACTGAGAAGGTGAAGATGAATCATTTTTAAATGAAGAGAGTCTTTTTGGATTTGGAATATAACCAATGAGTTTGTATTATGTAACTTCAGAGTCCATTGTCAAGGGCTTCATTTTTCTCATATATATGTATACCTATATATACATATGTGTATATATTTCTAAATACCAACCTAATATTGTTCATCTTTAGGAAGAAAGCATAAACCATATGGTTTAAGCATTCATACATAGTTTCAGAGTCTTCAGTCTATGTAACTTGTGTGTTTAACCTGGATACCAGTTCCTGGGGGTTAAATATTTTTCAAGAGATAAAATATGCCTGTCCTAGATCACAAACACTGACACGCAGTCATAATGGCTAAAATTTTTATATTCATGACTATAACTCTTCCTTTTGAGGTCTACAACTTTGTAAATTGAATTCTATTCAGCTAATGACTCAATGTCTCTATTAGGTTTAAAAGCTGTGCCAGGCTTTATTTTTCCCCTTTAAAGGAACATAAAATAATATACCTCATGACATAAATTCCAAGTCTCTCCAGAGCTAAGCATTATTAGATTAACTGTTTTTCATTTACATTCCTCTAACTTTGAATGTACACCATTAAAATAGCAACCGACATAATTTTAGATCTTAGCTCATTGGTATGGAGTGACTTAGCTCATGGTCTCAACTTACAATGGTAGGAAGTGTAGAATTTTATCTGGGGAATATCATCCAAAATACACTTCATGGCTGTATAAAGTAGGAGCATGGATGTTGTCAAAGATGTAGAAACATTGTTGAGTGTTCAGCCGCCATGAGAAAGTGAAAGGCACCAAAGGATGAAAACTAGGAGAATAAGTGAAACAAGGGAGCACTGGTTTCTAAATGATAGTTTGTGCAAGTCAGAGCATTGAGTGGAGGGCATTGATGGGGAGATGCCATCCTGGTAGGAGTAGAATGGGTGAAGTCAGAAATGTACAGGACTATGAGGCTGGAAGTTTGGCCTAGTGATAGAGTGCTGTGTAGCATGCATGAAGACCTGGATTGGGTTCCTCAGTACCACAAACATAGAAAAGTAGTATTGTGGCTCAAGTGGTAGAGCGCTAGCCTTGAGGAAAGCCCAAGGACAGTGTTCAGGCCCTGAATTCAGGCCCTAGGATTGGATCTATCTATCTATCTATCTATCTATCTATCTATCTATCTATCTATCTATCTATCTATCTATCTGAGAGAGAGAGAGAGAGAGAGAGAGAGAGAGAGAGAGAGAGAGAGAGAGAGAGAGAGAGAGAGAGAGAGAGAGAGAGCTAACTAGTCCCTGAAAGCTTGTGGAAGAATGGGGGGGAAAAACAGACCAAATGAAGGAGGGGGAAATACTGGCTGTTTCCCTCTTCTGCTCTATTCTGTCGACAACGCAATGTTATTTTAACTCATGGTTAGGATCCAGTGTAACAGGGAACCAGTGGCTATGTTCTCTGAGGACTCCAAGATGACACTGGCAGGTTTTTATTTATTTATCTCCTAGTGGAATTGGTCATCTTCATGGAAATGTCATTTACTTGCTCTTCAGCATGGCCTTGACTCTGCTTCTCAGAATCCCTGACTAGATAGAACCACAGACTGGCCTGTGGAGGCTCCCTTTCTTATTGTCTTCTGTTGCCTGGGTGATGCCAGACAGCGGGATGAAACAACAATTAGTGGTTAATTTATTACATGGTTATTCTAGGGTAATATTTATTTCTTAGGGAAATAGGAATTCAATTTCAGAGCCATCATGACAAATACATCTCCAAAGCTTGTTTTCTTTCTTTCTTTCCTTCTTTCTTTCTTTCTTTCTTTCTTTCTTTCTTTCTTTCTTTCTTTCTTTCCTTTTTTACTTCTAAGGCAATATATTCATTGTTTTGGATATGGTTTCTTCTTTGGTATTATTGTCCCTTTGGAATTGGTAATCCTTTGTGTGTGTGTGTAATGTGTATATTTGTGTATGTTTACAGCCACCTTGTATACTGTAGGATGTCTACCAACATTCTTTTTCCCATGCTGTATCCATTTAATATGAATTGCAATTCTTGTCTCTAGTTTTTACAACTGAAAAATGTCTTCAGACATTGTTAAAGGTCCCCTGAGGGGGAAGAGTCTTTCTTGGTGGAGAATTACTGACATAATATCAAAGAATAATATCATCATATACACCATCAGAAATGTATTATTCTGAAGTAATTTAAAAGCAGTAGATCTGATAAGTGATAATGGCACATTTTATAATGTATAGATAACATCAGAATTTTCTCTTTATGTTTAATGAATAAATATCCATGTGTGAGAATACATATTTACTTATTGTGCCCTTATAACCAGCTTAGGTTATCCTGCCCAGTGTTTTTTTCCCTATAATTATACCAGGAAAAGAGTTACCTGGCATTAATCAAAACCAGACAGTGGACAATGACAGAGAGCTAGCATGAAGAAATATTTCTCTTAGAAATTCCTGGAGGGAAAACAAAATTGATTAGGGAAAAAGTTCATTAAGTTTTGTTGAAAGGCGAAAAGATTGAAAACAAGTGGTGACATACAAAGGCAATGAAAAAAAATCATGTCTTGTCTAGGAATATCAAATATTTAAGCCAACAGAAGATACAACACTTATTTCAAATTAAGCATCAAGGATATTTAGAAAAGATATGTTTTACTGAGTGATATAATCATCCTTGGACAAACTATGTCCAGCAGAAGGGTGAAATAAAGCTTAAATCTCAAAAAATAAAACCTAACCAAATCACCTTAATGGTAACAGAGATTTCATACCTTCACTCTCTACATGGAAGTACTCATAATTTTCAGTGTTATTTTAC
Organism: Megascapheus bottae; assembly: GCF_031878675.1. Lineage (NCBI taxonomy): Eukaryota > Metazoa > Chordata > Mammalia > Rodentia > Geomyidae > Megascapheus > Megascapheus bottae. The sequence continues at coordinate 95,268,105 of NC_143509.1, forward strand.
AATCCTCTTCCTTTCTCAAATATTTTGAAAAGATTCCATTGAAGTTTCAAATGATTGTTTTACTCTGAGGATTCCCCAATCATTTTATTCCAGTGGTTTTTATTTGCTATAGTAACTTCTAGCTAACTTAAAAAATATTTTTTAAATTAATCCATATACCCCAAGAGTCAAATATCTTGACATATCCTTGCTTTCCTTAATGAAACAGTTTAAATGTATTAGTTGAGTTGCTTGTATTCTATTACAACTCATGGAAAATGAATAAATCACCTTTTTATTCATCTTGAAATACTGAAAAATATCAAAGTAATATAAAATTTAGTTTTTTGTTTTTTTAAAGTATTATTTATGATTAATTAAAAGATATTTGCTTAGAAAGTCACTTTTCCATAGAAAGCATATAAGAATAGAGCTGTAAGTGGAAAAACAACAACAACAAAAAGAGTACATTTTCAGTTCTTAAATTTGACACCTGAGACTGACAGGACTGTTGTCACAAATTCAGTGCTGTGAAGCTTACCTTGCAATCACAAAGAGAGCACAACTGACTCCCAAGCAGGCCAAGAGCACATACATCCAAATGTCTGGAGACAAGGGGTTGAGGAAGGAGAAGACGCCAGGATTGGTACCATTGGGCTTCCGGTAGAGAATGCTGATACCCAGGGTCATAAAAGGCTTGGAGAAGTCTATGACTTTCTCTCTCACATAAGTGATGGTAAGAGGAGCCACTGCTAGGTCAGCCCTCTGCAAAAACAAGTCCCAAGTTCTTGCTTCATTTTTCACTTTTCCACAAGGGTCTATACTTCTCTGAGTGTCCTTCATCTCTTCTTTCAACTCCACATGCTTCCCAAGCAAGATGTTTGTACAGTAATAGACTTTAATATATAAAATCAGTTTACCTAGCTGATGTATCAATAAAGACAAGCCCAAAGTACAATACACATACATATACACTCAACAGAGTAAGAAAATGCAGAGGACCTTTCTTAAAAAATTAGCATTTATAAGGGCCAGGAGTGTGGCCTAGCGGTAGAGTGCTTGCCTAGCATGCATGAAGACCTGGATTTGATTCCTTGGTACCATATACATAAAAATAGCTGGAAGTGGTGCTGTGGCTCAAGTCATAGAGATCTAGATTTTAGAAAGCCCAAGGACAGTGCTCAGGCCCTGAGTTCAAACACCAGGACTTGCAAAAAACAAAACAATAAATCAAAAACTAATAATATTTAGAAAAGGAAGGAAATGAGTAGCTTGGTCATAATATTAGTTAACAAGATGAAATTGCATTTCATATCTAAATTATTTTAATCTACATTAAAAGCAGCACCATTTTTAGGTGCTCATGTATGTGGTTCTAGCTAGATGGATGGCCGAGATCTCAGGTCTGCCGTTTGAAGCCAGCCAAGCAGAAAAATCTGTGAGACTTCTATCTCCAATTAACCAACAAAAAAACAAGAGTGGAGCTGTGGGTCAAGTGGCAAGCATGCTAGCCTTGAGACAAGAGATCGTAGACAGCATCCAGGTCCTGAGTTCAAGCTCCAGGACTAGTACACATACATACAAAATTATCATTAGACTTCAAAAAAGAAACATTTTCCCTGACACTGGATTCAGCATTTTTTTTTCTCCTCCTCTCACTATCTTGGTATTTTTTTCCAGATGTATGTGGTATATTTTTGCTTACGTGATCAATGAGTTCTTTAACCATTCCATTCCACTCTCCTTTGTCATTCTGAGCTCCATATTTGCCATCGGGGACCAGCTTAACATCATACAGGAACCCCAGGATATTTGACAGTTCTTTCAACAGATCCAGGCAATATCCTTCAAACCTGTCATTTCCATGGAGGGGCTTATCCGATTTTCTGTACATCACATACGGCTCCTCCTAAATGAAAGAAATCAAGATCAACACTCTGTTCTCATCAAAGAAAAGATGGTTCCAGCAGTAGTTTGAAGAATTATGTATTATAATTTTTAGTGTTCAAAGTACTGAAGGAAATCATGTACCGCTGCCTCTTTGAAACTTATTCCTCAGTGTCATATATTGCTGTTTCCTTCCTATCTGTACAAATGTGAGCTTGTCCTTTCATTCTTCAATGGGGTGTGGTGGGTATATGGTATGTCAGAGGCATTATTGTGTTTTGTCATTGGATCAAGGACAAATCTGGTAGTTCTTCACTTTTCTACTGATGTAATAAATCACCTATTTTATGGATGATGAGCTCCTTCCTACCAGGCTACTGTAAACTTGCTAATCACATTTGCCTATGCTTAAGAGTTTAATAAAATAAAAACAGCTGATATAGTATTGACATGTATTTGTTTAGGCCTGAATTATGGATACAAGTGCAACACAGTTTTTGCTTTGAAGGAACAATTCTTATATAGTAAGTATTTCAAACACAATAGCCTTTATGTCATAAACTGCATGAAATAAGGCAGGCATGCCTGCAGGTGAAGAGTCCAGATAGGGTTACTTCAGCTTCCCCAGGAAAGAAATGGGGGAGAAAATAGCCATTAACTGTGTGGCAGCTGGAAAGGGATTAGATCACAATTCTTGTAGGACCTTTGAGGTGATTTCCAGAGGTGATGGTTAGATTAGGGCAAGATGTAGAAACCATGACCCAATCCCTCGTCAGCTGAAGAAAGCCCCAGGTTGAAAGAGTTGGAAGAGGGGAGGAATGTTCTCAGAGAGAATCCAAGTCAGGAGAAGAACCACTAAGAGGGTCGGTCTCTGGGGGGACAGAGGTAACGGCTGATGACACCAGGAAAACACTGGGGGAAGAATATTTTTTTTTCCTCTCTCCTCCTACTTCTCTGATCTCTTGTGAGAGTCTCTCCTTTTGGTTGAAATCAGCCAACCCATCAACAATCCAGAAATGAGAATCCATTGAGGTAAGGGATCTTTGAAGTATATATAAATATATGCTTTCCCAGTTAAAAATCAACATATTCAGACAGATGAAACAAAAAAAAAAACAACCAAAGGAAAAAAAAAACACCATTGAAGCTTCATTTCAGTTGTAGCACAGAAATCTAGAGACAGAATCCAGAACTTCCGGAAGGTCACTTACCAGAATGGTGGTGACAATGAGTGTTCGGTTGGCCAGCGAATCTGTGATATTGTTGGACCTGTCGGTGTTCCCATCTGTCATGTTGAGCCCACTATTGGAATTCCAAATCCCAATCTACAAGAACACAGTACATCAGAGGCTGCAGGTGGCCTGGGACGACATTTCCACTACCAAGTGTCCCCTTCTCTACCAGCAAGGGGCAGAAGAACTCATGGCCTGGGGCAGCAGAATGTGGCAGTGGAAGCTACTCAATATGGGAAAATAGAAGAGTTCATAGAAGAATGAATATTGCCACTATTCTGTGGGCCCACAGAATAGTGGAAATTTGTATGATTTCAGGGTACTTGGGCAAGGCCTCTTTTGTTTTAGTCTATGAGGTTCATTTGTTCTTTAAATTAGCAAAAATTGGAGAATTCTTAGATAACTATCATATTTATCTCACAACATATATGTTTGTTGAACATTTGCTTTTGGGCATCGAATAACACCATAAACAACACAAAACTCTCCTCAGGGAGCTTTCATTCTGATAACCTAATGTATCTTGGCAAAGTGGACTTATTATCCCACTTTGGAGGGAGCTGGTGGAGGGATAGAGATTATATGCATCAAAAAGAGATGGGAGTAAATGTATATATTATATTATGTTATATGCTTATGAGTCAGTAGCAAATTTCATGTTTGGGCTTTGTCTTATCCCAAGAGAGCTCATTATGTATATAAAATTATTTAAAATACTTTCAATTCAAAACATTTTTGGTGTCAAGCATTTCAGAGAAGAGATGTTCAACTCCTATATGGATGGTTTCGACTCTGGGACAGCTCAGGAGAAGAACCTCAGGAAATGAGTGATTTGCCTGAGTCTTTAGGTGGTACTGCTAGCCAGGTTAAAGGGAGTGGACACTGTAAAGTCAGACAAAAGATGTCAGCTGCTATGCCAAACAACTAACCTTAGACAAAAAAACTAAAGTTCTCTGAACTTTGTTGCTCTAAGTATAAAAGTATACATTACTGCAAAGATCAAATACGATTATGTATATTGAAGTGTTTATATATATTAAGGGCTGCAAAATGTTAATAATAAGTTTATTCAAGCTGGCTCTGTTGCAAAAGGATTTGGAATTGTCAGGAATTTCTTTCTTTAATCTCAGAAGCTGATGAAATTTAGGAGCCATGAGAAACAGAGGCAGTTTAGGATCGTTAGCAGTATGGTATAGTGGAATGGGTAGATTGGATCACTTTTGAATCCTAAATACATCCCTCAGCAAAGGAATGAATTTCCTTCAGTGGGGAAGATGTTTGTCAAGCTCAACAAAGTATGAACTTTGTAGAACAGTTCTTTATCTAACCTCTAGTTTAGCAGCTTTCTAGCTGTGTGGCCTTGGACAAACGAACCAATGTCTCTGTGCCTTAATTTTTTTGCCAGCAAAATTGAGATAATGGAGCTTGTCTGATGATTGAATTATCACAGCTTCACCTGTCAGGCTTCTTCCATCATTGTTTCTTCATACTTTTTTTGTGTTTATTGCGTAGATGTAGCAGCTGGAAATTAAATTTTTAATGGTACTGGGGCATGGACCTAGGGCCTCACATAGGCTAGGCAGACAAATTACCTAATGAACCATGCCTCCAGTCCTTTGGTTTGTATTTTGTGTTTGAGACTGGGTTGCTAATTGAGATCATGTTGACTCTAAATTTCAGATTCTCCATGGCCAGCTCAAAGAAACTCTTTTAAAAATAGTTTTCATATTTGAAAATAGAAGTGCTGAATGGTTTTGCAAATAGCATTCACTTCTAAAATAAAATTGGAAATTGTAGACAAATATATGCCACAGCTTGACATCCAGCTTTTTAGTTCTCTTGCTATCCTCAGCAAAGTGCAGAAGATAAGCGACGGTTGCTTATCTTTTCAATCAACCAAGTCCCCAGGTCCCAATAGGGTAAATTTTCCTTCATAAAATGAGAGAGAATATCTATTTTTTTCCTACGCTCTGTAGAACAGAAGAGGCTTTCAATACAAATGGAAGGGTATCAAAATGAAGTAAAAGGTGAAGCTATTCCTGGAAAGTAAACAGAACTCATATGTAATCTGAAGGATCTCATTCTTATCTTTTTCTTTTTAATCTTTTAATCAACAAACCTACGTGTGTAATGTGTGTGTGTGTGTGTGTGTGCGCGTGCGTGTGTGTGTGTGTGTGTGTGTTTGTTTTAAACCTGTCAGATGATTTTCCCTGTTAATTGAAATAAACTAACAGGGGGCCAGCATAGAAATGTATTTCTGAAGAAGGTTCTGTGATGTGATGTGATATGTGTGTGTGTGTGTGTGTGTGTGTGTGTGTGTGTGTGTGTGTGTGTCTGCTGGGCAGACACAGCTGTGTAGACATTGGTATTTCAGTCTTGTTCTATGACCTTGGAGGAGTGCCTTCAGGAAGCAGAACCTCAATTTTCAAACGATAGAGTGAAAACAGACAGCAGTAATTTACCAGTGAGAGGTGGTGGAGGGTGGATCAATTATTTGTAGGGAGGAACTCTCAAAGGCTAAATTGTCTGGCCTGCCTTCTTTCACTCTGTCTAAGCTGTTATGAGGCAGTAGTCATTTGTTATCTGGGACAACTGAAGGAACATTTGAAAATGAATGCCCAGAGAACATTTCACCAACTTTAGAAAAAGTGACACCACCAAAGAGCATTCAGAGGCTAACTTGTATCTACTTTCCAAACCTAGAGTGAGACTTCAGAAACACAAAATCTAAAATTATCAGATCAAAATAAGCCAGATACACAAAGGCATATCCATTTCCTGTGCCATGAGCCTTCTTTTTACTTCTTAGTGAGGGGATTGATGAAAATCATTCTAGTTCTCTCTTGGAAATAATTCCAGGGGATATATTCTGTAGTTGGAAGAGGCCACAGTGCTAATAAAAGGGGTTCACCATGTAGGCAAGGTGGTAATCAGAAAGGAGGGGGCATGTAGATATGAGTTAATGAGGCAACACCATTGGAACGTGTTCTGGACCAGATGGAAGGTAGTTCCCCTCCCAATGGCTAATTTCCAGCTCAGCTTCCACTCTCTAGGATACTTGCTTTGCATCAATTCAACATTGCATGATGTGCTTGATGTCAAGATGGATTAATGTCATAAACTGCTTTTGGATTGCCAGCTGAGGTCATTAGTTTACTACAAATGAAGGAACTAGTTCAACTTTTATGGGACCTTGGAGACTATGGTTTATTGACAATTAAAACTGTTAGAGGTGATTTTTTGTTTTGCAGCAATTGGGTTTGAACTCAAAGCTTCCTTCTGGCTAGGAGTGCTCTACTCCCTGAGCCATGCCCTCAGTCCTAAATCTGTGGTAGTCCGAAATCTGAAGTAGTTTTAGGGTCTATCCATCTGTCAATCAAAAGAGTTTCTTAGCAAAGGGGTGGGGGGGAGGAGAGAGAGAGAGAGAGAGAGAGAGAGAGAGAGAGAGAGAGAGAGAGAGAGAGAGAGAGAGAGAGAGAGAAAGAGAGAGAAAGAGAGAGACAGAGACAGAGACAGAGAGAGACAGAGAGAGACAGAGACACAGAGACACAGAGACAGAGACAGAAACAGAGAGACACTGGCAGGGTGGGGGGAAGGGAGGCAGAGAGAGGCCAAATGGTAGGAGGAAGGAGAAAGAACGAAAGACATGGTGTTTGCCCATCACTGTGATACTTTCATCATCCAAGTGTTTACCGTTTGTTTATCTATGCACAGTTATTGGCCACATGGTACTGTATAATAAACTGTGAAATTTTAGGTGGTAAAATTTACAAGATAATCTCATTGCTCTTCCAAAGTTTCTAATGTTTTCACCTTCTGCTACCACTAGTTCTAAAACAAATTGTAAGGCAGTATACTCTAACAATACCTCATAAGAAAGGGGAGTTTCTGAAAATGACTTCTTTTAAAAAAAATCTTCTTTTTGCTATTGACATTGGGGCAGATGTCTTGGTCTTCTACAGCGTTAGCCTTTCTAACTGGTCTGATGGATCAAGTCCATTGTTGTTTACATCCCTCTGAGGGAAATACTCCCTGACTTAAGAAGGAATGAAAATGGGTCATTGTCTGTTTCCATTACAGGCATCTGCTTGCAGGCCTCACAGTGATGGATCCTGCTCAGGACAAACAAAAATAATCTAAGAGGAAATAGTTAATCCATCCTTACTTAGTCCATCTCAGTAAATGCGTGGTGTTACAGAAAGCATGTTCTATTTCCCCCTTTCTCTTGGTGTGGAATCTCACCTCTGTACTACTTCTGGAGAGTTACTGGTCTGGCAAAACTGGAAGGATTCAGGTTTTCAGTGGATATACCCTGCCCCACCCCAAGTTTCCTACAGTTATTATCAGAGTACAAACCTTCTTCCACTCTTTATACAAGTGCTTAGACACTTCACCAGCAGCCTTGGTTTTCAGAGAGGAAAAATAAAAACAGCACTTAATTAAACATGGAGCATGGAACTGGAAAGGTAAATATAGCGTGTGGCAGATTCTTTACCTAGTCTTTGGAATTTTGCATCATAATCAAATATAAAGCCTGACACAATTTGAGAGATGAATTATAATTTAGCTGTCCTAGGAGTTGCTTGGTGCCAAGACTCCATTATTAACTTTTCCTTTCATACAACAAAAATGACTTTTTAAATATAGATACTTGTTTTATTGCTTTAAAGACCATCATTATCTCTTACAAGAAGAGAATCTGTCATTTCTGCTGAAGGTATTTGTAATGAAATTAGCCAATCAACACACACACACACATACATAAATACACAAACACTATTACTAAAGAAGAAGCATGCACGATGACTTATTTTTCGAGTATGTGCTTCCAGGCAGTAGAAATTTAAGTACAAGTACAAAAAAAGTGGGCTTAAAAATAGTAATTCTCCCTGCCGACCCTGAGAAAGGCTGACATGACAAGATTAAAGGTCTGTCCTTCTTTGGCTCCTGACACAGATGTGTTGATTTTTCCCATGGCCACCATGACCCAATCAGCCTTCTCAGGAATTGAGCCCAAGTCACCTGAAGAAAGAAAAGTTATTGCGAACCATGAAGAGATAGGAAACAAACAGAAAATATGTTCATCTTATTCGATTTTACAGAGTACATATAATAATGCTGTGTATAAATAGCTGGGAAAACGTGGCGATAGCTCCATCTATTTCATTACCTATCTGAGCCAAAATGGTGTTTCCTTAAAGGCTTTCCTTGAGCCTTTAGTGCTATGCCTTCTAAGAGCATAGAGAGCAGAATGAGTCTACCAAAGTAGGTGTTTCCTTTAAAAAATTACAAATGTTTAGATTACAGTGAGTATTCTTTCCTTTTATTCCTCTAGCCCCAAACCCACAGCCTGTTATGCAGTGTTGGTGATATTTTGAACTCCTTTAAGTCAGCAGAGGAACAAATTAGAAGAGTCCTTAGAGAAATTAGAGAAACTGGAAGTCTGCATTTATAAAGTTTAACCTTCAAGGCTGAAAACTTATGGAAACCAGTAGATACTTTCTACTGTATTTGGCTTCATTAATCCTTTTTTTAATCAGTGCTATTTGAGGGCATCAGGTGGTTGAGAACTGCCAAAAAGTATTCTCTCAGTTCACAGGAGCAGTAAAACAGAAATACAAACCTTATCTCAGAAAAAAAACAAAAAACAAAAAAACCTCAACACAAGTTTTCAAATTAAGGAAACAATTGTTTCCAAAGCTACTCATACTCATTTTGCTCACTATAATGATAGGGGAGTTGGATTATAAAGTTTTGATTCTTCAGTGACTGAGGTAGTTTCATGAATTTTTCTTCTTGCACGTTCTGTTGGAAACAATCTTCAAAGTCTACAGGCTAAATCTAATATTTAGTAGTTACGAGTATGAGAATTGGAACAGCAAAATGGACTGAGAGGTCAAAGTCTTTTCATTATTATTTAACCTTTTTTTTTTTTTTTTTACATTTGTGCTACTCTCAATAGCAACCCAAACTTTAATAATCCTGAAGTGAGAGTCCAAACTAAAAATTGAAATTTCAAGCATTTGCCCTGAAATTAAGGATGCAAAGTTAATTTACTCCACTAAGCCTCTTGTATCCTCCTTTATCACATCCCTCTGTCACCAGTATTGAAATAGAATGCAGTTTAAAATTAATTCCTGAGCAATCTTTGAGTGCCATCCCATAAATGAGCCTTGACAGCTCTTGACTTCCCAAGTCTAAACTCAATTCCTCAAACTCTCTCAGAAATAACTTTAATGATGCCCATCTGTTGGGTTATTAGAAAATAAAGTATATATGACTGTTGTATTAAACAATTACTGATAAATATTAGCTAGCAGTACTATTAATAACACATACATAATTTAAGACTCGACCTCATCAACAGCTCTGTATAGAATAGGGAAAGCCATCTAGAACCCTGCCTGGGAATAAACCTGTCAGCACAGTCACTTTCTCATTCTCCATTTTGCTGGTGACATTTAGGTCTAATGCTTGAGCATTATTTATTTGTTAATTTATTTTCAAGTAAGTTACCTTTTCAGTCCCTTCCTCTTTGAGGCTAATAATGTCCAGATCGAAATCCTTTCTCAAGCCATCAGTTTTATTGAAGGTGATACGTCCTGTCAAGCCATCCCATCGAGCCTATGGGCAGAAAGAATGTGGTGTTACTCTCTACCACTTCCCGTAATGGCTTAAATTTATCACAGTATGCATTCATTCCATTTCAACAGGAGATAGAAAGCTATTGTGTTGGGTAAGTGACTTGAAACCATAGCATGTCACCAACTGTGTTAATGGCAACATACATAGTCAAGAAAGAATGATTAGAAAACAATCTTCATATAAAAAGTCATAATATTCTGCTTTCCAAAGTCAAGTCAAGTCCCAGGATGCTACTCTTGAGCCCCCGCTTTATTTTTTACTGTGAGAAAGATAAAGACCCATGTTGCATGTTTGAATTTTGACATCTCAGAGCTGTGGTATCCCTGAGGGGATTAATGAAGACTCCAATTTTTCCCCTTCTGCTTCAAGTGGCTTCCCTTTCTGTTTATCTTATGGCCACACCACTACAGTCTTTGCCACTGATTAAACTGATTAAACTGCCGCCTCTCTGCTTGTATAAAATGCTCTTTAAAATTTTTTTTTTCATTTCTTTTTGCCGGTCCTGGGGCTTGAACTCAGGGCCTGGGCACTGTCCTTGGGCTTTCTCAAGTCCACAGTGCCACTTCCAGCTTTTACTTTGTATGTGGTACCAAGGAGTAGAACCCAGGACTGCATACATGCTAGGCAAGCACTCTACTACTAGACCATGCCCTGGGCCCTGAAATGTTTCTTTTATTTTCGAAGGACCCTTGTGATGTTAATTTGATCCTTTACATGTGTAATGCAAGATTATTCATCTCACAATCCTTGTTTTGATAAAAATGTAGTTGTTTTTTGTCAGGTAGGTAACATTTGCAAATTGCAATGCTTAAGGTACAGCTATCTTTTGAGGGTGCCACCATTTCACATCTAAAGGAAACGAATCCACAGTTAGTCACTATTGTAGAATTCACGTCTCACAACTTTGGTTGTATTAAAAAGAAATAGTGGTTTGGAGGTTCTTGCATTTCAGTGTTCTGGTAATTTTTGACAACCATGTTTATCTGATTTTCACTTGCAAATGGAAGCAAGAGTGAAATTAAATCTCCATATACACCTCCAATGGATTCATCCATCCTCTTGTCTTTGCCCAAGTCATCAGACATGGGAAAATTGTGAAGAGCTAGAAGAATGTACAGTTGTTCACCTCGCATGCACTGTTCCAATCTAGCTATCCATTAGGCAAAAGGCAGAGCAATGCAGTGGAAAGAACATAAGTTTTCTGTAGAACTGGGACTGAATCTAGAAATGTAGCTTGGGGGCAAATTATTTAACCTGATCCCAAATTATCTTAGATTCTAATGAATGTTTCAGGTAGAATTTTTGGGAGGACTAATTAAATAGCACTTAACACAACTATTTAAACCATGTCATTATCTAGAGCTTTCTGAACACAACAATTGACCGCATTTTAAAGTTGAACAGCTGTTGCGTTTCACAACCATCTCTTACTTTCCTTCACTTCCATAAACTCCAGAGCTCGGATTTTATTATTTCCACTTCAGGACTCACATGTCTGCTCCTTATTCGGTCTCTACTGTATTTCATTATACAAATCACTATCAGGTTAATTTTCATATTCTTATGTGCACTTCCAGCATATAATGTATCTAATTGATTCATGACACCTACAAATGAGGGTAAATTTTAACTTCCCATTGGATATTGCGATGATTAATTTTATGTGTGCTTTCCTGGGCCATAGAATACTTAGATATCTAGCTAATCATTTTGTGTTTATCAGAGTGTTTGTAGAGGAGAATGGCATTGGAATTGGTGGGCGTGGTAGAGCCTTTTGCCTATCCCAATCTGACTGGTCACCATTCAGTTCACAAGAGCGGAGAAAGAACAAAACAGCAAAGAGAGAATTATGTTCTGCTTGACTGTTGGAGCTCACACAATGGTCTTCTATTCCTATCCTTGTGCTCCTGGTTCTCAGACTTTCAGTTCAGCTGGACTACAAGCTCCTCCTGGGACTCTAGTTTTCAGATAGCCTATCCTGGAATTTAGCAGTCTCTATGAGAGTGGAATTGATTGCTCATGATGGTTCTCTTTATTGGTACTTATTTGTCCTCTGATCATTTCCCAGATATTACAATGGTCTTTCAAAATTTTGCCTAACTGACCTCTCCAGAATTTTCCAATCTTATTTCCCTCTGTACAGTTCCAACTTGGACAGGCCTTGCACCCCTAACTTCTGTGCACTTATTCTGCCTAAAGTTTATCCTTTAGGATTATATTATTATGCTATTTGCATTCACAGTCACAATTCTCCCCACTTGCAACAAGGCACTCACAGCATGTGCCACTCTAGCATTGTTTTGTGATGTGGCTTTTATAGTTTTGTATTTTTATTACTCTTTTATGTTTCTCAGTCTGGAATTCCTTATTCCTCTTCATGGAAAAACCCAATTCTCTTACTAAATTATATTCATTCTAGTATCCAACAAGATGCCTTTAGGCATCCTGTACTTTGTTTCAAAAGAGAGTCTTACTAAATAGCAAGGTTTACTCAATTCACTTATTCTCTATCTCAATCTCTCTTCCTCTATCCTTCTTTCTTCTACCCACTCTTCAATTTATAATCCTATCTAAAATGGTGAAAAGCCTGTATTTTTGGTTGGTACTGGGGTTTAAACTCAGGGTCTTGTGCTTGTTTGGTAAGCACTTTTACCACTTGAGCCATATTCCCAGGTCTTTTTGCTTTAATTTGTTTTCAGATAGGATCTCATTCACTTTTTGACTGGACTGGCCTTTGAAGTACAATCCTTCTGTATTTCCCTCCCCAGTATCTGGGACTACAGACATGAACCACCAGGCCCAGGCTGAAAATACATTCGAAAGGGAATCAAGAAATTAGTCTTTAATGGAGCCCAGGTCAATGCGTCTAGAGACTAAAATTAGTCTTTATGCCATTGTCAAGTTGTGTGAACTCGACTGAGCAATTTTGTTGTCATTTAGGCCACAGAGGAATGTTATAGTAAGTAGAAGTTTTGAATAAAATGGGAAGTCTTACAAAAGTAGAGGAGAGGCCATAGAAGGATTTGATGGAGTTGGTAACCTTTAGGAGCTGGGCTTGGTGAAGTGTAAAACACAGTTGCTGCCCCGGGTTTGTGTGCAATCTGCCTGGGAAGGGAAGACTTTGCTTCACTATTGTTTCATTTGGAAAATGTTTATGCTTTGAGCATCTTTCCCGTGTCATGGCCTCTGCTGGAAATACAGCATCTAGCAGTGGTCTCCTAATGTAGTACAGCCAAGTACCGAGGGTAAAGATAAAGATTTGCCTAGAGTACTAAAGAAAAAAAAGCTGGAGAAAATGTGTTCAACCCAACCACATGAAAGAGTGAGCAGAAGATTTCTGGAGATAAACAGGACTAAATTCTCCAAGGAGAAGTTGGTCAAGTCAAGACTCCCAGCCCAGGTAATAGCAGCCTGCAACAAAGAATAAGTTAAGGGACATTTTAGGGATTGATAATGCAGAGTAAGGGCTGATGAGACATGAGCCTGAGAGGCAGGCTGGCACCTGGGCATTAAGGTTTCTGACTCATGCTAGTTTGCTTGGACACTGTAGACTTCTGGGAACCGCTGGAGTGTTTTGAAGTCATGCTTTCATGGGCACCATTGGGAGGTCGCACTTGTAGAATGAAGGAGGTTAACTTAGAAGCAAAGGAGGAGACGACAAGGGAACGCTTATGGAACAACATTTGTGGAATCCAACTCATATTCCCAATAATGACCAGAGAAATAGCACCATCCTGCATCTCCCTGACCCATTAACCTGTGATCCATTAAATATGAAATGGACATAGTGCCATTAAATATGAATAGATATAGTTCCATTAATGGAGCAGAAAGTCATAGGGAGAAATGGAGAGAGATCCATAGGAAGAAATCCACATACACGTGAGGAACCAATACAATTGACCAATATATTTCTGGCATACCATTCAGAAATAATAGAGAGTTATGTATTTTATCACTAGATAATGTTAGAAATGAAATCAGATTAATGTTAGGAAATGGGATTTGACAGGATAAAATGTCACCTTTCTAATCTGAGCCATCTAGATGGCATATTGGATAGGAGTTGCTCAAGTGCTATGGCATGTAAAGAGAATTTCTTCAGATCCCAGAAGGTAGTCTCCTTTGTTCAATTACTAAAGTAGTCCCTAGCACAGACATAAGCATTAACTTTAAAAATGAGATGATACTTTTATTGTTCATTAGTGACCTTTGTTGTTATATTGGCTGAGATAATAAACAAGTATACCACGGGGCAGAAATAATCAAAGCATCTGGGTATCTGGGTATATCTGAGTTTCTTTAGGCACCACAATCTTCCTTTTTCCTCTTCAGCACATCCCAATCTTACTTCATATATTCTAGTCACCGCTTGCTTATTATGTAGGCCAAAGGCTGGTTTGTGGAAATGAGAGCTACAAAACCAGCTGCTGTGTCAGAGTTATCACAAGTGTCTGAAATCAGAGAGCAATTTGTGTAAGGCTTTGGTTCAGTGGAAATGTCTTCTGTGCTGGGGATTTGGATTAAGTCAGCTTTCAGGTCCCTTCTTCTTACTTGTGAACACTGTACAGTGCTCACCCCCTCCAGATCTGTATGCAGGCAAGTGGTTCCCTTCATTAATTTCGACAAGCATTTCCCAAAGCTTTTTCATAAAGGCAACTTTTCTTTTATAGAGGTCAAGCTGTGAATCCATTTAGTACTTGGTCCAGAATTTATGGGGCGCTCTGAAAATGGACAGCTCGGGTAGCATTTATCTCTTGACGTAACAGATAGCTCAGAGCAGGGTCTTAAATCCCAGCTCCCAAATCCAGTTCCATTTTCATAAAGTGTGCCTTTTGTGTCCCTTTGTTTGGATTTGGTTGCACTGGTTTTATTCTTAAACTTAGTGTTCCAGTCACTGGTGCAGAGTAATTCCCACTTCTTGCTTTCTTCCCTGTTCATCCAAGTGGCAAGAAAGTTTTCTTTTCATGCTCCAAAACAATGCTTCTTTCCGTGCCTCAGATATGTACAAAAAGACTCCTGCCTGCTTCTTTACAGAGCTCTATCTTTTGTCCTTCAAAGTTACGTTTTCCTGCGAGGGAAGTTACCCATATTTCTTACCTCTTGGCAAGCTGTATTTCCACATATGTTCTTTGTTTTCTGAGAACTACTTTTAATAAGTGTTTATTAGTCATCGTCGGAACTATCGATTACCTTCATCTGAACTATCAATTACATCCAATAAGTATCGTCTGTGTGACAACTAAGGCTCAAAAGGAATCTATTTTCTAGAATAAGGGTGAAGCATATACAATTTAGGTAATGATATGTAATTATATTATTCATAATTACAATTTGTCTTGCCTTATGTAGAATCATTTGCAGAGGGAACAATTATAGTATACTTAACAGAAAACACTACTTAAACAATTGCCCCTATTTTAGAAACTAGCTTTAATATCTACTGAGATAGAGCTCTTGGTAATTACTGGTTAGTAGTGACTAAATCAATTGGTGTGGTTTTGAGCCCTTTTCTCTCAAATATTATACTAATGCAAATCTAAAATTCTGTTTTCTTTCAGTGATAATCGCCCATGAAGTACTTTACTGGATCCTAACATGAAAGTCTGTCAATTTCTTTCTATGTTGTCTGCTCTGACAGACAGACTTCCATTCCTGTCTACCAGGTTCCCTCGCTGCCCCCGACATGCTTGTCTGGAGACCTACAGAGGAGCACCACAATACACCAGACCTATCATAATTAGGGCAAATTTACATTAATCGAGGAACATATGTTCAAATGTGGGACCAAAGTAAAAGACACCCTCTAGACAATCTGGTCTTTTATTCTGTGCTTTAGGGATTCCAGACTTAGGGGTGAGAAGGAAGATAATTTCCTGCTAGGTCAAGAGATTTCCAGATATTGAATATTTCAAAATAGCTAAATTAACTAAAGCATATAGACACTAGAGGAAGACTATCCTGATGCACTTCTTACATTTATTTTGTTGCTCTTACATGCAAGAACATATCATTTCCACATACAATGTCACCTGTAAGCTAGAATGTGGCAGAAATAACCCCAAACAACTCCCCCCAAATAATGCAGATGTAGTCAAGAATGTTAAGATGGAGAGATCACAGTGGACTAGCTTAATCAGACGCAGATAACCACAAAAGTGCTTATAAGTGGGGCCTAGTATGAGTTAGACCGACAAAGTAATATGGAGACAGAAGCAGAGGACAGTGGAAATGATCAAGTTTACTTTGTGACTATGGTAGCTTTTATGGCTCTTTTATTTAAAACAGAAACTTTGAATTCATTGTCCATACCCAGAGGCTCATAGAGTTAATTCATATCTGCTACTGTCCCCAGGTAAATAAATCAGATCTACACGCAAGGAAACCAGACTTCTCATAATATAAGTAATTTTCATAGATTATTTGTTGTTGTAAGAGGCTGTTGAGAAAACTATCTAAAACTTAGAAATAAAACTAAAGGATAAGGGCCAGGAGTTTGGCCTAATGGTTAAAGTGCTTACCTAGAATGCACAAAGACCCGGGTTCGATTCCTCAGTACCACATACATAGAAAAAAGCCGGAAGTGGTGCTGAGGCTCAAGCGGTAGAGCTCTAGCCTTGAGAAAGTCCAAGGACAGGGCTCAGGCCCTGAGCTCAAGCCCAGGACTGGCAAAAAAACAAAACAAACAAACAAACAAACAAAAAAACTAAAGGATAACAGTGTGTTCTTTCAAAGTCAAATTGTACAGAATGATTTAAGTCCCCGGTGTTTATAATATATTTTAAAAATTATTTTCCACTTGTTTGGGGTCACGATTATGAAATTACATGGTAAATTACATAATTTTGTCCAACAGAGATGCAAGTAATTCATTTCTGGAACAAAAAAATGACCTCAAAGGTTAAGATTTTGTTGTCCTCTAGAGCACTGCTCATATTTGTCATTTATTTCAGCTAGGCCTCTCCTGGCTAGAGGAGCTACATTCACTGTTTCTCTAACATTTTGTGGTTTAGATAGTAAGGAATTTGTTTGTGGTACGTCCTTGCTCTACATTTGCATGAGGGTGATGCTGATATCTTTATTAAATTATATATTGGTTAATGTAATAGAATGTATACATTCTCTCATTTCATTCTTACAGCAGCCAGCTGAGAAAGAAGCAAAGCTCTTTTTGCCATGTATACCTTAGTGATAGACTATGCAGGAATGGTGAGAGAGAATAGCTCAAATACACCAGAGTAGGAAGAAATAAATTAAAAAAAACAGAGTATCCTCACTCCTGATTTGACACTCTACTACCTCAATGGTATGTCTAATGCCTCAGTTGCCAAATTGACTGGCCCTAGACCTGTTGGGTTCACCAGAAATCTTAGCTTCTACTCTGGTTTCTAGTAGCCTATCATTTTTGCTCTTTGTTTTGTCTTGTACAAAACATCCTGTCCTGAAATTAGTGACACAGAGCTGCCAAGAGCTGTCACCCTGAGCAGAAAAGGACACTGAATTAAAATATTAGGCACTTGAAATTTACACACAGTATTCTAATTGCCATTAGGCCTTAGAATAATGGGCAATTATTGAGAAAATGTGTGAACTCTTAGCCTCATGCAAGTTTGCTTGAACCCCACTTCTAATCTTTCTGTTCAACTTCCTTCCAATGCCCTTCATAATCCCTCTTCAGTTTGCCAACTGCTGATGAAATGAGTCCCAAGATGGTCTTCCATTCTAGAATTTCTGTTTTGAATTGCCTGTGTGTGACTTCTCAGAGACTTTTTTTAGATAAATGTGGGAGACTTTGCGGACTTAAAATTTAATTGTACGGCTGTGAAGCATGTTTTAAAGTCATTTATCTCAAGTCACACAGTTTGCTTCTCATTGACATTTCTTGTGTATACTCTAGGTTCTGTATTTTCCTTCAACTTTTCCTGTTTGAAAAAAATATGTTATTCTTAGATACCAAAACTGCTTGACTTTTCCAAGGCACATCACATAAAAATGTGCAAGGGAGGCTAACCTCAGCTGGGAGTTCTCCAGGGGTACGTAAAGGCCTCATCCATTAAACAAGTCAAATCTGATACATGAATAAGTACTTGTTTAAAAACAAGCTGCAAAGAAAATAGGAAGCTTTTGGGTAAACCAGAATGACTTCATAAAATAGTAACTGATGTCTTTGGTATAACTCCAATTACATTGCATTAAAAATCTTTTTAAATACCAGCAAACAACTTACTAGCTTTTGTATGTTGTTCATAAGTAAATATTTTAGTGACAGACATGATGTAGCAAATAAGATAGCTTTTAATATAATTAGATCTAATTTCATTTGTTATAGGGTGTGTAACTGGAAAATTTGATGTGGAGTCAAATGGTGTGGGTTCAAATCTTGTTTCTGTCTTTGACTAGCTGGATGACCCTGGAAAGTTTCTTAACTTCTGTGATTTGTAGTTGCGAAAATGAATACTGCTTTTTTTTTTTTGCCAGTCCTGGGGCTTGGACTTAGGGCCTGACCACTGTCCTTGGGCTTTCCTCCAAAGTAATGCTCTATCACTTGAGCCATAGCACCACTTCCAGCTTTTTCTATGTATGTGGCATGGAGGAATCAAACCTGGGTCTTTGTGTGTGCTAGGCAAGCACTTTACCACTAGGTCAAAATCCCAGCCAGAATACTGTCTTTGTTTAGATCTCTTAAAAACAAAATGTAATGCATCAAAACGTTTGACAAAGCTTTACAAGAATGGAAACTCACACTTATGGTAAATTTCATGTGGTTACTGTATCTGACTTTGTTGCCTGGGATACTGTCTATACACTTACTTGTTTATTGGGAATAGGGAAGGGAAGGGGGAAAACAAGATGATTGGGGGGTGAGGGGAAGAAAGATGGACAAAACATGAGAAGGAGTATCAAGGTTCAAGAAGTAATGCACTCACTACCTGACCAATGTAACTGTAACATTATCCCTGATAAAAAAGAATGGAGGTACAATAAAATTAATTCCCTTATTTTCTTGACCTATGTAAGGTTTCTTCTGCCTTCTCTTTAGTTCAAATAACTAGGAACTTTGCCCTGTCTCCAAGCCTTTCTAAAAGCTGCTTGTTAGTTGGGGGAAAAACCAGCAGTTACATTACTGCAGTAGCTTCCACCTTTTAAATAAGTACAAAATCTTTGAACACTTACTTGAGATGCAAGCCAATAGTCTGCATTTTATATGT
This sequence comes from Megascapheus bottae, assembly GCF_031878675.1. Classification (NCBI taxonomy): domain Eukaryota; kingdom Metazoa; phylum Chordata; class Mammalia; order Rodentia; family Geomyidae; genus Megascapheus; species Megascapheus bottae. The sequence goes on from NC_143509.1 coordinate 95,287,057, forward strand.
AACTTTAGTTTAATCTGTTGAAGAAGATTCTCATGTCACACTTTAGGGTTCACCAAAAGAGGACTCAAAGCTTGCCAGCATTGAAGACCTTGGATTTATTATGTGTGCTTGATAAACAATGCTGCCAAATGATTATTAGTGAACTATTTGGCACAAACTATATCTATCTATCTATCTATCTATATCTATCTATCTATCATTAATCTATCAATCATCTATCATTGATCAAACTATTATCTACTGATAACTAATATATAGTTGGAAAATAAATAGCACTGATGTAAGTTTTTTTGAAATTAAGAACATGAGTAGTGGCTGATATGACCAATGCCATTTTTAGAGGATGAAGATTGAACTACTTATCAAAGAGAATGCTCTTAGTCTTGGGCCAGTGAGATATTGGGATTATATTACTGGGCATGTTACTTATTGGATCCCATAGTATTATAATCTAGGAGACTTTAGAAGTAATACAGATCTTTGTGGGAGAAAAGTTTTTGATAAATTGCAGGCAAGGGGGATTTGTTTCTGAGCATCCCACCAGCCCTAGATGCATTCATCCTGGCTTCCAGATATTTCCTCATGCTGCTGCAAGATGAGAAACACAGAAGCAATAACATGACTTATCCTGTTTCAGAATCCTCATAAAAATAGTTCTAGGAAACAAGATTGTTAAATTGCTTAGAGAATAAAAGCCCACCTCACTAGTATAGCATTTGTGTTGTAACCTTCCCATCCTCATCCACTGTTATGCTTTACTCAATGGCCACTTCCCACGAACTGTGTCCCATCTTGTTGCCGTGTCTCCAGATTCTGTGTATATCCATAATCTGTTCCTGCTTTAATTTCTCCATGAAATTCCATTTTGTACAATGTATTTTTAGCAGTCTTGCTTGTTGATAAAATGAAATCTTTACAAGATCAGAAATGGGTATCTGTTTTATCCATTCATATATTTCCAATCAGTGAAGTGTTGAGCCTAAATTAATACATACTGAAAATGTATTCAACGACTAGAAGGATCCATCAAGATTAATTCCTACATCAGCTCCTCTTAAGCTTTCAGGATGTGCAGCTTTTCAGTGTAGGCTTTCATTGCATTTTATTTATATTCTATCATAGCCCACATCATAGCAGTTTTTAAAATTGTATTTCTGTTATCCTTAAGTAGTTGCACAAAGGGGTTACCGTTGAAAAAATCAGTTCATAAATAAAATGCAACCTTATGTCACCCTCCCTTCCATTTTCTGAGTTTCTAGGGTTGTACTGGATAGTATGACTACATTTTTCCCCCTTCTTCCCTTCTTTCATCTACCCACTTCCCCTTGACCTCCCTTTATATCTTTCAAGTGCCAGTTTCCTGGTATTGATTTTGTTGGACTGTGAGTTAGGTTTTCTAAGGAACTATACAGTTTGAATTTTTCTCTGAAGAAACCAGACTTTGGTTAATGTAGTTTTGTCTACTTGCATATAACCCTTTACGTGTTTCTGTATAAGTTTGTTATGGCTTTCACATATGAGAGAAAACACGCATTTTTTTTTCTCTCTGGGCCTAACTTATTTCATTTAACACGATTTTTTCCAGGTCCATCCATTTCTTCCATTTTATCCATTCATTCTCCCTGATGGGTGAGTAAAATTCCATTTTGTACAAGTAGTATATTTTCTTGATCTATTCATCCATTGAGAGGCATCTGGGCATTTTCATATCTTGACTGTGAGGAATAGTGCAGCAATAAAATAATTGTGTAGGTGGCTTTACTGTACCCTGATTGTAATTTTTTGAATATATGCCTAAAGTAATATTGTTTAATAATAGGGTATTCCATTTAGTTTTCCTGAGGAATCTCCAAAATGCTTCCCAGAGTAGTAGAACAACAGTGTATTGAGGTTTCTTTGCCCCTATATCCGTACCAGCATCTGTTATAATTTGTATTCTTGATTGTGGTCATGGTAACTGGGGTGTTTTTATTTGCATTTCCTTTATGACCAGATGTGTTGGGCATTTCTTCCTGTGTGTATTGGCCACTTTTATTTCTTTTTCTGAGAAGTGAGTTTGTTTGCTCACTTGATAATTAGGATTGATTCTTTGAGGGTTTAGTTTCTTGGTTGCTTTTCTTATTCTGTATATTAAACCATTTGTCTGATGCACAGTTTGCAAAGATTCTCTCCCATTCTGTTGTGTGACTTTAGTTGGTTCACAATGCTCTTTGCCATGGAGGAACTTCTGAGTTTTTATGCAGTGGCATTTATCAAGTCTGTCTTTGATTTGCTGAGCCACTAGAACTTTCCTCAGAAAGTTACTTTCCATAGCAAGCGTATGTACGTACGTACGTACGTATGTATGTATGTACGCATGCATGTTCATGCTAATTCTAGGGCTTGAACTCAGGGCTTGGGTATTGCCCCTGAACTTTTGTGCTCAAGGCTAATGTTTCTATCACTTAAGCCACACCTTATGTTAATTGGTGTTTAATTGGATATAAGTCTCATGAACATTTTATTTCCTCGTGGACTTTTCTGCCTGAGTTGGTTTTAAATGTGATCCTTAGACCTCAGCTTTCTGAGCTAGGATTACAGGCATGAGCCACCACTGCCCAGTCCATAGCAGTATTTTTTAAAATTGTAGTTAATTTTGTTTACTTTCCTATAAATAATAGCTTCCTGAAATACTGGATGAGTATGTACTCATCATTTCTTTTCAGGGCCTACCATTCTTTTTCTACTTAACAGTGCTCCCTGCATAACCTCTATTGAGTATCTGCTAAGTTGAATTTCTGAGCAAGAGCTTCCAAAAATATATGTGTAATATTATGGCTTTAGAAAATGAAAAAAAATATATTTTGCTAAAAAACAAAAATGGAACTGGGTACGGTGGCTCATGCCTGTAATCCTAGCTACTTAGGAGGCTGAGATCTAAGGATCACGGATCAAAGTAAGCCTGGGCACAAAAGAACCTGAGACCCTTATCTTTAGTTAACTCCTAGAAAATGGGAAGGGGCTCTGTGGCAGGGTAAGGCTGTAGCCTTGAGCTGAAGAGCTCAGGTGCAGTGCCCAGGTCCAGAGTTCTAGTCCCATGATGGACCCCCCCAAAAAAATAAATAATTGGAAACATCATGAACTCTTTTCTGCTGAAACTTCCAATGTCAGAAACTTGTGATTATACTTTTATCATAAAATGACTACATCACCCCCAATTTTGAGCCTTGTAATTTTGAATATTCTGCAATCTTGTGGGTATTCACATTATCATGTAGTATTTCCAAATCATTTTATTTTTTAATACTTAATCTGAAAAAGAATGGCCAACACTTTACTGAATCAAGTAGATGGACATAATGTGCAAAATCCCTTCAAACATGGACCAAAGTTCCCCTTGATTCCATTCTAGTTCTTTCACATCTAGAAATAATTTCTTGAGGAACATAGAATTATCTTTGCCTTCAAGTAAATAATACTAGCTTAATTGTTTCTCTTATTTTTCTCTTTTAGTATATATATTTCTTTTTATTTCCTTTATTATATTTTGACAGGATCTAATGGCTTGAATTCCAAAGTACTTGCTTCCTTTCAACTTTTTAACTAGCCTTCTTCTCATCTGAACACTGATAAAGGCATAGCACTTAATGAAAGCTGTATTGTGATATTTTGGTAGAACTGCTGAACAAGCTCATTCCTTGTGTTTTTCTAGCATCACATGAAGCAATACTATTCCCATTCAGATGCTTTCCAGTATTTATTTCCTCAGGACAAGAGTCCAGACTTTAAATTCACTCAGCCTCTGAAGAATTCAGTCAAGTGAAGGAAAACACGCAAGCAAATTTCATGGTATTTTCACAAAACCACCTCAAACCTATAAAAGATTTAATTAGGCTATGGTTATTTGACTTAATGGTGTTTTAAAACAATATTCACCAATCATGGGTAAGAAAAAGAACAATTGGTACCATACACTCATGAAAGATGCTGCCTTCCAAATTACTTTAAGCAGGGCACCATGGTTCTCTGCCTACTATGGATAATTAAGTTGGAATTGTAAAAGTCAAAAGTTTTAATACCATTATAGTCCTACTGAATTGTGTTAATTAGAACAGGTTTGACTTTTACTAATTTAGATCTAGTTTTTTTTTTCTCTTCCCTTTGGTGTGGTGACAAATTGGTTGTCAGGTATCATTGAATAAATACAGTGTGTGTGTGTGTGTGTGTGTGTGTGTGTGTGTGTGTGTGTGTGTATTGGTTCTAGGACTTGAACTCAAGGATCCGGGCACTGTCACTTGAGCCACAGTTCTATTTCCAGCTTTTTGGTAGTTAATTGGAAATAAAACTTGCACAGACTTTCCTGCCATTGCTGTTTTTGAATCATGGTCCTCAAATTGCAGCCTCTTAAGTAGCTAGGATAATAGGTCAGATCCGCAGTACCTAACTTGAATAAAAGTTTTTAAAAGATAAGCAAAAGCCAATTATAAGAGAGGAACTTCCCAGATCTCTCATTAGTAAACTACTTTGAAAGTATATTAATGAAAGTACACCACCAACTTAATTTTTAATAATGTTATATCCACAGCATTAAAAATACATAAACTACCTTCTTGAGAAGAGAAATCACCTCTTAGGAAAAATAGGATTGTTGCTCTCCCTTGGAATTAGTGGCTGAGCGAGTAAAATTCATTCTCTCCTGGTGTTAAGACCCATCCTTCAGCTGAGTGCCACTGGATATCACCTACCATCCCAGCTACTCAGGATGCTGAGACCAAGAAGATCAAAGACAAGTCTGAGCAGAAAATTTTCATCTCCAATGACTCTTTATAACACTGGGCTGGAGGTATGGGTCAAGTGGTAAAGCACCAGGCCTGAGTAAGAAAAAAATCTAAACAATAATCTTAGGCCCTGAGTTCAAGCCCCAGCACCAGCCAGTTGGATTAAGTCAGATTATGTCACCTTGTCCCACCTTTGTAGCAACAAAATCAGTGCCCTATCATGCTTGCTGCTGATTTCTATCTCTAGCCAAGTTTAGCACCTAGTTCTAAGTCTGAATGGTCTAGAAAGCAGTGTGCTTCTGAAGTAGGGCGATCAAACAATAAAAGATGTTTCTAAGATGCACCTACTGATGTTCCTACCTCTGTTCTGACAAGATTTCTACCTCGACGCCACCCATGTCAGGTACCTGTTCCTCTGGCTTTACTCGTGCTGCAAGGCAGGAGTGCTTTATGAGGCTGCATGCCTGGGGAAGACAGGCTGCATGGCTCCGTTTAATAGTAAACTCAATGAGCACAGTTCAGAGACGAGCAGCATCTTATGTCTGGGATCTGCATTTTGCCTAGTATTAAAAAATTGCACCTTGATAGAGTCCTGCAGAGTGGGAGTCAAATAGTTTCCTCAGCATCATTAATACATTGCAGGCTAAAATGCATAGAGAGGCTGAGAGCTAAACTCTGCTCTGCCGAATACACCTTTGATGGTTGGTCTTCTTCTAGGAAGCCTCTCCTGAGCAACACCAGACATCGGTTCGGTGTTCTTCATAGATCATTGTTACAATCATTTTTATTAGCATCCTCATCACTCTGTGAGCGACTGTTTACTCACCTGCCTTTTCTAGCTCACTGCTTGATTCATCGAGGTCAGGTTATTAGTGCTTCATATCAATTCTACATAGTGTTCTTACTGGGCCACTTACTCTCAGTTCAACAGGATGGATGGGTATATGTGTCTTGAATGGAAGTGGTATGGCAGTACAGTAGCGGCATCAATCAGATTCCAATCCTTTCCGCCCCTTCAGCAGAGGGATAAAGCCAATGCAGTTTCATCGCTGTCAGTTCTCATATGGAAATACGAGCTATCTGTAGAAATGTTGTGACAGAGCTGTACCACTCTTCATAGTGGAACACTGCTGGATGGCCTAAGATAGTCATAGTTCTTTTGTTTTGTTTTGTTTTTTAGTCATAGTTCTTTTTATTCCAACAGATTTTAACAAAGGATACATGACTGCATTCAATTTCTATCCTGAGAAGTCTGTATCTTTTCTAAAGAAAGATATACATGCTAGTGAAAAGCACATGATGTGAAGTTTAGTGTGTGTGTGTGTGTGTGTGTGTGTGTGTATGTGTGTGTGACTTCATCCAACTTAAATGCTGATATATACCATGAAAAAGCACCAGCCATTCAGCCAGTATAAGCAAGCATCATAGTTTTAGTTTTAAAATGTTAGGTATGAACTGAGACTTAGAAGGTCTTTCTATTCTGATTGACCTTTTTCTTGCAACAACTCAGCAGATGATTTCATGCAAGGTATATTGCAATTTAATGGGACAAAAGGCACTATATGTGAAGTATTAAAAGATAAGGATAGGACAAAGGGTGAGCCAGGGTAACAGGGATATTCATAGGACAATAGGTTGGAAATGAACTTTACAACTTGGGAGGGGGTGGAGGAGGGAAAGGGAGAGAAAAACATGCAAAGGGGTAACACTGCTTAAGAAGTAATGCACTTATTACCTTATGTAATTGTAACCCCTGTATATATCACCTTGACAAAATTTTTAAAAAGTTAAGGATAAATAGTAATTAATCAAGCAATTTGTTGAATAAATAGCTTGTTTCACCATGCCCCCCTCTTTACTTGCTTGAAATAGAGACTGTTCTACTCTCTGAGGACCAGTACTTGGTTAGATTTGCTTGCAGAAAGACCACTACCCAGTTTCATTCATTGTAGAGAGCCTGGCCTTTTCTGAATTTCTCTCTTACTTGTGCTTTATTCTGCGGCTATGTTGCCAGTAGTTTGTCTTAGACCAGAAAAGGTCTGTGAAACAGGAACCTCAAAGCATAGACCTGGCACAAGGCTCAGGCAAGAATTTGAAACTTTCTGTGAATAAAACATGGGGATAAAAAGAAGCCTTGCTTCCTTTTTTAGCCTAAGTACGAATTACTAAATATTATTGCAGTTGAATGCATAGTTATTGTCATGCATACCCCACCCACTGCTCTTGAATATCATTCAGAATCCTAAGTATTCTTTCTTGGCACCATGTCTATAAACTTGAGGATATATTCACAAAAGCCAGTTGTAACTTATTTGAGTGGACCAAATGCCGCTCAGGTTTTAAAAACTAGAATGCCAGAAAAATTTCAAGTTGAAGAACAAACTCTAGTGTTCTGATTGCTGGAAGCAAAACAGAAAATGTAAAAATTGCTTCTGAAGTTAGGGCATGCATTGCTCAGACCTGTGCTGAAAGAAAGCAGGGATGCTTCACAAAAGCTGGTAAGAAAGTTTGTTTCTTCCTCTGAACAATTAAGTGCAGGATGTGGAGATGTCCTGTCATGTAGGGAGGAACTTAGAGGAAAATGACTCTTCAAGGATTGAGCATGGAAAGGAAGTGGCAGGAAAGGAATCAATAAAGCATTCTTTGCTGTTGTATCCTCCATTCAAAATGTGGAAGGGCACATTTATCCACACAACACAAAACTAAAGAGCCGTCTATTCTCCTTCATTTGTCCCTCTTTTTATTTCTTTATTTGTTAAAGTATAAACCTAGTTCAAAACTGATTTTTTTAAAAAACCAATTTTACCAGCACCGATCAAAATGAAAAGAATCAAACCTGAGATTTTCATAAACTATAATTTATTTTAAAAGTTTATACCTGAAATCATGAAAACAGAATGAAAAGGAAGTACTTGTAAAAGCTAGCTGGTAAACTTGGCTCTATCTCTCATGTAAAAGATATGCAGAATAATTACTCAATGATGAGAGGTCAATGGTCACAGAGAGAAGTTCATTTCTTGACTTTTGGAAGTGTTTTGTTGGAAAATTCATTAATAAAGTATGAAGCCTGTGTGGGTAATTGCAGATTGCAGTCCCTCGCCATATGTGTTTTGTTTAGATAATAATGCTCTGAATCCATTTCTAATAATAACTAGATGAAAAGAAACCAAGCAATGTCTTGAAGGAAGCAAACTTGGTCAAGGTTCATAATCAGGTCGAGAGCTAGTGACAAATCTTTCTTATTTCTTTAAAACTACATCCTTTAGCAATTGTCAGAATTTTCTTTGGAAAAACAGGTGACTACATTCATTACCCTATTGATTCAGAAGTATTGGCTTTTCTGTTCCTTATTTAGATGACTTTTAAATGCAAATACTGTCATTGCTTGATTAGATCATTTTTAGATCATAAATGACTATTAAATTATTTACGTGGGTAATTAGATAAGGTTACTTACAGACTGCCTGCCATTTGCTCAGAGTAATTATATTCCAATAGTATAGTATATGTGGAAAGGACAAGAAAAAAGAAGATACCCTTAAAAGGCATTGCTTTTCCTCTTAACTATAATCAACTAAAGCTGTAGTTTCATGGAATTAATAAAAGGAAGGAATGATTAGAAAATCTATAGCATTTCTATCTAAAACGTTAGCTCAAAACCTAATCTCCAAGGAAAATTTTAGGATCATTTATTTTCATAATGCAAACTACAGATGTTATGATTTGCTTCTCACTTCTTATGCAATACATAAAGCGAGTTTGTATTTAAGTACTACTTTGGAGCTGTGAGTAGCTTAACATTCAGATCTATGGCTTGTAATTTTATTAATGGCACATAACTAAAATCCTAGCTACAAATTGAACTTCAGTGGAGGAAAGGTAGACAGGTGGTGACAGGTCATTTCCTCTTTTGTACTTTGAAATGCTTAGAATCTCCTGCTGTTCTGAAAATTAGGGACAAAGAACACAGTGGTCAGGCTTTTCTTTTTCCTATCCTCCTACCCCCTGGTCCTCAGCATGCGTTCCTAATTGCTGTTCTTTCCAGACAGTCCCTGATTTCTTAATGGTAAGAGGTGCTGCTCCTTTTGTCTTAGATCTATTGATGCGCCTGAGAGTCTTAAATATTGTGAGTCCTTTCTGAAACTTTGCTTGTCTATAGGAACACAGCCTAGCTCAATGTGGCAGCCCAACCTGTAATCCTAGCTACTTGGGAGGTAAGTTAGGATGTAATGATGGTTCAAAGGAGCCCAGGCATAAAAAATGTGTGAGACTGTCTCAATCAGTAACTGAGTACAATAATTATCTTAATTTATGTGGAAAACACAAAGGCTAGGTACCATGACATCTCTCCATAGTTCCTGGAGAAATCATTCATGGAGAAATACAAGTTAGTAGGCTTGTAAGTCCATGTAGGCCATGGCATAAAAATGCTCTCCCACTTCAAAAATAACCACTGAGAAAAGGTACTGGAGACATGGATCAAGTGGTGGAGTGCTTGCCTACAAGCATGAGGTCTAGAGTTCAATCCTGAGAACTTGCTAAAAGAAAAAGAGAAGAAGAAACAAGTCTAATGCATTAATGTACCTCATCTTGTGTACTCTGGTGCCCCAAATGAAATGCTTTTCAAACTGGCCCAAGGATGATTGACTGGAATGACGCTAGACTCTTGGCACCATATTAAATGGTGTTTGATAACCTGGTCTTTTCTTTCCATTGGCCAGTGTACTTTGTAAAGTGATTCTCTAATCCATCAACCTGTTTCTAAATATGGCATATCCATCTCCACCTTCCTCTCTGCCATCTCTAATTTATTCTAAAGTTGAAGTCACCCTTTCTGTCATTTAAGAATATTTCCAAAGCATTGCAGGAGGAAGAGCAGTATTGTGCTAGTAACTACTCTTCCTGCACGTTGTAGCCCACTATGAAGTTCAGAATGAGGCATGTGTTTACTTTCCTCTGCTCTCCTTTTAGTCAATGGTAATGATTCATTTGTCATATGAGAGTCAAGGCCATGTAAGGATGCAATTATAAGCCAGCAGTCTCAAGCCAATGTGAGAGGCTTCAGAAGAAATCAGCCTTGCTGACCTCTTGTTGCTGGATTTTCTAGCTTTTAGAGGGGTTACAGTTACCTTTGCCAGGTAGTGGGTGCATTACTTCTCTCACACATTGATACCCTTTCTCATGTTTTTGTCCCCATTTCCCTCCCCCAACTCTGGATTTTCTAGCTTTTCAGGGCTGTGAGAAAACAATTTTCTGTGGTTTAAGCCACCTGACTTGTGATATTTTGTTTCAGCAGTCCAAGCTGAAGAAGGGAGTGATTCACACTCATTTTCCCACTTAGATCTTGCTGTAAAGAATTGTGCATGCTAATTCCCAGAAAGGAAAAGGATCCTCTTTTCTATCTATTATGTACTGAGTAAGTAATAGTCACAGGTTTCTACAAACCCATCGACGCAATTATCAGCATCTATTCATGCACTCTCTGTCTTCCGTCCAATTGTTCCTGTTAAGAGTGATGAACCATGTTCTGTCCTTTTCAGTGATGCTCAGGGTCACACCTAGACGGGGACATTGCTTTCATTTCGACTTCTCTCCCCCTCTCTTTCTCCCTGTGGTTGGCAATTGTGCTAAGCATCATAAAAACATGTTCCAGATAGCTCGTTTTGGGGGAAATATTTTTCAACCTCATGTCAAGTTCTCTAGACAGATGAATCTATTTGCTTATATGCTCTGAATTGTGAGGTAGGAATCATCAACTTTGTCTCAGGAGAGTGTGAGGTTCACGAAACTCATGGAGGAAGTCGTAGCCAGGACAATGATATTCTACCTCCTGAGACTTACTGGAAACCTCACATGACAGAAAGGGTGGCCTTACCTTCAAAATGTGGGGGAATGGCAAGATTCACTCATATTCTTTGGCTCCAGAGACAGAGCTTAGTTGAGGTGACCAGAAGTATTAGAATGACATGCAGGGAACACAGATATGTGCAAGAGCGTCTAGTATGTTATCTCTCTTCTGTTTGCAGCTGCCCAGAGGCCACCTTATCCCTTTGTCTGACTGCCCTGTCTGGGAACTGGAGAATTCACCAAATTAAACCTTAACTTCTATCATTCTGTGATTGCACTGAGGAAGTAAAAACTACCTGTGCCACATAGGTGAAGATGAGGAGTAGTGACAAATCTGGAGAAGTCATAACAGCATAAAAGCATGTTCAAGATACCTTATTTTTTGAGGGAAACATTTTGCACCTCATGTCAAAATATTCTAGACAAATCTATTTCCTTATGTGCTCAGAATTTTGATGTCAGAATCATCACCCTTGTCTTATGACAGTGTGAGATACATGAAGCTCATGGAAGAAAGGGTAGCTTTTTATGTTCTGTAAGTGCAAATGAGAATGACAGTATTGGACTGGGTGTGTGGCCTAGTGACAGGCTGCTTGCCTGGGATGCATAAAGCCCCACGTTCAATTCCTTAGTACCACATACACAGAAAAAGCCAGAAGTGGTGCTGTGGCTCAAGTGGTAGAGTGCTAGCCTTGAGAAAAACCCAAGGACAGTGCTCAAGCCTTGAGTTCAAGCCCCAGGACTGGCAAAGAATAATAATAAAAAGCTGTCCAGATGTACGATGGCTTATGAAGACTGAGCAGCCACTGGGCAGAGGGAGAGATATAGTAAAGACCCTTAAATACATCGTCAGTCTTTGGGAAAAACTGTTTTTTCCACTCCAGATTTTTTGTGACCCTTCAGTTTATCCTGAAGATCCACAGAAGACTCTTGAGGAAATTTACTGAATATTTTTTAATACCAGTAGTGAATAGACATAATTTAAACAAATAAAAGTATATACATAATGTTTGTAAATGGTGCTATGCATAATAATAATGGGAGAGATTAAGCTCTGTTTCATCATTTTGGAACCTCCGATTAGAGAAGCAATAAGGAAACAAATTGAAAACATTGCTTTGCAATGTAAGAATTACAACTACAACATATTTTAGCTTGTGATCTGTGCCAGTCACTCAAAAATCACTCTGCCTCATCTTCTTCATGTGAATTGGAGACAAAAAAAATAGGGTGGTTTTAAGGAAGAATATGAATACGGAGTCTGCCATGGGCTGAGCTGTTTTCTCCACGGTGCAGATATAGAAGACTTAAATCTTTGTACAGCAGAATCTTTAGAGAGGGAATTAAGAAGAGAATACTAGGGTGGATGGATACAGTGGGACTAATGTTCTAAAAAGGGAACATTTGGAAGCAGTAACATTTGGGCATGCTCTCTCTCACACTAGGTGTCACGTGAAGATAACAGAAGTTGAACACTCTCTCTCTCTCTCTCTCTCTCTCTCTCTCTCTCTCTCTCTCTCTCTCTCTCTCTCTCTCTCTCTCTCTCTCTCTCTCTCTCTCTCTCTCTCTGCTATGTGAAGATAAAAGGAGTAGGAGCTGGGTCCTACTAGCCAAAGAATGTCAATAACTACCAGAAAAACCACTATTGGTTAGTAGGCTTTTTTCTGCCCTAAAACATGCCTCAGATCATCTGTTTACAAGGAGCGAGGGCTTATGGTTTTCCAGACTGCATTCAATTCATGATCAGATGAGCACATTGCCTCTCGCAGGGGTATCGCATCTTGGCAGGAGTAATGGGCTTTGCTCCTGGCGAGTGACGAGAGAGGAACAGGAAGGGGCTCTGTTCTTAGTATTCCTCTTTGGGTTCATGTACCCTTAATCTTCTCAGCCCCGACTGGACTTGTCTAACAGCTACTCCCTTCTAATCGCACCGGGTTAAGGGCTAAGTCTTTAACACATGGCTTTTGGAGGTCATTCTAGATGGAAAATCAGAAGTGGATGAGAAGCTAGAAAGTGGACTGCAGCAGGTACTTCCACAGGCCTCACAAAGAACCAGTTCTGAGGATGCCCTGATCTCATTTCATGAGAGCATCCATTGCTACAATTCATGCTATCTCATTTAGGGCTATTTATTTTACTACAGCCTAAAGAAACAAATAGAATACGTTAATCTATTATCTCTTAGTAATTATTCTTGTCCAGTAATTATTATTTCCTGTTAAGCTTCTTTGTGCTCTGAAACACTTGCCCTATTGAAGGGGACAGTGGAATCCCAGCTCCTTCCTCTTCTTTTCTCTTTCCAAATTTAAACATGGTGTATCTTTACCAACTACAGAAGTTTGACCCTAGCTTCCCTCTTCTTATTAAGTGCATGAACATGTTACAAAAATCAACCTTGGATACCTGGAATGATTAAACTTGTATCTTGCCTGGCTTCCAGTGAAGGAAATTAAGTGAGCAGAGTTCTTTACCAGGGGGCACTGCATGGACATCTGGCTCATTTCAGGATCCCTCAGCAGGAGGACTGTAGCCTTTCTCCTTCTCCCTGTCCTTCTCCCTCTCATTCCCCTTGCCTCTGGCCTTACCCCTGCTTCCTACCCTGCCCTCATCCTCTCTCCCTCCCCCTTTCCCTCCATTTCATCTCTCCTTCCCCTTCCCTCCTTTTCCTCCTCCGCCATCCTGTCCTTCTCCCCATCCCTCCTCTCTTCTCCCTTCTCTTTCCATCCTCTCCTCCTATTTTCCTTCCCTTTCCTTCTCTCCCTTCCATCTCCCCCTCTCCTCTCCCTTCTCTTTTCCATCTCCTCTCCTTCTGTTTTCCTTCTCTCCTTTCCATCTCCTCTCCTCCTATTTTCCTTCCTGTTCCTTCTCTCCTTTCCTTCGTTCTCTCTCTCGCCTCCCTTCTTATATCTTTTCTTCTTACTTCTTCTCCTCCATTTCCCCTCTTCCTCCTTTTCTTTTAACTGCATGGTTTAGCTGTTAAATCAATAGCTTCAGTGTAACAGTCTTGGGCTACACCAATAGCTACCACTGTGATTGATCAGCTTCATGTTCTCAATTCGTGCATTGTCTCTGTTCTAGACCCCATGCACATTCAAAGCAATCTTGCTGTCACAAGCCAGTCATCTTTAAATCCTTCACAAGATAAGCACATGAACCTAGTCTGTAAATAGAAAGACAAATTTTGTATTCCAGTACTACACACAGAAAATAAGGCAGTTCTTGCTACTATGTCAGTAGTCACACGGGAGTAAATCTCACCACTGTGTTTACATAGATTTACTTCAGTGGCTTTTATGTCTCTCCGAATGAGGACACTAAGTGGTAACATAGGAGGTACAGAGGAAGGTACTGAGAGAGTCGGGCAGATTATTAGAACGCTTGCTATATGGTTGAAGATAGCCTTTTGAGACTACTAAGGCAAAGTCTTAACTACGATTTGTCTAGAGTCCTAACTTCTGACAGGATCAACCAAGATAAGATTAGTTTCTTGATTCCCAAATGTCAAGAGGGGATGTATGCATGTTTGTATGTAATTGAAGAGCATTGTGTATGGAATTATGAGATATCATTTATGAAAAATTGTTATACTTGCATGCCAGTGCATGTGTTGGTCTGCCCTGGGATCCTGGAAGGAATTGTGGGATCCAAACACAGAAATGTAATAAGATAAAATAGTGCTCCTAGCTTCTGGGCATGGTGTTTAAACATCAGAATTTCATTGTGTCACAGCCCACGGCAGCTTTGGACTAATTACTGACTTTTAAGTATCAGTATTCCTCAAGCTTGAACACAATTGTAATGTTTCACCTGTCTTTTCATTTGTATTTCAGATAGGTTTCTTATTCATGGGACAGTGCTTGATAATTCTTCTCTAGTTTTTTGCTAATTGATTCATAATCTCTAGTCAGATCAATCTATCAACCTGATAATATCAATCTATTGATTGATATGTGTTTAACACCATCAATGTTTCTATACATTAGTAAACATGCTATTTCTAGTCTGGAAGTTTAGAAGAATGATAAGTTATAACAAATGAATCATGTAGCATCTTTTCAATATGGACCTTTATTGGACTCTCACTTTTTAAGTTGTAGTTGCCTGAAGAATAGATTCTGTAGTTAAAAATGCTATATTTAAAAACAACTGCTAATACATTGGAACGTTTTACAAGAAAGTTAGAAAGGGAGAAGAGTTAGGAAAGAAGGATGAGAATATTTGGAAGGTAACCCCCCATTTTATACAATTCATATATGCTAATAAAAATAAAAATGAAGCCACACATGTTGTGTGTTGAAACCTCCATTAAATTACCTTTTAGAAGGTGTATAGTCCTAAAGTTCTTATTGTACAAATCAAAGGAGAAGAAGTCATATAACTATTCAGAGTGAGAATACATTTTAAATGAATTTTGGGTTTCCTATGTTCTCATAGGGGGCTTACCATACTTCATTAGTTCTTTTATTTACATACAATACTATCCATCTTAACCATGGATAGTGTATTGCATATTATTTATTGGTAATCAGTATAAATAAGGTTAGTTATTCATGCTAGGACTTTCCTCCCCAAATAATTACTGATTCTTTGATGGTAGGAAATACTTTCCTTAGTTTTAAATTCCATTAAGTACATTTGATAGGCATTTAGAATATTTATCGAAGGTATGATTGAATGAGGCTTAACTAACAAAAGCTACACTTTTTTGATAGCGAGAAAAATATAGAGGAAAGGTGTAGGAACTATTCCCTTCTAGCCGTCACACCTAAGAAAGGCTACAGATTAAAATGAAGAAAAATAGAGATGCACAGTGGAGCCATTTGCCTGGCTTCTTTTTTTTACCTCCTCCTGGGAAGACATGAACTAGCACTTGAAGGTCAAAGAAATGGGAACTTTTTTCTCTGTGCCAGACAACATTTCCTATGATGGCACCATCAGATAGGAAGTCAGATTTGGTTTATTTTCATCTCCAGATCAACTCATATCTCCATTAACTCCACAGAGATTTGGGGGATTTTTGAAGATTTTCCTGGTTTAGGAATTCCCTTTTGGCTTGAGAGGGCATTGAAGTCAGTGACACCTTCAACCATCTATTGACTCACTGAAGTCATGGTGCCTTTGGGAATATAGTAGAGTAAAACAAAACAAAACAAAACAGGAGAGACATTATGTAAGTTTTCAAAATTTGTCTACACTCGGCCCTGACTTCAGAATAGAAGATTTAACAGGTGCAATTTATTGTGGTATTATTTAACTTGTTTTTAATGAGATGAGGCACACTTTATATCTATTATACAAATGCAGGCCTACTAGACTGACTTACCCAAATCTGCAGAATAAATTATAATGACAGATCCCTGAAATTCATCTCCTTGTAAGCAATGTAATCTATGTCCAGTCACCCATGGTTTTATGTGAGTTCCCAGAAAATCCATTTACATAAGCCATATAATGAATGATTGTTGTTCTTAAGGTACTATGTTATCTCTCATCTCTTTTGCTGTCCCTTGGTTATCTCATATTGTTACAGTATCTCACTTCATTACCTGATATATTGGATATATTTGTATTTGGTTTTTTGAAATTGGATAGGGAAGGGGGAAAACAAGATGAGAGATGGGGGTGGGGGGGAGGAAAATGGAGTCCAAGACATGTGAAAGGGTATCAATGTATAGGAATTAATGCACCGTCTGTCTGGCAAATATCATGTAATCCTTCTATTAATTACAATAAAAAATATATGAAAAAAACAAATTTGAACTATATATAATAATGGTGATGAAAATAAACATTAAGAACAGGAAGAAATGCTAAGTGTAAACTTTAGACCACTAACTTCCCAGGATGTCAGCTATTTCAGGAACTGATATGATACATTTATCATATTCTCATCTGTTCAATATATAATTATTTTAACTATTATGTGTGTTGTTTATAACCCATTATCTTGCGATAACAGCTTGCACGGATCACCGCATAATTTTTAAACATAATGGCTTTTCTTGGCATTATTTGATTTCCAGCTCTAAATCTGCTGATGTTAACTATATCTATGCCATGCACTCTGAGTAAATTGGTTTGAATTTTCTGAATATTTATCTTAGATTATGCACCTGGATTATCTTTTGCATAAACTAGTTTTCTTTGGTTTTGGTTTATGTGGTGGCTTGCTTTCAAAAATACAGGCAACTAGCTTCTGTGCAGGCAAATTAACAAAATTCATAAGATCACGAATTAGAGACATTTATAGGGGTGAAGGAGAAAAGAATAGGGCATTTGTCTAATTATCTAGATGATGGGATCAATAAAATGTAGAAATTAGATCATTATGTCTTGAATTACTAAAATTACTTTGATGATATTAACTAGATAATTGCCTTTGCAGGGCAGATGTTTGTTACTATAGCTAATCAATATTTATGTAAGAGCATGAACATATGGGCTTCCATATGGGCTGTATTTATAACTTGTTCTAGTTAGCTTATTTGAGTGAGATATTATATTTAAAGACATATATTATTTAGTTCCTCACTAGGATATATTAAGTGCCTATAGCATGCAGGAAGGCATTAAATTAATAAAATAGTTGCACAATTCTTGCATCCAAGAAAATAACTGTGAACTAGGGAGGTAGACACAGAGGAAGGAAGACATTCATAGTAAAATGGTGCAAATGCAATAGCAAAGATTTACCATAAGTAACTGAGTGGGGAAAAGAGATGTGTGTATGGGAGGGTGTTGAGATAACTTTCTAGTAAATGTAACACCTACAATGAGCTGTGAAATTTTGTCCAAAGAGGAAATGGCAGGTTAGACCGAGGTAGAAGATGGGGTGAGATGGGCAGCCGCCCAAGGAAATATGGAAGAAAGTCATTATCCCTCACCCAGTGGTTTTAAAGAAAGGAAATAAGTGTGAAAAGTTTGCTGGTGGCCTTTTGGAAAATGAAGGTGTTCATATCTACTGGACTTGATTCTCTCTAAAAAGTTGGAGGAAGGCTGAAAGAAGGTAAAAGGAGGTAGAGCTGTGGCTTGATGATAATGATGTAATATAATGTGGTAAACGTAGAGGTAGCTAAAACAACTTTTCTTTTGAGGCATAGTGGAAGACAAGGCAGACCGCAGAATAGTCAATTAAAAAAATATTTGATTTCAATGTAAAGAAAAGAACCAAATAAATAAATAAAATATGCATCAACACTGATATGTTTCAAATTGTGAGTAATTAGAAAAACAAATTATTACATGAAATATATATTGGTGCAACTATATGCACATACACATCTATACTACCATAAATCATCCATACATCCTTCCATATAGATGTATGAAACAATATTCATTTAAATAAATTGAAACATGTCTACATATAGCCATAAGTGTACATTCTTCAGTCAGTGCAGTATCAAGACCCAGATATTAGTTGTTGAATAGGAGAAGGAGATTAAATTGCCAGGAGTGAGTGCTGGATACTGTCTTATAAATTCAACTATGATTTAGATTGGCATAAACTAAGAAGATCCAGCCTCCCACAGTGTGCTGTTGCAACACTTCTGATAGTGATTGATCACCTGGCCACTGGTTGAATGTCTCAGGAACAAGTGTCTTAGAGCCTTTGTGATTGCTTTCCTTATTATTGGAATGTTTATTTCCCCCTACAAGTTATATTGAAACTTGAATTTCCATCACAACGCTATGAAAAGATACTGTCTTTAGGAGATGTTCAGTATCGTTTTAAAATAGTTAGAGAGGGCTACCTAGATTCCTGTTCGCCTACCTACTCTTCTGTCATGTGTAGAGGCAGCTAGAAAGCTCTCCACACCTGACACTGGATGCCACTTAGTTTATTTGGGAATTCCAGCCTCTAGAATTGTAAAAAACACATTTCTATTCTTTTTAAGTTACCAGATTTCAGGTGTTTTGCTATATCATCAGAAATAAAGAGAGTTATACTTAAAACAAAGCATGTAATACCAATCGTATACTTAAAACAAAGCATGTAATACCAGTCATATACTTAAAACAAAGCATGTAATACCAATCGTATCCATTACCCATGAATTATGAAAATCACTCTTTCCTGTCTAGAGTTGCTTAAGGAGTTGAAGAAAAGACTTGAAAAGTATAGTCTTCTTTTAAGTCAAAATGTACTAAGTCTGAGAAGTTATTGAGAAAAATTGCTATCATTATGTTGAAAAATGAGGAGTTCGGAGGTAGGTACTTTTCAAGAGGGACAGAATGAGAAGTATGAATAGAAGTTTTCCCAAAGAGTATGCTTTTGCATGCCAGATCCAATGCCATCTAAGTAATCTGTCGGACAGCTCATTCTGGCGATGAAAATCAAGCAGCCTACAATATTGAGAAGCACTCCTTCATGGAGTCAAGGGAGGAGTAAGATACAACCATTTATGCTTCTCCAGTAACTTTAATTATTTCCAGTAATATAAATTTCCACCCAGTTCTCATGAAACAAACTAATTATTCAACACTAACTTACTAAGTAAAAGTTTAAATAAATATTAGGGTCTATGTAGTAACTAAGTGAAGAATTGATCAAACTGATATATTCAAACTTATAATTTTCATCCCATCAAAACTGAACCAATAAATTACATTTTCATAGGAAAGTGATGGCGGATGGAGTGTCTTATTTTACACAGCTCTCAGAGACACCCCATATACCCTGGCATTTGGAAATAAAGTTTCATTCTTAGGTAGTAAATGAATTTCAGAGAAGATCAATTAGAAACAATTTATATAGTTTGAAATGAAGTATTAGGTCTAGCAAGCTTTGCTTAAGACTTTGCTAGATTTTAGCTTGATATTAACTGGATTTAGATCAATAAGAATCTTTTCAATGCTAGTCATGTTCTGACATAGACCTCTGAGGACACAAGGACAAACTGACTTTATCTATTTTTCAGGCAAGAGCTTACAGTCCCCAAACAAAACATGTTCATTGCTAACATAGCAATGCAAGGCATTATAGAACTGAATGGAAAACCTCTCCCAAAATTGAAGTTTAGAAAACACTTTTCGGAGGATAGGAGTTTTAAGTGAGAGTTAACCCAAAGTGGAAAATAAGAAGCAGATGTCCAGACTGAAAGGAGTATGACAGAAATGTTGTTATATAAAAAGGGGGGGTTCATCATAGTTTCCCATTAGGAAAACTGAAATATCTGACTTGTATGTCTTTGTTCCACATATATGGAAATGGATCATGGTGGGCATAAGAAACTACTACCGATTTGTGCTTCTAGAGGTTGGCATAATTGCTGTGCACTTTGTGTGCAGTGTTTTATATATGTAGACAATGATTGTAAAAGTTTTGAGGTTCAAATTTCTAATTAGAGTCTTTCCCGAGTGTATTGTAATATTTCAGGAGAGACATACTGGGGGCCAGTCCCAGTGCAGAAGTAAAATGTTCCTTTGAGGTTGGCCCAGATCTTTTTGGACTCAGAGGAGATTGACGATATACATCTGTGGTTCTGTAAGTCGTAGATGTGATCTCTGAGGATATGTTATCTGCGGCCTCTAGGTGAGTCTCCACTATCTTGGCTTTAGCATGCTACTTTCTAACTCTACTCTTAGTGAGTCCCCTAAGGGGCCATTTAGAGAAATCTTCAATAGTCTCATTGCAGACTGAGATGCGAATCAATGGCTGCAAATGAGAAAAAAGTCAAGGTTAATTATGGACTCTGAGGTAGCTCCCAAGTGGCATGAGTGGGCTGGTGTAGAGTTGATCGGTCGATTTGCTGGTTGGTCAGAAGCCAGATGCACCATGACTAGGGGAAAAGACATGAGTGGAATTTCCTCACCATCTCGATGGAGATCTGCCCTTTGGTGGATATGTCCTGGGTTAGAATAAATGGGGCCATCTAGACAGTGGCCTATAAAGGCCACGGGTTATATTGATAGATGTCAAGAGGCTGAGAAATCAGGATAACCTTCCACTTGGAGTAGTCAATGGAGTATTGGGATACATGGCACAACACAAACTCACTGAATGAAAGTCCTTTAAGAAAAAGAGGACACTCCAAAACCCTCTGGCCCTCTGGGGACATCAGCTTTACTTGCCTACCAAACCTCTAAACCACAGGGAAGTACAAGCGAGCAATGTTTGTCCTGTTTCTTTTGAAGCCTGGTAGGTGTGAGGAAGATGTCATCAGTGGTAGAAGAAAGGGAGACCTCTCTTTGTCTAACCTCACTGTTTTGCTATGATCTTCCAGAAATTTTGAGTTCTGAGAAAGGAAAAAATCTGGGTTTAGATCAAGTTGGACATTTGATTAGGATATATTTTTTTGGGTGCGTCATGGGGCTTGGACTCTGGACCTGGATGCTGTCCCTGAGCTCTGCAGCTCAAGGGTACCATCCTACCCCTTGAGCCACTTCCTGTTTTCTAGTGATTAATTGAAGACAAGAGTCTCAGGTTCTTTAGTGCCTGGACTGGCTTTGAACCATGATCCTGAGATCTCACCCTCATGAACAGCTAGGATTACAGGCGTGAGCCACTGCACCTGGCTTGATTAGGATCTTTGGCATGGATATTTTTAATCATTAAATTGAGGCTGGCTTCTCACATAAAGGAATTCTAAGACTGTCATTACTTTAAGGTACAAACATGATCCTGTATTTAAATAATCCTATAGACTCTACTCCCAAGCTCCTTGAGCTGATTCAAAGCTTTGGAAGAGTAGCAGGCTATAAAATCAACCCTCAAAAATCAACTGCCTTCCTTTACGCCAACAGTGAGAGGAAGGAGGCAATAATCAGGAAAGAAACTCCTTTCACAATAGCCTCAAAGAAAATAAAGTACCTAGGAATTAGCTTAACTAAGAATGTAAAGGACCTTTTTGATGAAAACTTTAAAACCCTAAAAAACGAAATTAAAGCAGAACTAAGGAAATGGAAAAAGCTCCCATGCTCCTGGATTGGAAGAATCAACATTGTGAAAATGACAATCTTGCCAAGAGCTATCTACAAATTCAACGCAATACCCATCAATATCCCAATGTCATTCTTTAAAGACATAGAAGAGGCAATCCAAAATTTCATATGGAATAATAAAAGACCCCGTATAGCAAAAATACTTTTTAGCAGAAAGAACAGCGCTGGAGGAATTTCAATTCCAAACTTTAGACTCTATTACAGAGCTATAATCATCAAAACAGCTTGGTACTGGCACAGGAACAGGCCTGAAGACCAATGGAATAGAACTGAGGACCCAGATATTAAACAACAGACCTATGGCCACCTAATCTTTGACAAGGGAGCCAAAAAAATAGAATGGAAGAAAGACAGCCTCTTCAACAAGTTGTGCTGGCAGAACTGGTTAAGCACCTGCAGAAAACTAAAGTTGGATACTTCTTTGTCACCTTGCACTAGAATTAACTCCAAATGGATCAAAGACCTGGAGGTAAAAGCTGACACACTGAAAACTTTACAGGAAGGAATAGGAGATACACTAGGCCTCCTTGGCACAGGTCGAAACTTTCTTAATAAGGACCAAGAATCACAACAAATCAGAGAAAGGCTGGATAAGTGGGACTGCATTAAACTGCAGAGCTTTTGTATGGCAAAGGACATAGCTAGTAAATTAATTAGGAAGCCTACAGAGTGAGAGAAGATCTTCACCAACCACACTACAGACAAAGGCCTCATCTCTAAAATATATCAACAACTCAAAAAATTGAATCACTCCAAAACTAACCTCCAAAGTAATAACCATCCCATTAAAAATGGGCCAAAGACTTAAAGAGAGTCTTCTCTGAAGAAGAAACAAAAATGGCCTATAGACACATGAAGAAATGCTCCACATCTCTGGTCATAAAAGAAATGCAAATCAAAACAACTCTGAGATTCCACCTCACTCCAGTTAGAATTGCCAGGATCAGGAAAACGAATAATAACAGATGCTGGAGGGGATGTGGCCAGGAGGGATCACTACTACACTGTTGGTGGGAGTGCAAACTTGTTCAACCACTATGGAAAGCAGTGTGGCAGTGCCTCAAAAGGCTAAACATAGAACTCCCCTATGACCCAGCAATTCCACTACTTGGCATTTACCCAATCATCCAGAAACTAGGGCATACTAAATCCACTAGCACAACAATGTTCATTGCAGCACTATTCACCATAGCAAAGATATGGAACCAACCTAGATGTCCCTCAGTTGATGAGTGGATCAACAAGATGTGGTATTTGTACACAATGGAATTCTATGCTGCTGTCAGAAAGAATGACATCGCCCCATTTGTTAGGAAATGGAAAGACTTAGAAAAAATCATATTAAGTGAAGTAATCCAGACTCAAGGGAACTTAGGCTCAATGGTTTCCCTCATTCATCATAATCAGTAGAAACCTTGGGCTCTACTAGCAGAGATCTGCAATAGAGCAAAATCTTGATACATAAGGCCATATAATGTGAAGCTAATTGAAAGGACCTCCAGGATATTGAAACAAAAGCCATATAATGAATGATTGTTGTCCTTAATGTACTATGTTGTCTCTCATCTCCTTTGCTGTCCCTTGGTTATCTCATATTGTTATAGTATCTCACTTTGTTATCTGATATATTGAATTTATTTGTATTTGGATATTTGAAATTTGATAGGGAAGGGGGGAAAACCAAGATGGGTAGGGGGTGTGGGGGGGGGAGGGAAATGGGTACCAAGACATGTGAAAGGGTATCAATGTATGTGAATTAATGCACCTTCTATCTGGCAAATATGTAACCCTTTTACTAATTACAATAAAAAAACATAAAAAAATGTCAAGGGATGTGTCCAGATTTTCGATGAGCAATTTTGAATAAGGGATGAGAACACAAACAAGTTGGCTCTGCTGCCTTAGTAGTTGTGTTCGTTTGATATACATACCAGTGCCATCATCATTATTTGAGATAATTGTGCCTATTTGAGGAATAATAGATTTAATAGATAATGTACTTTGTTTGGGGCTCTTTTTTGGAATAGTAATGTTAGCAGGATATTCAAGCAGAAATTTCCAGCTGGCAAGTGACTGGATGGATTTAAGCTGGAGGAAGGAGTTAGACTTGTGCTCAAAGAAACACTTATATATTTCTCTTGAACAAATCCCTTTCTTCCCTTCTAGCTCTTTGTGAGTGATAATCACTTCTAAACCAACATGTCTATAACAGCTTCCTCAATAATCCTTGTGAGTTTATTTGTTTCAGTCAAGCTGACACATAGCTGCTTAGACAAACTATCTGAAATATTTTTTGTCTCTGGCTCAAGGAAAGTGGCTTCCTATTAGTTTTCAATTACATTTGAATTTGTCAACTCAGAAGGCAATTTCCGAATTTTCCTTTCTGTTTACTTAAAGATATTGCTCACTTCTTTTACATTGGACCACTCCATCTCAGCCCAACAAAACTCCCAGTGCCTCATTTAACCTTTATTTGTTCATCATGCTGGAATGCCCATTCAGCCAAATTCTCCTTTAATTTCCATCCAGGGCCTCTTCATGTGTGAAGCTTAGGGAATTTAAGATTTTTGCTATGCCCCTGAGATTGCAGGTGATTTTTGTACATTTGTATGGGGACAATGAACTAAATCAGCTTAAATCAGTTTAAGTCAGCATAAGTGAAGGTCTGAGACCCTAGAAAATAATTTTTAAACATTAGGTTATCCTAAAATCCCCAGTTCCCTATTCTGTACCCAATTCTGAGCACTTTACAGGCCCTGTGATTAGAGGTCTTCAATCCAGATAGCCAATGTGCAACAGATCCTCATCTGATGGCCCCACAACCAGCTCTTCCATCATTCGGTGAGTTGTTAATTTTTCTATCCAGCCTAAAATGACTTAAAATGCTAAACCTGATCAATTATTACCTAATGTCCTTTCACCTTGCTTAAACAAATTATCTACATGGTCTATGAATGAAAATTCTCCCGTTTCTGGCATCAATGAACTGGACTCCTCTATGTTTCCTGCTTCTCTTGTTGCCATTCCTAACCTCTCCCTGCTAAATCCTGCCCGTTGGAGTCCAGTGACTGTGATGATGGTACCCATAGTGCTAATAGGAAAGAAGCAATATGCTTCCAATGTGCCTGACAACATACTTAATACTTCCTATGCCAACATCATTTTTCCTCACAGCTACACACCTTACTTATTATACATTTTAACAGAACTCTCAATTTGATGGTAGCTACCTTTTATTAAGCATGAACGGCATGATGAACATTTTGCTAGGGGAAAAAAATGGTAGATTGCTGATAACTCCTATTCAGTGTCTCCATGGATCAACAGGACCATAGGACTTAAGTAGTGAAAGCCAGTTTAGGTGAAAACATAGGGTAAATTACAGACAGACAGGGCCTAGAGGGAATCAAAATTATTAAATCGTAAGCCTCCAAAAGGAGCAAAAACAAATAAAATCTACTCAGAAAGGATGCGGAAGGAGACAATGCTCTGTACAGGGAGAACTGGATCTTTCCTGATCTTGTTTTTGTTTTTTCCAACTCCCCAAGCCCCTTGTATCTCCAGGAATATAACTTAGTGAAACCGATGCATCCCACACACAGGCAGAAGAGAAAAGGGCAATCTTAACTTGAGGAAAAGGCAGCATGGAGCAGGGAGTGTGCCCTGTGACTCTGTTTGAGGGAGCCAAGCTTGCTCCATGTAACAGGGCAGAGGCTGTAGGGGAGGAAGCCAGACCACTTGTCAGCACCCATCTCCACAGTGGATGAGTGTTGTGGCAGGAGAGCAGCAGTGAGCTCCCCAGGTCCAGCGTTTAAGATTGAGGTCTGCTCTGACACAGTAGGGCTGAGTAGCACATTCCTAGGTGATGATAGATCATTAGGTGACCTTCCCAACCCCTCATGGCCTGGGGCAGACTGGAACAAATCAGCAGGAGCTGTTACTTTCCCCTTCTTTTTGTTAATTTTATTTTTTATTATCAAAGTAATGTATAGAGGGGTTACCGTTACATTCTCCTGATAGTGGGTGAATTACTTCTCACACATTGATACCCCTTCTTATGTTTATGTCCCTATTTCCCTCCCTCCACCGTCTCCCAATCATCTTGTTTTCCCCTCATCCCTTTCCTATTTCAAATAAACAAATAAACATATATACAATATACCAGGTAACAAAGTCAGATACTGTAACAATATGAGATTAACCAAAGGTAACAAAGGAGAAGAGAAATAACATAGTACATTAAGAACAACAATCGCTCAAGATAAAGCTCTTGTTTCCATATCCTAGAGATTCTTTCATTTAGCCTCATCCTATATGACCTTATGTATCTAGGTTTTGCGCTATTGTAATCTTCTGCTAGGAGAGAGTCCTAGATGTGTACTAATTATTACAAACGAGGTTTCCCCTTCTACCAGGAGTTCTCATGACATTGGTTTTGTGCCAGGACATATAGCACAGGCAGACCGAGGCAGAGTGGAGGTTTCTGGAGAGATGGTCTTGTTCTCCCACCAGGGATTATACCTGGGATGAGAGACTGGGAGTGTGGATCATTTTGAGAAAAGGGCCTAGATGGCAATAATCTATGCAATCACCACAGACGGAAATCTGGCTCTCTGGGGACTTGTCTGAACTGGTTGTATTTGCTTATTTGTGTGTTTTTATTTTGTATGTTGGTTTGATGTTTGGGTTGTGTGTTTGCTTTTTTTAAATCTCTTCCTTGGTTTTAATTTTTTCTCATTGCTCTCTCTAGTAATTTAACTCCGTTTTCCAATTCCTTACCTTCATCCTTTTCTACTCTTATGTAACCCCAGATGTCACAAATGCTTACAAATGAATTATATTACCACACCAAGTGTATTAGTTTCCAGCACCAGCCAAATGATGAATGGGTCACTAAAAAGATAAAAGGAAATATCCCAAACTTTTCAGAGTCCAGTGAAAATAAAACTACAAACTGCCAGGCCAGGAGTGTGGCCTAGTAGTAGATTGCTTGCCTCTCATGCACGAAGACCTAGGTTGGATTTCTCAGTACCATATACATAGAAAAGCTGGAAGTAGTGTTGTTGCTCAAATGGTAGAGGGCTAGTTTTGAGGAAAGCCCAAGGACTGTGTGCAGGCCTATGACTGTAAAAAGAAAGGGGGGGATACAAACTACCCAAACCTTTGAAATATAGCAAAAGCAGTTCTAAGAGAAAAGTTTATAGTTGTAGATCTCACAGTTTTGCTCTGATAATGAATCTCAAGCTCTTAGAAATATAAAAATAAAAGCAGTGGACAGTCATTCTTACACAGAACAGTAAGAACAAAGAAAGAAATTAAAAATATAAAAATTGGGAATGAAGAAGTTAAACTATCCCTAATTGCAGATGGTATGATCCCATTTCTAATGGACTCTAAAGATACCATGCCAAAACTAGCAGGGTTGACATACTTCTTCTGGAAAGTAACAGGATCTAAAGACAACAGAGAAAAATCATTAGCTTTCCTGTATATCAGCAACAAACAGCTTTAGAGAGAAAATAAGAGAATAATCTCATTGAAAACACTATTGAAATACTTAATTCTACTCCACTCACCATGTAAGGTGAAAAACCCCTACAAAGAAAACTGTAAGACTTTAAGGAAATAAGTGGAAAAACACACTGGAAGATAGAACAGTCTTTCATGTTCATAGATTAGAATGATTAATATGAAAATGGCTGAACTGTAAAAAGTCATTTACAAATTCCATGCAAAACCATTCAAAACTTCTACATGACACTTTATGGAGAGAGAATAATCAGTGTAAAAATTCCTATCACAGAACTAAAGGCTTAAGTAGTTAAAACAATCCTTCCCATAAAAAAGCAATGCTGGGGGTTATTTATTTGTTTATTTATTTACTTTTTGGTGGTCCTGGGGCTTGAACTCAGGTCCTAGGCTCTGTTCCTAAGCCTCTCTGTGATCAAGGCTAGTGCTCTACAATTTGAGCCACAACACCACTTCTGGTTTTTTCTGTGAATATGAAACCAGGGAACCAGGGTTTCATGCATGCTAGGCAAGCACTCTACCACTAGGCTACACTCCCAGGCAGCTATCTGATTTTTAATAAAGAACTCCAAACATACATTGGAAAAGATAGCCACTTCAACAAATGGTGCTAGAAAATTGAATCAGCTTGTCAGAAGATTTAAACCAGATCCTGGTCTATCGTTTTGTAACTAATATCTAATATCAGTTCCAAGTTGACCGAAGACCTCCATGTAAGACTTGAGACCTTGAAACTACTACAAGAAAGAGTTAGGAAATTTTAGAACTAGAACCTAAACCACTAGGTAGGAGCTTCCTGAATAGAGCTCCAGCAGCTCAGAACACAGGAGAAGGAATTGACAGCCAAGATTACATCAAGGTAAAAATGTGTGCTGTAAAGGATTTAGTCAATAAGCCAAAGAACACAGCCTTCATCAGCTATAACTGAGAAGGGTCTAACCTCCACAATATACAAGAAGGTCAAAGAAATAAACAACAAAAGTCAATAAATGTGCAAAATAGATACTTCTCAGAAGTACATATGACCAATAAATAAAGAAATGCTCGACATTGTTAGTGATAAGAGAAATAAAATGCAAAAAAATTGAGATTCCCTCTCACTCCAGTCCTAATGGCCATCTTGAAGAATATGAATAACAAATACTTGTAAAGACACAGGGGAAAACAAAGAATCATTATGTAATTTTTGGTGTGAATATAAATTAGTACAACCACTATGGAAGTCAGTGTGGAGACTCCTCAGACGACTCTAAATAGAACTTCACTAAGAAACAGTGCTAGCATTCTAGACATTTATCCAGAAATTGCACTAAAGACATCTGTATAGTCTTGTTTATTGCATTTCTGGTCACAATATCACAGTAGTGCAAATAGCCCAGATGCCTTATAACTGATGAATGAAGAAAATGTCATATCTATAATCATTCCTCTTTTCTCTCTCACTGTATGTGTATGTATCTGATATATATATATTTATATGTATATATGATACATAGACACACATATACATACAATGGAATAATTCTTTGTCATTTGCAGATAAATGGATTGACCTGGTGAAAAAAATCATATTGTTTGAAATAATTTTGGCTTAAAAGACAAAGAATTCACATTTTCTTTCATATGTACATGATAGACCTAAAATATAAACATGTATGAAAACATATGCATATATATATGACCAAAATGACTATAGTATGCTATACACAGTAGTGAAATGCCGCCATTTTTGAACAATTAACTGACAGTTTGACAAAATGAATGTCAAGAAG
Organism: Megascapheus bottae; assembly: GCF_031878675.1. Classification (NCBI taxonomy): domain Eukaryota; kingdom Metazoa; phylum Chordata; class Mammalia; order Rodentia; family Geomyidae; genus Megascapheus; species Megascapheus bottae. The sequence goes on from NC_143509.1 coordinate 95,315,906, forward strand.
CCAAACCATCTTGGCTGAGGCACAATGTAATGTGCAATGAATGTAAAAAGGAATGATAGATGAATTCGATCATGATACTCAATGTTCATATGTGAACATGTGTCTAGAATCTTGAGGAGAAGGTTAGGAGGGGATAGATATGGGATGAGAATGCTCGATGAGGCAACTGCCTTGATAAATGGACATGTTAAGTTGAAGCTCCCTACTCTTTTGTTTACAAATATTTGACAATAATAATTAAAATACACATTTTACTATGATTTACATATTTTATATATGTAATATAGTAATATTTATGTATAGTCTATATATTAGTACATATCATATGTGCTATATAATGTATAATCTGCATAAACATATGGATTAGACACTGTATAGGAAAAGAAAATGAGGAAAACATAGCAAAAAATGACTAAGTTCAGAAGATAACAAACTGGCATTTACTCTGTTTCCAGTGCCTGAGAAAAAGAGATTGTCATATTCCTACGATTCCTGAGTCACAATCAGTCACAATCTATGGCATTGATGGACAGGCTTGTTTGTTCCTAAATTTTTTCTGCCTTACTGACTGGTTTCTGCACATAATACCAGGCACTGACTGTGTCCTGTAACACTTCCACTTACTTATGGGTTGGTTAATGGAGATTCTTCTGTCTCTTTGTTCCTTCATTTACTAATTGGATTCACTTGTCATTCAGTGTTTATTCTGTGTCCAGAGTTGTGAAAAAGTAAGAGAACTGAGACTGGAAAATTATAGCTTGAATTAGACATGTAAATGCCTATGGCAGTTTAAAAGAAAATATGCTAAATCACTAAATAGTTTAAATAGCTAAAAGAGAGGTAAGGGGGTCCACCATTTACCAGTCAGGGTCAGCAGATAGAAGCCAGTATTTGTGTTGAGACAGAAAAGACGGCAGAGGAACAGCATTTTCCATTAGGGGCTGGGGAATTCAATAGGATCATGTGGCGTGTTCAAGGAGCAAGTTCAACAAGTGCAGAAGAAAGGACAGATAAGAGAGACCCAAAGGGGATTAGCAACAAAATCAGTATAGAAGCTGCATATCTTGCCAAAGAATGTGGGTTTCGTCCTGTGGCTTCCCAAAGTTGCAATGAAACGTGTCACTTCTGAAGCAATTTATATTAGTAGATGGCAAGAAACCGCATTTGTTGGGCAGGGGGTGTTATTCCTTGAGATGGGAATTTAGCTGAGTGGTACAGCGATGGCCTAGCCTGTATGATTCAGGCTTGGGGATTCAGCCTGCAAAATCACAACAAATATCATTTCCATAATGGAGTTCCAATAATCCTTGTAAAATAGACATCAACAATCTGCAAAAATACGTTTGTTCACAGATGTCCAGAAATCTTAACACTACAAAATACTCTATCACGTTACAAATATTCTTTAGTCCCTTCTCTCTTTCCAATCTGCCTCTAACACTAAGCAGCAATGAGTTTGAACCCACACATCTGATTGGGAATGCATATGCCACCTCTGCCCTGCAACTTTACTTTCTGTGTCAGGTTTGCTCTACATCCCATAAATTTGATGTGCTGACTTGATGCTTTCCATCAGAATGTGAACTACTAAATGAACTACTAAAAGAAAGTAGCATGAAGTTTTAGAAACCAAGTGCCTTAATTCAGCTTTTCCAGTCCAAGCTACTACATGGAAAGTCTGGTTGAGTTTTGTACTCACTCAAGATACAATTGCATTTTCTCCTTTGTATGTTTTAGTTCATGGTGTAATTTGCTTCATGCCACTCTGGGACATTGCTTCTCTATATTACCACCACCCACCATTCCATTGTCTCACTAAGGCCCTATACCCAGTCAAAGCTAGCAGATGGCACAATGACTCCAGAGACAAAAGAGAAGAGAACAATGGTGACAAGATTTCTGATGTATTCGCCTTGCATCCTTCCTTTCACTCCCAGCCGAGGAGCCTGAGAAAGTGGATGTTCAGAATGAATTTAGAGTGGATGAATATAAAATGCTTTTTTGCTTTCAACATGGTCCTCATCTTGGAGCTCATTATTTCTTTAAACATGTCTAAATGTGGCTTGGTAATTTCACCTTCTTAGGCAACTTAAGTACAAGCAAAAAGGTGCTTGCAGTGCTCGCACTGTTTGATCTAAAGCTTTCACATAGATTCTGCATCTCTTTGCACTAGTTTGAGATAAAAGGGAACTAGCTGTTTACTTGCTAAAGATCAAGGTAATCAGGATGGTGATTCAGGACATAACCATGGTTGCTGTGGGGAGAGGAAGAGGCCATGTGATGTTTTTCTATTAGGCACAGTATGTCAGATTTATGTAGCTGTCAGAGCATTCCATTTCATGTAATTTCTTTGTTGTTATTGCTGCCATTTCAAATTCCTGTCACCATCCTCAGTAAACTGGGTGAAACTGTTACATACAGTGGTACATTCCTAAGGTAAGAGACTAGTTAATACTTTCATATTCTTACTATGGTCCTGCACAGTTCTTCACAAGTACTGTCTTTAGCCTTTATCTACACAGTGCTGTAAGGTGGATGGTTTTATGTCCCATTTTACAGATGAAAAACCTCAGACACAGAGAGTCAACTCACTCTAGTTAGATTGCTCATCTCATTATTGAATCCTACAGTTAAATCCAAATAGTAATGGTTTAGACTAGAGAAGACTAGATAAGAGAAACACACACACACACACACACACACACACACACACACACACAATTTAAGAAAGAACTCTTCAGTCTTGCATAAGGGCAGAGTTCACATGTGGGAGTGGATGCCTCCTTAAATCACACCCTCTTGTCCCACCCTAGAAAGCAAACTTGACTTGAATACTGAGATCTTAATCCTTACACAGGCTACCTGTTTTGTCCTCACCCCTGTGGGTGAGTTATTCTTCAATAGTCAAGTAAACTGAACAGTAGAAAGAGTCTGGAGGTAAGAAAGAAACCAGGAGAAATCGAGTTCAAAGGAGGGACTTCTCCATGCACATGGCAGGCATTCTTCTCTCCTGCCATATCCCTTCCGGATTGTCTCATTACTGGCTTTTCCTCACCAAACTCCTCTCCAGTAGTGATAGGGAAAGTGAGACCTGTTACCTGAAAATAGATACCAACATATCCTACAGAGAAAATTCTAGAGCATTTCATAGAATACAGTGCATGGTCAACCAAACTTGGATTTTCCAAAGACCCTTATTTCACATTATCAAGACTGAAAATGCCCCCAAATAATCCAAGGATATCAGAACAGGTTATTCAACCTGCCTCACAGAACAGGGCCAGGTGCCAATAGTCTAGGATTCCAGGACCTTAGCCAAGAACTGCCTCTCTCCAATATACTGAAGATCCTTCAGTGTGCTCAGCAGGTTTTGAATGGGACTAGACTTTTCCCACTAGTTGGCAAAGGTCAAGATAATTGCGATATCATTAAGAAAAAGAAATCCTGGGTGCAGCTCTGAATAGCCTAAGCTTTAGGAGGCCACTGGGTCAAGGCCTGACATTGTAGGACTCTCTTCCACACCCTAGAGTAAGACTCCACTGAGCTAAAACAACAAAATGCTAAAGGCAGATGACTTTCCAGAATGAAGCTTTGCAGCCGTGATCTGGCACCTTCTTTGAAAATTGCTGGTGAATATTGAGATCACGAAACCCCTCTACACAACGAGATCTGAGAGGACTGAGTGACAGTGATTTCTCCTCTGTTAGTTGCAGCGCGTGTCCCCACACCAAATGGACAAATCAAGCTGTGCTCAATGCAAGGGAGACCTGGGTCTCGAGGAAGCAACATGTACCTCTTTGATCAAGTTCATAAATCTGGGTCCGAGGCGCCATGGCTTGTGTCGATGGCATTGTAGGGAGCTGACTGTCAGCTGTGAGGCCCGATGGGAGGCCATAGCCACCATGTAGACGGCATCGTACATCAGAGCTGCTTCCGTCTGTGAAAGCAAACAGAGCACACGTTCAATTCTCCCCTGTGCTCACCTTCTCCTGCCACCTCAGCACCGGGCCTGCTGCCATCCTTTCCCCTTGCCTCATTGCAAAGACCACTTAGTTTCTCAGCTGATCCATTTTTACTCCCCTTCAGCTACATTTCTCCCGACACTCCTCAGTAAATTCAAGTCATACAGCTTTCTCCTTTCACTTACGGGTACCTTTCTCACACCTATAATCCTGGCTACTCAGGAAGCACAGATTAGGATAACTGTGGTATGAAGAAAAGGTTGGTGAGACTTTCATGTCAACAAGTAAGCTTGGCATGATGTATCTTCCTTGTAATCCAAATTACATTGGGAGGTAAAGTTGGGAGAGTTGAGGTCTGAGTTGGCCTCAGGCCAAAAAAACCCCCCATAAAATCCTATTTAAAACTTTAACAAAACCAGGGGACATGTGATTCAAGTGGGAGAGCAACTGCTTGGTCCTAGATTCAAACTTTACAATCGCCCAGAGAATAAAGACAATCTGTATTTGCAAGAAGGTCTACTAACACTAACACTACAATAGCTGAAACCATTCTCATCAATTACCTCTATTTATTTACCTAGTTACTGGTTTAATCCTGAAAGTAAAACAAGGAGGAGATTGCTAAAGAAGGACACTGGGTCATTTCTCTGTACCTTGATTGAACTTGATTGTAAAAATCAAGTTCAATGGCTTTGGGTGAGACGCTGAGCAAATAGACAAGTAGATTACAATATGTTGATCTGAGAAAGTTGCTAGTCTTCCTTCTGCTTTCTTCATAAAATTTCTCTCATTTACATTTTTTTACATAATCCTCACAGCATTTTATAAAATATACAGCCCCGTGGGTTTCTTTAGGGGGGGATAAAAAAAACCTCATAATACTCTCACATTTGACTGGAGGGCTTTCATTTCCAACTTCAAATAGATTAGCTCATTTAAAATTCTCAACAACCGCTTTAAATCAGCAGAACACATAGATAAAACTATTTTACTATGTGGGAAAACTGACCCCTGGAAAAGATATTGATATGCCGAGGGCTGTATGTACACAGCTGATAACTGGCAGAGTGAAACATAGAGTGCATATTATAGAATGAAAATGACTATATGGTTTTCCTATTTATTGTTTTTTTTTTACACATTGGTATATATTTTCTTGGTATCCACGGGTGGGGAGAATTGGTTCTAAGACCCCCTTTAGATATCAGAATTATGAAGATGTTTACATCCTTATATAAAATGGCTTAGTATTGATGTGTAATTTAAACATTTCTATCATTCACTTTAACTCATCTTTAGGTTATGTAATATCTGATATCACATAAATGCAGTATAAATTGTTGACATGATGGCTTGTTCATCAGAAAAGACTACAAGAAAAAAAATCTATACTACAGGTGAATTTTTTTTTCTGGTGTATTTGGGCTGAATCTGTAGAACCAGAGCCCTGACGATACAGAAAAGCAACGTTATCGATTCATTGAATGATTGGTTTGGTAGAGAAATGTAAACAGTGAGATTGCAAGGATCTCCAGAAATTTCTAGAAACTTAGTGAAGAAATGAACTTGACTTTCTTTGTCAAGGCTGCTTTCTTACTGATATGGGGAATAAAATGGCTCGAAATTATACATGTGATAGGAGCTTTTCAAATCCACAGACGAGAACCGGTGCTTTTAAAAAATACAAAACCTCTTGACAGAAGATGTGTTGTTTGAAGGGAAGATGCTCATTCTAACTATTTTATAGCACCAACTGTTTTATGGGACCAGTACATTTCCTCCTCTTTGCAGTTTTGTGCTGGAGGGTTGCATACCGAAATGGAACTCTTCAGTCATCTTTGGTAATATGTAATGTAATAGAAATTGGCCTGGGTTTCAAATAGTCTTCTTCCAAATGTGTTTTTGTTCACATTTTATACATATTGAAAGCTGGTTTGAAATCTCATTGCTCAATGCCCCTAAGAAAAATAATCATGCAATAAACATACAGAAAGCTAGCTTCCTTATTCCCCACACTAGTACACACTGTTTTGGTTGCCGTAACAATTTTAATTGGAAGGTTAACTCAGGAAATATAAATGCTTAACTCCCACACATTCCAAAGAAAGAAGTAGCATGTGGCTGGCTTCTGGGAGAAATCATTCAAACCCTTGGAACATGTAGGTGTGTCATTATAATCCTGGAGTTCTCGGTCAGGCCGTATACTTTATTGCAGATAACAGTGTGACCATAGTGACCATCTATTTTTATTGGCCCAAGATTCTGGCCCCAGTGTGTTGTATCATTTTTGCTTCTAGGATGGCTGGAGACTAAGGGAAAAAAATCACATGAATACTGTATCCTTGGTAGTAAACACATTCCTCTATTCAAGTCCAAATGATCTGTAGAAAGAAGGAATTTCTGTCTTACAAATTGGCTAGTTTTGTTCTCTTTTGATAACTGGCATGACAGCAGCATGGTGGTAAAGGTAGGAAGACTGGCATTTTCTCTTCAGGAGCCCCACTTGAAGAGCCACAAACCCGGGGAAGTGGATGTTACTGAAAAAACTGGAAGTGGTGGAGGAGGCTTTGCTCATCCTGAGCTCCTCAGGACCAAGAGGTAGGAAGAGCCACCCACAGTGAGGAGGATTCATAAGTAGGGTAGGTAAGGGCAAGGTGGCACAGGGATGCTTAGAATCAAGAAATTCGGTAATTAGGGCAGCAATCCCAGAAGGCCCACTGAGGCATAGCCGAGAGGTAAACACAATTTGAGTGTCAATGAATATTTATTAGCCTTCAAGAGGAGAATGGAAAACCAGGAAAGAAGACTATATGCATTTGGAAAACACACCTGAAAGAGTCTATCCTCACACAAGTCACACAAGGGGCTAGGTAAGAACTCACTGAGGCAACACAAAACTGTGACCCTTGTGACTAAATAATGATGTCAATGAATGTGAAAGGAAGGCAGAATAAGGATTCTTTTAGAATGTCTTTTGTCCTTGTATTGGCAACACAGCAAGTACCAAGTACATTCTTCCCCATGCCACAGAAGCTCGTCACATGTTATTTGGTCAGCAGAATGCCATGGTAAAATATCATTACGCATATTTGCAGACTAGCAAACAGACTCCAAAAGGCTCCACAAAATTTACACATAACACAAACCACTTAGGTTGTTTAGTTAGGCAGGAGACATGGCCAGGTCTCACAGCCGTGTTTCTGCTGCCTGAGAAGACCTTCCTTTCTCTACCAATCCAGAGGGAGGCCTGTTTTCTTTTATCACATGAGGGGCAGTGGAGACTCAAGGTAGTTATGTAAAGTTGTCTTCCCCATGGACTATGATTACAGGAAATGGTTCATGTAGAGAAACAAGATAAAGCTATAGACAGCTTCATACTGTGGATGTGTTTGAGTAGCAGATGACAGATCAATGTTCCACTGTCTCTCAGATTCCTGGGTAGTATTGAATCATACCCAGTTTTGGTCCACAATCAGGGGAGAATTCATCTGAGAGTGAGCTAGTCCATTACCGTTGTCTGTTCACAAAAGCCAAGAAATTGAATCAGCTCAAGTGCTCAGAATAATTTTAGTTCAGTGAAAAGAAACAAAGTAGATTTCTAAAAAGAAAAGAAATGAAAACTACTCCTAACATCTGATGTGTTAATTAGCATGTCAGTTGATAAAGTACTCTTTGAAAAATCTAAATACGTTTTTAAGAGTAAATTTTACTGGGAGCAGGGAGTTTGGCCTCGTAGTAGAGTGCTTGCCTAGCATGCACAAAGACCCAGGTTTGATTCCTTGGTACCATATACATAGAAAAAAAGAGTAAATTTTACTGGTTTAGTGAACCATCTTAGTTCAGTAACAGTTTCTTCATCCAATTTGGCACTTTTTTTGAAAAGTAAATTTCTTTAATTAAATCTTTCAGTCAAGATTGTTTGTGAACTTGGTTATAACTGCCTTCTCACTGTATGCAGCTTTAGATATGTTTTGACATGTATAACCATATTCTTTGGGAAGTTATTAGTCTATAAAGTTCTGAGAACATACTAATAGCTAAATTACTAAAATATGGAAAATGAATATGTGGGAATCAAAACACATATATTCTTCAAAGGATTTTCTAATTCCTATATTGTATATTCACATCTCATGTCTGTCAATCAAAACATGCATGTGGCAAATGAATGGGATAACCATGAATGGGATCACAGGTGCTCCCTTGGGAGAATGTGCATGTCTTTGGGAAGACTGCAATTGTGAGTAATGGCCTTACTCACAATTGCATTTTAGAATTATGACATCACCAGTGGTTAGATTAGGACAAAATGTGCAGTAATTGTGTTATTTTAGAACAATGTCTGAATTCATTAATCAGCATATTCCTTACTTATAGGGGCCTTCATGAGAATATTTCAGGGCTATGTGGATATTTTTCATCTAATGACTTCTAGTGGAAGCTAAACATATATTTGTTTGATTATTTATTTACTTATTGCCAGTTATGAGGCTTTAACTCAGGGCTTTGGCACTGTCCTTGAGCTGTTTTTTGGAAAGTTTAGGACCGTAGATGCAATTTTGTTTCTGTTTTAATTTTCATGATCCATCGATACTGAGTTGCTAGGATTACAGACATGAGCCACTGGTGCCAAACCTAATGTCTTTATTAAAATATATACTAATTGAGGCCCATTTATATGCCTACTCTCTTTTAGGTTGGTGATTGTATATAGAATGATATATGTATCTTCATGAAGCCTGTATTCTAGAGAAAAACAGTAGAAGAGCAAATCAAAAACAAATATATCAATGTATATATGGAGAATAAAGTATCTGTGCAGAGAAACAAAACAGGTGGGGACAGAGAGAATAACAGAAAGGAAGCTACCACACTATCCGTTGGTAGAATGCTTCTCTAGTGAAGTTGTATCTGAGTATCTTATATCATGATGGGTTCTAGGAAATTGTAGCAACAGCTGCTTAATGTGTAGGGTCTTAGAAACTGAGGGAGTTGAAACCATTTTTTTAGCCTTAGAGTGGAGAAGAAAGAGTTTGCTTTTGAAAAAAAAATATGTCTTAACATTGGCTCTGAGCTTTAGGCTGTGTGATCAGCTCTCTTAGCTCGGTTCTGGGTTCACTAGAGTTGTTTATAGGAGAACTTTGACCTCACCATGATACAGGTTCCACCCCTAAAATTAACCACATCCAGGTAAAATAGAAAAGATTGAGATGTAATGAAGATTCTGGATAAAACAATAGTGGTTGAGAGCAGGCTTCCTGAACTCACTTTTGATGCCGTGGATCTGCTTGGTGGTTGCATCTGGTTTTCAGTGAGTGCCTTGTGCTGTCGCTTTTGTTTGTTTAATGTTCCCCTGACCTAACATGAGTAGGTCACTACATTTATAGCACTGTCGTGAAATACCCTTTTCTGGTCTGGCAAGGGCTTATTTACCCTTTTAGAGTTCAGAGTCATAGTAATAGAGGTAAGAAGTCAGCTTGATAACTCTGCACAGATTGGGATATCTTTAGCCCTTGGGACCTAGTGTCACTGTATTTCCTCCATGATGAGGCTGCCATCAGCTCAGGTCACTGGCAACAGCCCCAGGGAGTGCAAAATTCTGATGGCATGGAAGCAGGCAGAACTGATATATGTGCCCTGCCCAATTCTGTCTAAATCACACAGTTTTGTTGCCTTGTACTATGGTTATCTTGGTTTATATGTGTAAACTATTCTATTGGCTCAGGAAAATTGAACACAGATACCTTTTTGGTAAATTAAAATATACCATGTATATATTTCATGTTTGGCACAAATACACAATCTCTGTGAAAGCTATTTCAAACTGTGGACTGTCAAGGTTGCTTGGGTAAAGGCTCATCCTGTGGCAGAAATCTTGACAGGAAGCAGGAGATAATGTTCTTCTATGTGTGCGTATGTGAATATATATGTAATAAATATTTTTATATATAGAAGTATATACTACATTTAATATAAAATATAAATATTTACATTATATATTTATAATAAATATACATATATATCTACCTATATATGTATATTTATCAGTGTGGTATTTCCCAGGACATTCTCTACTTGCTTTTATTCAAAGCAACACACTAAATCACATCAAGGCTCATTTGTTCCAAAATGCTTCTCATCATTATTATCTATCAAATCACTGTGTGTTTTCAAAGTTATTTCAGGTTTGTAAAAAATAGTCAGGGACTCTGAACATGGAATCATCCAGAACCACTTAACACATTCATTTATTTCTCCTTTTCATTTGTTCATCACAGTGAAAAAGGGGGGACAAAAGAAATCCCAAGTTCATTTTTCAGTGAGATGATGTCCTTTCAGTTATCAGTAAATTGCATCTTAAAAGCAAGAGTGTGTCTCTAGATGATGGGAAGGGAGAATGAAATACTATGCCAATTTAAAATGCTATTACCTGCTCGCTTTCCCCAATCTTTCCCCTTAGGTACCACCGCTCCTCTACAGAAAGCATTTCTGTTATTATTTCCTGTTATTTTCCTCATCACCCAAGGAGCTTCATTAGAGAAATAAAGTGAGGGTAGATGCATTTGACAACTGGAGACAAACGACGCTAGCGAGAAGCTCTCTGATGAGGCCATTTGCAATTTTTTTTTTTCCTGTTCAGAAGACTATCTGACTCGCAAGGAGACAGACTTGGCATCTGTCTCCAGAGCGACATATGGCTGGCATTAGGCACTGTCAATGTCTGCAGAGGGGTGTCTGTACGTATTTAGGACAGGCAGAAACATGAGTGCACAGTCTGTATGTAAATCTGGCATTTTTTCCACATCTGCTTCCAACTGCTGAGCTGCAGCAAGTGGAAAAGGTGAGGTGGTTCTTTCTGACAGTGCAGAACCTTCACAGGCAGATTGCTCCTCATCTTGCGGCCTCTCCTCAGGCCCCATTCCCACTGATAATCATTTTCCCTGCCTCCTCTTTGTTTCACTGACAGTGGTGGCTACTCTTGTCCACTTCTTCAATTAAAGCAAGTGGAGCTAGAAAGTGAAAAAGATCAGCTTTTTTTTTTTATCATAGCCAGGTATACCCTTCAAAAACACCTGAAAAGCCTCCCCCTCCTTTCTCCCTCACCCAAGTTACAAGTTATAACCGCGACAAAAGAAATCCCAAATTCATTTCTCAGTGCGATGATATCCTTTCAGTTTTCAGTAAACTCAGTTGTCCTCTCATTTCACTGCCTGTGGGATTCTGGATGCAGCCCCTCAGGACTTCAAGCACGTGACTTCAAATGACTACTCACTGTCATCATGCCATCTAGCAGCCCAGTCTCAGGTCTGGGTGGGGCCTGCAGCCTCTCCATGGACCACTTCTCAATGATGGATGACACGTGAGGGTTGTCGACGTTGAGCAGCCGGAATCCAGTCATGTTGACGCCGCTGTACCTGTAGAGTTCCAGATCTAAAGCAAACAAGTCCTGTACAGTAGTAATAAGAAGCAGAAATGAATTAGCGTGTCCAATATCCTGTTTACAAATGAGAACGAAATAGATTAACACAGAAAGAGAGAACCAGATAGATGAAAACAACAACGAAAAAGCTATTTTCACCCTGTGCCTACGAAGCAATAGCTCTCATTTTTTTTTATTCACATGTGGGCTGTCACTCTAAAGCTGATTTCATTTTTACTCTCTCTTTCTCTACTGTTAACTAGTCCCTCATTTTGCTTTTGCTTTTTTTTTTTTTGCCAGTCCTGGGCTTGAGCTCAGGGCCTGAGTACTGTCCTTGGACTTTCTCAAGGCTATAGCTCTACCACTTGAGCCTCAGCACCACTTTTGGCTTTTTTCTATGTATATGGTACTGAGGAATCAAGCCTGGATCTTTGTGTATGGTAGGCAAGTGTTCTTTCATTAGACCAAACTCCCGGCCCAACCAGTCCCTCATTCTGAATAAATCATTCCCATCCACCCAAGTAGCTAGGAGTATAGGTTTGAGCAACTAATTTATTTCAACAGATATGTTTATGTGTACACATGTTAAAAAAAACCCTGTAGGGGCCAGGAACTTGGCCTAGTGGTTAAAGTGCTTGCCTAGCATGCATGAAGACCCAGGTTCGATTCCTTGGTACCACATATATAGAAAAAGCTGGAAGTGGTGCTGAGGCTCAAGTGGTAGAGCTCTAGCCTTGAGAAAGTCCAAGGACAGTGCTCAGGCCCTGAGCTCAAGCCCAGGACTGGCAAAAAACAAAAAAAAAAAAAACAAAAAACCCTGTAACTGTAGGGCTGATTTCAAATAGAACCTGAGGGAAATGTTTAAATAAACACATTTAATTAACAGCATTAGCAAAGATAATTCCTTTAGCATATTCAGTAAGTAGAGGGAAAGTTGCTCAAACTACAGAATATTTTGCAGAAACTTCTAGCACGTGTACTGAATCTCATGAGTGCCGTTAACAAGTTCAAAATTAGTTTGTTCTACAATTGTAGGACGATTCTGTGAATGAGGAATGAATGTTCAGGGTTTGTTTTGGGGCATCCCTATGTACATGTGGCATAAAGAAGCAAGAGAGGGAGGAGTGGATAAGAGTAAAACATGTGTAAGGGTTGAACTCAGGCCCTGAGTTCAAGACCCAGGACTGGCAAAAAAAAAAAAACCTTAGTGGTTCAAAATACAGAATATGGAATGTATCTAATTGCCTGCTGATATCTAACATCTTTGGCTTAACCTCACTGTCTTCTGGGCACTAGAAGAAAGAAACATAACATGAAAGAATGTTAAGGCACACTCCAGTGCATGTTCTAAAGGATAGAGATGTTGTACATAATGCTTCTTTTAGAATTGTTTGTCTTTTGATTGCTTCTAGTTAATGAAATTTTGTCCTTTCTGGATAATGTATTGATGCTCACAAAAAGCAAGAAAGAAACCTACCATTCAGCTTTATTAGACTGACAAGTTTCTTAGGATAGTAAAACAAATCTCCTAATATCCCTCCTTTGACATGGTGAGGTTGGGCCTCACTTTGAAGTCATGTCTGGAGAGGCTTCCAATCATGTGGAATGCATTTCTATCTGAGACACTTACCAAAGTTGTGAAAAAGTAGTGGTAGTATTCAGTCATCATCCCCATGAACAAAATCTGCAAGGGAGAAATATGGAGAAGCAAAGTTATAAAAAGGTAAAGCATCAGCACAATGGCTGCAAAAGCTCCAGAGCATGAAACTGGAGGAGTTTGGGATAGATAGCCACCAGCCTAGCAGATCAGAAATCTGAGGTCCACTGGTAGCCACTGTGGAAGAAGGGCACTCACCTTGATCCCATTTTATTACATCAGACTGTACTTGACTTAATTTCCTGATCAAACTTAAAATACTTCATGCTCAACACATGGTATCCTTGGAGTTGTTTGTGGTGACACTGGGTTTCATCTATTAGTCTTCTGAGTAATCTGTCTCATTCTTGGAATATAACTTATTGTTTTCTAGCTTTGGCATTTTGCTTCTCTCAGGGAAGAACTCACTAGTTGTTGAAATGTCAGTGCAATGTGGGGGTTAGTGAAGGAGTGTAGCTCATCTCAGAAAACTTGCTCCAATTCCTTTGTAATCTTGACCAACAAAAATAGCTGGGGTAGAGAAGATTAATTTATAGATAGAAGGATGGGGATTCTTCTTGTATCAATTTCATTTTTCTCTTTCTTTCTCCTTTCTTCATCTGTCTCTAAGTACTAAGTTCTGAATTTAGTACTTCACACCTGATAGACAAATGTTCTACCATTGTATTATGACCCCACCCCTTTCTATTTCTAATTTAAGTTTATATAGGTTTTTGTGCTTTTGCTTAGACTGGCCTCAGACCAACCTTTCCTATCTGCATTTCTTGTGCTGTTGGTCTTATAGCTGTGGACCATTATACTCAGCTTGTTTGTTTCTATGGAGTCCTGCTGATGCATTGTCCTGGTAGGCTTTCATCCATGAGCTTCCTATTTTTGCCTCCCAAGTCACTAGAATTATGGCTGTAAGCCTCCATGCTCAGCCTTTCACATTGTCTTTTAGTACTTATTCTCAGTTACTTATCTGGCAGCTTAAAAGTTCCAGAAATTCTGTAAATATGCATATTTGTACATTCTTTTGTAAGGGAGAGAAGAAAAAGGAGTTTGCTATTGAGTAGGTAGAAAATAGATCACTTATTCACCTATGACCTCACTTTTAGAATTCTAGAAATAGTATGGATGCATCAGCAGAAGTTACAAATCATCTTTTAGATCTTCTAAATAAAAGTTTTACCTTTTGAGGGAATGTTACATAAAGGACTATATTGATACTCTTTAAAAAAATCTTTATATGAAGACTCAGAAATTAAGTTTTCACAGTTGTTTTGCCTATAACTTGGGTCAGTTCTGCATATCAGGGAGAAACCTCTTCTAGAAGTTGAGTTAGCACTCCCTCATTCCAAATTGGAATTCTGGAGTGGCAAGTCCGAATTGACCGTGAGTTGCTGCTTTTGGAAAACATGGACATTGGCATGAAAGAAAAAGACTTTCAGAACCTTAATTAAAAATGGTGTTGACAACAGAACAAAATCTAGATACATAAGGCCATATAGTATGTCGCTAAATGTAAGGACCTCCAGGATATAGAAACAAAGGCCATATAATGAGTGATTGTTGTCCTCAATGTACTATGTTATCTCTCATCTCTCTTGCTATCCCTTGGTTATCTCATATTGTTACAATATTTTACCTTGTTATCTGATACATTTTATATATGCTTAATTGGTTATTTGAAATAGGAGAGGGAAGGGGGGAAATCAAGTTGTGCAGGGGGAGGGGAGGAGGGAAATGGGGACCATGACATGAGAAAGAGTATCAATATTTGTGAAGTAATGTACCTTCTATCTGATGAATGCAATGTAACCCTTCTATTAATTACAATAAAAATATATGAAAAAATGCATGTTGAAACGTCTAGGGAATGGTGTCACAGCTTGTCAGAGATCTTTAAAAGTATCTAAAATTCACAAGCTAGAAAAATTTTACATTTAAGGGAAGTGAGGAATAAAGAAGAGACTCACAACAGCACATAACAAAGCATCAAGACTAATCAGACACTGGAGCCTCTGCCACCATGGAATCCACAGGGTATTTAGTGAAATTGTAATGCCATGAAGGTAAGACAAATGATGGCAAGCTCTCACGATGAATCATGAGCCAATGGCACCAAAGTCACTTCTATGGTGATAACAAGACAGGGCGTACAAAGAGATTTGAAAAGGCAGACTTGCTTTCGGGCCATCAATAACATTTAGAGCCATGCATGGTGAGGTCTCGTTACTGGACTCTTATATCATTTGAGCTTAAAGAGCTGGTCTGCCAGGGTCAGTCAGGGATCCAATTTTTCACTGTATCCACTGGATAGTATAATTGAAATGAAGACTACCCCTTGAAAGGGACCTAAGTCAGTTTCCATGTTAAATTATAGAGCTGGACACTGATGCTTAAAATACATTTCTGGAATAAAAAAAGAAAACCACGAAACACAAAGGTATCTTTACAGTTTTCATTTGTGCAGGATCTTTTTCCATTTCATTATGAAAGCTTTTGACCACCGGGAGGGGAGTATAAACATATACTTTTTAAAAACAATCATTTCACTCATTATTTTTAATATTGCTTTACTCATTCCTGAAGGCAAATATTCATTTGATTTGTTTGGCATTCCATGTTATAAATGAACGCGGAGAAATCAGTATGCAGGCAGCCAACAGACATGCTCTTTTTATTGCAAAAAGAACTGGTGGGTCCTTCAGGTGTGCTTATGATTTGAAGCATGTCCAATTTTTTTTACCTTCTCCTTCCTAGATAGTTGCTTGGTTCAATGCCTCTTGAGTCTTACCCTGAACTTCCTGAAAATAAAATTCACAAACAAGTATGGAGTCATTGATCATGAGCCTGCTAACTTGGAGAGTCATTTAGAAAACTGAAAATCTTCCAGATAAGAATAAAAAAGCCAGTAACCCCAAAGGTGACATTGCTATTTTATTTTGGATTTCATTAGCATTTAAACATTTAGTGTTTCATGTGCAACTATGAAAGAAAATTTTAAAAAAAACACATAGCTTAGGATTTTGATGTGTGGTTAACATCAACAGCCCGAGGACTGCCCAAACCATCATTTAGGTTGTCTTCTAAATCTGGTCTAGGTATAGATGGCCAAGAACTATGGGTTCTCATACCTGTGGCATCCATAGAGTCACCTTTAAGATACTTGCAACATCCTTGGATCAGATACTGACATATCTGAGTCTCTGAAGAAGTCAGTATCATTTCTCAGAGAGCAAAGCACTACATGGAGACAGCTGTAAAAATTATTATCCACAAGTTCTTGGCATCCATCATTAAGGTTTCACTACATGTCACAAATAATTGGCATTATGCTGCTGTTGTAGTAGCAAATGCTTAAAATAGAGCCTGGAGTTCTCTTAGGCAATTCTGAAGTGCTCTTGTAATATTTATATCGGTTTTTATTGCTGCTTCTCTCCATTGAAAAATAGGTGCCTCCGAAGTTTATATTGACTCACCTGAAGTATAGTGCTTCTTTTATAGCCTTCTCAATATCAGGATGAATTTTCAGCCATCAGACATGGTTTCTAGTCAATAATTTCAAGTGAATAACTTCCAAATGTATAACATGCAATGTGACTAAAATAATAGTTCTACCTCAAGATAGAAATAAGTTCTTTCAGTGTAAGCATCTTCCAGAAACTAGTTGAGTGATATGAAGCCTCAGAGCAGCAATATAAGATGGAATTGTGACCTCCAGGGTCCACTTCTTTCTGTTTGGCAGCTGTGGTATTTTCAGCCATGTTTTCCTCTCTTCTGAGCAGAATGCTACTTGGGCCACACAACTTTTTAAATGTTGATTGCCAGCAGATTTATATAAGTCTAAGTAGACTTTTCAATAAATCTCTGTTGTAAGAAATTATGCCATAACAAGTGAACTTCTATTTCCAGAGGAAGAGTAAATTGCTTAGAAAATGGCAATGGATCCCAGGAAAAAGACAGCATACCAAAGTTCCTACTTTCTTCTGAATTAAGTGGAATAATGGTTTCCTGAAGATGTCCCTGTCCTACTTCCAGAAACTATTAATATGTTGTTTTGCATGGCAAAAGATACTTTTTAATAATTTGACTATATGAAGAACTTGGGGATGAGGCAATTTCCATGAAGGATCTGAGAAGGCATATTGGAACCACATTGATCTTGTCAGATGGAGGTTAGAGAAACAAAGTGAGCTGAGAATGGAAAGGGACGGGGGATATGCGTCCCATAAGCCAAGAAACCAGGACAGCTGCTAGCAGCTAGAAAAAAGGAACCGGATTGCTACCTCAGACTACAGAAGAAAACAGCCCTGCCAATACCTGCATTTTCAATCTCCAGAACTACTGCTTTAAGCTACTAAATTTGTGATCATGTTTTACAATAGCAAAAGAAAACCAAGCGATCTTATTTCCACAGCTTTCCATGATTATGGTGCAGACAATTGCACACATCTTGGTGCATCAACACTAAAACAAGGATCTTAAGCAACACGAGGTAGACAATTTTTTTTTGGTCTAGGGTTGGACATTTGAAAAGTTTCTGTCCTCTCCCTAGCATAATATCAGGGTGTTAGACACGGGTATAGTCACAAGCTAACATCAGAAAGAGTCCAAGGTAGATGGAATTTGCAAGCCCAGCATAGTCTCCTGAAATATCATTGCCTGCCATATCTTTTCAGCTGACAATATGATTCTTAGGGTTTTTTTTTTTGAGGTGGTGGCTTGCTCTGGAGATTTGCTCAAAACTATCAGGCTTTAGAAAATAATTGTATGTAGCAATATTTCTCAGTGTATTACAATCATGAATGAACTTTTTATAAACACCAATATTTAAGTCTCATTTCTGAATTTATCTAGACTGGGATATGTCCTAAATGTTGATTTTCATTCAATACTCTCAAGGTGACATATCCATCAAGATTGTGAGCCATTCATTTATATTTACCAAGTTTATATTTTAAAGCTGCAGCAATAATTAGGACAGATACTATTTGTTTAGTGAAAGAACATGTCTGGTATGGTGAATGTTTCTTTTCATACAATTGGAAAGAAAGGGATAACCTCAATGTGTAGATTTAAGGGACAAAACATAGTTATAACATTAAATGACTTAAACACTGGGATCTTTGTACTGTATTAATTACCATTAGAGGTATAGGTGGTAGCAAAACCATTAAATCCCAATGTATTCCAGGAAGCCAAATAAAAGAATGTGGTTGTTTTGAGGGAGCGCACAGCTAGATCCATAACTGTGCTTATTAAGCTGAGAGAAAGCTCAGTAAATTGCCCATTTACCTCTTTTATTTTTTGTTAATGTTGTGGTTTGAAATCAAGAATTCACATTTCCTAGGCACATGCTTCACCACTTTTGGTTTAGTTGTTTTTCCGATGGGGCCTTTCTACTCATGATGAACCATTATGATCCTTGCATGCTTTGCTTGGAGATTGAGTGTGGTCAGTCTCACTAACTTTAGGCCTTAAACTACAGTCTTTCTGACCCTTGCCTTCCAAGTAGCTGGGAGCCAATAGCCAATACTTTTGAGGGAATCTCCTGTCCAGAGGCTACAAAGGTGCTGAAAGTCTTGGAAGGTGCCCCACTTGCTAGTGTGCTTTTGAAGGAATCCAAACCTTCATGGATTTCTGGTATGACATCTCTAGGTGCTAGAATTAATTAGATCTAGATCCAATTTTTCTTATAGTTTTTGAATATGTTTGGTGAGGTTTGGGAAGAACTCCAATCTTCCTTGTGGCTACATTTCCATTAAGAAAGTACAGAAGAACTGGAAGTTTAGCCCAGTGGTAGAACACTCTCTAAGAAGATAAAGTCGGTTTTACTTGAAATGAGCAGCCTCTGAGATTCCCTAGAGGCTGCGAGGGGAACAGGAGTGGGAAGAGTGACAAAGAGAACAATACAGATAGAAGAAATTTCTGGAGAAAGGGAGGTTGGTCTAAGGTATATTCAGAGGGTGGAATCTCTAGTTGCTTAATTTGGAGGTAGGAAGGGTTGTTAATGCAATCCATCTGGATTTCTAGGTTTCTGCCTTGCATAATTGTATGGTATTTCTGGATTCCAAAAAAGCATCAGAGAAGATAAAACTATGACATGTGTAGAGCAAGACCCAGATGTTCAGTCTGCAGAGATTCTATAACATTCTGCTTGACCTTCACCACATAGGAAGAGTGGAACACCTGGCTGGGAGAAAGTCTAGGACCTATTACCATGGTGTAATGTCAGATGTGATGCGGGGAGGTAGAGGTAGGATCCAGAAGCAGAAGTTTTATCGGGGATGACAATCTATAATGTGTGGAATGTCTTCTGCATCAATGCAGGTTCGACACCCACCTTGCATTGTCATGGGCTGCTCAGAATGATGTGAAGCACACACTCGTACTTTCTCCTTCTACAAGTCCTGCACTTGTAGGGTCATACGCGGTCCCTTTTTACATCAGCACTGCACTTGGCACATGATCACCTTCTAAAAGCGTTTGTGCATGGTGGCACACACCTATAGTCGCAGCATTCCACAGAAAAACCTAGGAAGCTCGTGAGGTAGAGACCAGACTAACTTAGAGAGTGAGTCTGAGGCCAGCCAGGGCTACCTGAAAACATTCTGTCTTCAAATCAAAACAAAACAAATCAGACTTCCAATGTGTTAGCTGAATAAAGGTGAAAATTCAAGATAAATCTTAGTACAGGGGAAGGCATGGCTATAGTCCCGAGGAAAACCTCTTGGGAAAATTCCTGCACATTTGAAGGATTGGAGAAAGTGTGATTCATGTATAGGAGTACTTTTTTTTATTTACCTTTTACATCTGTAGGTTTTCACAAACATCTGGTTGATGCTATAGACTCATAGATTCAGGGCAGATCCATCTCCTCAGTTAAACCAAAAGATTCCTTAAATCTTAAATTTTAAATCCTTACCAAAGGATTAAGATGTATAGTACTTCAATATATTCAATCCTGATTTTGTCAAGACGTGTTTCTTTTTAAAAAATAAACTTATTTATTTATTTATTTTGTTGGTCATAAGGCTTGAACTCTGGGCCTGGGCACTGTCCTTGAGCTCTTTTTTTTTTGCCAGTCCTGGGCTTGAGCTCAGGGCCTGAGCACTGTCCTTGGGTTTTCTCAAGGCTAGAGCTCTACCACTTGAGCCTCAGCACCACTTCCAGCTCTTTTCTATGTATGTCGTACGGAGGAATCGAACCCCGGTCTTCATGCATGCTAGGGAAGCACTTTAACCACTAGGCCAAACTCCCGGCCCATTGAGCTCTTTAGCTCAAGGCTACCCCCTCTATACCACTTGAGCTACAGTGTTAACTTCCATCAAGACATTTTTCTGAAGTATCCTTATTTCTATAGCCACAAGAATTTTTTTGTTTATCTTTCAGTAAAGCCAAATTTTTATGTGTCTAGAATGAAATACCATAATATACATATATTTGCATAGATCTATCTATGTTCTATCTATTCATTATCTATATATCATTAATCATCATCATGTTTATATATGATTTATTTTGTTCCCTAAGCCAAGTTAAATACATCTTAGTCCATTTATTTTTATTTATTTACTTTTAATTGTATTTTATTGTTAGGGTAATAAATAGAGGGGTTATAGTTACATTCTTCAGGTAGTCATCTTAGTCCTTTTAAAACTCTACTTTTTTGAAGCTTTTAGATTTCTTATGTGAGTTTCACTGTCATTAAATGAAATATTTTCTGTAGATTGTTGGTTATCCACAAAGGTCAATCTATTCATAGATCTGTATCTATACATTGCATATCTATGAATTTCTTCTTAGAACTAAGATTAACTATAAGTTCAAAGACTATGAATAAAGTTTAATATCAACCTGAGAGAAAAATAATCAGGATGAGAATGTACTGCCAAACTAATTGTATAATATACTACAAATTATCATTCAGTTAGTGTAAATTGAAATCCATCATTACTACATTGTTGGAATTTTTCTTTTCTTTTAATATTTTTGCCAGTCCTGGGCTTGAGCTCAGGGCCTGAGCACTGTCCTTGGATTTTCTCAAGGCTAGAGCTCTACCACTTGAGCCTCAGCATCACTTCCAGCTTTTTTTTTTTCTATTTATGTGGTACTGAGGAATCAAACCCAGGTCTTCATACATGCTAGGTAAGCACTCTACCACTAGGCCAAACTCCCGGCCCAGGGTTTTTCCAAAGTAATAGATTCACCAATTACTTGACTCATAGATTACCAGAGGACTTGAGATTTTTTTAAAAACACTGTTCAACAAGAAATGCATTACTTTCCTTACTTATATAACTGTAACCCTCTGTACATCACCTTTAAATAATAATAGAAATGTATGGTTTAATTATTTTTGCAATTCATTGCAAATTCTGCTTGTCTAGATGCTAGTAGAAAAATCACTGAGCACAGATACATGTTGAGGATTGGTGCTGAAAAGATTCCCAGTCAATAACCCTATCTAGAGATATATGAATGTGTTGAAGAGGAATCAACTGACTTGCTCAGAAGAGCATGCTCAGAGTCTGATCTACTCAGGTAGTGATTGTGTCAGCCCATACGAAGTTCAACATTACTGCTCTGCCATCCACTACAGGACCCAGAGACTCATTTTTCTCATCTGTAGTTGGAAATGTGGAGCAAATAAAAAGAAACCATTCTAGGGCCGGGAGTTTGGCCTAATGGTAGAGTGCTTGCCTAGCATGCACGAAGACCCAGGTACGATTCCTTGGTACCAAATGCATAGAAAAAAGCTGGAATTGGTGTTGAGGCTCAAGTGGTAGAGCTCTAGCATTGAGAAAGTCCAAGCACAGGGCTCAGGCCCTGAGCTTAAGCCCAGGACTGGCAAAAAAAAAAAAAAAAGAAAAAAAGAAACCATTCTGGTCCTCTGTAAAACATATGTTAGCATAATAAGCACCAAATAAATGGGGTTATTTTGACTAGGAAAAGAGCAATATTCACAACTGCAGGCTTTGGTCTGGGATTCTATTCACAGTCCCTTTTTAGTTCAGAAAGTAATTTCATGGTTTCAGACTAGTTTGTAGGCAGTGGATAACTATACTCTAGGGACATGCACTTCTCTTTTTTTTTT
This sequence comes from Megascapheus bottae, assembly GCF_031878675.1. Classification (NCBI taxonomy): domain Eukaryota; kingdom Metazoa; phylum Chordata; class Mammalia; order Rodentia; family Geomyidae; genus Megascapheus; species Megascapheus bottae. Next base: position 95,338,027 of record NC_143509.1, read on the forward strand.
TTGCCTCAAGGGACAGAGATTCAGATTTGAGTTGTTACTGCCTTCACTGCTATATCTCTATCACCTCAGCAGAATATTGCTGGATGAAAGAATAGATTTCTGTGTTGTATCTGCACAGCATTATCTTCTTGGCCACAGAGCCGTTGATATACAGCGTGTCTTTGGGCCTTGGGATAGGTAGACAAGACAGGATGCTCAAGCGTGAAATGATACAACTGCATGCAAGGAGTACAGGCCAGAGGAAAACGTGTTCAGGTTCCATTACACAAAGAATAGGCCTTTTGTCATTCATAACAGGAGCAAGACAGAACGTTTTCCTTTAAGTCCTGAGATAAATTTTGAATCCCTGTCTTACTACTTACTTACAGGCTGTATGACATTGGATAAGTTATGAAACAGAGTTTTCTTATAATACTTAAATGATTGGTGCCTTAAATATGTTCAGCACTGTGCCTAGGATAGGTAAAGTGTTCACTGAAAAAAAAATAACCACTAAGAAGTTTGGCCTGTTCTAGGTGTTTACATTTAGAAATGATGGACTTAAAATCCATCCTTAAGCTAGGAGTCAGTGGCTCATGCCTGTCATCCTAGCTATTAAGAAGGCTGAGATCTGAGGATTGAGTTCAAAGTGAGCCCACACAGACAAATCTGAGCGCCTTTAATTTCTACTTAACTCACAGAAAGCCAGAAGTGAAGGTGTGGTTCAAGGAGTAAAACATCACTCTTGAGTAAAAAAAGCCAAGCAAGAGCACAAGACCAAGAGTTCAAGCGCGAGTTCTGTCACAATAAAAAACAAACAAACAGCAACAACAAAGAAAAACAAAAGGAAAGAAAGAAGAAACCTGATTTAGGCTTTGCAGTCTCTTTGCATAATGTAGTTCTGTGTGATCTGATACTTTCCTTTATTTTAAATTTTAAGTTTTTAATTTTATTGTCAGAGTAATGTATAGAGGGGTTACAGTTACATTCGTCAAGTAGTGGGTACATTACTTCTTGCACACTGATACCCTCTCTCATGGTTTTGTCCTCGTTTCACTTCCCCACCCCTCCCAATCATCTTATTCTCCCCCTTCCCTTCCCTATTTCAAATTAATTAATTAATGTAGATACAATATACCAGGTACCAAAGTCAGATACAGTAACCATATGAGATTAACCATAAGGGGAAAAAAAGAGAAAAGAAGTAACAGAGTACCTTAAGAACAACAATCATACTGATCTGATGCTTTCTATCCTGTGAGATGAAGACTGATAGCTGCTCTTGTCCTGAGGAAATGTGGAATTAAATGAACCCAATCATTTCCATTTACTCGCATCACAGCCAGTGGGCACAACATATACGAGAAAAGAATCAATGCAAAAAATTACTTGATTAATCAGTGTTGCCATTAGACTTTCTAGCTGAGAAGCCAAGCATTAAAAAATGTATTTCCTTATTTACCTTATTTTTTACATAAAATGAAAAAACAAAAGCAGAAGGAAAAAAACTGCATGACGAGGCAGATATGATTAGAAACAAATAGAACATAATTTTTGAAAATATTTCCATACTAAATGTTTTATGGGGACTAAGGGCTCAACTCGAGCTTAATATCCTTGCCACAAATGTTGAAAACGACCCTCTTCTGACACCTTTCTTCATGAACCATGGAACAGGTTTCTTGGGTTGGAACCTGTGTTCTAGCTCAACCACTGGCAGCTCTCCAGCTTAGGAAATTGGCTAAGCTCCTCTGAAGCTACCCTGCTGGATGAAACATGGGCGAGGGGTTGTGGGGGTCGTCTCTCTATTAGCACACAGGCTGCTGTTCTGAGAAGAAAGGCTTGCTTATTACTCTGTTCTACCATAGGAAAACTGTGCACTTTTCCAAAGAATCAACTTTCATTTCCATGGTCTTCAATGTATTCTAACTTCTTAATAAGGTCTGATTGTGGAGAAGATTGAGCCTTTGTTCTGAGGGAACAGAGGCTGTGGGGAGATACCTACAAGAGTTGGGAGCACAGCACCCTGAATGAGGTTAAAGAAGATGGTTTATGGAGATTTGATGGATATGGAGCTTATTCAAGTCTCAGTATTTAAACTCTGAGCTCATTTGGGGGGAAATAACTATTTTCATGATCAGTTGTGAGGCTTGAATTCAAAGCCTGGCCACTGGCTCTATGCCTTTTTGGGCTCAATGCTAGAGCTCTATCACTGGAGCCACAGTGCCACTTCTGGTTTTTTGAGCGCTTAATTGGAGATAAGCGTCTCCTGGGGAGTTTTCTGCCTAGAGACAGCTTTGAACCGAAATTCTCAGATCTTAGCCTCCTGAGTAGTGAGGATTGAAGTGCCTGGGCTGGAAAAAAAAAAACTTGCAAAAATTATGTTAGAAAACTTCTAACATAGATTCCCATTCAAAAGAGATACATGAGATACTCAGTATCAAATAGTATAGGTGGAGTTGGGGATTTATAGGAAAAGACAAAGAAGACTTGGTTCTTTTAGAACTTACTGTATAGCAAGAATTTCAGAAAACTCATGAGTAAATGTCTTAACTACCTATTTTAATAAAGTTATGGAACAAACTAGGTAAAATATAGGGGTAGAGGTATTGAGAAAGGCTCTTTTACTCTTATTTTTCAAGAGATAATCATAAAGCCCACTTCAGGGTGAATGAAGTTTTCTAGGCTCTGTCAAGGGCAGATCGGAAAGACTGTGATATAGAAAGAGGATTCTGTGTTAAATAGCCAAATCGGACTTGGTTACGGCAGGTATTGGAGGCTACAGCCTGGCTACACCTCTAGGGAAGAAAGAAGCAGGGTCAGATCTTGTAGGTTTGTGTGTCTGCATTAAGACCAGGCCAGTAGAAAATAGATAAAATTAATATGCTCACTAAGCTTCAATTTTCAATCTCCAAAGAAGATTAACACTAAGCATGTCAAGTGTCAATGTATCAGTTAAATGAGATAGTTATTTAATACCAAGAACTGGGCCAGACACAAATTGGAAAGGTCTTAATATCTTTCCCTTACTTTTTTAAACTCATCTGCTATCAGCTACCCCCATGGTAGAATCACCCAGTGTGAATGACAGCAAGTGTGTAACAGTAGCGGTAAAGAGAGACCTCAGGGAGTGGTGGAAAAATGAGAGGTAAACAGATGAAGAAGTAGCATGCTTTCAAACATCAGGACATCTGCTGGGAGGTAGTTCAAGGGTAAGGTGAGTCAAGGAATAGATCACATGGCCTGCTGGTTGTTGGGGAGTAATTCTGTGACTATAGACATTTCCAAAGACAGTTTGTTCATATGAAAGCCTTGCTTCTCTGGAGCCTAATCAAGTCTTGACATTTGAATTTTGAACTAATTTTTGGGGAAATAACTTTTCAGATTCTCATCATATAGTACTTGTTCAATATGAATAGAAATAATTACTTTGCCAAGTGATTAACATGCCCAAGAATAACTATAGACTTTTCTCCATTTTTAAACTTTTAGATAAATGTCAAATACCTTCTTTAAAGTGCATTTAATTTCTTTTTTTTCTGAATCATTAAAAAGTAGAAAACTATGATAGAGGTACAGGAAAATGATGAACAATGATGGGAAATACAGTGGAGGAGAAAGCCAAGCAGACCTGGCAGAGAAAATAGTCTCTGCAAAGATTTTCACATACACACACACACACACACACACACACACACACACACAGACTAAAAACTATTAATATCAATCTCCTGTAAAAGAAACAAGTCCACAAGTAGGGGTGTTATTCCCTAGATATTTCTGGGTGGTTAATGATGAAGTGAACACCCGGGCTCCTAGCATGCCGTATGGTAGACCAGATGACAACCTGGCTTTGCAGAATGACTTTGAGTGGACTACTTAGCCTATTGGACTCTCGATTCTCTAAACTAGGAAGTGAAGAGACTAAAAGACTCACTTCAGGGTTTCTTGAGATGGTGTGACATGATGATGGATCATGCTAGTGTCAATATTAGACCTGCTAAGGTCTCCAGTAAGGGGGCCTTTTCCTCATGTAGAATGATTGTTTGAGAGATGACTCCTTTACCTCTTCCTCCCAGCAAACATCCAGTGACAGCTCTGGATGGATATTCTGTTTCTGTAGGTGTTGGTCCTAGGTTAAATTGAATCACACAAGTGTTCAGATGACATTTTCACCACTGTAAAAACTCCTGAGATATCCAATATAAAATTTTCAACCACAATAGGCTCTGGAATGCCAAGGGGATCCCATGAAGCCAACCTGGGTGCTATGCGGTGATTTTAGGAAGGATAGTTGGGTCTTCACATGTCATAGAGTATGTCTCTTCTGTCCTTTCCACAAAGCCTCAGTTACTACTGAAAGGACTGGAAGGATACAAGATGAACCAGAAGAGAGAATGGAGGGGAAATGGTGCTCATACTCACTTCAAGGTTCTGCCAATCCTTCTTCCCTACGAGGCTTTCTTTCTTTCTTTCTTTCTTTTTTTTTGCATTTTTATTGTAATTAATAGAAGGGTTACAGTTATATTCACCAGACAGAAGGTGCATTACTTCATACATATTGATACCCCTTCTCATGTTTTTGTCCCCATTTCCCTCCCCCACCCCTCCTCATCTTGTTTCCCCCCTTCCCTTTTCTACAGGACTTTCTTTTGGTTTTAATTATTCCTAGGAAAATGGAATCTCTAGCATGCTGGAAAGGAGCTACTTTTTGCAATGGGATGCAATGTTTAGTTTTTAAAAGAGAGGGGAAAATATAGCAGTCCATCCTGTGGCCTACTACTTCTTTTGGTGAAAGGCAAAAGATTTGTATGATCCGAAGAGAAACCAGAATATTGACCACTATTTCTCTTTTGGGAGAGAGATGGAGGGCTTTGTGAGCTCAATGGCATGGTGCAAGCAGAAGTCAAATTAGCAAATTATCCTCTTGAATATAACAGAAGTCCTCCAATCCTGTATTACAAGCTCCTGGGAAGAAATGCTTCTTTGCATTTTGAGAGCTACGCATAACATCTCTGGGTGGTTTTCTCCATTCTGAACTGCACACCATTACCTAATTTGATCAACTGTCTTGAGTCGCAAATGAAGCTTTAAGTTACAAGATTGTTGATTGTATTTATTTAACTTTAAATTCCTTAGTTATGGACATCATTGCAATATGCTTGCTTTCTGCCTAAGAGGTCATTATAATATTGAAGTAACTGTAATTGTGATGATCATCTAGAAGGGAATAACAACAATGCTTTTGTCTACCTAGAGAAGTAACACGTCATGGTGGAGAGAGCAACTGGGTGTGTGGTTCTGGAGGGGTCCCTTTGTGTCTTTCTGCACAAGAGGATTAGATCAGTCAAACCTGGTTGGTTATAGGCAAATGCATGAGTCTGGCGAATTGTAAAGTGGGTGAACATGTTTTTGGAGGCATAGTTTTGGAGCCTGAACATCTAACATTGGACAGCTCCATCTGTTTGGCTTTTGGCAAAGGCTTCTCAGTTGGGGACACGACAATACTGGGAGCACTTCTGAGAGAGATCACAGAATGAGACAGGAAGCCAGGGAGAGGCAGGAGCCAGGGATGTTCTCTTTATATCAATCAACCTATGTGAGGACTAAACAGGGTCCCATGAGAACTATATGGATCCCTGGGTCCCTTCTGAAGAACTCACCTTGATGATGACATTCTCTTCCACTAGGCACCATCCCCACCAGGACCACACCAAGAATCAACAACCTCCCACAACACAAAACATTGACAGACACAACCAAACCCTATCCAAGTACTATCAGGTGCCCAATGGAATTTTTAAAGGGTAGCAATCTGATAGCCAATGCTGACATCTGGTTAACTTTTTGGACTGTGTACTTACAGTGTAATTAAGACCTGAATTCTGAAATCAATGATTACAGAGATATTGTCTGTCTATGGAGACAGAGCATGAGCGAGTCAGGACAGATGACCAAAGAAAGTTCTTCTAGGAAAAGAGATGAACAGTTTTGACTGTGGTGAGGGAGGCTGGTATGTATGCAATGACTGCCTATTCCAAATCAACCACACAGCAACTGCACAGATTTTAATGAAGGAACACAATAGTACGTTGCGTTATTTTTAGGGAACAACATTAGCTTTCATGGCAATAACCCCTAACATATAAAGAGCTACCCAGGTTGTCACATAAAAATCATTTATTACTGATTCTCCTATCATCTTCTGTCTAGCATTTGATGAATGAGGTGGTGAGGAGAATTCTTGATCACTAAGCACCAGTTGCTAATAGAGTGTCCAGCTCTCAAATATGACAATCAGAAATGTCTCCAGATACTGTCCAAAGGCCCTGGGGAATACACTGAAGTGAGACTGACTCACTTAAGCATAAAATTAAGGGCTCAGTAATTGCTACTTTATTATTGTTGTTATTTTTAATCTATAGTATCATGTTTCATCTGAATAGACTGACTAGGTATTTCTAGCCACATTATCTGTGAAGATAAAAGGATAGAAGTTCTTTGTCTATAGGAAGTAGAAAAGAAAAACATCTTTCTCTGACTCTCTTGTCCTCTCACCTCCCTTTTTTATTATCTATCAGTCATGGGTCTTGAACTGAGGGCCTGAGAGATATTCCTGAGCTCTTGTGCTCAAGGCTAATGCCCTACTACTTGAAGCCATAGCTCCACTTCCAGTTTTCTAATGGTAATTGGAGGTAAGACTTACAAAGTCTTTTCTGCCTGGGCTACTTTTAAACTTTGATCCTCATATGTCAGCCTCTGAATTACAGATGTGAGCTATGGGACAACACTGGCTCTTCTGTACCTCTAACCTCCCCCCTCTTGCTTTTTATTTAACTGTGCTTAGAATCCTGCATATTTGACCAGATACATCTTGCAGAGAGAATATTTTAGGGTAACTCAGACATTGGTTGCATGACAGCTGGTTCAATCTTTGTTAGAGATGTTAAGAAAGTAGTTATTTGAATGACCTTGAAATACTACCTTGATTCTCTCATCTTCTGTTGGCAGGGCCCACATTTTATCTCATATACACAGAGAAACATCCATCTAGTACTAAACTAAACTCCCTAAGCATTTGGCTCTTAAAAATGTTCTGAAAATTGTAAGCTTTAGGACATTCTGGAGTACTGCAGTTTTCTCATCTGAAAAGCAGATGACACTTTTGAGAATGCAAAAATGGTGTCTCCCCCAGTCTTCTATCTCTTCCCCACATCCTCTTACCTGCTTCAGGATTTCAGCAGCTGTTTCATGCGAACAATCAAATATCACATAGAATTCCCTGCCCTTCTTCATCTCCTTGAGTAGAGGCTTGGCATCTTTATTCCCGGAGGGCAGCTGGCGAATTTTGATTTTAATGTTATATCTGGAGGGAGCTTTGATGAGCTCTTGCAGACGAATTAGACCTGGAAAATGACATCCAATCATGCACAGAAGACTGATCTGTATTGTTTATTGCCATTTAAACTCAAATGCATCTCATTCCCCAAACGTATCAAGCGGCCACCTACCTAAAGGTTACACTATTGACTTCACATTTGTCATTCCTCTTTCTGTGGTAGATTACACCGATATTTTCCCTTTGTGGGGATGTGTCCTGGAAGCACAATTTTCCCAAGTGCCTTTGAAATTCATTTAGAATTCCTTTGGTCCTCTCCAGCTTTCAGCCAGCACTTGAGATAGCTACCAAATTACATCTAGGACTAAAAACTTTCATAAGCAAAAAGATGCTTGAAGTTTCTAAAGGAACTCACTCACAGATTCTCATCACATTGAAAAACTGTGTTAAAAAAAACCCAAATGAACAAACAACAACAACAACAAAAACAAAGTAAGTTGTTTACTGCCTATGGGAATTTTCCACTACAACAGAGACAATTTCGAAAGTATTCACAGGACAACTGTGAAATATACTCTGCAAGACACCAGATTTGATATATTGGTTTGTTTTTTCTCATTTTATTTATATAGCAGTTTAAATTGGAAAGATACATCTACTACCACAGATAGATTTAGTTCTGAAATACAATAGCTGCATTAATGGTACAGTTTTTCCAATTCCAACCGAAAGGGCAGTGAGGTGGTACATAGTTGTAGAACCATGTTCAGGCTTAGTCTACATTATCCTCTTTTTCTTTGTTTTTGATCACAAAGATAGAATTGCTAGAATAACAGCTTTCTTGGTCTCTTGTTACTTCACAGATCAGTTATATGGTTGAAGTCTCTCCAGTATTAAAAATGAACCACTTGAGACTATGGAAAGCAGTATGGCAGTGCCTCAAAAGGCTAAACATAGAGCTTCCCTATGACCCTGCAATTCCACTACTTGGCATTTACCCAACCATCCAGAAACTAGGGCATACTAAATCCACCAGCACATCAATGTTCATTGCAGCATTATTCACCATAGCGAAGATATGGAACCAACCTAGATGTCCCTCAGTTGATGAATGGATCCACAAGATGTGGTATTTGTACACAATGGAATTCTATGCTGCTGTCAGAAAGAATGACATCGCCCCATTTGTTAGGAAATGGAAAAACTTAGAAAAAATCATATTAAGCGAAGTAAGCCAGACTCAAAGGAACTTAGGCTCAATGGTTTCCCTCATTCAGCATAACCAGTAGAAACCTTGGGCTCTAATAGCAAAGATTTGCAATAGAGCAAAAACTTGATACATAAGACCATATAGTATGAAGCTAATTGAATGGACCTCTAGGATATTGAAACAAAAGCCATATAATGAATGATTGCTGTCCTTAAGGTGCTATGTTATCTCACATCTCTTTTGCTGTTCCTTTGTTATCTCATATTGTCACAATATCTCACTTTGTTATCTGATATATTGGATACATTTGTATTTGGTTACTTGAAATTGGACAGGGAAGGGGGGAAAACCAAGAGGGGGGGTGGGGGGGAGGGTAATGGGGACCAAGACATGTGGAAGGGTATCAATGTATGTGAATTAATGCACCTTCTATCTGGCAAATATCATGTAACCCTTTTATTAAATACAATAAAAACTATTAAAATAAATAAATAAATAAAATGAACCACTTGTTCTCTCTCTTTCTCTCTGTCTCTTTCTTTTTGTTTTCTTGCCAGTCCTGAGCTTGAACTCAGAGCCTGGGCACTGTCCTTGGGCTTTCTCAAAGCTAACACTCTTCCACTTGAGCCAGAGTACCACTTTCGGCTTTTTCTGTGTATGTGGCACGGAGAAATCCCAGGGTTCATACATGCCAGCAGGTACTCTACCGCTAGACCACACTGACGGCCCCCACTTGTTCTCACTGTGACACCTCACTCATTCACTTGGAGTGGAAAGTATGTCCTGGAAGCACAGATGCCAGGCCAGTGGGATGTCCTTTTCTCAAGTTCTCAGAGCCCCCAGGAGCTTTCCACTCCAGAAACTCTCCCAGGGCCAATGGAGTCTCATCTACCACTGAATTTCCTAGACTTAGAGGCTGCTGTGGTTGGAGTAACCTGTTCCAGGTCATGGAGCTAATAATAATGGCAGACACAAAGCGAACCGCCAAGAGCCCTCTTGGATTCCAAAGTAGGGCTCTTTTCACTAGGTCAGTGACGTCATCCGACTTTAAGATCTCAGATCAACAAATCCAATGACAGCTTGATTGCTGAAGTGATGAATTATAGAGCAAGATGTTTGTGTAAGTAATCAGGGAATGAAAACTTTGGGCTAGTACAAAGTACAGGGCATTTATTTCACATATTCATGTATGCAACAGCTATCCTCAACAAAGTGTTCCTCTATTTATACATTTGGTTCATGAAAGAAAAGTATGTATTAGGGCAGGAAGAGGAAAAAGCAGAGTGGGAGGGGCTGGGACTCAATACAAAAGATCAGTTTTTAGTTGGAATACATTTGTCTTTATGAAACATTCATCAACACACCTTCCTTTTCTCTTGTTGCCAGTATACAGGTGAAGTGGTGTCAGGCAGGGGGAGAAAGAACAGATTTTAAGATTGTAGGCTCAGAGTTGTGAGAACAATGAGTAAGGAACAGTGATTTACATTTCTCTTCCTGAAGTAGTTATTTGCTTAAGAAAAGATTTTCTGCCTTCATTAGGAAAATGACATATCACTTGCAATTCAGAAGGCTTTTTTTTTTTAGCACACAGGAAACAAAATTTAGAGAAAGCGGTTCGTTTACATGTGCATTTTTGCAACCATCCATCAATCCTTTACCTTTCACTGTAGTGAATAGTTTTAAAAAATACTTGTTAAACAAACATTTACATTGGGAGAAGGGAAGTGATGTCCAAATACTAACTGGCTTTCCTGCCCTTCCCCCTATATTTGGCTTCCCCTGACCAAGCTACCCACTCTGCCAGGACTCCTGAAGGAGTGAATGGTAAAGGTGCTTGCAACATTGCGAACTGGGATGATTTTATGGCCCACTGATGTAGAGAGACTTTTAAAAATGACATGCAGATAGGGAGAAAAACCAGACAAATTCAAGTGATTGGCATTATAGAAAAAGCTGATCTCATCTGGATTTTTCAAAAATGTCAATGTCATAAACGACAAAGAAAAGCTGAATTGTTCTGGTCCAAAGGACATGGAAGAGATTTCACAGCTAGATGCAATCGATGATCCTGGAAAATCATATGAGCCAGAAATATATATGAATCTGCAGACATATTCATGCATATAGGTATATATAATGTGGTGTAATATGAATATATCATTTTATATACATCTAGATAATAGTGTAGTCAAAAACCCTGTATTTGGTAATTTTGTATAATTTTGGTAATTTTCATTGTTATAGCAGCAAAACTCTGTTCTTAGGATATGTACCCTAATATATTTATGGGCCAACAGGTTGTAATTCAACAATTTACTTTAAAAGGATTAAAAAGTCTCAATACTAAACATTATTGTTGATACAATGGTTTCTTTTACAATGAGGGAATGCTAGAACAAAGAAATAAAACTGGTCCAGTAACAACTGCTGAGTATGATAAGAGTTTACAGGACTTTGCATAGTATATGCCTTGCAACTTTTCTCTGTGTTCGTAAAAACAAACATGCAAAATAATATCGTGGGAGGTACTTCTCCCTACCCACATTCCAGGGAATGTGACTGGAAAGGTACATTTGGTCTTTTCGAAAGTGCTTTTAAGAGAAAATCCTGTTTATTTCACACGAATGTGAGCAAGGCCCTGCATATGGAGATAACTTTCAAAACTGTCAGTTTGGTCAGTTCCAAACACCTGCTTTGGCCCCACATCTTCTCTGTGTGTTCAGATGTGATACAGAGAAGTACTGATTTGCATATATATTGAGCCACTCAGGCAAGAGGTGAAGCAGATGGAAGAGGAAAAAAAATCCTGCTCTTTCAGTGGTTATTTAAAAATCCCCACGCTTTTTTCTTAAGTAATAATAAACCTTGCTATTTACATTGCTCTATTTCTGTTAAGTTTGCTCCATGCCTTATAAATGGCTCAGTAAGCCTAAGAATATACTTGGGTGCCGGTGCTATTTCTCAGTGAGGAAAGCGAGGCACAGGGAGGTTAATTGTCTGGATCAGCCTGGAAAAGGAGTCACAAACACCAGGAATTGGAGGGGACCTTAAAGGTCAAACCCTACTTGAAGCAAGATTTCCCTTTACACAGCGGCTGTTGAACGAGTCGTAGGTTGAGAAATTTCCTCCTCATTCCATTCCTCCATAGCTTCAGTTGCATTTAATGGGTTTCGGCTCAAAGGAAAAGACCTAAGTTGTCTTGAATCTTAGTCCCACTCCCTATTCATTAAATCACATGAGAGGGATGCTGGCCGAAAAAAAATGAGTCTCAGAAGCCATTGGGACCCAAAGATCAGATCGCACATTTTAAATGTTAATTTCTTCTACACTTGAATTTAGAAACATGTCAGATGACATTTCCACCAACTTGTAAGTATATTAATATATCCAAATCTAATAGGATTCAAAAGGGAATCTGTGCATAAAATGTGAATCCTCATGAGAGGAGGGAAAAAATCAGAACTGAAACAGAAAGGGTTAAGAGCCATCAGAAAGAATGACATCACCCCATTTGTAAGGAAATGGAAAGACTTGGAAAACATATTAAGTGAAGTAAGCCAGACACAAAGGAATATAGGCTCAATGGTTTCCCTCATTTGCAATACACACCTTGGACTTTCCTAGCGGAGGATCACAATAGTGCAAAACCTAGGTACATATGGTCATATAGGATGAAGCTAAATGAAAGGATCTCCAGGATATGGAAACAAGAGCTTTACCTTGTGTGATTGTTGTTCTTAATGTACTATGTTATTGCTCTTCTTTTTTTGTTGCCCTTTGGTTAATTTCATATTGTTATAGTATCTGACTTTGTTACCTGGCATATTGTATATATGTTTATTTGTTTATTTGAAATGGGAAAGGGAAGGGGGGAAAACAGGGTGATTGGGAGGGGTTGGGAGGAGGGAAATGGGCACAAAAACATGAGAAGGATTATCACTGTGTGAAAAGTAATGCATTTATCTGGGGAATATAACTGTAACCCCTCTATACATTACAATAAAATAATAAAAATTTAAAAAAGAGAAAGAAGAGAGATGATTACCCAGATAAGCACAATATTTCTATATGAAGATCTTCAGACATATGATTTTTCACAGTTTCAGCAGAAAAGGCTAGGTAAAGACAACCTCAAAGCAAATCATATCTTGTGATTACAGAAAATCTTCTAAAGAGTCTAGCTAATGCGTTGGAGATGAACTGTTACAATGATCTCCACTAGAATATTTGGATCCCAAACTGTGGATAACAGAAATGGTAGCTAAAAATAATATCCCTCACATATACTATATATAAACTGGGTTCCTGAGGAGCATTCTAAAATTTTGAATAGTGTTCTACTCAGGAGATTGAAATGGACATACGGACGTGAGAATGCCATGAGGGAAAAGGAAACAAAGAACTCTATTGTTGCTTGTCAGGATAGAGTCACAAAAGGACTTTCCATCTCTGGCTATTCAGGTGGAGTTGGGAGGGCACAAGACAAAATTCAGCCAGTGCACTGGTTCTAACAATGCAGTGGGTAATTTATGATTGCTGAAAATTAAAGGATCCCTTTGTTGTATTATTCAGCATGGACCGTGTATAGAATAGCTTCCATTTTGGCTGGGTATGCCATGAGAAAAATGCCTCTTCTCTTTAATTCTAAATTTCAGGCTTCGGTGAAGACTTTTGGCTCAACATCTTTTTTGTTCTTTTGGGGGAAATGGAAGTAAAGGTCACAGACATTTAAAAATAAGTAGTATGTAGGTATAGCCATAAGAACAAATGCTTTACTTCCTCAGAGGAAAGAGTGAATATAGTGAATGAGTGCATTATACATAGCATAAGTTTAGCACTCAAGAATTCTGTTATTATTATTTATTCTTGTCATTTCTCTCATATCTTGTCATTTTTCTCATTTCTTGTCATTTCTCCTAGGGTTATTTCTTTCAACCACTTTCTTTTTTTCATATATTTTTATTGTAATTAATAGAAGGGTTACATGATATTTGCCAGATAGATGTTGCATTAATTCCCATTCATTGATACCCTTTCACATGTCTTGGAAACTACTTTCTTTTTTATGTGTGTTCAGTTTATTTATAATTAAGCTTGCTCTGCCACCTTAATGGTATGTTTAGTATAATGATTATAAGCTCTTTTGGTGTAAAATGAGTTTATAAATCTCATAGCTGTGATTTAGTAAGAAAAATAACAAGAAAAATTATTTTAAAAACACAAAAAATAATCAGCAAACAAAAATTTTCCTGAGGAATGCATGCTCTGAGTCTAGGACTGAAATATCTTCCTGTAACTTCTGTCTCCAATGTACTTATCCAGTTCTATTTACAAAACTGAGGAATCTCAACTTTATATCCAGCCCAGACCATTTCAGTAAAAGCCAGACTTATCTATCAACTGCCTAATCATCATTCTATTTAGTTGACTATGGATGAAACTCAAACAGCATATTCATAATGAAATACTTGGTATCCTCCTAATTCCACCAAATTTATTCTGTCTCAAATCTTCTGCATTTCAGGTGTTGGAAAGAATCTCCATCCTTTGGCTCATGTCAAAAACATTAATGTCATCTTGGCCTTGTCTTTCACTCTCTTAAGACCTTCTAGCTTTCAGATTATTACCATTGTCACTATTGTTTATTGTTTTTTGGGGTTTATTTTTCATTTGTCAGTCCATTAGGAAGTAAGTCATTACTTCTCTCACTACCACCATAGCACTATTACATCCTAAGACTGAAAAGCAATTTCCCTGTTCTTATCCACTATTTAAAAATAAACACCATATGGCTTTTGTCTTATTTCCAAGACATGCAGTGTGTTTTTCTGGACTTATGACTCAGTTGAAACATTGAATAAAACTATACTATTTCATAGGAATTAGAGGGAATCAACTGAACATTTTCCCTTAGATGGATTAATTTCACAGGAAAATGTCTGCAATCTGCGATGTTTGAAGTTTCTAAGGTAATTGAGTCCTTTAATTCAAAATCGTCACATAGATGCAAAGGTAGTGATGCATTCTTGATAAGTCATCTTAAAACAGTAGTCTAACTAGGAGATTAGATTCATGCAAATTGAGAATATTCATGATTTTTTAATGTAGTTTCACCAAAGGCCCTGCAGTGCTTTGCCCATAACTCAAACACATCCCGATGCCATCACACAAAAGAGATGACAAAAAGAGGAGGGGCATGTAGAGGTAGATTGTGAATAGGAGGGATTCAGACATGCCTCAGAATTGAACGACAATTCTGTGTTCAAAGTGATGATAGTGCTTCTCAGCTATCACCTCCATCTCTTGCCTTGCTCTCTACTCCAGCTACCTGGTTCGCTTCCATGATTCTACTTTTGCTTCCCAAAAGTGTGTCTTATCAATACAATAACCAGTGGTCTGATCACAGAATGTGAATCTGATCCTACCCCAAATTCTTTTTTTTTGCATTTTTTATTGTAATTAGTAAAAGGGTTACATGATATTTGCCAGATAGAAGGTGCATTAATTCACGTACATTGATACCCTTTCACATGTCTTGGTCCCCATTTCCCTCCTCCCCCACACCCCCCACCCATCTTGGTTTTCCCCCCTTCCCTATCAAATTTCAAATAACCAAATACAAATAAATTCAATATATCAGATAACAAAGTGAGATACTATAACAATATGAGATAACCAAGGGACAGCAAAGGAGATGAGAGACAACATAGTACATTAAGGACAACAATCATTCATTTATATGGCTTTTGTTTCAATATCCTGGAGGTCCTTTCAATTAGCTTCATACTATATGGCCTTATGTATCAAGATTTTGCTCTATTGCAGATCTCTGCTAGTAGAGCCCAAGGTTTCTACTGATTATGACGAATGAGGGAAACCATTGAGCCTAAGTTCCTTTGAGTCTGGCTTACTTCACTTAATATGATTTTTTCTAAGTCTTTCCATTTCCTAACAAATGGGGCGATGTCATTCTTTCTGACAGCAGCATAGAATTCCATTGTGTACAAACACTACAACTTGTTGATCCACTCATCAACTGAGGGACATCTAGGTTGGTTCCATATCTTTACTATGGTGAATAGTGCTGCAATGAACATCGATGTGCTAGTGGATTTAGTATGCCCTTGTTTCTGGATGGTTGGGTAAATGCCAAGTAGTGGAATTGCTGGGTCATAGGGGAGTTCTATGTTTAGCCTTTTGAGGCACTGCCACACTGCTTTCCATAGTGGTTGAACGCGTTTGCACTCCCACCAACAGTCCTACCCCAAATTCTTACCAGTGGGTTTTCCTTTCAGAAATGGGAGAAGCTATATATACACACTAGTCTGTGAATCCATAATCCTTGCTTCTCTATCTCTCCAACCACTTTTTCCCTTTCATTCTCTTCCAATCACAGTCTTCATAGCATACCACACACATATCCGTTACCAGCAACAGAAAGAGCTGAAAAACTGTAGTGTGGAGGAGATTCCAAAGTTTCTGGTTTATTATTAAGATTAAGTTGAGCAAAAATACAGTCTCAGCCAGTTCAGTAGAAGACTTGCCAGTGGACTTTTGATTTGCTGATACTTGGGCTTAAACTCAGGGCGTGGTGCCGTCTCTGAGCCTCTCCTGTGCACAAGGCTTGTGCTCTACCACTTGAGCCACACAGCCACTACTGGCATTTTGTGAGTAGTTTATTAGAGGTAAGAGTCTCATGAATTTTCCTGCCCGGGCTGGCTTTGAATTGCAATCCTCAGATATTAGCCTCCTGAGCAGCTAGTGTTACAGGTGTAAGGAACCTGTGCCCAGTTGGCCAGCAGACTTTTAAAGTAGAATCTATGATTTTGTGATCATAGAAAATTGGTCCCAACAGCCTCACTCTGCCAGAAAACTGTCATATGAAATGAAGTAAAATGTTATTTACAAAAATATGCATGCTGAATTAGATTTGATCCAAGGGCCATAGTTCACCATCTCTATAAATACCACCCCTTAATGCACTAAGAGAAGGATAATGGAAAGAAAGAGAATTACCTAGAGAAAACTTTAGAAAAAAAGAAAATTTGTCTGAAAGCTGAGGTTTGTAAATGCACCAAAGTCCTGTTTAATCATGTGTTCAACTACATCTATACATGTGAACTCAGTTCAGCTTATATTCATGGGTTGCCCTTAATTGTAGTTAATACTAATAAAAATACACATTGATCTTTTGTCCCCTTCTTTGTTTTCACCAAGTGATATTCTGGTTCAGTTGATAAACAAATTTTGAGAGAGGTAATGTGGAGTAGAAAATTGAAATGCTTTTTCTTATTCATACTAAGGATATTGGCTGAAACTATCTGATAAGAAACAAATTAGCAATAAAAAAGCTTAACATATCAATTTAGTTAGAATTTTAGGTAACAGGGGAGCTTAAAATGAAGAGTCAAAGATTCTGGAAATCAATCCTTCTTTCCTTCCTTCCTTCCTTCCTTCCTTCCTTCCTTCCTTCCTTCCTTCCTTCCCTCCTTCCTTCCCTGGAATGGAACATTCTCTTCCAGGCATTCACACATGTTTTGTTCTTTATCTTCTTTAATGATTGCTTTATATAATATTTCCTATTGATATCCCTATATGAAATTGCATATCTCATCCTTTTAATCTCCCAGATGTGGTTTGCTACTTTATTTCCCTTCATATTATTTACTACCATCTGACATATTAAACCCATAATTTGTTCATTAGATGTATTAACTGTGGTTTCTGGATTTATCAAAGATATTTATATTTGTGGTTTGAAATAATGTTTCCAATAATGCCCAGTACCAAATGCTTATTAATCAGTGAAATATCTCTCCCTCTCATCTCCCTTTCTTCCTCTCTCTCTCCTTTCTCCTCTCTCCTCTCTCCTCTTGTTTGTAGGGATGGGTTATAAGCATTAACCATTAAAATCTTCATTTCACTGTACTATGTCTTGAAGTTCATTCTTCGAGCGTGGGTGGATCAGTGCGTTGCTTACACTGGTACAAAATCTAACCCAGCATGAATATTTTCTTGTAAATAAAGTTGTGTTGGTGCACAGCTTGTCCCCTCATTTGTATATTGTTTATGGCTGCTTTCTGGTCAAGTGAAATTGTGATACCCGAGCCCATATAAACACAAAGTCAAAGTCTGTGGGACCGGTGTTGCACTGAACTGGCTGAGGTGACATTTTGCTGAAGCTGGTCTTGAGAAAGCAGAAACTGTTGTCTCTGTGCTTTACTGCATTTGCTGCTCAGCTTCTCGGCTCTTTCCAATGCACAGGAAGGGACTGAAGCCAGCCTTCCACTAGGCCTCTAACGAAATGAAAAGGAGGCCCAGTGGTCAGCAAGTGGTGGGGCACATCCAGAGGTGAGTGTTAGAGACAAGTGTCATCCAGAAAAGAGAGAGGGGGAGAGGAGGAGGAGTTGAAAATTCATCGTCCTAAGTGTTCTCTGGAGCCGTCCTAACATTTTACTTCTAGAGGACAGTGTTCTGCCAGCTAGAACTTTGTGAATTGAATTTTGTCCTCAGAGACAAGCACACTGCTCGTGTTGACTTCCATGAGAGTAATGGGCCATGGGGTCCCTCGACATCTGTGCTGGCTTCAGGCTATTTAACAAACTCCTAAACAAATCCCAATAAAGTGCTCTTTAATGAGTACTTAATTTCGTTGAGGGAGTGGGAGCTGAGCACACCTAAGTCCTTTCTTTTCCTTCAGGTTTGCTAAGTTTCCTCCTTTTTATGGCTTGATAATTACAGCAACCAAGAACCCTGATTCAAGCAGTATTAAACCCACTCAAAGTAACAAGATGTCCGCTTTTATTGATCTCCAGTTGATCTGTTTACTCTCTGGGTTCCCATTTAATGGCTCCATTGATTATTCATTTACATTTTCAATGTTGTGGTGGGCAAAATCATTTTAACATGAATCATCTCTAACTTAATGGGTGACTTAACAAAATTGTCCTGGTTTTTCAATTTCAACAAGTATTTTTCTGAGCATCTGAGCTCCAGCTGAACTTTACAGGAATAAAAAGGTCATTCCAATCAATGTAAACATGATAGAAATGAAGATGATAGACATGATAGTTTGAATTTCTTCTTTTTTTTTTTTGCTATGTTCATAGCAGTCAATTATGGTGACTCTCCTGAAGTCAGGGCAGAGCACTGGCTTTTGTGTCATCTCCTTATTAACTATATTTTGTCCAAATACTAACTTAAGCCTGTAATATCCTTTTAATGAAACTCTCCCTTAACTCCAATTGCTTCAGTGATTTGTTTTCCTCGTATATGGTTTTACTTTGCTAGAGACGGAACAATACTAAGAGATTATGCTACAGAAAACTTACCATAAGGAGACCTGGTATGATTATGTGACTTCTTGAAGCTTCCGATTTAACTAAGATAATGTGGAAGAGCTAACTTGTGTTCACACTATAACATTCTAGACTCTTTGAATACAATTGTGGAATTGTGGAGTTCATTGACTAATAGGTTTTCTTCCTGTATAGGTGAAACTCTAAAAACACATGTGTCTGTGGTTTATTCTTCCTAATTGGACTATTTTTATTACAATATTTATGAATGATAGTTTCAATCACCTACTCATCTTCATGTCTTTCTAAAAATGAGATGAAGCCCCCAAATGCATAAATTTACATTTCCAACCATAATAATCACTTTTTTTCTGATATTATAAACTAGAACCAGATATTAATGGCAAACAGAGGAGGTGTGCTGTTCATTCTCTAGGGAATAAGGGATAATGCTTTGGGGGGAAAGGCATGGGGCAAGGAAATAGTACAAAGTTCAAAAGTGCTTGCTTTTACTAATTTTCACCAAGAATTGTATTGGTCTCATTATCAAATGTGTAGATCAAAGGAAGGATGTAATTTGAATTCTTGGACAAAAATTCAGACAATAGTATTACTTTTTGGAATTATTAAGCTCTCTTCTGTATGGAAGATTTAAGATAGGTTATGTACTGAAACTCAAGTAAGAAAAAATGGAAGTTTTGAGAACTTTCCAGTGTCATGACCCATCAATGTATCACTGGCATAGACCATCTGTGAGAATGCCTTCATTTCTCAAATGCTACCGATCCCTCAGGGAATCTTGGGAAGCTCAGTAAGAGGTAATGAAAGCATTTACTCAGGGTCTGTTTCAGGAAGAAGTAGGACAAACTTGTGGTTGTCTAAGAAAGAGTGGACTTTTCATCCTAGCTGCTGTGAGTATATGGACACTTGGAAGAAAGGGAAGGTAAAAGTGGCTCCATCTTGGAAATAATTTGAACAAAAGGTCTTGGAACTCTTTATGTGGACCTTGGAGAGTTGAACCTAAAGTACAAAAGGGATGATGGACTCTGAAATAGCCTGAAACATAAGTAGAAGGAAGAGGGAGAAATACCTGTAAAAGAAAGGATTCAAATAATGGAAGGGCAGAGGAAGTATCTGATGAGTCTAGATGTTACCAGCCCAGTTTGCATACCATGTCCTAAGCAAGTCGATGGAATGACTCAAATTTCCTCTGGGGCTCATTCCAAAGTCCCTTTGCCAGGAAATGGCTCACTTTGATGTTAGTCTCTAACTGAATTCCACTTAGGAAACTTTCCCTTTCCTACACAGTTACCTATACCTATTTATCAAGTTCCAGTATTCTATGATCATTTCAGTTGCAATCTCAGTGTGTTTTTGACCCTCAGGGTCTTATCCTTTCTAGTCAAGTACTATACCACTTGAACCATGACCCCCCCATGCTTTTGGTTTTAGGTTATCTTTCAGATAAGTATCTCTTACTTTTCTCCTTGAGCTGATTTGGGACTGTGATCTTCCTACTTCCACCTCTTACCTAGCTTGGGATTAGAGCATGTGGCATTTGTCACCGGTCACAATAGAGTTTCACAAATGAAACTACAGCTATAATACCGTAATTGGATGGTAGCATGTATCATTGTTGTTGCATACATTTTTTTAAATGCTCCTAAATTTAATAGTGAAAGGACCAGTAGAAAGGATGCAGAAACAAAACGAACAAAAGGAATTTGAATGAAGTACTGGTGGCATTTCTACATTACCACAGAGTTTTTCAAAATTAGTCACACAGAAGAGGACAATTTTTTTTTTTGTGCTCATCCCTGCAAGGCAAGTCTCTTGCCGACAGAGTACTTGTTCCCTCGGTGTGGTTAGGGGGAGGACTTGTGCGCATCCCATACCTGTGCTGTCTTCGTACACCACAGTCACTGTTTTCCAGTTGTAGTAGAGAACCAGATCTAGGACTGCTTTGCTGATAGCTGCATAATCCGGGTAGAGGTTGATGTAAAATAAGTCTCGATTGTCCACAGAGGGGTGTTTCCAGCGGGTCTGTATGTGGGGAACTTCAAGAGCGTTGCAGATAGATTGCACGGCGCTGACAGAGGAACTATGAGAAGGCCCAAAGAGGGCCGCCACACCAAGAGCCAGTTGGTCGCACGCTGATGATTTCCGCAGACAAGCAAGAAAAGGAGAAGCAGAGCAAGGAAAGGAGACAGAAGAGAGCTCTGTTAATGTCAGTTTCACTTTTTTTTTTTTTTTTTGCTTGGTGGGGAGGCTTGAACTCGGTCTAGGCATTGTTCCTGAGCTCCTGCGCTCAAGGCTACCACCCTACCCCTTGAACCACAGCCCCTCTTCCAGTTTTCTAATGGGTAGTTGGAGAGAAGAGTCTCCCAGCGTATAGTGCCCAGGCTGGCTTTGAACCGTGATCCTCAGATCTCAGCCTCCAGAGTAGCTAGGATTACAGGCATGAGCCCGGCCATTTGACTTTTCTCATTCTTGTATCTGACTACTGGGAAATTTAGAAGTGCTTCCCAGCTTCCAATATTGTTGCACTCCTAAAATATTGATAGGTGTCAATGTAGAACTGATTAGCAGTATATCACTGGGCCAATTCCCTGGAAATAAAAATGAGTTACTGGCTTTACTTCATTATCTTCAATCGGAGACTACATCCCTCACTTGATGTGGTGTTACCCTCAAGCACTCTGTGAGCTAACTAGCAAACCATTTGTCATATGAATGTCAGATGAATTAAGTTCTGTCATATGGCACAGTGGAAACGAATATATTAATGTGGCCATACAATAGAGATGAGAGACCCTGTGGGTAACTACAAAGTTCTTCAGTTCCTAACTTCCCAAAAGTCAGACCAGCGCTCCAGATTATTAGAAATAGTGCTGCTGAACAATGTTTATAAGCCCTACTGACACCCAATGAATCATAAAATAATGGAATCGCAGAGCTGAAAAGGAATCTTTGGAATATCTTTGGTCCATCCACTCATTTGGTAGACAATGGTCTTCCTCATGCCCATTGGTCAGTAGCAAAAGTGAATCAAAGTTCAGGCACCTCAGTTCAAGATCAGCTCAAGGCTGTTTTGGGTACCAGTTATCACCCCTTGTGTAGCCTAACACAAGGCAGTCATCCCATATTAAGTGAAAATGGTTATCATGGGAATTTATTTATTTTCGCTATCAGGATATATACTCAGGAGAATTTAGATTATTTAAAGTGAATGGCAGACAACAAGGCTCTGTTAATACTTCCTCATCGTGGGATACTATCTAGAGATGTTGTGAGAAATCTGTGTACAGCTTGACCCAATGCTCTCTTCAGTGAACTTCAAGTATAAATTCGTTAAGAATATATTTTTCTGTGACATAGACCATTCTATGGAAATAGTTTTTTTAACTGCTCATAATTTAAAGTACATTAGAGCCTCTTATTTTTTGACTGTAGGTAAGGGCACAGTAAAGTGGCATTACAATGGATTGCGAGAGGTGAGGTACCAGCTATTGTGAAAGGTATTTTTAAATATTTCGAAGTATTTGATGCATATTAACAAAATTTTCTTCAGAAGCATTAGATCAGTTTATTCTATACAACTATGTAAAACAGTGGCTCTTATTCTTAGCCTGGCAGGTGATAAGTATAAGTTTAAATGTATTTTCAAATTTATATTAGAATTCTATTTTAAAGGAAGCCATGGCTGCCAAATGATAATTAAATGTCAGAATTAAATAATAGTTATAAACATTTATATGTAAAATAGTGCTGGTTTTAGTAACAATGTCATTTTGTAAATAAACATTAATGGCTCTGTCATTTTCTCTGACTTGGCGTACAAAGAATAATGAAGGAAAATATGTATGAGCAGACATGTAAGAGACAACAAATGTTAACAGTTATTCACAAGTTGTCTGATTGAGCCGTTACATACTGAACTGCCACCAGAGCTGTGTCTGCATTGTGTTGTAGGTGAAAATGGTCATTGTCCTGAGAAACTCACTTCTGGATGTGTTTTCATTAGCCAGCCAGCTTAAGTGTGAGCACAGAGAATGTAAACTGTTATTTTAGCCAGCAGAAACAATGGGTTGAGATTTGTGCTAATATGTAGCTCTGGGATGTTAATATTTCTTGACAGAAAATCAATCTTTTTGAATCCTTTTTTTTGCCAGCAAATTACCAATGTGATGTTTTTAAGTATGTAGGTGGTATGCTTTGAGTTTTTCTGTGAGTTGAATGTGGGTTGAAGCATCATTGGTTAATGTGGTTAGCTTTTTACAATTGTGTAGTTTTGTGTGTGTGTGTGTGTGTGTGTGTGTGTGTGTATGTGTGTGTGTGTGTGTGTTTGAGAGATAGAAAGAAAGAGAAATGGAGACATAGAGCAAATGAAAGATAGGAAATAGATCTGACAAAGGAGATAAGGCATATGAAGATTATGCATATGCCTTGTGAACTTAAAGATAAATAGAAGATTTTACTATTTGTTTATGGACAATTCTGACCTATGGGATGGCTCCATTTATCTTTTTCTTCATTTCCTTCTCTTTCTTTTTATTGTGATACAGGGTCATTTTGTAGCTCAATCTATCACCAAACCCTTCACAACCTCTAAGTACTGGGACTAAAGGCATATAATATTATATCCAGCTTCTATCAATCAGGAAAAAGCAAATAATCTCACACTGAGATCAGAATATTTGTGTAAAAAGACCATTGAGTTATTAACTTTCTCTTCATTTTTCTAAGAAAAGGTTTATATTTGGTTTGTGACAGGACTACAATTTTTGTAGAACAGTGCACCAGGGAAACACACCCTATAATTGAACTAGATTATGTCTGTTAATGGTGGAACATTCAGCTAACATGGAGTATTTTGTTTAATTGTATTTATTGGTATGTTTATAATAGATATGATGTTCTTTGTGAGACAGAGAGCCTCTCTAAATATGGGGCAACCAGCAACTATTCTTCTCTATAAACTTGTTTAGATCAAATGTGATCTTGCTTTGAAATATCATTCTATAGTTGCTCTGAGTATGTCTAAATCAACCCTTTCGTCTCATATGAATTGTTCCATGAGGAATAGCTTGTAGTCTTCCTACAAATTAGATTACCTTTGGGTACTTGTCTTTGTTTCAGAGAGAATAAAGAGAATCAAATTCAGATTTGTTCTCATTGCTGCAATCCTCAAATTGTGCTGTTTGTAGGAAGGGGAAAATAGCAAACTGAGAATAAAACCAGAGTGGTTTATAAGGAGTTAAAATTCATAGGGGAAGTTATAGTTGTCTTGGCTGTTTCCACAAGCACTGTGGATGTGACCTTCCACCATGTTTGATTTGACTGTACTATACAATTTTATGCTGGTATCTCAGTGCTGGGAAGGAAAAACAGATCATGCTTGACATTTTCCATTCACAGCTGAACCAGTTAATCATAGAGTCGAGGGCATGGAAGGGTAAGCTATTGGAAAAGGCACAGAAAAATGGGGTTGGGCAGTGTCCATTAGCTGATTCAGATTACCTTGATCAGGGACATTGAGGACCAAGATTTCCAATTTATACAAAGATGTCCGCTTTGAAAAAGGGCTGGCAGAGAAAATAAGATGACCCATGGAGCAGACTTATCACCCAAAGAAGCTTTTAAAGGTGGAAAAATAGTTACCTCTCCTCGAGGCTTCAAAACTATCAAAAAGATTAATTCTCTGGATGTCATAGGTTAATGTGGTGTTAGGCATCAGAGTTCGGTTTCTGTTAATACTGGTGACTGCAAACTTGAAAGCTAATTCTTCAACATTAACAGGTTCATTTTCCACAGTTTCAAAAATCCCTCCTGCAGAACAAAAACAGATGCATGAAAAGCATTAGTTACATCATTAACATATAACATTTTAAAGAAAGGCAATCTGGAATGACAAAGAGAAGATCTAGTATATAAATTTAGGAACAGTTAGGAAGATTCTAAATCCAGGGCTGAAGGTTTATGTTCATCTATCTGTGTTACATGCACATAAGTATAAATGCATCTATATATATTTATTATTTCAGAATCAGTGCTGGATTATATGGTATTTCAGATGGAATATATATTCCAATTATTTTTTTCACCATGGAAATGTAGTAAATAATATGGTGGAGAATAATGTTTTATGGTTTGGACAAAAATTGTACTGTGTTTGACTTAAACATGGATTGAAAAATGACTTGAATGTGTGATAAAACATGACTTGAACATTTCCTGTTAGGACTATCTGCTTTGAATGAAAATCTTCCTCTTCAGAAGCTTAAAAAAGGATCTTGTTGATAAGTGGTTAAGGTAGGGTCCAAAAGGGATATTCATAATCTTACAGTTTTCAGTGTGTAAACCTCTTTTCTATGATTGCTAATTCGGAATTTTAGGGTCATACTCTAAGAAATTCCCAAGTATATAAGCTGATTCAGAGAACTGGGTTTTTCTTTTCCTTTTTGAAAAATTGCTTGGTCATACTCAAAAAGCAAACTTTTATTCTAACTCTAAGGAAATGTTTATTTATTGAGCCATGCACATATGCCTTAAGCTCTAATGTCTTAAACATGAGAACCTCACTATAGGCAGTAATATCAGTGCTTTAAGTCTGACCAGGGAATTCAGCTTTGATGTTAATTCAGCACCTGACTGGTGATGGATAGAGACAATATAAGTAATGTTTTCTACACATTCATTTCGGGGGAAATATTTTTATTCTCTTCATGTAGTTATACAAAGAAGTTGCCATTCAACAAAGCAATTTGTGAATACAATATGTCTTGATCAATGTCATCCCTCCCAATCCATCCTTCCCCTTCTTCTCTTAAGTACTGAAACTTTATTTTTGCCATTTAATGAAGATTTTTATGAACAATATATCTTGATTTGTGTCATCCATTTATCCTTTTACCACTTTTAATCCACCCCTTCCTTTGTTTTTCTTAATTTTGTGGTATGTACAGTAAGTTCTTGACTACATTTTCCTCCTTTTCCTATTTGTCTACCCTTTTCCCCTTGATTCTACATGCCTCCTGCATATAGAATGTAGGTGTGTCTTATTCGGAATTCCCATCTCTATTGAGACCAAGAGTCAACGTCAATTCTAGGCTCAGATGTGAACAGAATTAATTTGTGTAAGCTAGTCTGATAAGAAGAGAAAACACTTTGATAGGGAACAAAAATTTTAAAGATAAACATTGGTTTACCAAATAGCCTCCTTAAATAGCCTCCTGGGAGCTAAGTATCATAATATAGTCACTATGAAGTAGCTTTATGCACATTGGATTCAAACAATAGCATTCATTAAAGTAGCTAGAATTAAAAAAATATAAATGAAAAAGGAGATTATATTTTTATTATTAATAGTATTTTATTATATAACTGTATAGTATATGACAAGCATATTCTATCAGTAGGTTGCAGTGATTAATTTTATTTTCCAAAGAGTCAATTACAGGTATACATGCATGACAAAGTTTTCTCACCAGTTTTCAGCCTTCTAGACCTCTTGAGACTTATACCCTTTAGCTCCATATTGGGCCAGCTGTGTTGAACACAGGCACATTAGAGCTACACTCCCCACCACCTTGAAACTTTTCTGGGCTCCTCTCCTGGGTCCCTTTTACCTGACTCCCATGTCTTCATTCTTAGTTTAGTTTGGGAGATTATATCTTTTAACCAGCATTATCTGAGATAAACTCAGATGTCTGATTGTCTCATATATATAAATAGACATGCATACATTTGTGTTTATATGTGTATATATGTGTTTATATGTGTATATATGTGTTTATATGTGTATATATCATATATATGTGTTTAAATTATCTTTTTTCTTTATCTCCACATAAATTTGGTTAATAAAGAGACTTTTCTGAAAATTGACTAAGAAAATACATTTGAAGTAGTGTAAAAACACAAGTACTTCCCTGAAATGGGCTGGTATTATTGTCCGTAGAAGGTGAGGCAATAGGGATAAAGTTGAGTTGGCCCCAATTGAACAACTTCCTGCTTAGCACAAAATTATTCTTTAGGCACATACATGCCATCAGCATAAAGATGAGTGTACCTGGGCTTAAGAACATTTTATTGTTTTTTTAAGACACTGCTTAGACTATTGTAAATGAACTTTTCATTTTGAATGGAATTCCTTTATTCTTTTACCAAGTGCGAATTATCCACGGTGTCCTTTTCTCCCAGAAAGGGTATAGTATGTAAAGCATACAGAAAACTGGAGAAGTTCACAACAGTGAACTTTTTAAAAATAAACAAATAAATAGAAAATTATTAAGAGCAAGCAGATTCAGAGTGTTTAAGAACTTGGCACTTCCTCTCTCCTTGTAGTTTCAGGATTTAGTTGTGAAGTCTTGATAAGAAGAGTGGAGGGACACATGCACACATGTCTAGGGATAATTGCATGATCTGGCCCATCCTTCCTCCTTCCTCTCCTCACTTCTCTTTCCCTATCCTTCCCTCTTCTTTATCTCTTTTCCCTCCCTTCCTTCCTCCCTCCCTTCCTTCCATCCTTCCCTCCTTCTTTCTTTTTCTTTTTTTTAAAGTTTTATGTTATTTGTGCTGTTAATTAAAACTATTTTGGAGTGTGTGGGAACTTATGGCCCCCACGTGCTGCCACCCATTCTACTCATCCTTCTCTGTTCGCTGCACCCCTGTCTGTTCCATTCTTCCCCTTGGTTAAGGAATGACTATTTCAACTCCTTCAAATTCACCATGTGATAGATGACCCGTTAGGTAAAAGTAAGACTTTGATGCCCACTTAGGCTCAAAGAGGAGAAAAGTAAAGCAGTCCCTTTCCTTTATTTTCCCAAGCTGGGGACGTGTAAGGAGTTCAAGATGATGAACAAGCTTCAAGAAGTGGAGCAGGGAAGGCAGATGATTAGAAGGAACCTGTCAGTTTGGGTGCTTCAGGTCCATTTAAACTTACACCTCCTGTGCCTGTCTTATGACCATTAGAAATGGTGCCTCAGTGGGGATGTGGAGAAGAGGAACCCTACTGCATTGCTGGTGGGAATGTAAACTAGTACAGCCACTCTGGAAGACAGTTTGGAGGTTTCTCAAAAAACTAAAGATAGACCTTTTATATGATCCATCCATACCACTTCTGGGCATCTACCCTGAACATCATAACCCAGGATATGATAAGGACACCTGCTTAGCTATGTTTATCTCTGCACTATTCACAATAGCCAAGTGATGGAAACAACCCAGGTGTCCTACTACAGATTAATGGATACAAAAAATGTGGTATACCCAGACATGAGAAAGGGTATCAATGTATGTGACGTAATACACCTTCTATCTGGTGAATATAATATAACTGTTCTATTAAATACAATAAAAATATATGGGAAAAAGATAAATGCTAAGAAATATAATTGAATTGATAACAGCAAAAAATGTGGTATATATATACACACACAATGGAATTCTACATAGCTAACAGAC
The DNA here is from genome assembly GCF_031878675.1 of Megascapheus bottae. Classification (NCBI taxonomy): domain Eukaryota; kingdom Metazoa; phylum Chordata; class Mammalia; order Rodentia; family Geomyidae; genus Megascapheus; species Megascapheus bottae. The sequence goes on from NC_143509.1 coordinate 95,366,318, forward strand.
AAGATAAAATAATGGCATTCTCTTGGTAGTGGATGAAACTACAGCGAATCATGTTGAGTGAGATAAGTCAAGACCAAAGGAACAAAAGACTCATGGTCTCCTTGACATGTAGATATTAGATCCAAACAACACAAGAGTGATGACTCAGTATTCTGGTTCCTAAGCTTATTGACATGGTCTTGGAGATACAAATATGGCTACATAGGCATAAAAAGCTATAATAGGCTATATACTGTATAGATATAATATTATATTATAAAGATCGATATGTATGTATGACATCAAAGTCTCAGCTTAATTTTAATTATGCTCTAAAATTTATGGGCCAGTGATTGTGTATAGAGAGTCCCTTCTTGAATACTTGTTTGTTAAACATGGCATTTGAAATATGATATAAAAAATCAGTGTTAATAAAATGTTTTAATTAAAAAATGGTGCCTCAGGGTCAGGAGCGTGACTTAGCCATATCCCAGACCCTCCCCGCCACAACCACTGGCAGCCTGCTATCAGGGTACAGGGTTATTTGGATGCATTCACAGGCAAAAAGTTTTGTTTTGCTTAGTTGAGAACTGTTTAGTTAGAGCTTCCTAAGTGAATACTTGTGCTATTTGTAATGGCAAGAGTGAAATCATTTTTTTCTTGTAAATACCAAAATAGATGAGTTCTGAAAAATGAGCATTTTTCTGATATTAATAAATGTGTGTGGTTTTAGGCTCTACTCTTAAGGTTCTTCACAGGTTTCTCATCTTGATTTTTTTCTCCACTGTACTCTTCTGGGAAGAAGAGCTATTGGTACACATATTCATGATAAAAAAAGCTTTATTATTCGTATACAGTGTTCCTTCAAAGCAAAGCTGCCATACAGAGACACAATGCCAAGCATAGGAAACAAATCAGGGAGCTTGCACATGGTTTTGAAACAAATTGACTTTTGTATATCATTATGGGCTCAATTGTTGAAACCCAAACTGTAACACTAAGTATCTTACTGTGACACTTGTGAGACTGGGGCAGTCCCTCATCCAATTTATACTTGTAAAGAAAGAAAATTTAGCCATACAGATTTAGACCTATCTATCACAGGAGACAGAGAGAAAAGCCCATGTGAAGATGTAGCCAGAAGGTGGCCATCTATTGTAGATAAACCAAGAAGAGAAGGGGCTCAGAAGGGCCTAGTGTGTCAGACCTTCTGATACCATGATGTTAGACTTCTAGTCCCTAGCTTTGTGAGAAGATAAATTTCTATCACAAGGCACACAGTTTGTGGTATTTTATTGTGGCAGTCATACTCAAGTACTATTTATCTTCTCTCTCTCTCTTTCTTTTTTACTCTGAGCTTTCCAAATGGGCAGTTTAGTGTAAATCACATATATGCAAGTGATATTCTCTTCTAAGGAGGAGACTGTATTAGGGCACAATAATGTAAGATGCAAAGAGGAAGTCACTATAAATATCAGGTTAGATGGAAAAGTTCCAACTCAATAACAATGTGGCTGTCTCCATCTTGTAGACTTCTGTGTCCATGGTGAAAGGTAGGGCTCAATTGTGTTTTGTGGTCAGAAAGACACAGACAGATGTCCCACAGGGTTATGACAGGTGAGATGAAGAGCAATCAAGCCAGTACTATGGTTTGCCCCAAAGAATTCCATCTACTTACAAGAGAATTTTCATATTCACAAATATTACTATGGTTGGCTTACGAATAGAATCATTGTAGACAAAAGCAGCACTTAGAGAAGGCAAAGAATAAATGGTGTGCTTTATGAATATTGCTAATAGAAGACCAAAGTGTATTTGTTAGCTTTGCATCACTACAATGAAATACAGAGATAGCTTATTTAGACTGAGACTGTATTTTGGTTCACTGGGAGATTTCTGTTCATGATTATTGGGCCCTATAGCTTTGGAGTGATGAGGTAATGCATCTTGATTAGGAAAATGCAGAACAAATTACTCATATTAAAGCAGAAAACAGAGATGAGAGGGGAAAGGAATACAGGTTTCACAACCTCCTTTGAGGGCTTAGTCCATTAACCTAAGAACCTCCTCTGAGGCCTTGCCTTATACAGGCCCACAGCGCCTCCCATCAATGCCTCATTTGGAAACCATATATTTACCACATGAACCTTGGGTGATATACAACATTCAGACTATCAGATAATTTCCAAATTGTCACTGACTCCTGTGTCATACTTACAGAATCATAATGTCAAGAAATAGAGTCCATCCTGACTCAAGGTCTTGATTTTTTTGGTGGGGGGGGCCTCCTGAGGATAATAAATAACTTATTTTCTTATTTGCTTTCCAATTACTGTTTCCATGGAGCTGGGAAAGTGTAAAGTACAATGTAGTAGAAATTGAGGCCCTCTCATTGGGTACACAACTTAAAGAGAAGCAATTCCACTACCAACTGGCATTTCTATCTTGGCACCCTCTAGATGGAGCCTGGGCTGGATGAGGAGTGAGGAGTATGAAAATTATACTATTCCTCCTTTCCCTCAAACTGAGAAAGAAATATTTCTCATGTCAGGAAACTACCTCACTTAATGATACTTAAATACATAGGAAAGCTATGGCCTGCAGTCTTGTTCCTGCAAAAAGGATATTGCTCTGATTCAATTTTCCTTGTATTGTGAAGACTTTCCAATTATAATGATGTGATAAATGCAACAGGTTTACCTACACACACACACACACACACACACACACACACACACACACACATGCGCTGTTCGTCTCACTTTGACCTGTAACATTCATGGTTCATGGCTCTATAGAAAATGTATTCAAGCCTGGTGCCAGTGGCTCACTCCTGGCTTTTCAAGAGGCTGAGATCTGAGGATTGCAGTTCAGAGAGCCCAGGCAGAAGCTCTAGTTTACCATGGAAAAAACCAGAAGTATAGTTTTAAGTGGTAGAGCACTGTAGTGCCTTGAGTAAAAATACTCCAGGGTAGAACCCAAGCCCTGAGTTGAAGCCCCAGGACTGGGACAAAAGTGTACTCAATGATATATTCACACATATATTCACTTATTTATTAAGTGCTTTGTCTTCTATAAGCCAATGTTACATGAGTCACTGAGACCAGTGAACGAAAGGGACAAAAATGAGACTTTTGGAATTTTCATTTTCGAAAAGGAGCTGATCATAAGTAGGAAGACAGGAACTGCTTATGGCTTGTGTTGTTGTTGTTTTGTGTGTGTGTGTATGTGTGTGTGTGTGTGTGTATGTGTGTGTGTGTGTATGTGTTGCTTGAACTCAGGGGTGTGGGCCCTGTCGCTGAGTGTCTTGCTCAAGGCTATCAGTCTACCACTTGAGCCACAGATCATCTCCAAATTTTTGGAAGTTCATTGAAAATAGGAGTCTCCCAGACTTTCCTGCCCTTGCTGGCTTTGAACTGTGCTCCTCAGATCTCATCCTCCTGCATGGCTAGGATTGCAGTTGTGAGCCATCAGTACCTGGATGCTTTATTGTTATTTTTGAAGAATGGTATGGCTGAAGTTGGGTGAGCCAGACATGGACTGGTAGAAGACAAAGTCAGAGAAGTGTTGAGAAGTGGATCAGAGAGGACCATAAGCAGTAACAGGACTGTGGGTTTTATTTTGGGTGTTATACAATAATAAAGCCAGTGGGAGGCTTTGAGCAATATAGGGACATGGCATGATATATTTCAAGAGAGTCCTCCTGGCATCTGGATGAATAATCAGCTGAAAGGAAGAGGAGGATAAGAGTCAAACACAGAAGAGTTCCCTTTGTACTAGGTGCCATAAAAATCTAGTAAAATTAAAGGCTATTTCTATAACTCTGGTGAGAAATAATGATATTGGGGTATGGAAAAAATAAGTGATTGAATCTGTTCTAAATCTGAAGGCTCTAGAGCTGGCAGGATTTGCTGATAAACTATAAATGAGAGGGAGGATCAAAGATGACCAAAGATTCAGGTCTGTAGTCGCAACAGAATGATAAGAGAGTGCAGTAGAGGCATGATTTGGTACATGATTATTTTTGATGCCTTTTGAAAATCCAGGTGAAGACATCGATTAGGAAGTTTAAAATATGGATTCCAGTTTCACAGAACAAGTTATAGCTGGATGTAGAAATTTATGAGCTATTACCAAAGAGGGGATGCTTAAAGCTAGGAGACACGATAGCACGTTGGAGTGATGGTGCCAAAAGCCAAAGGTGTGTGGATCCACCAAAAGGCTGGATAAAGGAACCAGATCTTCTCTACAGCTTTGAGAAAAAAAAAGTGGATTGCATACTATCAATACAATGATTTTGGATTTCTGGCCTCTAGCACAATGGGAGAATAGAAGTGCCTGGTTTTTCCCTTTTTTTTTTTCTGTGCCAGTCCTGGGGCTTGAACTCAGGGCTTGGGCATTGTCCTTGGACACTTTTTGCTAAGGTAATAGAAGTGCTTTGTTTTAAGCAATGGATTTTTGTGGTAATTTGTAACCAATTATCTGGACTGACTCAGGAAAATTTCAGTACTGATTACTTTAAAAAACTTTTGCATAATTTTCAATCAGTATAACTTTAGTTGTATATACAGTGTATATACAGACATGTTTATACATGTCTGTATGGAGAGTGATCAAATTAGGATAATTAAAAGATCTTTTAACTTCAAAAGTTACCACTTCTTCCTTGTGATAATATTCTCAAGTATTTTGAAACATAATATAATCTTAACTTTATTCACTTTCCTGTGCTTTGAAGCTAGAATATATTCCTCATTGTTTATAGTTTTATAACTATTAACCGTTGTGTCCAAATATTTGCCCATTTTGGCTGTGTTTAACTTCTTTCTCTCCTTTTCATAAAAAGGTTCTTTTACTTCTATCAGCCATTTCTAGCTCTTTAACTTCATTCTGTAAGTATAGCTATTGATTGGACTATACTAAATGTCAGAGTTTTTAATTTATTATGTTTTCCCACTTTATTTTGAATATGGCAAGAAATAGTCAAATATGACTTTATATATGCTAACAATCCACATTCTACTTTTCCTTTGCTGCTGTGTGCCCATTGTAATAAGTAGGGAGGTTACTCAGAATAGAAAGGTAACAAAGCAAGAAAATGAAGAAGTGGAAGACTCTGTAGTGTCAACTTCAGTTTTACGTTCATATAGAATAATAGTCCTGAGCATTTCTTCATATGTCAAAACAACTCTAAGATTCTACCTCACTCCAGTTAGAATGGCCAGGATCAAGAAAACTAACAACAACAGTTGCTGGAGGGGATGTGGCCAGGAGGGATCACTACTACACTGTTGGTGGGAGTGCAAACTCATTCAACCATTATGGAAAGCAGTATGGCAGTTCCTCAAAAGACTAAACATAGAGCTCCCCTATGACCCAGCAATTCCACTACTTGGCATTTATCCAATTGTCCAGAAACAAGGATATACTAAATCTACTAGCACAACGATGTTCATTGTAGCACTATTTACCATAGCAAAGCTATGGAACCAACTCAAATGTCCCTCAGTTGATGAGTGGATCAACAAGATGTGGTATTTGTACACAATGGAATTCTATGCTGCTGTCAGAAAGAATGACATCGCCCCATTTGTTAGGAAATGGAAAGACTTAGAAAAGATCATATTAAGTGAAGTAAGCCAGACTCAAAGGAACTTAGGCTCAATGGTTTCCCTCATTTGTCATAATCAGTAGAAACCTTGGGCTCTCCTAGCAGAGATTTGCAATACAACAAAATCTGGATACTTAAGGCCATATAGTATGACCCTAAATGAAAGGACCTCCAGGATATAGAAACAAAAGCCATATAATGAGTGATTGTTGTCCTTAATGTACTATGTTATCTCTCATCTCTTTTGCTGTCCCTTGGTTATCTCATATTATTACAGTATCTCACTTTGTTATCTGATATATTGGATATATTTGTATTTGGTTATTTGAAATTGGATAGGGCAGGGGGAAAAACAGGATGAGGGGTGGGTATTCGGGGGAGGGAAATGGGGACTAAGACATGAGAAAGGGTATCAATGTATGTGAATTAATGCACCTTCTATCTGGCAAAAATAATGTAACCCTTCTATTAATTACAATAAAAATATATGAAAAAAGAATAAAAAAGAAAAGATCATATTAAATGAAGTAAGCCAGACTCAAAGGAACTTAGGCTCAATGGTTTCCCTCATTTGTCATAATCAGTAGAGACCTTGGGCTCTCCTAGCAGAGATTTGCAATAGAACAAAACCTTGATACAAAAGGCCATATAGTAGGATGCTAAATGAAAGGATCTCTAGGATATAGAAACATAAGCCATATAATGAATGATTGTTGTTCTTAAGGTACTATGTTATCTTTCATCCCTTTTGCTGTCCCTTGGTTATCTCATATTGTTACAGTATCTCACTTTCTTACCTGATATATCGGATATAGTTGTATTTGGTTATTAGAAATTGGATAGGGAATGGGGGGAAAACAAGAGGAGGGGTGGGGGTTGGGGGGAGGGAAATGGGGACCAAGACATGTGAAAGGGTATCAATGTATGGGAATTAATGCACCATCTATCTGGCAAATATCATATAACTCTTCTATTAATTACAATAAAAAAATATGAAAAAAAAACCAAAAAACAAAAAAAGAATAATAGTCCTTCCAGAAGCTATCAGCAGAAAACAAAACGGCAATGTGATCTATTCCTTTGCTGATGGCTGTTTTTAAATATACAATATTATATTGCTTGCCTTTATTGCCACATCCATAATTTTAGTTTATTACTTCGTGAGCAATTTACTCTAGGCTTCTATTTACTGCACTTTTAATTTCAAGGTTATACATGTTAATTTCTAAACATTTCCTTAGCTTAATGCTAGCTTCCTCACTCAGCTTCCTTCTTCCTGTCTTACTCTTAGACACTGAGGCAGTCCCGTTAAACATCTGCTAGGTTAATTTGGGTGAGAATCATGTGTTCTGTGACCTAATGGAAAACAAATGGGCAAAAGACTTTCAAAGTGCCCTGAAGAAGGACAGAGTAGTGGGTAAGGGCAAAAACCCTCTAGCTACAAATATTTTCAGATACCATTGTCCTTTGAAGACAGGGAATGAGGTTGATGTCATACCTCAGTTATTAACTGCAATCTAACTCTTTCTTTGCTATCTCCAAGAGATCTGAATGAATTCAATAGGAATGCCCCTTGAGAATGAAGGAATCATGTCACAGAAGCAAGAATTATCACTGTGTTTCAGAGGGTTATCAGTAAGGAAAATGTTGGGTTCAGGTCAACAGATACTACCAGTAACTTTTTATTTTGGAATGCCTCTGCACTGCACATTAGAAACAAAAGCACTGAGATCAAATCAATATTACTCTTCTCTGAGTGTTATTCAATATCCAATTGGATTCATGGAGCATCACTGGACATCTGTTCGTGTCTAAGGGAATGCTGGCAGCAATGGAAGAGGTAAAGACAAAGAACATGTGGATCATGCCCTCAGCAGAGCTTCCTGTCCACTGGGGCCAGCTAGAGTTCCAGTGATAGATTGAAGACAGAGAGAAATAGGGAGCTGAGTTCAGAAATCTGTTATTCTATCAACAAAGCTAGATATGTGCATTTTGTTCTTTACCATATGGAATGCTAACTGGTTCATACAGTTAGAATTTTTCTCTTTTAATAATACAGTCATTATGAGAACAGCATAAAGGCTTCTCATGAAGCTAGAAGTAGAACTTGGGTAAGACCCAGTTATCCCACTGTTACAAGATGAAGTCAACATATCAGCATGGAAGATAACACTTGAACCAAGTTTCTTGCGACATTATTCATGAGAGCCAGGATTTGCTATTATCAAATGTCCTCAGTGACTCAATGGAGAAAGATAGGTGAGAGGCACACAATGAAATATTATTCAATGTTTCCAATACAAAGATATGCATTGAGGAAAGGAAAACCAAACCCCTTTAATAAATGCTAGGAAAATTCAATATCCACAAATGGAACCCTGAAATTAGATTCCTGTCTTTCATCCTGAGCAAAGATGTCAACTCTAAATGGGTTAAAGACCTTAATGGAATATGCATTATAGATATGATTATTATATATACATATACATATATATGGTTCCTAATGAAGTACATAAGTGTACACAAATATTATGTGTCAGTCAAACAAACAGGCTACCTGTTTCTCAAGGAAAGGAAGATTATTGTTTGAAATTTGCCTTTTCTGGGCAAGACCACATTGTCTCCAGGAAATGATTGAACTGTTTCAATTCCTCATGCTTTAGCTGTATGCCCTATAAAGTATGGTGTTCTGAGCAGACAGGAAGGGGAGAGAGAAGGGGGGGAAGGGACAGGCAGAGACAGAGACAGACAGAGTGAGAGAATGCAGGGGGAGCGAAGTTGTGGAGTGGTTAGTGAGACTTCTTGACTTTCCCATCACTGCTTTTTTTCTATTTCTCTTTAGAAGCAATGATTGCTTTCTGTCTCTCAGCTATTAAGGTCTATTGTCCCCAAGCACTTTTGAAGCTCCGATTCTCTCTACTGGTTCAGTTTTCATCAGGCTTCCAGTTCCTTCTAGATCACGGAGGAATCGCTCATCTCCTATTCAATGGTAGATTTCAGGCAAGAGCCAAGAAGACTGCCGAAGAATTCATGCCAAACTTTTATTCTTATGAAAGTCTGGGGTAACTTTAATGTCTCTTGAAAGCAGTTACATTTTTTTAAGCTTTTAACATCTCTAACATCTCATTTAAATGACGCATTCCTACTAAAAGACTCATGATTCCATCTATTTATTAATTTAATGAATGTAATATGCCAAGATCACAACCCATAGTGCCAAGAAAGCAATGCCATGTGTTTCATACTAAGTTTTTAGTTTAATTCCCCTCGGTATCTGCTATTACTTGAGCAGAAATTTCTTCTGGCTGAGAAGGAGCTATTTTTGTTAAAATGAAAATTGAATTCTGAATCCAGAACAAATGAAAACTCAGCTCCAGCTGAGCCATATTTACCAATGTGTATACATAGATGTCATTCACAACATTGTGGGCAAACAATTTTGGGAAGCCCTGTTTATTGTCTTTCTACTTGGAAATTAACGCTATATTGATATGGCTATCACAAGCCATCAATAATGATGTTCAATCCAGTGCATTTCTAAAGATTCTTATTTGAAGACATCCTTGTGTGTAACTGCACCATGCAGTTGAATTATTGTCTTCTTAAACTATATTTTGAAAAATGTTATTTAGGGATCTGATCCTATTGGGACTAAAATAGGAACCATTATTTTTGTGGGTCACAGGGCTTGAACTTGGCCTGGGCACTGTCCCTGAGCTCTTCAGCTCAAGGCTACCACCTTACCCTTGAGCCAAGCCCCACTTGACATTTTCTAGAGGTTAATTGGAGACAAGAGGTCCTTCATAGCTAGCAAGTTAAATAGAAAACCTACAGAGTGGGAGAAGATCTTCACTAGCTATACAACAGACAAAGGCTTCATATCTAAACTATATCAACAGCTCAAAAAATTGAATCAAAAACAAATCAGGAAAACAACCATCCCATTAAAAGGTGGGTCAAAGACTTAAAGAAAGACTTCTATGAAGAGGAAATAAGAATGGCCTATAGACATATGAAGAAATGCTCCACATCTGTGGCCATAAAGGAAATACAAATCAAAGCAACTTTGAGATTCCACCTCATTCCAGTTAGAATGGCCAGGATCAAGAAAACTAACAACAACAGATGCTGGAGGGGATGTGGTCAAGAGGGATCACTACTACACTGTTGGTGGGAATGTAAACTTGTTCAGCCACTATGGAAAGCAGTATGGCAGTTCTTCAAAAGACTAAACATAAAGAGCTAGCCTACAACCCAGCAATTCCATTACTTGGCATTTACCCAATCATCCAGAAACAAGGACATACTAAACCCACTAGTACAACGTTGTTCAGTGCAGCACTATTTATCATGGCAAAGATATGGAACCAACCCAGATGCCCCTCAGTTGATGAGTGGATCAAGAAGATGTGGTATTTATACACAATGGAATTCCATGGTGCTGTCAGAAAGAATGACATTGTCCCATTGGTAAGGAAATGGAAAGACTTAGAAAAAAATCATATTAAATGAAGTAAGCCAGACCCAAAGGAACATAGGCTCAATGGTTCCCTCATTTGTAATACTACATATCTAGGACTCTCCTAGCAGAGGATTATAATAGCACACGCATAAGGTCATATAGGATGAGACTGAAAGGATTTCTAGGATATGGAAACAAGAGCTTTATCTTGTGTGATTCTTGTTCTTAATGTGCTATGTTATTTATCTTCTCCTTTGTTGCCCTTTGGTTAATTTCCTATCACTGTATCTGACATTGTTATCTGGTATATTATATATATGTTTATTTGTCTATTTTAAATAGGAAAGGTTGGGGGGGGACAAGATGATTGAGAGGGGGTGGGGGAGGAAGTAAGGACAAAAGCATGAGAAGGGATATCAATGTGTGAGAAGTAATGCACCTACTATTTGGCGAATGTAGCTGTTACCCATCTGTACATTACCTCAATAATAAAAAATAAAATGACAAAAAGAGTCTCAGTTTCTTTTGTACCTGGGCTACCTTTGAACCTTGATCCTCAGATCTCAGCTTCCTGAGTAGCTAGGATTACAGGCATGATCTATCGCACCCAGCATTCTGTACCATTTTTGTGCAAAGTCAGGTGGGTTTTGTTCAGAAATGGAAATCTTCTAATTATCACATTACTTTTAGAGAAATTAATATTTTTTGAATACACACTTTTAACTTTTACAATCTTTTTCCATTTACAGATAAGCTCAGCAGGAAGGTGACTTTTCTTTCTATGAACAAGAGCTTCCTTTAGTCATAGCTCAAAGGCATGTTGTGGAATGAATGTAATTTCTTCACACTTGATGTAAATATTTAAAAGTATAAAACCATTTACTATATTCTCTTATTTTTCTTTCTTAATATTTTGTATTAGGTTTATGTGTTTGGTGTGTGTATATGGTGTGTGTGTGTGTGTGTGTGTGTGTGTGTGTTCCTGTATTTTTTGGCCTTTTTTGTTTTGGTACTTGGCATCAAATCCAGGATTTGGCACTTTCTAGGCAAGTGCTTTGCCACTGAGCTATATCCCAGCCTTCTGTTAAAAATGTCTTTGCATGTTTCCCAGTGTTTCAGCATTGTAAATTACAAAGCATTCTTTCAGTAAATATTTTCAAACATTACTTTCAAAAATCGACTTACAAACAACAATATGGCTTTATATCATCTGAGCAGGTCTTTAAAAGTAGAAGTTGAAACTCTAAAGTTCTTCTTCTGTTTATATCATCATGAAGCAGTGTACAAAGGAGTTGCCATTCAACAAAGCAGTTTATGAATATAGTGCTTCTTTATCAGTGTCATCCTTTCATCACTGGCAATCATCCCTCTAAAACCACTCCTTCCCTCATTTTTCTTTTTATTTTGTAGAGTAGACATTGAATGTTTCATTGCATCTCTTCCTTTCTTTCTTCTCTTCATCTACTCCCATCCCCTTGACCTCACCCTACCCTATTCAAGTACCTCTTCCCTGTTATTGTTTTATTGAACTTTGACTTAACCTTTGCAGGGAATTGCAGTGTAGATTTTCTCCCTGAACCTACCATGTTTCAGTTAATATATTTGTGTACACTTGCATACCATCCAAAGTATTTACTTACATATTTATAGACTAAGTCTAGCTTCTACTTATGAGATAAAACACAGCTATCTTTGTCCCTCTGGGCCTGAAACTCTGTAGTTCTCATTCCTCAAGTTATTCTTCCTTAGTTGTTCAGTAATAGTATAAATGGAAAGAAGTCTAGATTTTCATGAATGATAAATAAGCTCAATGGATTGGTTTCTCAGAGGAAAAGTTTTATGTGAAGTAGTGAGATTCTGATAGAGAAAAGCCTAATTCACCTGTAGAGCAAAGCTCAAATTGGTCCACAATAAAGATAGTTAACCAACATGTCAGAAAGGGCTTAGTGTTTGGAAATAACTGCAAATGGCAAAGTATAAAAATACCCCTTGCTTGTTTTTAAAACACCAACATCTGCAAACCTTCTTTTCTGATCATTCACATACACTTTTTAAAAAGTGCTCTACATGCAAATCAAAACAACTGTAAGATTCCACCTCACTCCAGTTAGAATGGCCAGGATCAAGAAAACTAATAACAACAGATGCTGGAGGGGATGTGGCCAGGAGGGATCACTACTACACTGTTGGTGGGAGTGCAAACTCATTCAACCACTATGGAAAGCAGTATGGCAGTTCCTCAAAAGACTAAACATAGAGCTCCCCTATGACCCAGCAATTCCACTACTAGGCATTTACCCAATTGTCCAGAAACAAGGACATACTAAATCCACTATTACAACGATGTTCATTGCAGTACTATTTACCATAGTAAAGATATGGAACCAACCTAGATGTCCCTCAGTTGATGAGTGGATCAACAAGATGTGGTATTTGTACACAATGGAATTCTATGCTGCTATCAGAAAGAATGACATTGCCTCATTTGTTAGGAAATGGAAAGACTTAGAAAAAAATCATATTAAGTGAAGTAAGCCAGACTCAAAGGAACTTAGGCTCAATGGTTTCCCTCATTTGTCATAATCAGTAGAAACCTTGGGCTCTCCTAGCAGAGATTTACAATACAACAAAATCTGGATACTTAAGGCCATATAGAATGACATTAAATGAAAGGGTATAGAAACGAAAGCAGTATAATGAGTGATTGTTGTCCTTAATGTACTATGTTATCCCTGATCTCTTTTGCTGTCCCTTAGTTATCTCATATTGTTACAGTATTTCACCTAGTTATCTGATATATTGTATATATGCTTATTTGGTTATTTGAAATAGGATATGGAAGAGGGGAAAACAAGATCATGGGTGAGGGTGGGGGGAGGGAAATGGGGACTGAGACATGAGAAAGGGTATTAATATATATGAAGTCATGCACCTTCTATCTGGTGAATATAATGTATTCCTTCTAGTGATTACAATAAAAATACATGGAAAAAAGTGCTCTACATTGAACTCTCACAGTAAATGCTATCATGTAGTTAATTTTGAAAGTAGTTTTGTTTTATTTGAAATAATTTTACTAAAAAACCACATAAGAATTAGGAGGTGTTAAAAAAGCATCACTTCTTCAGCCTTTTGACTGTGATCAAAAAGACATTTTGTTCTTATCATTTTAAGATCTGATATATCCTCTATCTAAAGAAAATACAGCAATATAATGAGTGAAATAGCCTGTTCTGTCCACTCCAGACATTGATGTGATATTACAGCACACAGCCGTTTGGAGGACTTAAGACACAAGCAAACAACAGAACATAGAACTGGATCATTGTGAAACAATCTCTATGAACAAATCTGGTGAATTTCTTTTCACTCTTTCGGGATACTTCCCTGGGTGTTCTTTCACGTAGAACAGGTAAGATGCTAGCTAGAAACCCCTTACCTCCGTCAATTTCACATCACCTTAGTCTATCAGCATGAATACCTGAAAACTCAGATTTTTAATGGTTGTCCAATGTTACATTGTTTCAGTATGGTATGTTTTATGTAATTAACCCCTTCAGCCTTACTTTTCTGAGCAAATTGCTAGTTAAACTATTTTGATTGACCTGTGGTATTACTTCCAGTTTCACGGATGGAAAGAACAGTACTTTGAAGTGCAGTCATTAAGTCATAACATTGAGGCTTTGGACATGAAAAGCTGAACAACTCCTTATACTCATTGTATAGAAATGCATAATTAAATTGCAACCTTGCTCAGAACCTATATGATTTTAAGTCAGTTTGTGGCAGAAAATAATTGCTATCGCTTTAATGTTATCCCTGTGAAAAATGATTTTCATTTTTAAACCTTGCTTATAATTTCTTAGGTTCTTTTGTTAAAACTTGTTTTTGTCCTTTTCTTTTTCTTTGTATAACGATACAAAGACACAATATTGTTGTGTTATTAAATGTATGTTTCTCTACCCCTGAGGACACAAAACCTTTGACCATTTTAATTGTCAATTTTTCCCCAGCTTATTATTTAGTTCTTAACACGGATTAAATTTCTTTAGATAGGTCAATGTTTGCATTTTTAAAATAATGACAAATATTGACTTTCCTTCCCCCGAACATGGATGAGTAGGCAGTAACTCTGGCTCTTTTCTTCCCAAATGCATGAGTGGGTATGACTAACTTGGATTTAGAAGGGGTTGAGTGATCAGTTGTGTTCAATACCTTGTATGCAGAAGTGACCTTTGGTGCTTATTGGCCCTAAGACTGGAATGTCAGTGGGAAAATACTCAGCGTTGTTTCCTTCTATTGGATGACTGGTTCAATGCACATGGAACGACTATTCCATCAAACTGGGGTCCATGGAATCAACCTGTATCCCTGCGCCTGCACGGATTCATTATGGCCTCTTCACCAAAGGCACAGCTCAGTGACATTCGGAAAATACTCCAATACTTCCCCCATGCAAAAGATTCTGTTACAGTAACAAATAGCCTCTGCTTTTTTTGATGGGAAGACAATTGGTTATGTAATAGAATCTCTTGTGTGTAGAAGTAATAAAATATTTACAATCAAAATTCCTCTGCTGTAGAAGTGGTATTCACTTAGACTAGCTATTAGGTAATTTTTGTGACATGACTGTAATTGCATTACTTAAACTGTTTGACCTTTGTTCTGTGCATGGCAACAGGGAAAAAAGTAATACAAGTATCTTTTGCATATGTATGCATATATATAATTTATGCTATCTAAAATTACACATCCATGTATATATGAATATAATTTCCTACTGATGTGGTATACTACCTTTTCATTATTTTGAGTCATATAATTGAATTTCTGGACCCTTGACCATATTGTCTTTGTATATGTAGAATTGCATTGTGTTAACTACTGGTATGTATATTTGCTGAGTAAATGACTTCTACTAAAGCTCAATTACTGCTATCCATGATTTCTTTCCAAGGTCTTCTTGAAATGATTAGATTATTTAATAGAAATTTTGTTGCATATATAGATGTGTATGTACATGTATGTGTATGTGTATACATACATACAGTGCCAGTTCTGGTGCTTGCACTCAGGACCTGGATACTGTCCATGAGCTTCTTTGTTCAAGGCTAGCATCTCCTGCTTGAATTACAGTTCTATCTCTGGTGGCGTTTGGAGGTTCATTCCTACTTGGGTTAGCTTGAATCATGATCCTCGATCTCAGCCTCCTAAGTAGCTAGGATTACAGGTATGAGTCACTAGTTCCCAGCAATACATAATTAGCAATACTTTTATTATCTTTTCTCTGCCGCGTCTAAAAATCTTTGATTCAAATGCAAAAGTTCAAGACAAGCCATTTTGCCGGGCTTGGGGATTTGTTCTTTAAATTAGCAAAATGGTATTTCTACTTTTCAAAAACTACTTTTATTATCTTAACATAATTGTACAAAGGAGTTTTCATTCAACAAATCAGTTTATGAATATAGTGTGTCTTACCCTTTCAACATTTACCCATCCTTTCCAATTTGCCCTTTCCCTCGCTTTTCTTAATTTTGCAGGATATGTATTTTTTGGCCATTTAACAAAACAGCTTGTGAATACAATGTACCTTGGTCTGTGTCACCTTTTCAACATTTTCATCCTACTTCAAACCACTCCTCCTCTTAGTTTTCTTAATTTGTGGTGTACACAATGAAATTTTGACTGTGTTTTCTCCCTTTCCTCTTCATTCTCAACCCCTCTCCCCTTGTCTCCACCCCCTCCTCTTGCAACCACCTATTTCCTGGTGCTTACGTTTTGGGCTTTGACTTAATCGTTTGAAAGAATTATACTATTTTAAAATATTGGAAAGTATGAGATTTTCCTAAGAATATAGGGCATTTTATTTTAAGATGCTTACATTTAGGGATGAGCCACTCTGTAGTTTTCAGCAGTAAGTCACACATTAATATTTTCCAAATATTTTTTATATTCTGTCAGATATTTTTTACAAGATTTTCTATATCTATCTATCTATCTATCGATTGATCGATCGATTGAGCTATCAATATTATTTACCTTTATACACTGTTACTACTTTAAGTTCCTGTCTTTTACATATTTTTACAAATGCAATCATCTTAAAGTAACCATTATTTCTGTTTTGCTTATTCCATTTATTAGAACTTTCAGAGTAAGAAAATGAAAAGAACTTTAATATTTTATTCCTAATTTAAATGGAAAATTCTGTTCTATTAAACCATTGCCCATTATTTGGAAGTTGGATTGAAACAGATATTGCATTATTAATTTAATATAGTGTAGGAAATATGAATTCAAATAAATATAACATATTCATAGCCTAAATGAGATGCATTACATTTTATTAAATTTTTCTCAAAGTTCAATTTGTACTTCTAATGAGATATTTTATATGAATACATTTCTTTACATTAACTCATCTGTGTACCTCCGGGATACCATTATATTTAGTCATTGAGGGATTTTATTTCAACTTGGAGTATCTGGATTATATAGTAATATTTTTGGTTTATAAAAACCTTAACATAATGCCTCTATTAAGCAATTCTACTGAATTTGATTTTTGATATTTTATATAGTGTGTTACATTTTTATTAATAAATGACATTTAGTCTGTTCCAGTAACATTTTAATTACTTCCCATATAATGACTGAGATAATATTATATGAAAAGCAATGAGGTTTAAATTGTTGTTCTATCATTATTATATCTTTTTCATCTCAACTTTTATAGGTACTTTCTTTTTCACTATTTTTAAATTGACAATTGTGCATATTTCTGCAGTATAATTGTCTGAGAGGTACAGAATATAATTAAATCGGAATAGTTAACACTTCTATGTACTTAAAATTTTATTTCCTTGTTTAGGGAAGCCTCAAGCTTCTCTCCTGTAGTTCCTTATAAAAAATGGATCTTATATTTCTTTCTTTTTTTTGTCAGTCGTGAGGCTTGAACTCTGAGTCTGGGTGATGTCCCTGTGTTCATCAGTTCAAGGCTACCGCTCTACCCCTTGAGCAACTGTGCTATTTCCTGTTTTCTGGTGGTTAATTAGACATAAGAGTCTTATGAGACTTTTGTGCTTAGCCTGACTTTGAACTGCAATCCTTAGATCGCAGCCTCCTGAGTAGCTAGGATTACAGGCATGAGCCACCAGCACACAGAGTTAGATCTCATATAAACTATTAAACTATAAATATTAAATTGTAAACATTTTATTAAATTATATTGATATAAAGCATGAAAACCGATGTGATATGGATATAAATTAATGTAAGATATAATCACCTTATACTACTGTACTTACTACTGATATGTAACTATGTTTTCAACATTTATCAAGCTTCCCTTTCCTCCTCCCTTTATCCCTTCAAGATTCCAGTGACCAGTACTCTCTCTCTAAATGTATTAAATACATTTTTTCTTTCCACATATTAATAACAAATGATATTTGTCTTTTCTGTGGTTCGTTATTTCAAGTAACATAGCATCCTCCAATCCATTGTATATTTTCAAAACTGGTATGAATTTATTCCTTTTTTATGTTCATATAGTAATATACTCATAAATAACTATACATGCATATATCTACACATTTTTGACATGACTAACAAGAAATGAGTACACATTGCTAAAGAGGATATCATGAAATGAATTCCAACTGCATGATTATTTTGAGAAATGAAGTTAGATTTGATTGAGGATTAAGAATTTCCTAAACTTCCTAAGCTAGGTTATGAAGGGATGCTAGGAATCTGAGAGGTGCAGGGATAGAATATGCTCTAGAATAGCATAAAAACAGAGTCCGAGGTTTGGAACACACTGGTCGATGTAGGATAACTATTCTTGGAAGTATAGCTAAATTTTTCTTTAAGGCTTTTCCTTTTTTCCACCTGTTCCGGTATCAGCATAGCACCCTTAATTGATATTCCATTAATTTGTTTATATTATCTTCTTTCTGAACTATAAGCCTGACCTCTTTCTGTCTGAATATTCTTGGCCACTCTCCAGTGGTCTCACTCTGTCAATGTTTCGAGTCCTGTTTAATTCATCATGTCCAAGTATCATTTTTTGTCTTTAGTCATTTATTGTGTTTACTTGTATGTGTGTGTGTGTGTGTGTGTGTGTGTGTGTGTGTGTGTGTGTGTGTGTATTTATTTATTTATTTATTGCCAGTCCTGGGCTTAAACTTCAGAACTGAGCATTGTTCTGGCGCTTTCTCAAGGCTAGTACTCTACCACGAGCCACAGCACCACTTCTGGCTTTTTCTGAATATGTGGAACTGAGGAATTGAACCCAGGACTACTTGCATGCTAAGCAAGCACTCTACCACTAGGCCACACTTGCAGCCCCTACTTGTAGATTTATAGGCACATTCTAATCACCACAAATGAGGGAAACCATGTAGCTTAGGTAGCTTTTGAGTCTGGCTTATGTGGCTTAATATGCTTTTCTCCTTTGTCACTGTTTTTGATTTCTGAACTTTGTGTGTTATCTGTAAGTTTATCTGTTTTGTGAGGGTGGAAATGGAGGGACAAAGGGTGAGCAAATATAGCAGTGATACTCACTAGACACTAGGTTGAAAATGAATAATACAGCTTGTTGGGGAGGGAGGTCAGGAAGGAAAATTTGGGAGAAAAGGAGAGAAGAGGTGACATTGTTCAAAAAAGATGTACATCATCTTTGCAATGAAAATAAATAAATGAATAAATAAATAAGAAAAAATCTTAGCAATGAAAGTTCTGCAGAATGTCCATGTCCTTTTTGACAACAGCTTCTGTACAAGATAGATACTCTATTATGCATATTAAGCAATGAGATTCACCATTTCCCAAGGGGATCTATTTGAATTAAGCTTTCTAATCGGAGACATTTCCCGAAGGACCAATCAGCATAATTCACATTTCAAGACTTCTAAGCAATTTTCTTCTCTCCCTTTTATTAAAGAAAAGGATTATTTATCTTGATTCACTTAAATAACACATTACAGAGGGAGACCAGAGCCTTTCTTGGAAATACAGGTTAAAAACTAATCATCAGAATGTCATTGTGAATTTCTCCTTTTTTATTTTTAAAATACTTTTAAGAAAAAAACAGCCTGCTTATTACTCCATTAAAATGTGGACACTGATTTGTAGTTAGATTTTTCATCATGTGTCTACATGTTGAAAGAAGAAAATTACTTATCTAGATAATAAATATAGACCATTACAGCTATTTTCTCAATCCTCAAGCTGTATTAGCTATTCTTATTTTACCATTAAATTACGATTGTATGTGAAATGAAATTGTATATTAATGAAATTGCATATTAAATGGCATTGTATATTTCTTTTTTCCATATATTTTTATTGTAATTAATAGAAGGTTTACATTATATTCACCAGATAGAAGGTGCATTACTTCACAAACATTGGTACCCTTTTTCATGTCTTGGTCCCCATTTCCTCCCCCCACCCCCACCCCTCACCTTGTTTTCCCCCCTTCGCTATCCAATTTCAAATAACCAAATACACATATATACAATATATCAGATAACAAGGTGAAATACTGTAACCATATGAGATAACCAAGGGACAGACAGCAAAAGAGATGAGAGATAACATAGTACATTAAGGACAACAATCACTCATTAGATTTACAATAGAACAAAACCTAGATATATAAGGCCATATAGTATGATGCTAAATGAAAGGACCTCCAGGATATAGAAACAGAGGCATGGTATATTTCTTAAGGTTTAATTTTATTTTATTGCTTTGCAACCTATATAAGTAGGGCTTACTTACTCTGAGCTGTTTCTTGTCTATGGATTTCTCTCCCTATTTCAAAACCAGAATCAATCATGCCATATTAGTTCATCTCTAATTTAGAAGCCCTCCACCCCTGCTACTTTCTTAGTACCTATGCTACTTTCCTTACTGACAGGTCACAGCTTTTTCCTACCATACACTAGATTTTGTTGGTGCACTTAAAGCTAATAGAGCAATCAGGAGGAAGAATATAGACACATAAATGTCATATGGAAATTTTGATACTGAGAATAGATGGATACTCCCAAGAAGCCTTTTTAACAGGAATATGCTACTGCTGAATCACCTTGAACTCCAGAGAGTGGCTCCATCTATGTCCCCCTTTTGGATTATTCTTATTTAATTCAAGAATAATGCTACTTTGGGGACCATTGTTATTTGCATCCCCAACTACACTACTAGATATTCATTATTCCATTTAATATTAGGTTGAACTTTACCTGAGTGACATAACTGAAGGAGTTGGGGAAATATCACCCCTTAAAATACTGCTTTTACAGATTTTCCAGAGAGAATATCTCTTGAG
Organism: Megascapheus bottae; assembly: GCF_031878675.1. NCBI lineage: Eukaryota > Metazoa > Chordata > Mammalia > Rodentia > Geomyidae > Megascapheus > Megascapheus bottae. The sequence continues at coordinate 95,386,709 of NC_143509.1, forward strand.
ATAAATCCCCTCCCCAGCAATCTCATCACTCAGAATGAAAATCCCATCATGAGAGGAGATTGGAAGGCAGCACAGTATCCTAACAGAAACTTTGTTCAAGGGAGTTCTCTTGGGGCTCTCTTCATTCTGCTTCCAAATGATGGCTGGTGACTAAATTGCATTCATTGTCTTCTGCTATGCCTATGCCTCTGGATCTCATTGGAATGTTGGATGTTCATTTTCGATTCCCATAATGCCTCAGATCACACAATAAATTGGTACACCTTTTCTCCAGGTAGTCTGTCTATTGTCAGCTTCTTTCAAAGACTCAATAGACTTTTATCCTCTTAATGAAGGCATTTACTCTCTACTCTTTTATTTATGACAACTATTTTTTAAACAATTCTTTTCATTTGATTTTTCATGATCTTTTCCAGCTTTGGTAAGGCACTAGGCTTCATTTAACTTATCAGTAGTTTCAGAGTAATTATTCTCAAGTTTCTCTGAGAGAAAAAAAATCCTGGATCCTGTGCAAAAAACTTACCAAACAGATTTCCAGAACATCCCAAGGGCTATTGGGATGTATTTTTAAAATACATTTCCTAGTTGATTCTCATCGGAGAGAGTAAAATCCATATTTTAGCACTAGTTTCCTATTGTAAGATAAATTTGTAAGTATATTCGCAGTAAACAATGGCATAATCTTAATAAATGTTCTTCATGAGGGATAGAATTCATGTATATCTGATGCTTTTTTTTTTGCCTGTCCTGGGCTTGAGCTCAGGGCCTGAGCACTGTCCTTGGACTTTCTCAAGGCTAGAGCTCTACCACTTGAGCCTCAGCACCACTTCTGGTTTTTTCTAAGTATGTTGTACCAAGAAATCAAACCCGGGTCTTTGTGCATGCTAGGCAAGCACTCTACCACTAGGCCAAACTCCCGGCCCTATCTGATGCTTTTACATCTTTGAATTTCAACACTATTAACAATAAATTATCTGAAGCCAGTGAAAGTCATTGTGGGAAAAGAAACTGCCCACTCTTTCTTAACATTAGCTTCCTAATTTTATCAATGTCTAAATTCAACTAGGCATTAAAATAGCATAATTTGATTCATTGGTCATATATTTTTCTTTCTACTCCAGAACCAACATAACCAATGAGAAATAACTGCCTAGAAATATTGGCTGTAATTGGTTTAAAACTATGTTCTCTTTTAGAGCTGTATGTAAATAATTTGAAGAGGATTCAGTTAGACTATATATACATATATGTCTATATATACGTATATATGACATATGATTGATTTAATATGGAAATAACTTTGCTACAAAATCCATGTTATATCAAGTGTTTAACTTTTACCAAAATGTCAAGTAAAAAGGTTGTTTCAATGTGCAAAATTTTGGACCACATTGATTTTTATGATGTGGATAATTATAATATGCCAATTCTCTATGAAAGAAAATGACAGCATTTGTCCTCTTCATCATTTATTCTCCCTGTGAGTTGGGTTAGGTGTGAGATTTTATTCTTGCTGGGCAATTACCAGTCTGGCACGATTCATTTCTTCACCCATTGGGGGTTATTTGTACATTTGGCATTCCACTTTCTTGTCTTCATTAGTGGATTCTAAAGCTTTGAATGAAAACAGCCTGCAATCTCCACTATTTACAGCTTCACAGAAGTGTTAAAATATTGTAAGAACAAGAGTCCTGAAGAGAAATCAAATGGATTCTACAACTAAATTTAGGAGAGATGTTTTATGATACTGTTGACTTTTTAAAAAGAATACATCATATATTTTTAAGAACACTGCATTTTCACAATAATAACTTTAAATACATAGTTTGCATTGATGAAATAAATACTTTCCTAGTGGTGTGAAATAATTAAAGGACCATATGGACTATAATTCCTATGAATGATAGGGGTTGAATTGAGAAGCCATAGGAGCCGTACATTAATTCTTCCTCTCACATCTTTGCTTTGTTGGAGCACTTTCATGTTTTCTTAATGTATTTTTCTGTCCTAATTAGATTTTTTTCCATTTTTCTTGAAAGTCATTCAGCATGGAAATTTTCCATTACTCTATATTTTCCTATTGTGTGTGACTCCTCACTGATCCATAGCTTTTCTTTACAAACCCATTAATACCAGAGCCATTTTCTCAATGACCACAAAATCCCACTGGTATTTAAACCCTACTGGTATTTAAAATGCATGTGTTATTAATGATTGCTTCTTTAAGAGTCGGCTCACCCAACACTACATCTGGTAAAGTGTGTTCTCATTGAATGCTAAACTGCAGGGAACTGAGGATTTGGTCATCTCTGGCAGTCTTTGAATAGCAAATAAGAAACCAGAATAAGAACTCAGAAGTCTAGCAAGTATTGCAAACTCTCTCTGTGTGTGTGTGTGTGTGTGTGTGTGTGTGTGTGTGTGTGTGTGTTTGTGTGGGTGAACCAGAAGATGAACTCACTAACAGATTGTTTGTAAATATGTAAACATCAAAAAGTAAGCAACAACAATCCAAGGCTATTTTTCAAGGGAACAGGACAAATGACTCATTGTGTTTTATGTTTTCAAACTTTCAGGTGTCTTTCTTGGCAAAAAAGAATATGAAATCACCAGAGTGATTTTTCTTTTTGATGGTTTTGTCGCTCAGTGAGGTGAAAAGCATGCAGGTTATTTAAATACAAATGGATTGATAAATCTACAAGTCCTGCTGGAACTCAGTATGAGGCCAGCAGCTGAGGTTTTAAATCCCACCTTTTACTTCCCAATGGTTTATAATACAAAAACTGAGCGACTGCTTTCCACCAGGTGTAGCCATAATGTAGTACTATTAGAGCTTAACTTCATTGTCAGAAACTTCATTTAAATGCCCATAAAACCATCCTGATACAAAGAATGAACTGTAATAGCTTATAATTATGATAGTGCATAAAGTATGCCTCACAACCTATTACAAAGGCATAATTTTAGCATAAAAACCATAAACCAAGAGAACAAAACTTGAGAACTTCAAAATAGAAATACAGCTTTTGCAGCGGCTCAATAGAGAATACCTTTTTTTTTAAATCCTCAATGAATGATTGTATCATCTGCCTTCCACATGCAAAACATGAGTGGATTTCTGATTTCTCAGACTACACTATAGTGCTCTCCCAGAGGCATCTTACAACTGGAGCATTAACACATTTTCAAAAAGAATTTGAATACCCATTGGAATGAGATCTGGTTCCGGGTGAAGGGATGGTTATTGTACCTTTCTGTCAAAATGGGGAAATTAAAGGGTAAGTCTTTTGTGCTTGGTGGGCTTTGGAAAGGCCCCTTCTGTCAGAAGAAAGATGGAATTCTTGTTGTGATTGTCAAACTAATGCAACTATGACCGAATGAGAATTACTAGTCTTTATGTGAGCAGATGAGAGTAAACATTTAAGAATTATTTTAGGAAAATAAGCATAGTTTCATTGCCAGAATATTGAACTGCTTGTCAGCTTTCTTGACCCATTTATATGGTTTCTACAATACAGCCTGGGTTTTCTACAATACAGCCTGGTGTGTAATTTCCCTGTCACTAATAAGGCAAAATGGCATCTCTATATAACCATATATCACACAGCACACACTTATCCTGTCTAAATGGGAAGTCAAAATATGCATGAACCCAATATACATGAGTCAAAATGAACTGGGTTTTTGTTGTTGTTGGTCATGGGAGTTGAACTCTGGGTCTGGACGTTGTCCCTGAGCTCAAGCTCCCACCCTACCCCTTGAGCCTCAGCTCCACTTCCAGTTTTCTGGTGATTAATTGGAGATAAGAATATCACGGACTTTTTAGTGCCTGGGCTGGATCTGAACCATGATCTTCAGATCTTAGCCTCCTGAGTAGCTAGGATTACAGCTAGGATTACACCTGGTTCAAAATGAACTCCTAAAATATACTACTTGGTATACTTACTGAAATAATATTGAAGAAAATAAATAAAGAAGAAAATTAAAATCTTCTACATACTAACAAGAGATAATGGCATCATGTTTTGGAATATTTATTTTTTGGGGGGGTGTAAACAATCCTAAATTTATTATCTTACAGCTCTAGAGGCCAAAGGTATGAAATGGGTTTAGGAGTTTGTGTCCCTTCTGAAAGCTCTTCGGTGATGTCTACAATGATGTCTACAAATCAAGATTTGTAGCAAATCACATACATTCACAGCCTTCTTTTTTCATATATTTTTATTGCAATGAATAGAAGGGTTACATTTCTTTTGAGTATACATTTCCAAACACCATTAAAACACTGTAGTCTTCAGATCATTTTAACATATCATAGAATAGCTGCATAAAATGCACTATATAAAATGATTTTAACTTATTCAATACTTTTTAGAAATGTACTTTTTAAAATAATTTCTGACATTAGATGTTATGCATATATATATATGTATACACACATATATAATCACCTATCTTGTTGTATATGTGACCTGAGTCTAATTTGTTACGTTGCGAGCCAGTTTTAGAAATGTAAGAAAGTAGGAATACTTTTAGTTATTCATGTATACTAATGGTTAAATTGAAATTTTTGGAGAGCTTATTTAGCACACGGAAGTTTTCAAGATGATAATTAAAACAATAGGAAATAGAGTTTCTCCAGTTCTCGAGCTCGATATAATCTTAACATAGATTGGCATCTACTTTAGAGCTATATCCATTTTCCTGACTGAAGTTGAAACTACCACTTTTACACCAGTCCAGTCCTGTACAATCCAGACACAAACAGGGGCTATTTGCTAATATCTAAGTGGCAGTCAACCACCCTAGATGGGGATGAGAAGATGAGGTTGGGAGCAATGAGTTTAACAGTGAGGGCAGGTAAAATGATACAATTCATACTCAATCGTTTTCATATCTTCTTGGCAATATGAGATCGGGTTTTTCCTTATGAAACAGCGAAGGGGGCTAACGAGAAAAAGGCAGGAGGCTTATAGTGTAAATATCTGGAAGTGGAGGAAGAGTTACATCATACAGTTCATCCATGCAATATGCCAACTTGATTATTTCCTCCTTCAGTCAACAACTTTACTGCACAGTAATATGCTCCAGGCACCAGCCCGGATCCTGGAGATACAGAAGCGAACAGTCAGTGGGGAAAATCAAAGGAGGGAAGGTGAGAGGTGAGGGCGTTGGGAATATTGCTTACTTTGGAGGCCAGGTGCTAAGGATGGATGTTTCCCTCATACCTTACTGCGCAAGACTTTTCAGGTGGGAAGGATGTGAGACAGAAAACCAATCATGTCATCTTTGCACCAAATGATGAGAGAAAATGTACAGGTACTAATTCTCCTAGTCACTGAACAGCAGATAAGTGCTCTGACTTATGTGCTTATAAGCAAGCAAATGATTGAGAGAATGGTAAGCAAATTACATAGGCTATAATGGGCAAGACAATTAGAGCATTTACCTCATTCCCCCAAATCTTTTTTTCATGTCACTGTAGTGAAGAAAAGCAATTTTTGAAAGTATTGTCTCTGTAGGAGAGGTGGCTCTGTGTAAGCTGGACTGAGTTCTTACCATGGGCTTACAAAGTGTTTTTTTTTTATTTTAGAATTCTGGAGAGCAGTTCTGGCTGTTTATAAATGCTTGTTCTGTCTATAAAATAATTAAGATGCTTTACTGGCCCATTTTCAATCTTTAATCACCTTCCTGAAATGAGAGTAAAAGGTAAATAACAAGATACATGGCTTTGAACACATTATAATGAACATGTATGATAATAGCTACTTTTTCCCAATGGTTTTATTATTTTAAATATGGTCTCTTTTTCCAAGAAAGAATAATTTGTAAGAGTGATGGTAGTATACTTGGTAATTTGTAAACATTGCCTAAATTCCTGGTTAGTCAGTCTATGTATGAAGAAGCTATCTATGAAATACATAATTGGAGTGTTAATTTATTTTTCCCACTCTCTATAGCTCAAATAAACCACTTACTATAATCACTTGCTTTTTTTTCCTACCCATACTCTGAAGGAACTTCTTTCCTATTATCTTCTTTGAGCTATATAGAATTTTTAAAAATATGCATGTGGAAGAGAACAAGCAGAAAAAAGCATGTTCTTCACATCATCTAAACATATCTCAGGAAGAACAGGACATAGGGTTTTTTTTGAAACATAATTTGTGAGCATCAACAGTCTAAAGAACAACGTATATTGTAAAACAAAATAAATGTTTTTCTAAATGCTTCTAATACTTCCAATAGCTGACTGTACTGATGCAAGCGGAGTGCCATCTGATCAGTCACCTTTGATAGCCATTTGTAAAGTAGAACTCAACTAAACTTATGAATATCACTTTTGTAACCAAACTTTTAGTTTATTTGTTCAGCTTCTCTTCTTCATTCTGCTCCATTTTCTAGGATGGGGAAGAGTTTCTGTTCAGTATAGTTCTTTCATACTGTTCACAATTCTCAGGTTCTGTCACTTACTTTCATAGCCACTAAGTCAATGACTTTCTCGTTTCTGTCATTTTCTTCCATGATGGATGCCTCAATGTATTTGGCTTCTCTACCTAAAGTATAGTTTCCAATGGCTTCAGCATACCCAGGACAGTGCTTATGTATTCAGGACTTCTCTAGGGTATTCTGGGTGTCCCCAGCTTTAACATGGAAATTCTCCTTTGTTGGTATGTACTTTTGCTAGATAGGAAGAGCATCATTTTTCCAGGATGAGCAAGGAACGTGGGGAAAGAGTCACACTCCCCCAGATCGAGGCTGACAGCAGCGCTGTTGTCAGGGGCTCCTGGATTTGAAATAGATTTTCTGCCTTCGTGGTTTTGCTCTAGACCTTGGTGTTTGTTGACCACTGTGCCATGGGTTTCACAACAGTGGATCATCCACTGTTGTTTCCCTATGATTCTAAGTGGGCAACTCAGGCAACTTAATGATGATGCTATTAGCAATTTGTCTTTGACTGGAACTTTAGATTAAATGTAATATTTGCAGTTAGAGAAGTACTCATTTTGTATATTTTAACTATCTGAAACATCAAGTTAGAAGGATATATTGCTGACCTTGTCCTATGAAATTTAAGAATATATATACACGTATATATGTATATGTGTGCATTGACATACCTACATTTTATTGGCATATATTAGTTGTATGAGAAGTTTCCATTCATGTATATATAGGAAATGTTATATTTCCACATATATATAAATTGTACATTGACATACATACAATTGGACAATGACATTTCCGTATATACATACAATGTAAACATTCTCCCCACTTCTCTCTTCCTCTTCTCCTCTACTCCTTAAAACAATTTCAGGAGATTTTACTGTTCTATTTTTGATGTATGTATACCTATATGCTTACAGATATATATATGCATATGAATGTCTATACATATATACACACATGTACACATTTATTAGATATTATATAACATGTAGTATATAAGTGAACCCATATACATTTTTGGAATATATTAAGTGTATGAGAAGTTTTCGTCATGAAATTTCTATGTACACATATAATGTACACTAGTACATTCTCCTTCTCCCTCTCCTACCTTTTCGTTAGTCAATTTCAAGAAATTTCATTGTTTTATTTTCATAGAAGTGTGTAAGATAGTTGAGACATATTTTGAGTATATTTAAATCAAATAAAATTCTCAGAGGACTAGAAGAGAATAGCTTTATCCATTGTAATATTGCATAATTTTATACTGAAACGTTTTTACTACTAGCACATTAATTGATATGTACTGATTTGCCCGAGCTCATTGTATGTCTTTATTGATGTCCCACTTCTATGTGACTGTGAGTCATAAGAGATAAATCACAAACTAACTGGAGATATCTGTGATTGATTTTTCTTGGTGAGAACATGCCATAGGTGATGGCATGGTATTTAATGACTTAGATGGAAAAACATTTCCACTTAAGTAGCATGTAGCAGTGAGCTTAATTTATATGACCAAAATGAGTGAAGTTTATAGTTACATTCAACTGGGGGTAAAACATCCTTTTCTGTGGTGTTTCTTGAGTGTTTTCTAATACTAATGGAACAATTGCCAGGTATTTTGAGATTTTTTTTGACAATGGATTTACCATATATAGCCTGTATATATTATTTTTGGACATAGTACATAGAAATACAGCCTAATCCATAGACATCTTGGTATATGTTCAGCAATAAGCTGTCAAATTTTTATATATAGCTTTACAAAAATGATAAATGCTACACATGAGGATGTATAGCTAAAATTATAAATAATGAAATGCACATTGTTTATTGCACACTACTTAAAGATAATTAATTCTTGCAGAATGGTTGATTTCTGCTATATTTCTAAATATGTGCACAATCTACCAGTGGAATTCAGAATGAATGGAATTGTATAACCTAGCCCATATTTTTTTCTTAAAAAATTATAATTAAAATTGTGATCTACTGTTAGATAATTTCTCATGTTTATAGCAAGCATATCATTAAGCTGAGACTTCTTGTCAGCACACTTTCCATTTAAATGTGAATTATTACTACTTTCAACATTTTGTTATAACTAGACAATCATCAAAATAATGCACCAGTTGCTATTTGTATGCATAGAGGTCGATTACGTTAGATGTAGAAAACCAGGGTCAATTGAAATATAAGGACTTGACACCATTTAAAACAAAATTGAGAAGAGTTACAAGGTAACACACCACTCTGTAGTATTCTCATTGTGCATATGTGGTTAAGGTAGGAAATTCATACATAATGAGTTGTTATTTCCAAAGAAGTATAGTAGTAGTAAAATAATTAGAGTTATACATTTACTATGCACTTTGATACTACCATTGGTGTTTTTTTTTTTTTGGTGGTACTGGAGTGTCTTTGTTTTTAATATGTTTAAATTGTCTATTCATTTTGTAATGGCTGTGTTTAGCAATAGGCTTGTAACAATCTTGAAAATTCAAGGGCGTACAAAACAGCTGTAGCATACAGTTGATTTAAGTTGAAGAGGTTTAATTAGAAGAATAAGCATCTCCAGCATTTCTACTCCAATGCCCAGCTTCTGACTTTCTTTCCCAAGATCTCTATTCAGCCTCCTTTCCACCCTTTCTTCTTTCCTCTACCCCATTACTCCATTTTCCACTCTGTCATTTTACTAAGGGTAAATGATCCCTACATTCTGTGTCTTACCAACTCCCTGTAGCTTTGCTTATTTCCTTGCAATACAGCCAACAATGCAGAACTTCAGCTTCAGTCCCATGCCTCCTTTATCTGGGATGCATGGACTATCAACCTGTACATCCTCTACACTGCCTGGTCTCTAACCAAGTGTCACCTTCTCATCGACCTCCTGATCATCTGCCTTTTCCAACACCCTACAGACTTGTTTCCTTTTCCTCTGTCTTATATCACTTTGTTCTCTCTATTACTTGGATATGAACCACCATTTTGCAGGTGTACTGTTTTTCTTTTATCTCCCCAGCAAAGGCATGCATTTTATGAAAACGGACTCTTTACTTTTATTCATTGTTATATTCCCTAAAAGTTTGGCTCATAATGGACACTGTCAATTTTTCATTTTTGTGTACACATCTGTCCCAATGCTGATTTCTTTTGTAATTTGTTTATTCTAGGTAAAATCCATTACTATGTCTCTTAGCAGAAAGGTGGGACAGAGGGCTGAGTGTGCTAGAAATGACCAGTGCAATCCTAGGCAAGGATCTGTTTTGAATACTCACAGGATTATCATATAGATTAGTGACAACCTCATCTCATCCCATTGAGAAATCATAATTTTCTGTCTTCCCAAATTTTCTAACTGAAAATGTTCCCTCCTAGATTGTACCTTCAATCTCCTAATGGCTTAGTAAACATTATTTATCTACTTGACATAGAAAAGTATATTTCTAAAAGACCAAGCCACTAGATTGATATATGTCTGTATCAAAGAAAGGGAGTAGGTAAAAGAAGTTAAAGAAAGGCAAATCACATTTCAGCAATGTTATATGAAATAGAAAGAGTCATCAAGATTATTTCTTTACTGTGAAATGAAGTCCTGCAATATAGAAATTAGTTAGAATTCATTGAGGTGATTTGACTTGTAGAATGTTTATGAACAACCTATTCAGATATTTACATTTCGCAGTATATATTTCATGAAAGCAAAATTGTCAACATAATCTGGTTTTTAAAATGATCTTACTTTATTAGAAGAAAATAAAGCAGAGGGTAAAACAAGAATAAGAGAAAAAATACTTCGTTCTCAGTTCATCTGTATGCTAATAACATGGCCACAATGTTATGAGCTAGTATTACCTAAGTTTCAAATATAGACTATTGAACATACACATTTCCTTTGGACATTGTAATATTCATTTTCCCGGGGAAAAAGTTCTAGGAAAAGACAGTGTCAGAAAACTAACATTATTAACCTTAAGAAAATGTTTAAATGCAGTTGTTTCAATGTTTATTAACTGTCATTTTCATGGGGGAAAATTTCACTTGAGATTTATTTTAATGATGCCTCTTTGCATTAAAATACTCGATTGGAGCAAGGCACCTTACTAAGGAGGCTGAGATCTGAGAAGCACTACCTGAGGCCAGCCCGTGGGGAAAAACGTTTATGAGACTCTTACCTCCGATTAACAAATAAAAAGCCACAAGTGAAGCTATGACTCAAACAGTAGAGTGTTCACTTTGAATGAAAATGCAAAGAGACAAATCCCATGCCCTTAGTTCAAGCCCTGGCACTACACAAAACATACTTTTGTTTACTCAAAGAAACCTCATTTCTTACAAATACAACATGTATTCACAGGCTCACATAGACTCTCCAATCCTATTTTATCCCCAATTGTAGAGAAGTTCAACTGCAATTGTTCAATTTCAAAAGCAATTGAGTCTTTTTGAGAAGTCTCCTCGGACATGAGCCCTGCCGAGTGACCTTGTCCAGGTGGCTGAGCTCCTGCTTCTGCCCCGTCTCTGGGTCTCTGCAGTCATTCTGGCTCCCACATCTCTGTCTAAAGCACACAATAACGGAGGGCTCATTTCTCAGAGGATGGGGAAAGTTGTACCTCTCCCTGTTTACAATTGGATTTTATTGGGTAATGCTTCAAAGCGCTCACTTTGAATTTCTGCTAACAAAGCTGAACATTCAGGCAAAATATTGGAAAGGAGATAGGCAGAATGAAATGGCAGAGGAGACTTGGAAAAAGGAGAGCCAAGCCGAGGATGACAAAATCGAAAAGACACATTCCAGAAGGAGAAGTGAAAGGGAAAGCTGTTTCTAGCACATCAGTTAGAGCCTTCTTCTCTCACAGGCATATTGAAGTCTTGGAAAAACCAATGCTTTAGCTGGCTGTCAGCTTTTCTTCCATCGGCTTAGTAGCTAGAGAAAACTTCTAAATCTCCTAATCAACCTAAACCTTTCATAACCAGGTCGTATTTCATGGCAGGTGCCCAAGTTTGGGGACCTGGAAAGATGTTCTTGAGACCTGAAAATAAAATCACTTCAAGGCTTACATTATATATGAAGTAGATATTTTGAGCAAGTGTTCATGTCAGACATAATGGTCACTGGAAACACAAATCTAGGATATGATTTAAGTTGCAGAATAGGACATACAAACTGAACACATCTATTTATCTCTTACAAAGTTTATACCCTGTGGGGCCAACTTCATTTAGACTCTATTCATTTCTGCAGAGAACTCTTATGCTTTTTGAACAATTTCGTGTATTTTGTTTTGGGAAGTCAATTCTTCCCAGGCCTCACAAACACACTGTGTAGAAATAGCTGAGAATACTCATGACTGGAACTTGGTCACACTGGATAAAAACAAGACACTTGAATAAACTGATTTCAGAGAGGTCCTTTCCTTGCCAAATTTGTTCTTTTTCTTTTTATTTGATTTTTGGAGACACTGGAGTTTGAACTAAGGGTATTGCTTTCCTAGGCAGGTGCTTCACCACAGAAGCCATTCCACCAGCCCTTTGTCCATCATTAATTCACTGAGATGGCTAGCCTGGACCATAATCCTCATGTGCTTTCACCATAGCTGAGATAACAAGCTTACTCAGCCATTGATTAAGTCTTTGGAAATTTTGTCCCCCAATCTCGACCTCCCAAATAGCTATATGACAGCATCTGGCTCCCAGTATGATCCTGTAGCCACACCACAGAATTTAAATAATGTCTTTAAATCTATCTATCTCTATCTATGATACAAAATCAAACAACCCATTCCCATTCACACATGCATTTATGTAAAACATTTTATTTAGGATCTACAAAATGTCAAGTCTTTTGTCTGAAGCAATAAGGCTTTAAGAGTGAAAAAGTTTAACCAAGCTGTTGTCTCTGTGAAAAGAATAGCCCAGTAAATAAAACATACAGCACACAGTACTAAACACACAATAATTGATACTATAGAGGGTGGTCACAGGATCTGTGAGTACAAATAAAGCAAGATGAGGGAGTTGCAGGTGACACATACAAGTTACCATTTTGGACAGGAAGATCGATCTATCTATCTATCTATCTATCTATCTATCTATCTATCTATCTATGACAAGATGATCTCTAAACACAGACAGAGACCCAAATATAATACAAATGGAAGGAAAGGAGACCACAGCAAATGAAGAACTCCAGTCAGAGTTGTTCCTATCGTACTGTTTCCACGTGGATCAGGTTGGAGCCACGCAGCATTACACAGCTGGGTATAGAAAAGTGATGTGAAAGGAATTGTATACTCTGTGGGATATTTTGCATTTTCTTGAAGTTACTGTGGAATTGCGGAAGTTTAAGAAGAAAAATGAGAATTGAAGCTTTATGTAATGTGGAAATTCGGCAGAGCGGAAGACCGGGCATTCATTTTAGAAAGTGTGACTCAAGATGTTGTCAACATCTTTGCTATCTCTTCCAAAAGTAAAAATTACCTTGGAAAGAATATTCAGAAAAATCGTAAGAAGCTTAAATAATTTTTCAAAGAGACAATATCAAACATTCATAGATATTGGAAACTAAAAATGATTATTGCAGCCCATTATAATTAGCCAATGACATATGAACACCGAGTGATTTGAAGTTTGCTTAACTCCACTTAAAATTTCTAAGTTGTTTTGCACAGGTTTTTATATTATCATATTTTCTCTTTTAAAGATGCCTTCGTAGTATATTTATGTTAAGGTAATATAGTTTTATGATTTTTATAATTTTATTCCATTTTCTACACACATATGTATATATCAAATATTGGTAGCATGCTAATTTTAGTATTCTGTAATTAAATATTCTAAGTGTTAGACTTTTTCTTCTGAATTAAACAACCATTACGTTTTAATAGTAGATAGCTCATCAAGACCACATAAACAAATTATAAGAGCAATAATTGTAACCAACACTCATACAGAACTGATCATGTGCCTCTTGACGTTCTGAATATTCTTATTTCCTTAACTTAATTTTTACAACATTGAAGGAGCTCAGACATATTAATCTGGAAAGCAAAATGGTGGGAATACACTAATTTATTGTAAAGCAATGTCATCTAATTCTTTAAGCATCTTCAGTACTACCTGTCAAAATAAAGCAGTGATCTGTCTTCCTTACCTGGATTTTTTGTTATTATTGTATTTTATTGTTGGATTAATATATAGATGGATTACAGTTACATTTGTCAGGTAGTGGGTGCATTACTTCTCAAACCCTTCGCATATTTTTGTCCCCCTTTCCCTCCTCTACCCCCACCCAATCATCTTGTTTTCTCCCTTTCCCTTCCCTATTTCAAATATACAATATATAAAATATTTACCAGGCACTTTAAGAGTGCCAGGAAAGTGGTGATACCTCTCTTAACCTCTTTCATCCCTCTAGCAACATTCTTTGTTTTCAGCTAAGACTCTCCAGAGAAACCCACAAGGTACCGGTTGATACTAGCTCAACCCTCTTCTAAGTAACCTGGCTTAATCTTTGTTCACAAAAATTTTTTCAGTGCTGAATTCTCTGGCCTGAGGTGTTTTCCTCTGCCATTCTTAAACATGAAAAATCTGAAAGCTGCCATGAACTAAATATGTACAAGTATGCTTTTCTACATAAATAGCAAGTCTCTCTAGAATGGAAATGTGTTGTCCCTTCTACCCTCCCCCCAAACACCTCTCCTTCAAATCCTTATTGTTTTGTGCAGACAGACACTGCTCTAGGAGCCAGCCATAATGTTGCCCTTTCTTACTGCAAGTAAGAAAGCTTTCTTTACTCTTTTATCTTCACTCTTGTTTGGCCTTGCTTATCATTGTATCCATCTGCATCATGGAAGTGTAGCTTCAACTCTGTATAGCAAAGCCAATGGAGTCCTTGCATATTTTGATAATTATATACAAAGTGTCTGAAATATGATGGTTTGATATAGCATTTTCAGCCTCACAGTGGCACTAAAACACATATAACAACTGAGTCTTTTCCTGGGTAGCAGTCACTACAGCAGATTGCATCTAGGCAGTGAGGGGAATCACCATGTATAGGACATGATCCAGCAAAATAGAATATTGGATAGGTTAGGGGTGTTCCATGCATTTTCTTTGCCTGGTCCTGGGGTTTGAACTCCGAGCCTGGGCGCCACCCCTGTGCTCTTTTACTCAAGGCTAGCACTTCTACTACTTGATCCACAGCTCCACTTCTGGCTTTTTTTTTTTTTCTGTGATTAATTGCAGATAAGAGTCTCATGAACTTTTCTGCCTGGGATGGTTTTAAATGGAGATGGATACTCAGATTTCAGTCATCTGAGCAGCTAGGATTACAGGCACGAGGCACAGGCAGCGCCCAGTTAAACCCACCTAAATGCATTTGTTGATATAACTATGTTTCAACATAGTGGATTTATCAGAAAGTAGCTCATTGGCCTCAAGTCATGGGATCTATGATTGCTAACTGTAGATGGGAGAGTGGGGGAGTACCTAACAGAGTACTTGACAATGATTGTGATGTTGAGAAGTTGTTTCTTTCACTAAAAGAGAGAAGGGCAATGCATTGTGGAGACATGTGGACTGTTATTTGTTAGAAAGACAGATTTGAGCAATGATTACTATGAAAGTAAAGGGCTTAGGTACCAATGAACTGAAAAAAAAACAATCCCAAACTAAACAAAACCAACAAAAATCTTCCTGACCTCACTTTCTTCGGTCATGACTAGAGGCCCAATTTCGGGGGTGTTAAATTCTTCCTATCTTGTTTGGTGGGTTAGTTGATGTTGTACTAGAGTTCTGAGCTTCCCTGCTGTGAAGCAAGAATGATCACTTGTTTAAGAGTGAGTAAAAGTGGGCGGTGGCAGGAATGGTCTCCCCAAAACACACTGTAGGTGGTAGCTGGTGTTCCATTTTACATCAGCCAAGAAATATAGGAGGGGTTAAAAAAAAGAACTTTCCCTATTTCTGTCCCTGGGTTTCCTGAGCCATTTTAGAATCATATTGATATTGAAATTTTCCCCGGCTCAAGGATTCTAAAAGGCATGTGTTTCCAAAAGAATGTGAAAACTCATGTTGTATTCATTTTCCATTTAGTGGAGTTTGGAGGTTGATGATTGTATTGATCTATTAGAATGACATCTTTTTTTAAAATTAAACTATCTTTTGCCTTTCCTAGCAGTTTATTTTCCTTTTGGTGTAAAAAAATCTCATTAGGGATATAACATATTTACACAAATAGAGCAGTAGCAAACTACTTGTTGTTTCATTTGACAAATTCTGGAGACGGTATGGATTTTCTCACATTATCCCATCAGGTGGAAATAGAATGTTACCACCTTCCAGGCCTTTGCACGGAAAAGGAAACAGTCCTTTTGAAAGTCTTTGGTGATGTTTGTGAATGTTTAATCACAGAAGTAGCACAATGGCCTCATTTATAGTCATACATCAAAATTAATTTCATGGTGCTCTGTCAAGGAAAGAATCTTAGCCATATGCTCTCAAATAAAAATAAATGACTTAGGAAAATTCTGACAAGAAATTTACCTAATTCTGCAAAAATCTTTGGGCATAAGATTCCCTTAAATGAAAATAGACTCATTCATGCAAACATGATTGAGTTTAATTTATTTCTGTTGTTAGAAAGGAATTAGAAATTAGTTTTCATCATCTAATGCTTTTAATGTTTCTGGTGCAGAGTCTCAGGTTTTATTAGAAATGCATCAAATGCACAATTAATTCAGAGGAGAGAGGAAGAGATAGATACACTGGGATAGTAAATGCTTGCCTTGGAGATACAAAAAAAACAACAAATTATTTTAGTATAACATGCACTTTCTTGTAGCCAGATAACATTTCATTATGTCAGTGTGTCAGTCAACATGTGTTTAATAACAATCTCAGAGAAAAGTAACCTACCTCTGTTTGAATACATGTCATCACTGAATTATAAACTGCATTGCTCGTTGCAGTAAACAAAGGATCCAAGCATGGATTTGTGGGTATCTTATCAAAATTTTACTTTTTGCCATGTGATATTCTAAAAAAGCTTTACAAAATCAAATATAATATTTACATGTTTGGTTGTATTTTCATTAATAAATGATAAAGAAATCTACTTGTTTTTCTTCTTGTGCTTGTATTTCTTTGTTTTGCACAATTGAATTGAATTTTAACATGCAGAGAATCAGAGTTTATGCTTTTGCAGCTATCTAGTTTCTCCTTGCACTTTTTATTAAGATGTCTATCCTTTGCAGTGAAATAGAGCGAGAGGGTAGCTGAATAATATCCCTTTGCTATTACCATTGGTGTGTTATGAGAGACACCCATGAGAATGACTATTTATGCAACAAAACTATCTTCCCAAGACCCAAGGAATTTAGGTGAGAGATCAGAGTGCTTCCTTTTAGGAGAAGAAGTAAAGATACCTTGAAAGGAGAGCTGACAATCTCATTTCTCCCCTTAGTCCAAGCAATGTAGAGAACTGTCTCTTAGGCAAGGAAAGAGAATTAATACTTAGGCCAAGATCCAGCACTACTACTACAACGGTGAAAATAGGTGCCAACCATAGTCCTGTGAGCCATTCTCCATGTCACACATTCTCCATGTCACATTACTCATATCAAACACCAGAGAAGGAAGCAAAGCTTCACTTACTGGAGATACAGTATGAGACTTTGTCTTAGTTCTGTCTCAGGCCTGTTTTTTTTTTTTTTTTGCCAGTCCTGTGCTTGAGCTCAGGGCTTGAGCACTGTCCTTGGACTTTCTCAAGGCTACAGCTCTACCACTTGAGCCTCAGTACCACTTCCGGCTTTTTTCTATATGTGGTACCAAGGAATCGAACCTGGGTCTTCATGCATGCTAGGCAAGCACTTTAACCACTAGGTCAAACTTCTGGCCCCTCAGGCCTGTTTTGATGAGACTCAGCACCAGACAGAAATAAAATGCGCTTTAATTTAGTTGTGCCCTTATTCTTAATTTCCTCATCAGGTGGAAATGTACAACTTAGTTTTCTTTTTCCTGCCTCGTTTCTAACTTTGGAGTTGGCCTAAGTTAGCTCTCTCAGGCTGTGCTTTTCCCTGTGACTGAGACTCAAGACAGGACACAACCTTGTCTTGGCCTCACCAGAACTTAGTGATGGCTTTATAGCTTAAGGAATATTTTCCCCCACTTTACCCTGTCCTTGTTCAGCACAGAATAGAGCAAGACTCCATTTGCTGGGGCCAGGACTGAGGATGAAGGACAGATTTTGCTGATTTCAGTAGTAGGTTGCTAAAATCCACAAACACTCGTGTACCAGTGGCTCTGCTATAACGCTAGATACTCAGAACGCTGAGTGAGATGTGAGGATTGCATTTCAAAGCCAGCCTAAGAAAAGTTTCTTACAGTCTTATCTTCAATTAGCCAGCAAAAACTTTACATGGAGATATGGCTCAAATGGTAGAGTGCCAATCTTGAGTAGAAGCAAAATCTCAAGGGCCTAAATTCAAGCCCCAGTACTTATCCGGACTACCAACAAAAAGAATCACCCAACTAAGAAAGGCTCAGAACTGGAGGATACACAGATAAATTCTACAAGATCTTCAAAGAAATAACATCAACATCTCTATTCAAACTTTTCAATGAAACAGAATGGAAGTATTTCAATAATTTCTAAAATGACAGGGAGAGAGAGAGAGAGAGAGAGAGAGAGAGAGAGAGAGAGAGAGAGAGAGAGAGAGAGAGAGAGAGAGAGAAGGGGAGGGAGGGAGGGAGGGAGGGCGGGAGGGCGGGAGGGCGGGAGGGAGGGAGGGAGACAGAGAGAGAGACAGAGAGAAAGACAGAGAGAGAGTTCATGTGAGCACTCTACAGTCCCATCTCTTTGAGCAATGTAGGCAAATATATGCAATCACATTGATGAATATAGACATAAACCTCCTTAGTATTTGCTAACCAAATTCAACAACTTAACTCTCAAATTGAATACTATGATCAAGCTTGTTTCATCCCACGAATGCAAGTCTGAGTCAATGTACACAAATCAATATGTTTAATATAGCAGAGGATGAATAATCAAAGACAATAGATTCAGAGGAAGGCTTTGACTCAATTCAACATCCTTTTATGATAAAAGCTCTGGAGATGGCAAGAATAGGAGGAATATACTTTAATATAATAAAGGCTACATATATGACACATGTTCAACTAAGTTTAAAGCCTGGCTACCAAAGAAGACATGAAGGAAACGTTCCAAGCAGAGAGCATCACAAGAATGGAGGCAATACTACAGGTAACTCTGACCTCCTTCCCACCAAGAACATGTCCTTCAACCAACTGTGTCATTGGACGCCATTCTTACCCTGAGATTTTAAGAGTCCAAACTTTCCTGGATACTTTAAGGAAACACAGAACTCAGATTCCTGAAACTGTAGAAATAAATCAAATAAATGCCTCCTTTCATTCCCATAAATGTCGCTAGACATGTTTCTTTAGGGGACCTTCTGAAGTGTTTTACATTTAATGACTTTTGTGACCAAGCTTTTGCCAGGCAGAATAGCACAAGCCTCTGTGATCTATGGCAAATGATTCACCTCATGCAAACTCTAAATTTCAAAAGGAGACTGTGTATTTTCAGATTATTGAAATACTCACATGCCTAAGCATTCCAAATGTGAATGGACTGGTAGAAACAATTGCTCTTTTCCTTGCTGTGAACATGAAAGTGAGAAAGCAGCAAGGAACAATCAACAGGAGAGTTGCCACCCCCCTCCGCCACCTTTCACAGGTTTTGTGACAGCTACCTGGAATAGGCAGGGAAGAAAAATGCAGATAAGAAAATTAAAACCACAAACTGCTGGGGGCCAACCAAAAGCCTTCTGATCCTAATTGGATTTGGAGTTCAGGATGCAGGGAGGTTCTGTATGGTTTATTCTGCATGGCAGTCCTCTGCCTTTTCGGGCAACAAAGTCTCCCTGGAAGCTACACAAAGTCCCCTTTGATTGCCTGTGATCAAAGCCCGGGAGGCTCTCCTGAAACATCTTAGCTTCAGAGAGCCAGGAACTCAGAATGCTGAGAGGATATTAATAATTTCTGAGCATTTTTTAAGGTGAGTGGTACCTCTGACAGAGCTTCATGATGACTGAAAATGATTCGTTTCTTTCTCACTGTAGAAAAGTTGGTCTTTAACTCTCTGGTTAATAAGTTGCTTATTGTACAATATTGAGCCATCTGTTCCACTGCTTCATTTATAGTTTAGGCAACTGAGATAAAGGACTGGGTGATGGAAGTCTTTCTAGAAAGGAAGACTACCTTGTCCCAATTGTTTATAGTATAGTAGACTTGTCCAGTGACTTTGACCTTAAAGTCCTCATCTGTGAAATGGGTAGAGGTGTTTACACTCTTTGTAAGTTCAAAGGGATGTCTTTTGTTAACAAAGTGTTGCATGGGCTACACACACCCTTGTTTGTAACAAAGGCCGTCCTTCACAAGACTTCTAAGTCTGGGAAGCTTTCTTCTTGGTCTTCTTTTGTCTCTTCTCTGTGCTCTGTCACATTGGCTTTTTTTTTTTTTGTCAGCAGTAGACATTCAAATATATTGTTATACCTTTCTAAGGACTATTTGCATTTTTTTTTGGTTGGCCATGGGCCTTGAACTCTGGGCCTGGACACACTATTTGCATTTTTAAAAAGATGTCAAGAAAATAAAATGGACCTCAAGGATCATTTCAGATTTGCTCATTTCAGGTACGTTTATGATCCTATGTATCATCTTATTTTCAAGTCAGAATATCTGCCAATGTATTTAAGATGTAAGACATAATCTGTGGGTATTTCTTTGAATTATTCAGCTTCTCTACATTTACATTGTAATTTCTTTTTTTTTTTTTTTTGCCAGTCCTGGGCTTGGGCTCAGCGCTTGAGCACTGTTCCTGGATTTTTTTTCTCAAGGCTAGGGCTCTACCACTTGAGCCACAGCACCACTTCTGGCTTTTTGCTACATATGTGGTACTGAGGAATTGAACCTGGGTCTTCGTGCATGCTAGGCAAGCACTCTACCACTAGGCCAAACTCCCAGCCTCTACATTGTAATTTCTTATGTCTATAATAAAGCCTAACTTAAAAAGTTATTTAGACTATTTTATAACAAGTGAAAATGCCTGTATACTACCTTAAGTACACAATCTAAATTCAGAAGTCTTCTATAATTTATTTACATATAGACAAATTTAATTTATTAACATGTACATGAAATGTGTAAATGACTCACATATTTTACATATGTGTCTACTTTTAGTAGACCGGTATCAGTAGTAATGCTTGTAATAAGAACAACCACAGTGTTTGCAATAGTGATATTCCATATATAATTGAAATCTAGGTAGAAGTGTCTTTCTAGTGTGATTAAAATGTTTGGCCATTTTTGGTATAATATTTAAACAATCTGCATGAGTATTCTTTTCTTCTCACATCTGTCCTTTCTGTAATCTTTTGATCTCTTTCCTTCTTCTTTCCTCTCTTCCTCCTTTCCTTGTAGAACATATACTCCCTTTACATTTAAAATCTCCAATTCCTTATATTGCATTCTAAAGCAATGATAAGCCACACACTGGGTAAAAGAAGCACTATCCTGAGGCACAGCTCTGGATCACCCATCTGGTGTGGAATTAGAACGAAATGAGCCCATACAACCAGAGCTGACATTTGGAAACCTAAGACTGGTGAATAGAGAAAATGTGACGCCATGCTTTTCCTGAGCTAATAAGGTTTGCAAAAGTGGATTTTCGAAATGTGTCAGGCCAAATAGTCTAAACTCCTTGAATTTTCTGATAAGACGCTATACTGAGAGAGCAAGGAAAAACCGACGAGTGAGAGAAACAAATGCTGAAGACTATTAGCAAGCCAACATGTCTTTCTTATACATTGATTCTCAAAAGGAAAAAGAAACACTGAGTGACACAATGAAATTTCACAGAGTTCAATTTGCACGAAAGCTGCTTCTCACCATCCCATTCTCATCTTGCCTGTTCCCAATTCTTTTCCTGTCGGCCTTTGGTGGGACGGCACCAAGACACCAAAGTGTGTTAGAGGTGGGCATGTTTCCAGCCACCTCCCTCTATCTGCCTCTTCTTGCCATCTTTCTCCTTCAAGATTGTGCTTTGATTCCAAATGACTTTATTACTGTGGACAGAAATGATGAGTGAACATACTTAAATAGGTAGATGCTTCTTAGCCAGAAAGAGCTCTTTAACTGTATGTTCTATAAGCCATTTTTAAATTCTTTCTAGATAAGTAGAACCTTTCCTTTTTACTTTAATCCCTTTCTTTACTCCTCTTCCTTCATTTACTCTTTTTCCCATTCACCCCACCTCTGTCCACCCTTTTCACTTTCTGGTATTTTAATTTGCTAAAATTTGATTTTGTTTTTTTAAGGAATTACACTATTTGAGAATTCCCTTGAATCTACCGTTTTTCAATATACATATATATATACTTGCATACCACCTGATGTATTTCTTATGAGTTTGTAAGCTAAATCTAGCTTCTACAGATAAAGGAAAACTTGAATCCTTTGTCTCTGGGCCTAACATATCATTTAACTTATTTCACTTTTTTTTTTTTGTGGGTCATGGGGCTTGAACTCTGGGCCTGAGCATTGTCCCTGAGCTCTTCAGTTCAAGGCTACCACCCTAACCTTTGAGGCACAGCCCCACTAGTGATTAATTGGAGATAAGTGCTTCTTTATTTGAGTCAGGGGGCTTGAATTCAGCCTGGGTATTGTCCCTGAGCTCTTCAGCTCAAGGCTACCATGCTACCCTACCCTGGAGCTAAGCCCCACTTCCTGTTTTCTAGAGGTTAATTGAAGATAAGAGTCTCAGGTCCTTTTGCACTTGGGCTGGCTTTGAACCTTGATCCACAGATCTCAGCCTCCTGAAGTAGCTAGGATTACAGGCATAAGCCACTGTGCCTGGTCAAAATACTTATTTTTTTTAATGAGTTATATAATCTCACTATAGCAGAAATATTCTTTCAGAGATACTTGGCTTCATTATCTTATTGATCTTATTGCATTTCAGTTTTCCACAAGAGGGTTTCTTCTCCAGTATCTTACTTCCTTCCCCACATTCTCAAAGTTAATGAGGATATGTATGCAAGGCAGAGGGTGTCACTATTTCTTTCCTTCTGAATTTGGTTGAAATACATTATCTCAAAACTGAACTTCTGAATTAAAATCGTTAATCATTTTAGTATGGCACAAGATTAAGTCCCTGTGCTCTTGTGAGAGATCTGCTGTGTCTCCAGAGACACTAGAATTTCTCACCACAGTGGTGTAGTTCTCATTTGCCACCACTCAAATTAACTTCTATGTGTGGGATATTTATCTCTACTCAAACACCAATTCACATTACTTTAAAAAAATCCCCTTTTAGATTTACTTAATAAATCAAATTCTAAACTTTTTCTTTTATGACATTTCTTATCGTTGAGGTTCCATTGTAACTTCTAAAAATACTTTTTTTTTTCAGGCCTGGGGCTTGAACTCAGAGCCTGAGCACTGTCCTTGAATTTTTTTAATACTTGTTTTTTTTTTTTTTTTTTTTTGCCAGTCCTGGGCTTGAGCTCAGGGTCTGAGCACTGTCCTTGGACTTTCTCAAGGCTAGTGCTCTATCACTTTAGCCTCAGCACCATTTCCAGCTTTTCTATGTATGTGGTCCCAAGGAATCGGACCAGGTCTTTGTGCATGCTAGGCAAGCACTCTACCACTAGGCCAAACTCCCAGTCCCCTAGAAATACTTATTTTTTAATAAGCAATATTCTTTCAGAGAATATATTTTTGGCTCCATTATCTTCTTTTGGCTCATAATAGTTTTGGCTCCATTATCTTCTTGATCTTATTGTACTTCAGTTTTCCAGGGCAAGTGGTCTGATAAATTCTCTGAGATACCGTGAGACTAGACTAGAGTGTGTTATAACTACTTTCATTAGCATATTCCATGTCCTGACACTAGAAAGGTAGCCTTCATTTAGTTTATCCTGTTCAGTTATTTCTTCACCAATTTAAATATTTGTATAAGTAGTGGAATTGCTGGGTCATAGGGGAGTTCTATGTTTAGCCTTTTGAGGCACTGCCACACTGCTTTCCATAGTGGTTGAACGAGTTTGCACTCCTACCAACAGTGTAGTAGTGATCCCTCCTGGCCACATCCTCTCCAGCATCTGTTGTCATTCGTTTTCCTGATCCTGGCCATTCTAGCTGGAGTGAGGTGGAATCTTAGAGTTGTTTTGATTTGCATTTCTTTTATGACCAGAGATGTTGAGCATTTCTTCATGTGTCTATAGGCCATTTTTGTTTCTTCTTCAGAGAAGACTCTCTTTAAGTCTTTGGCCCATTTTTTAATGGGATGGTTGTTACTTTGGAGGTTAGTTTTGGAGTGATTCAATTTTTTGAGTTGTTGATATATTTTAGATATGAGGCCTTTGTCCGTGTTTGGTTGGTGAAGATCTTCTCCCACTCTGTAGGCTTCCTAATTAATTTACTAGCTATGTCCTTTGCCATACAAAAGCTCTGCAGTTTAATGCAGTCCCACTTATCCAGCCTTTCTCTGATTTGTTGTGATTCTTGGTCTTTATTAAGAAAGTTTCGACCTGTGCCAAGGAGGCCTAGTGTATCTCCTATTCCTTCCTGTAGAGTTTTCAGTGTGTCAGCTTTTACCTCCAGGTCTTTGATCCATTTGGAGTTAATTCTAATGCAAGGTGACAAAGAAGGATCCAGCTTTAGTTTTCTGCAGGTGCTTAACCAGTTCTGCCAGCACAACTTGTTGAAGAGGCTGTCTTTCTTCCATTCTACTTTTTTGGCTCCCTTGTCAAAGATTAGGTGGCCATAGGTCTGTGGTTTAATATCTGGGTCCTCAGTTCTATTCCATTGGTCTTCAGGCCTGTTCCTGTGCCAGTACCAAGCTGTTTTGATGATTATAGCTCTGTAATAGAGTCTAAAGTTTGGAATTGAAATTCCCCCAGCGCTGTTCTTTCTGCTAAGAAATGTTTTTGCTATACGGGGTCTTTTATTATTCCATATGAAATTTTGGATTGCCTCTTCTATTTCTTTAAAGAATGACATTGGGATGTTGATGGGTATTGCATTGAATTTGTAGATAGCTCTTGGCAAGATTGTCATTTTCACAATGTTGATTCTTCCAATCCAGGAGCATGGGAGGTTTTTCCATTTCCTTAGTTCTGCTTTAATTTCCTTTTTTAGGGTTTTAAAGTTTTCATCAAAAAGGTCCTTTACATTCTTAGTTAAGCTAATTCCTAGGTACTTTATTTTCTTTGAGGCTATTGTGAAAGGAGTTTCTTTCCTGATTATTGCCTCGTTCCTCTCACTGTTGGCATAAAGGAAGGCAGTTGATTTTTGAGGGTTGATTTTATAGCCTGCTACTCTTCCAAAGCTTTGAATCAGCTCAAGGAGCTTGGGAGTAGAGTCTATAGGATTCTTTAAATACAGAATCATGTCATCTGCAAAGAGGGATAGTTTTATTTCCTCTTTCCCTACTTGGATCCCCTTTATGCTTGCTTCTTGCCTTATTGCACTGGCTAGGAATTCTAGTACTATGTTAAAGAGTAGTGGAGAAAGTGGGCATCCTTGTCTCGTTCCTAATTTACCCACTATCACAACAATGTTCATTGCAGCACTATACACCATAGCAAAGATATGGAACCAACCTAGATGTCCCTCAGTTGATGAGTGGATCAACAAGTTGTGGTATTTGTACACAATGGAATTCTATGCTGCTGTCAGAAAGAATGACATCGCCCCATTTGTTAGGAAATGGAAAGACTTAGAAAAAAATCATATTAAGTGAAGTAAGCCAGACTCAAAGGAACTTAGGCTCAATGGTTTCCCTCATTCGTCATAATCAGTAGAAACCTTGGGCTCTACTAGCAGAGATTTGCAATAGAGCAAAATCTTGATACATAAGGACATATAATGTGAAGCTAATTGAAAGGACCTCCAGGATAGTGAAACAAAAGCCATATAATGAATGATTGTTGTCCTTAATGTACTATGTTGTCTCTCATCTCCTTTGCTGTCCCTTGGTTATCTCATATTGTTATAGTATCTCACTTTGTTATCTGATATATTGAATTTATTTGTATTTGGATATTTGAAATTTGATAGGGAAGGGGGAAAACCAAGACGGGTGGGGGGAGGGAAACGGGTACCAGGACATGTGAAAGGGTATCAATGTATGTGAATTAATGCACCTTCTATCTGGCAAATATCATGTAACCCTTTTACTAATTACAATAAAAATAAAATAAAATAAAATAAAAAATAAATAAATAAATATTTGTATAAACAAGTAACTTTATTTTGTATTGTTTTGCTTCTTGAGACAGGTCTCTCTAGGTAGTTGAAACTGACCTTGGATTCTATGTATCTCAGATTTATCTAGAACTTGTGGTTTACTTGGCTCAGTTTTTCAAGCACTTGGATTATAGGAGTAAACCATCTTGCCTCACAAGGAACTTTATTTGAATGAGTAGATGAAGAGTTTATTATATTTTGGTTCCATATTATGAGCTTCTGGATGTGAACTTTTTCAAAAGAGAAAAACTGCTTATTCTCTTTGAGAAGCTTATTTAGAAATCTAATACTGAGGAAACAGGAGCCTAGAACATTCTAGAGAGCAAATTCTACAAAAAGTATGTTTGTAACACATCTGTTGCTAAGTAGTATCAGCAAAAGAAAACACCTAGAAAATTAGAGGAGGTGGGAGCAGTCTGTGTGGAAGTATCAGAGAACTTCAGAATTGATACGATATGTTGCCATGTTGTATTAGTGGTCTTTTTAAGAAAACCTAAAAATGATGTGTGTAATATGTTCTTTACAGAAGATAACATGCAGGAGGCAAGAGCTTTCGAGTGAGTGAGTGTGTATGTGTGTGTGTGTGTGTATGTGTGTGTGTGTGGGGGGGGGTGTGAACCTTGAGTTTGCAAGCAATCTTATTTCAATTTATTCTTAGTGGGAAAGAATATTGGCCCTAGTATACAAACTAACAACCATTTTATAAATAAATTGTCCAGTACAATGAAATAAATGGATATTTCTTTTTTCATAAATGATAAAGTATATTTTGATTAAAAATCAAATAAATCCTTCATCTACTAGGACACAAAATAGGGTAATAAATGTGAAGTATTTGTTTCTGTCTCTTAGGAGATTGAATCATATACATGGCTTAGTTGGCTGCCTGTCAAGAAGACATCTTCACTTCCCATATACTGAAATGTATTATAGGTACATATCACATTCCTGACATGAAGTTTGCAATCCAGTCAGCACTAGACCCTCCACAGGCAGAAGGCCAGTACAGCAAAGGCTTCTGGTTTCAATATGCTACTTATTGCTGTCAATTACTATACAACTGTCCCAGTGAAACCATATAATGGTTTTTACCAACACCCAAGTAGCTTCCAGGCAAGAAAGAGAAGTGGGAATGAAAAACAGAAAACAAATCACTGGCTCTGCTGTAGAATATAAAATAGAATATCGGAAAGCTGTTTTTCAACAAGTGCCTTTAAAAACAAACTCTTGCTTTATTGAACAAGAGAATCTTTACTTTTAATATATAAATGTATGGCTATCCAGCAGGAATTCTTATGGGCCTTAGAGGGGACAACGACATACGCTCAGTTTGGATGCCCTATCCACTTCTGTGTAGATACGTCATTGAACATCATCTGTACATTGAGTAAACTGTGCCCAGATCTGAACATGTAAAACCTGAGAGACAAATCAGAATCCTTCATTTCAATAGCTACAGTATGCCGACCAATCTTAGTTGCTCAGAGCTGGGTCCTATGTAACTATGAACTCATTAGTCTATATAAAATGTTCTAAGTTCTTCTGTATATTTTAAACATGAAGAGGCTACTTGAATGACAGACAGCTCAATTCAGCAAACTTTGGTTACTTGAATGAGTTAATGGAGTTAAGAGAAGTAGATTGAAGCCAGTTGAATAAGGCGATTAGCTGTTAACAAGAATTTATAGTTTAAATACTAGGAAAGACTTGGAAATAGATTGTGAAACAATGGGAAAATCTATGACAATATACTGTGTACATGGAGAGAAACTAAGATGTATGCACCACCTCCACAGAGAAGATCCTGAGAAACAAGGTAGAGATCAATAAGAAGGGAAGAGTTACATTTCTTCAAAAGGAAAACATGAATGACAGGTTTTAGAGTCCATTGGTTATACAGACAATCTTGAACCAAAGGTTCAAATTTGGGTGTCTACCAGTTGATCAGCATAAATAATATATCGCAGTATCACAGCTTTCTCAGTTTTAACTGGAGACAGTTCCTCTCTGGTGGAGTTTCTATGAGAGGCAAGAACTGAAACACACGAGCGGGTGTCCTACTATGTAGTGTGAAGATCAGTTTGGCATATCAACATGGTTACCCAGAGAACCTAGTCACTCAATTAGGCATTGCCTTAGGTATCATCGAGATGGTGTTTTGTAGATTGTTTAACATTTTCAATCATGAAAATTGAGAATGTATTATCTTCCATTATATGGACAAGCCTGATCTAATTAGTTAAAATGATTTAAGAGCACAGCTAAGCTTTCCATGAAATTTGAACAATTCTTCCTTTCTTGGTGGCCTGCTTGATAGATTTTAGTGATGCCTAACTTTCAAGATCCAATAAGCCTGTGTCTTTCTGTCTGTCTGTCTGTCTGTCTGTCTGTCTTTGGTGTCCATAGGTATTGGTGAATGTATGGTTTTTTTTGGTTGTTGTTAAGAAATGTTAAACTAATATATATATATATATGTAATTTATATAATAATATATAATATATATGAAGCACCTAGATAATAGATTGTCTATGGATATTATTTACTTAAGTCTGAAATCATAGATTGATTTCCTATGGGCAGACAGAATGGTGCATAGCCATGATGACACACAAACACGAAGAAAGAGGAGGAGGAGGAGGAGGTAGAGGAGGAGGAGGAGAGAGAACTAGAACAAGGGAAGAGAATTGAAACACTCATATAGAACACATACAATTACTTAATTGTAAATGTGATG
Source organism: Megascapheus bottae (assembly GCF_031878675.1). Taxonomy (NCBI): domain Eukaryota; kingdom Metazoa; phylum Chordata; class Mammalia; order Rodentia; family Geomyidae; genus Megascapheus; species Megascapheus bottae. The sequence goes on from NC_143509.1 coordinate 95,415,238, forward strand.
TACTCTTTTTTTAATTGTTTCCCACATGATCATAAATGCATATTAGTCAATTTCAATAGTCTAAATCCTGGAGGGGTACAATATTAAAGAGATTCTTTACTCAATGTCTTTAGCAGAAAGTTTGCTTCAGAATCTGGCATGAGCCTTTCTACTTTATGGGCATGACTTTCCTTTCCCTAGATTACTTTGGTTTTGGTTGCCAGAATTTGCAGAATTTTGCCAAGATTGTTTTTCTTTCCACACAAGTACATCTCTTGCCCAAGTAGAATCTGTTTCACTGAGGCATAAATACCTTCAAATTTAAGAGCCAATGTTTAGATTCAGGGAAAATGGTCCAGACCACAGCCTTTAGATAACATTCTGGGAATCCCATTCCCAAGAACTTTCCACAGGCTCCAAGATGGAACATATGTATCCTTCACGCTGGAGACAGGGAAATTCCAGTTTGTCTTTGGTTTGTTCATGACCTGGTACTATTCTCTAGTTCCTCTGTGGATTCCTCTTATCCTCCCTGGAAGACAGCCAGTGACTGATACCAAAATGTTTATCCTAGACCATCTTAATACACATGTTTTTGCTATAAATATTCATAAATTTAGGTAGCCTAAGACCATAAATTGCTCAAACCCCTCTAGAATATCAGCAGTAAACACTGATATCAATGGTTGGATATGCATAATAATCTTTTGATATATTTATCCTATTTGTGTGCAGTATACTTGATGAGAAAAACATGTTCTTCTGTCTACAGCTGAGGAACCTTAGGATAAAGTACGTGGTGGGTGGCAAAGGTCCTGTAAACTGAGTCAGGGATGTTTCCCAAGTTTTTCTCTAGCATGTCCATTCTCTGCCATATTGCTTTCCTTTTCCAGACATAGGTCATGTGGTTTCAGTGCCTCCTCTTCTCACTTTACCATGTTCTGTTCATGGTCGGTTACCGGATTGTATGCCCTGGAAACTTCTCTCTAAGGAGTGAGTGCAGGTAGCAGGTGAGCAAAAGGAGATTAATTCCCTGAGTAGCTTAATTTAGCATTAAATACAACGTCTGACCCAAAGCGAATCCCCCAAAGTATAAGCCAAGATGATGTCAGGCTTTTAAATAAGATATGATGGTGTTTTCTGCTGCTTAAATAAAAGTAGGATTGGAGGATCGAGAGGTAAGTGTTTTATTTGCGGCTGGTAGTGTTTCACCATTAATGGTGGCGTACAATCACATTAGCTGCTAAGAGCAATCAGAGCTCCTTGGGGGTGGTGCCACGGTGTACTGAGATGCCTCAGAGGTTTTAATTCTCTCTAACAGCTTCCCACAATAAAACAGTTGCTGAATCTGGAAGGCATTGGGAGTTATTTTAGTAGGGTGGTTTTGATTATGCACCGTCTCGAGGAGTCTTCTGAAGAACTAGTTAACTGTAGTAGACCAAGTCATTTTCTACACGTGAAGACTAGACTGTTAACACACAGAACACTGTATATCTATTTTTTCAGTCAGTTGTTCACAGGTCATGCATCTCAACATACTGTATGTAAAGAAACATACTTATTACCTGACTCATGTGATTGTAATCCTTCTATACATCACCTCTTTAGTAATAGTAATGTAAGCTAATAAGAAAAAATACAAATTTCTCTTGACAGGGTTTTTTGGAATTCTGATGGAAGAACATTCAACTAAGGCCCATCATTCGGCTTTTATAGAGGTATAATTAATCTATTGATGAAACAGATATACTATTACATTATGTAACACTAAATAAGAAAATAAGCCTTAAAACTTAAGAACAGTAAGTGATACTGTGGCAAATACTGACTTTAATTTTGGTTTTACAAGAGGTCTCCCTGTAGGAAATTTTCAGTTGTCTTCAAAATCAAATTGCATTTATGCCTCATATAACAGCAGTTAGAATTTAAAAGAAATTCTGTTACAAAGTAAAATTAAGTAGTCTAACATTTTCCCTCATGGCCGTTTACAGAACATGGTCACAGCTTTTACACACAATTACACTCAGTGTGTGTGTGTGTGTGCACGTGCACATGCACACGCACACGCACATGCTATTTCTGTTTTCCGGTGCTTGAACACAGGTCCTGGGTGTTGTCCCTAAGTGTTTTGCTCAAGGTTAACACTCTACCACTTGACCAAGCTGTACTTCAAGCATTTGTGGTGCTTAATCTGAGAAAAATGTTTCACAAACTTTGTTGCCTAGACTGTCTTTGAACTAGATTATCAGATCTCAGGCTGCTAAGTAGCTAGGATTATAGGAATGAATCATTGGCAGCGGCTCTACACCTAATGTACTGCCATAGTCTGGGGGACATGGTTTCTCTACTAACACATTCTATCTTTGGAAATGATTTATCTAAATACAAATATCATTTCAATAGCCCATCATCAATGTAAGGTGCCAGAAAGTATAACATTCTGAAATCACCTGGTCTCAGTATTAGGCTGATGCAAAAGTGTAAAAGTTCATATATATATATATATGTATATATACATATATATATATGTATATATATATATATATTGCCAGTCCCAGGGTTTGAACTCAGGGCCTGAGCACTGTCCTTGGGCTTTCTCAAGGCTAGAGCTCTACCACTTGAGCCACAGTACCAGTTGTGGCTTTTTCTATGTATGTGATATGTGATACCGAGGAATCAAACCCCAGTCTTCGTGCATATTAGGCACTCTACCACTAGGTCAAACTCCTGGCCCCAAGAGTTCTTGCTTTTTTTAAAATGCTGCTGCTGTGGAAGGAACTGTCTATGATACATTCTATTTCCTCACCTCTATTCAGGACATCTCTTTTGTGTGTTCTTTTTGTTCCCATCGAGCTTAGGAATGGTCCTAATATATCAGTCTGTAGCTATATTATTAAACATTTGATAGTATTAAGAAATTGTTTTCAGGAGAGGAATATGAGGTCAAGCCTTTTGGGCTTTTTGTTTGATTTTAGTATCTTTCAACTGCTGGACTCCTACTAGAAGAGCTAGCACCTATGCAGCTTATTTCTAGCTTTGCGTGCGATTCGGGACAATGAGGCAAGAGATTCTGATCTATTAGTAAAGATAATTAAAAGCATTATATACACAACAAAAATAAAATTTAATTGAAGGATAAAAAAAAACACAACTTGCTTTACTTATAAAAGAAACAGTGGGCCCATGGTTTTATTGTGAAAATTATTGGGGGAATTATTTTTGAAGGCAAGTAGGTCACCTGCAAAGTTATCTATCATAATCTTCAATTATTACAGGCATTTAAATGATAATTGCCGTTCCAATTCCACTAGAATTCTAATGACTACACGAGAGGTAAATAACCTGTCAAGGACACAGTGTTGCATTTCTTTGATCATGGGAGTCTCCACTATGTGCCTCTCTCCTTCCTTACCTTGTCCATTTCTATTTATGCATTAAGAATTTCCTAGTAATGGCTTCAGGAGAGTAGTGAAGACCAACCTGAATTCAAATGGGAAACATTTACAAAGTCACCTTTAGCCCGTGCGGGCATACTTCTCAGCCAACTAGCTAGCTCCAGTTTTCTTTCTGTGTCATTTGTTTCCAAGATGAATAAATTCCTGTGGACATGTTCAAGACAGTTCTTGGGTTTGAATACTTAATGTGCCACACAGGTAGACTGTCCTCTGAAGCTTTGGAATTCTTTTTCACGAGCATCTAGAAGGCCAGCTTCTTTCCCTAGCCCCAAGTTTCTAGTTTGAACTTATACTTTGGAAGATAAGCCCAATTTTCTCCTCAAAAGTAATATCTGGTTGAAATGAGCTGTTGTCTTGTTCAATGCCATTTATAGTTTCGAAGTGGAGTAGAATGAGGATTTGATATTATTCAATAGGACTGATTTTATGGTCTTGATTTTTATCTTTTCTCTTATACCAAATGTCAATATCATAAGGTATGCTAAGTCTAAAGACAGAAGCAGAACCAAATCTCTGGCTGTTATGAGTCAAGAGTAGATTTTATATGGGTTTTGGATTCCAAGTCATCAAATAAGGCAAGGATAAGAAGCTGATGCCAACCAGACACCCGTGGCTCACACCTGTAATCCTAACAAATCAGGAAGCTGAGATCTGAGGATCATGAATCAAAACCAGCCCAGGCAGAAAAGCCCATGAGTCTCTTAATTCCAATTTACTAACAAAAATATGAAAATGGAGGCATGGTTCAGTTGGTAGAGTGCTAGCTTTGAGCAAAAAAGCACAGGGCCAGTGTCCAGCCCTCAGTTCCAGCCCCAGGATGGAACAAAAATTAAAACAAAACAATGAATACTAAAGAACGTACTGAGCTCAGGCATCCAATGCCAATCAAACGTTGCCTCAGGAAAATTGTTGGTAATGCAGTTGAGTAAATAGAACTACTCGTATGATTTAGTTAAGCACAGCTCGATAGAAATTCAGTTCCTGGAAGTTGTTAGATTTTATTCTGGAATAGTGTCTCAGTGTAAAATCCAGTGTATTTCCTGGAGCTATGGTAAGTGCACAAGAAACACAGCTTAAATGAATAAATGGGCTAGTTTTTGAAGAAAGATACTAGTTCCTTTTAGATACTTCTCTCAGTGACACATATCTGTACCTATTCAGCCTTTAATTGAGAGAGATGCAGGATGTAAGCATGACTCCAGGGGCTTAGGCTGATGAAGAGAATGGCTAAGGACTAAAAGAGTTTGGTTGAAAGGAGTCTAGTCGTGCTTGGGGACTGAAAGAATGAGATTCATAGACCTTAGTTGACAAATGAAGAAAAAGAGTGTGTGGTAAAACTTTGTCTGTGATTAATTGACATTTTCTAGTTTTGTAGCTTTGCAGAAAACCCTTACTTTCCTACTGAAATTTGGAGATCTTAATTTCCCATCTTCTTGGATCAATGTGGCAGGAACACAGGCTTCTTTTTTTATGGCCATGTTGTTTTTACCCAGCTGCTGGGGACTCTCAGTAGGCAAAGTTAATTAACAAGAGCTAACAGAATTGGTGTATCCACATCTACAAAAGTTATTTCCCTATTGCAATGTCATCTAAAATTTTGTGTCAGCTTAGACTCTCTCATTCCCTGGGAATGTCATTCAAAAGAAACATCACCCACAAAGAGCTAATTAACTTCAATAGAAATGATTTTCAAACCCCCAAATTTGATGCTCAGATTCCCCTAAACAAGATTAGTAGAGAAGGTGCGGAAATGAGGCTGGTAACTATAACCCTGGAAGCTAATGACCATATCATAATACTATCAAGTTACTGGTTTCTAGATGTAATACATAATAACATAACTCTGGAAAAATATCCTTCACAAAAGCACTGGAACTGAAGATATTGTGAGCTCACTTTTCATAGTTTACATAAGAATTACATTACTGTGAGCTTGAGGAAGCTTTATCTGTCTTCCATGTATTAAATACTAGAGCCTAGAATGATTAAAATTGTGGATTTATGTTGGAAATGAACTTCACAACTTTGGAGGAGATGTGGGGGGAGGGAAAGTGGGTGAAAAACATGAGAAGGGTAACGGTGTTCAAGAAGTAATGTATTCCCTACCTTATGAATGTAATTGTAACGTCTCTATACATCACGCTGACAATTAAAATAAAGGTGAAAAGAAAAATGTAAAAATGGAGCCAGGGATTTAGGCTGGTAGTAGAGTGCTTGCTTAGCATGCATGAAGACCCAGGTTGGATTCCTCGGTACCACATACTTAGAAAAAAAGCCAGAACTGGTGTTGTGGCTCAAGTGATAGAACTCTAGACTCAAGAAAGACCAAGGACAGTGCTTAGGCCCTGACTTCAAGCCCCAGGACAGGCAAAAAAAAAAAAAGGAAGAAATTAAAAAGGAAAAAAAATTATTGTGGACTCAGACTTTCAGTTTTCAGTTCCCAGACAATTTATGAAACATGTTCTGAGCCCATTCAGTCACTTTGTACTTTATAATGGGCTTTCAAATATAAAGCTAACAGTTTGAGATAAAACATTCCCACTGTTTTTGAGTGAGCTACATTTTCATAAAAACATGAGCTCTTTGTACTGCTTTCTCCTGTCTAGTGACCCATGCCTTTGGCAAAGACACACTCTTAGAAGAAAAGCAAAATATGCTGATGTGGCAGTGAGAAGTCAATGACCTCTATTTATTTCTGTTATCTGGGCACCACATAAAGACTGAGCTTAAATCTATAGCACTTTTCATTCTTGCTTTTATTTTATAATAAAATCGAATGGTAATCTATTGTACATACTTTTGGGAGTAGAGATTCCACCTTCAGAGAATGGAGAGAAAAATTTCACTTTTCTGCATAGCTTCCTTCTGATATTTGTTTTTCTTTTTTTACCTGGAGATAGCTCCTTATGCTCTTTTATTCTTTTCCTTTTTAAAAAATTATTGTAATTAATAGAAGGGTTATATTATATTAGCCAGATAGAAGGTGAATTACTTCACAAACATTGATACCTCTTCTCATGTTTTTGTCCTGTTTTCCTCCCTCCATCCCCTCCCCTCATCTTGTTTCCCCTCTTCTCTATCCTATTTCAAATAAACAAATAAACATATATAGAATATACCAGATAACAAGATAAGATGTAACAATATGAGATAACCAAGGGACAATAAAAGAGATGAGAAATAACATAGTACATTAAGAACAACAATCACACATTATATGGCTCTTGTTTCCATATCCTCGAGGTCCTTTCATTTAGCCTCATCCTATATGGCCTCATGTATCTAGGTTTTGCCCTATTGTAAACCTCTGCTAGGAGAGCCCAAGGTTTATACTAATTATGACAAATGAGGGAAATCATTGAGCCTATGTTCCTTTGAATCTGGCTTACTTCACTTAATTCCTTATGCTCTTATACCCCAACCAATTACTCCATGCCCCACAAACATGGCCACCATTTAAGCTATTGCATTCCTTCCATGTGCTAGCATTCAACTGAAAACTCTTAAACATTTTCGTATATTTATTTTTGCCTTAAGTTGGCCATCTACTGTGATTGTTTCTGCAGTATAAGATGGAAGGTTATACAGGGAAGGGCCTTTCTGTTGGAATACTGGTTTTGGCTATGCCCACCATTTGCTTGGAAATTGATAATTAATAATGCCTTGAATATAGACACAGGAAAAACCAGATCTAAATCTCCTGGGCAAATTCAGCAAACCAGGTTCTATGAGGGCAGGTATATGAGCCAGGGGCTGGGCTTCTCTACTTCCCTTCAGCTTTCCCTTTACTAATGTACTGAGTTTTGTCTGAATGTTACATTTTTAGAGATTTTTGTACACTCATGATATATCCTACAATTAGACACAGACCTTGGTATATTTGTGTTTTATTAGTGTGTTAATTATACACAGATGTTTAATTATGATATTTTCATTCAAACTTATAATGAGCATATGTTTATTGTTCATAACATCCCCCCCTTTACAAATATTTTTTTACATATTTATTACTGTTTCCATATATATGAAATTCTTCTAACATACTCAACTCTTTTCATACTACCCATTAACAATAACTATTTCTGCTAGGCGCCGTGGCTCATGCCTGTAACCCTAGCTACTCAGGAGGCTGAAATCTGAAGATTGCGGTTCAAAGCCAACCCAGGCACTAAAGAATGTGAGACTGATCTCCAGTTAACCACAAGAAAACCAGAAGTGGGGCTGTGACTCAAGGGATAGGGTGGTATCCTTGAGCTGAAGAGCTCAGGGACAGTGCCCAGGCCAAGAGTTCAAGCCGCATGACCCACAAAAAAACTCTTTCTAAGAAAGATGTTAGTAGCATAAAGTGGTAATTGTGGTTCAGAAAGTATTTGTTGTTGTTGTTTTTCTCATACCTTCCTAAAATGTTCGGTATTTAGAAATGTTGGTGATAGTCCTGATTGGCTGTTACTGATAGGAGAAGCCAGGTATTGATCAATATCCTGTAGTACAAAGAACAATCTGTATATAAGTTTGAATCTCATGTGTTAAAGCCACAAGTTTCATAAGAACTGAGTGAGTCAAGCCAAGATTCCTATTTTATGCCATTGCATCAGCAAAATCAAAATCAGCCATTTGTCCAGGAGATGTTAGCTCACACAAGTATTGCTAGAGTCAATACTCACCTTTTCTTAACTATACCTTCTCATATGCCAGGACAGCTCAGATTCCTAGAGCATAATGTGATTTGCTTCATTACAAGAATTCTTCTGAAATCTTACCTAGAGAAGAGGAACTAATAACACACAGTATTTCTTTTCTCTCCAAGAGAAGCTCATACTTTGAAAACGTGAATGGCTTTCTCTTTTCAAAGTCTTCTGAAGCTACGACATAGTATATTTTCTTCCAAGTTGCTCTCACTGTCTCTGTTTATGAACCAAGCTCCTCAAATGCAGGCAAGGAGATATTATTGCATTATATCATGGAGAGTGAGGGTTCTGCATTCCTAAGTGACTTAATTCCAAATAGAAGAATATTTCCTAGGGCCTTCATTCCTGGAATGAACTAATCATTAAATTCCCCACACTGAGAAGCAACTTCCATTGTGGGGACGGGAGACTCTCCTCTACCCCATCCACAGGAGATCTAGAAGCAAATTTCCAGAGAAAGAAGAAATGTAAATAGAGAACTCTACCACTAAGGACTAATGTGTCATAAAGTCAGTGGAAATAATCAAATAAAAGGATGGGACAGTCCCTGTTATTGAAAATGTCCTCTAATTTTAAATCTTTTTTGTTTCTATATGGTTGAGAATTAGGGTAAAACCAGATTGTTATTTATAAATTATAGCACATAATGGAACCTGGAATAATAACAATAGCATGCTGAACATCTACTGTAATTAATCTGGATAGAAATTTATTCCCTTTTGTGAGGTTTTCTGAGCCATTAAGAAAATGTACCTTCTGTGCATTGTGGTATTTAGAGTGGCTTTTATGGAAGGAAAAAGGATAAAGAGTTCATTCACGAGAAAGAAGCAAAAACAAAAACAGACTCAAAGACCAAAATTTATAATTTATGGTCTTTTAAAATATAAGGCTCTTGATGTTGTGAAGGGGGCATCTTCTCAGTATGTTCATTTCTCTAAGGAGAGAAATTTCTTGTGATAAGCAGAGAGCAGTTTTAGAGGTCTCAAGGGGTTCCAAAGCTCCAACTTTCAACGGAGCGATAACAGACAAAATTCAATCTGGCCTCATGTGTGAGTCATGCATCTGCATTCCTTTTCCCTTCGTAGTTTGCTTCTAGTTAAATTCGGTTACAGTTCTTGCTTATTTATATAACTGGTTAATTTGTATAATGGGAAGGCCCTAAGCATTAAAATATTTACATGTAATATCTGGGGCTTGTATTTTTGGCTTCATTAATCAAATAAAACTTTCCTTATGCTTTATTTGGAGAAGATGGCCTCTCTAGTTGCACTCTCTGCTACCTTCCACAGCATTTTTTTTTCTTTCTTTTTTTCCTTTTTTTTTGGTGGGGGGTTACAGAGCTTGATCTCAGCCTGGGGCACTGTCCCTGAGCTCTTCAACTCAAGGCTACTGCCCTACCTGTGGGCTTGGATAGTGACCCTGAGCTCTTCAGCTCAAGGCTACCATCTGACCCTTGAGCCAAGCCCCACTTCCTATTTTCTAGAGGCTAACTGGAGATAAAGAGTCTCAGGTCCTTTTGTGCCCAGGCTAGCTTTGAACCTTGATCTTCAGATCTCAGCCTCCTGAGTAGCTAGGACTACAGGCCTGAGCCTCCGAGCCCAGCTGAGTTAATTTCTTTTTGAATAGTGTTATCCTGTCCCTCATTTTCTCCCTCTCTCCCTGTGGATTCTCCTTTCACCCAAGTTGTAAAGTTCACTTCCAACATAGTGTCTAGTGAGCCACCACACCTGGCTTCCACAACATTTCTGATAGCAGGGCCATGAGGAAGATGCTGCACGTATTAGCAATTCTGGTGACCACACTAGCACTTGTGAGATTATCACTATCATGTTAAGTATGAATAGACATATATGGAGTGATCGCTGACTCCAGGAAGGGAGCTAACCAAAATGGAAACTGGACCCCAGAGAATACACACCCAATTTTTTAATAATCTAAGCCAATATTGTACAAGAGGAGTTTTAGAAATATGTGATTCAAAAAATTCTATCTTCGTTACATCTCTTATCTCAACTAAGATCAGCTAAATAGAAGTAACTCATGTCAGTATTTATTCATCATTATTATTTTGTGTCAAAATGCTTTCATGAAAACTTTTTGGAAACAAAATATTTATACACTTAGGCTGATATAAAAGTGAGCAATTAGTACCACTTTGTTTCAATATGCAAACACAGCTATTTTCTCTTTAATGAGCTTTCTAAATTAGTAAGTGGGATGGGTCAGGAGGGAATTGCAAAAACCAAAGGGTAAAAATAATTTAATGAATCTGAATGTATTAAGAACATTTTAATTAACTATGGTTTATATTATAATTTGTTCTGATATTTTATTAACATGCTACCACATGAAACTCATCAAAATATGTATCTAGTTATGCAAATAGTTTTAATCATTTGAACAGGTTTTAATAACTCTAGTCAAATTTTTAAATGAAAATCAACATCAACATTTCATTTCATTACTTTTAAGTAGTTGTATAAATGAGTTACCATTTAACTAAGCAGTTTATGAATTTAATAGATCTTGATCAATATCTGCCTTTTCAAATTTCTCATCTATCTCTCCTTTACCCACCCATTCCTTTACACTTTTTAATTTTGTAGGTTATTCCCTGGACTCTTACCTGCACTCTCCCCCTCCTCTCCTCTTCATTTTTCACCATTTTATAGGAACTGTTAGAGCTTCTGAAATGTATTTAAAAATCTAAACCTTATACTCTATTATTCCCTAAAAGAGCTTATTCATCTCTTTTTCCAGAGAATTTCATGTATGTCCTCTGTGTAAAAGCAACTCTACCTCTTATTATTAAGTACAAAGATCTCAAGATCCAACAGAGTAAAACATGTGAAATATAACCTTTGTGAGGAAAAAAATCTACATAAGGACAAATCGTATTTGCTCTTACTTTTATTTGATGGCAACCAACTTTGAATTCAGTGTCAGAATGGAGAATGGTTTCCATACATTGCATAAAGGACCAGAGGATTTGGAGGGAGATCTAGGGGGGTGCTTGCTCTTGGAGTCAGGACCTCAACCTGATAGAGTAATTCATGAAACTCATCTGTTCTGAAAGCTCTGTGACTTTTGTGGTGAAAAAGAAAATATTTTGCTAGAAATCTGGGTTGTTTTCATAGGAATATGTGTCTAAAATTGCATTGAATTTTTCTGAGAATGTTTGAAACATGGTAAATGGGTTTTTATAGCAATGCGTATCTTGGTCCATAAGGTAAGGAAATCAACTGAATATTTTTTACTCTTTACTATTTCTACTCTTCAAAAGATAATTTTAGTTGTAACTAGTTTTGAAAAACATCTGATTGTGCCACACCAATACTGGAATTCCTAGGAATAAAACTTTCCTATAATTTCTTGAAGCTCATTTCTTATTTTCCCTCAAGCGGATGTGAATATCTTATATACTAGTTTAACAAAACAAAAATGCAGAGAAAAATTTCAAATTACTAAGATAGTTTTCCATGTAATAAAAAGCAAAAAATTATTCACTTTGAAGAGGACTACCCAAACTATTTGTCATTCTTGCTTTTTCTTCTTTTGTCCTTTTCTTTCTTTTTTTGTTTTAGATAAAACTAATGCAATCATGAACTTCTCTCCATTATTAAACCCGCTTGTTCAGTTTAGGTGGTCAGTTGGCATATTTGAAACTCAAGGAGGAGATCTTTAAGTGGTTCGAGCACTAAATGTGCAAGAAGAGCCATAAACAAAGTAGAGGAAGTAGCTTGCACTGTCAGTGGTTTGTTTGCTGCACTACCTTAAGGTTAATACTGGCCTTGTTGATTACACATGCCATAAAACGAATATTGTGGCTCCACAATCCTCAGTGCACCGTGCTAGGGCACTTTCTATTTCATATCCTCTGCCAAAATTTCTTTTTTTTTCATATATTTTTATTGTAATCATAACTGATAGAAGGATTACATCATATTCACCAGATAGAAGATGTATTACTTCACATATATTGATACCCTTTCTCATGTCTTGGTCCCTATTTCCCTCCCCCCCTCCCCCTGCTCCTCATCTTGTATTCCCCCCTTCCTTATCCTATTTAAAATAACCAAATATGCACATATCCAATATATCAGGTGAAATACTGTAACAATATGAGAAAGCCAAGGGACAGCAAAAAGAGATGAGAAATAACGTAGTACATTAAGGACAACAATCACTCATTATATGGCTTTTGTTTCTATATCCTGGAGGTCCTTTCATTTAGCGTCATACTGTATGGCCTTATGTATCTAGGTTTAGTTCTGTTGTAAATCTCTGCTAGGAGAGCCCAAGGTTTCTACTGATTATGACAAATGAGAGAAACTTTGAGCCTATGTTCCTTTGAGTCTGGCTTACTTCACTTAATGATTTTTTTCTAAGTCATTCCATTTCCTTACAAATGGGGCAATGTCATTCTTTCTGACTGCAGCATAGAATTCCATGTGTATAAATACCACATCTTGTTGATCCACTCATCAACTGAGGGGCATCTGGGTTGGTTCCATATCTATGCTATGGTAAATAGTGCTGCAATGAACATTGTTGTGCTAGTGGATTTAGTATGTCCTTGTTTCTAGACGATTGGGTAATTGCCAAGTAGTGGAATTGCAGGGTCACAGGGGAGTTTTATGTTTAATCTTTTGAGGAACTGCCATACTGCTTTCCATAGCGGTTGAATGAGTTTGCACTCCCACCAGCAGTGTAGTAGTGATTCCTCCTGGCCACATCCCCTCCAGCATCTGTTGTTATTAGATTTCTTGATCCTGGCCATTTTAACTGGAGTGAGGTGGAATCTTAGAGTTGTCTTGATTTGCATTTCTTTTATGGCCAGAGATGTCGAGCATTTCTTCATGTGTCTATAGGCCATTCTTATTTCTTCTTCAGAGAAGACTCTTTAAGTCTTTTGGTCCATCTTTTAATGGGATGGTTGTTACTTTGGAGGTTAGTTTTGGAGTAATTCAATTTTTTGAGCTGTTGATATATTTTAGATATGAGGCCTTTGTCTGTTGTATGGTTAATGATGATCTTTTCCCACTCTGTATACTTTCTAATTAGTTTACTATGTCTTTTGCCATACAGAAGCTCTGCAGTCTAATGCAGTCCAACTTACCCAGACTTTCTCTGCTTTGTTGTGTTTTTTGGTCCTTATTATGAAAGTTTTGACCTGTTCCAAGGAGACTCAGTGTATCTTCTATTCCTTCTTGTAAAATTTTCAGTGTCTCTGCTTTTACATTGAGGTATTTGATCCATTTGGAGTTAATTCTAATGCAGGGTGACAAAGAAGGGTCCAACTTTAGTTTTCTGCAGTTGCTTAACCAGTTCTGACATCACCACTTGTTGAAGAGGCTGTCTTTCTTCCATTCTAATTTTTTGGCTCCCTTATCAAAGATTAGGTGGCCATAGGTCTGTAGTTTAATATCTGGGTCCTCATTTCTCTTCTTTTGGTCTTCAGGCCTGTTCTTGTGCCAGTACCTAGGTGTTTTGGTCACTATAGCTCTGTAATAGAGTTGAAAGTTTGGTATTGAAATTCCTCCTGTGCTGTTCTTTCTGCTAAGAATTGTTTTTGCTATACAGGGTCTTTTATTATTCCATATGAAATTTTTGATTGCCCCTTCTATTTCTCTAAAGATTGACATTGGGATATTGATGGGTATTGCGCTGAACTTCTATATAGCCCTTGACAAGATTGTCATTTTCATGATGTTAATTCTTCTAATCCAGGAGCATGGGAGGTTTTTCCATTTCATTAGTTCTGCTTTAATTTCCTTTTTCAGGGTTTTAAAGTTTTCATCAAAAAGGTCCTTTACATTCTTAGTTAAGTTAATTCCTAGGTACTTTATTTTCTTTGAGGCTTTTGCAAAATGAGTTGGTTTCCTGATTACCACCTCGTTCCTCTCATTGTTGGCATAGAGGAAGGAGGTGATTTTTGAGGGTTAATTTTATACCCTTCTACCTTGCCAAAGTTTTGAATCAGCTCAGTGGGCTTGGAAGTGGAGTCTATAGGGTTCTTTAAACACAGAATCATGTCATTTGCAAAGAGGGAACGTTTCACTTCTTTTCCCTATTTGGATCCCTTTTATGCTTGCTTCTTGCCTTATTTCTCTGGCTAGGAATTCTAATACTATGTTAAAGAGGAGTGGAGAGAGTGTCTCTGCCAATATTTCTATTCCTCAGCATCTCTCTGTGCTCTTGCATCTGAAGAATGACTGCATAATAACTTTCTACAAAAATGCATTTTGCATCAGATGAAAACAAAACAGGAAAGAAGAACCTTTATCTGCCTGACATGAGGTCTAGTGTTGATGTAGAACATTCTGGCAAATGATAAGTACAGGAGGCACAGAAGACTGTTTCTTCTGGATTTGAAGCACTGTACTCAGGACAGAAATGTCTGCATGAACACTGCAAATGCTCAGTGATGGCACTGCTTCCCTCATTCACCTGGGGTAGGTCATGAGCATCTGCTTTAGGTATTCTCATGCTTCCTCCTTGTGTGCAAGAGCTATGCAGGCAGTTCTCGCTAACTACTTCATCACGCACAAGCAATAAGGCGATACTCTCACCTAAGCTCCTATCTAGCAGATAATATAGATGGGTACAGCACAGGGCCCAAGGAATGAGAGAGGTTCTGTTTCAGTGCATCTGTAACTTTTTGGTGAGGTAGGGCAAGCATATACCTACTGGGGAATTCTGTCATCTACTGAAGCATTTGACATCGCATCCATTCAGCTTAAAATAACAGTACAGCAACCTTTCCCAGGCCTTTTCCATCTTCTTTTTATTGCCAGTCCTGGGCTTGAGCTCAGGGCCTGAGCACTGTCCTTGGACTTTCTCAAGGCTATAGCTCTACCTCTTGAGCTTCAGCACCACTTTTGGCTTTTTTTTTCTATGTATGTGGTACTGAGAAATTGAACCTGGGTCTTCATGCATGCTAGTCAAGCACTCTATCACTAGGCCAAACTCCCAGCCCCCAAATACTTTTTTTCTATGTATGTGGTATTAAGGAATCGAACCTGGGTCTTTGTGCATGCTGGGCAAGCACTCTACCACTAGGCCAAACTCCCGGTCCTCTTGTCCATCTTTTTAAAAAATAAAAACAAAAAGAGTTTACCATTCATATCTCTATTAGCACTACTTACTTTCACAAGCAGATATTATATCAACATTTCTGTTGTGCCATTAGTTTCCTTGTGAATCTTTTACTGTTTTTAGGTATCCATATAAAGGAAATAGCATGGTCTATATAGAGTATAGCAGTTTTAGGGTTCCATTGGAGGTCTTAGAATGTATTCCACATGGCTAAGGGGCAATAGTAGAAAGCATCTGCTGCTGCCTCCTCCGCCCCTCAGCCCAGGTGTTAATAACAGCAGTCAGTCTCATCATGGCTGCTGTTGCTTCTGAGAATATTCTGGAGACTCGCCTTGTTGGTGGTATTTCCTTCCTAGCTCCTCCCAAGCCAGAACACACACACACATAGACACACACACACACACACACACACACACACACACACACACACACAAAATTTTAAAAAAGAGTCAGACAAGGCCATGTCTCTTGCCTCTGTCCTGTGGTCAGCCTTATCCAACTGTGTGGTATTTTACTCCCGGTGGACCCTGAATTTACTCTTGTTGCCATGGTGATCAATGGTTCTGTGTAAAGTCATATTTTTTTTCCAGCTTTCTCTTTCCTCACCAGGTATTTTGTGTTTATAACTTCTGCTTGAACCTTTCTCTCACTATTCATTTTTTCTGACATTATAGGAATAGGCTTCCTTCTTATAAATTTATTTAAAAGAGCAAAGCCCACTTATAATTCTTATATTTAATTTGCACATGACTTGGCTGGTTTTCTTTCCTTTCTCTAACACATACCTTTCTAAGACACTGTACTTCAACCATAATATACTGTGCACAAATATTTGGCTTGCATAGGTAAATAGTTACATACCTTTACTCAATGAATCACTGTTTCCATAAGCTGCATACAATTAAGATGTTACTATGTAAACCAATAGTGAAAGAATTACTAGGAATAGAGTCTCAGAGACAGGATATCTCTTAAATATTAGTGATGGGGTTGAATTCAAACGTACACAGCTCTGTAATATGTTAATTAAAGTGAGCAAAAAAATGGAGAAATAAGAAGCACGTTTGTTTCCTCGTGTGAGACAGGTGGATCATAATTTATAAATGGTGACAAAGGAAAAACTATTTTTAATCTCTTGACTCCCTATTCAGCAAAGGAATCTGAGGTTTTGCAGAGGTTGTCAGAGATGGGAGGTTTGCAGAAAGATACTTTTCATGAGAATGCTTGCTGTAACTTTTCCTAGTCACTGCCTCGTGACTCAGGGCAAACATTTAGTCAGTATACATTTTTACCTTACATTTTACAGTATGCATTCTAATTGATCATCATCATTAAGCACTGTTGCTTAAACTGGTCAGATCTAGACTGCAAACCTTTTTTTTGTCAAAGATGTCAAGACAATAAAGGAAGAAAATGTCGAGGGTCATTTGTAAAAACAGAAAAGACTAAGACTGTGTCTAAAATAGCCTAAGGAAGATATCAGCCCTGGCTTCATATGAAAACACAGGGAGGAATCTAAAACAAAATAACAACTCAAAAAAACAAACTCAAATAACATCAAAACAGCCCACTTTCAATTCCAGCCTTACCTATTATGATCACTCAAGATTCTGCGATGTTTGGAGCCTTCTGATACAATTTCCCAATGATTCATTTTTATGTAGGTGGATTTGAGTTTGTGTACAATGAAGTGACGTAAAAAGCTCACCCAGCTTTGGAACCTTTACGTTTAGAGACTGACTTGGGAAGTTTTGAGGGGACCTTAGAATTCTATCATTGAGAAGTTCTGGGGAACTTACTGAGGCTTCTAGTAAAGCCCTTCAATTTGAGAACTACTAATTTCAGTGAAATAAAGCACCGAAGCCTTCCTCAAATAGGATATTTTACCTAGGAGAAGACTGGTGTGCAGATAAGGAGAAAACAGGAGTGAGGGAAGGGCTTTGAGCCCGTTGACTGGTATGTGAAAAGGCTGAAAAGGCCCAGGTCAAGAGAAAGCACTGGAAAAATCCCTGGAGCACAGGGAGTGATTTTAAAGAGTTTTCAGAGATAATGGTTGAAGTTGCCAGCAGGGAGTGGATCTCCAGTGTTATCTTTAATGCTATCAAGGAACTTGTACTGTGCCCCACAGCCAATAGCCATTCACTGAGGAACTTAAATAGAGGGATGTTGGGGCCAGGAGTTTGGCCTAGTGGTTAAAGTGCTTGCCTAGTATGCATGAAGACCCGGGTTCAATTCCTTGGTACCACATACATAGAAAAAAGGTCCAAGGACAGTGCTCAGGCCCTGAGCTCAAGCCCAGGACTGGCAAAAAAAAAAAAAAAATAGAGGGGTGCCATCATTTGATTTCCATTTTGGAAAGCCAAGGTATGTGATGAAAGATACATCAGTGTTGTACAAGATGATTGGATTTCAGCCTGGAACCTCAAACTCTTCATCAGTTAGTGAGAAATAGACACATAACATTACAAGAATATTGGGAGAATTAAAGTCAGGGGTAAGACTCTAATAAGTGGTTCAGTTTCCTGCTTTCCTAGTTCAGTACTCATTTTAGGTTCCAACTATGGAAAAACACCAATCTCCAAATCTATGACTTCATATATGATTGCAGGGAAAAGCTTTATGGTATAACCAACCACTAAGCTAGAAAGAAAACACCGGGTAGCTACATTATATTAGCATTTAAAAAAATAAATGTAAACACTGTGAAATGTAATCTCTGGAAAAGATTTGAAGCCACACTCAAATCTAATTCTTTGAATGACTCATTGCTTTAAGTACAAATATAACACCACCTGATTTTGAAAAGATTGGGTTATTGTTTTGTATCTATTCTGGAACCTCTTTATGAAAGTTGTTTGATGGACAGGACTAATGTATCCTTCTTGCAGTGACTCTTATCAGAACTTTTCTATGTGTACTTAAGCTGCAGAGGAAATTATTTTGCCTTGGATAGAACAACTCCATCTAATAACCAATGATGTTTTAATAGGATTTTACACTGTGCATGCTCTATCAAGAATGAAATCAGCTGACAATTGCCCTGTTTTGTTTTATTCTCCACACTGAAGTGTGTGACAAAAATTAAACTATAGTTTGCTTTCTTTTAGATCAGTTACTTAGGCATTGATTCATTTTTTTAAAACATAGGTCTTCATCCAGATAAAAATCCTTGATTTAGAATTTCAGCTTCCATGAACTGCACTCTGGTTTGGTTACAAGTAGGAAATCTTGGCATTGGATTTTGTGACTTTCTTCTTTAACATCCTTATTCCTCATATTTTTGAGCCACTAGAGAAAACTGTTCAAGGAAGAAAGAATGATACTAAATTGAAATGATTTGCCAAAATATAATAGACTTCACTTTGTTGAAATATTCCATTTCAAATTGTGAGATAATGTTCCCCAGAAAATAAGTCCTTCTGTTTGGTCTGAATGTGTAGTGATCTATAGATATACCGAGCTAAGCACCACGCAAGCCTGGCTGATGGATGGGCACCTACAAAGAAGTAGAACTGTTCTATTTCCTAATTCATTGAGAATTACTTTTACAAAGATGGCACATTAGCTTTCTATTCCCCAGAGCAGCAATCATTTTTCTATGTTACTTATCTCCAGAAAAAATATACCAAATTTCCTTGACTATGCATGAAATTATATGCATAGAACCAGACTGAGAAAACTGTTTTACCTTTACCATTAATGAAATATAATGAGAGCTATTGTGGGGTGTGTGTGTGTGTGTGTGTGTGTGTGTGTGTGTGTGTGTGTGTGAGAGAGAGAGAGAGAGAGAGAGAGAGAGAGAGAGAGAGACAGACAGACAGAGAGAGAGAGAGACAGAGAGAGAGAGACAGAGAGATAGAGACAGAGAGAAAGAGAGACAGAGAGAGAGAGGCAGAAGAAGAGAGAGAAAGAGAGGAGAGAAAGAGAGAGGAGAGAGAGGGGAGAGGAGAGAGTGTTATCTGTGCTAGGGGATTTATGATCTTCAGGTACAACAAGTTCATTTTTTTTAATCTGTGTGTGGGTTTTGGGGCTTGAACTGTGGGCCTGGGTGTTGTCCCTGAGGTCTTCAACTTAAGGCTACTGCCCTATCCCTTGAGCCATAGCACTCCTGGCTTTAGTGCCTGGGTTGGCTTTGAACCTGAATCCTCAGATCTCAGCCTTCTGAGTTGCTAGGATTACAGGTGTGAGCCACCATGCCCAGCTAAATTAATTTTTATCATATAATTTAGATAATAATAGAACATAAACTATATGCTTGCTATACAAATTGGGGCAAGTGAGTCCTTTCTGTTGAAATTATCTCTTCCACACCTCAGAAGAGGAATTTAGATCCGCCAAAGATGTATGCAAGGAATGATGATATTACTATACATACAGATATATGTACGCATATATACATATGTACATATGGTAAGTAATCTTTTACATGACATCTGTCTTTTCTTCCACATGCCTTTGGGCTCAGTGACTGAGTCATTAATTAGAATCTCGATGTTCCCCTAGTTTTCTATGATAATAGTGTTTTTTTCTTTAAAGATGTGACCTCATAAAACAGCTACATCTTCATGAAACCATTTTTGCTAGAGTCGTGTAGCTGACAGCACATGACGATAATTGGTGAAGGTTAATTACTTCTATGGATGCTATGTGAAGGAGCCAGGTGCAAAGAGAAAGAAAAATCTAGCGCCTGATTTTTCTCTTTGAAACACAAAATACCACGCAGTAATTGCATTTGAACTTTCAGCTTTGGCCCTCATTAACTTTGTGGTCTTGGTCAAGTTATCTAACTTCTCTGACCTCAAATTTGCTCATCTGTAAAACTAGGCTAATTATAGTTTTCTCAAAGTAGGCTTTTCTTCTTCATTAGGAAGGTTCAGAGATAGGAACATGTGACTCATTCTTTACGTGCTACAGAGTATGTATTTTCTTTGAAATTACCAAATGCTAGGCAGCATTTCCTGAAACTCACTTTTGGAGCAAAGATCATTTTTTCCAGGGAACTCTTCAGTGAGTTAATGAAGGACCTTCGCTGCTTATATACTTTACATTTAAGCCAAATTTACTCCTGTTGCACATACGCTAGTTTGTTATCATGGGATCGGCCTATTTGCCACAACGGTGGCATAGAAAAATTCAAGCCAATAACAACTTCAGGAAACAGGTATCTTCTAAAAAGAAAGTGGTTGCTATGATGTAAAATACTCAGAGATTGCCTAAGGCTTCATTTCAGTGTGGAGTAAGGTAAACCTGCCTAAAATAGAGTTTTTGGGGCTACCTCTTCCTGGATTCAGGGAAGCAGAAGCAACTCCGTCAAAGCAGGACAAACACATTGCATGCAGAGATTGCAGTCCCCTGTGGATTCAATATAATTTTGTTGCTTGGATTGGAGGCAAGAAACTTGTATCTGATGTTTCGATGTTTCCAATTACAGAAGAAGCTTCTTATGGATTTGCTATCTATCTTAATCATGTATTCTGATGTTTGGCAGCGGAATCATTACTGTTTCTGTCACTTTCACCATACATTAGACATATTGGGCAGTGAGGGAAGAAAATATCAGAAACAATGTTTATATGAAATCAGAAGAGACGATCTACTGTGCCTGGAGTAACCAAAATTATGCCTCTTCTTACCACAGATTATAGATATAGCACATTCCATCTGGAAGAGCCAAGTAATATCACACAAGTACTAACAGTTTAAAAAGAAATTTGACTACTCTGTCTTAGGGGAGAGGCTGATAAATGGATATACACAAAATTATATAAACACATTGCATACATACATTTTACAACAATGAAATCATATTGTGTATGCTTTTCTGTCCTCAGAATTCCTTTCTTTGTTCCATGCTATCTGCCACTTCCCTGTTTTTTTTATCATCTATCGCTTTAGGCCCAGAAAATTGACATTATTATACACCTACATTGATAGTATATCACCATCATTAGCCTGTGCAAAATCCTTTTATGTGTATGTAAGCCATTTTACCTCCACTACCAGCTCTTATTCCTCCCTTCCCATTCTGAGCTAGACGTCATTCAGCATGTTGGTCCTATATTTTTCTGATATGGAAGATTGGTACAGTTGCTTGTATATAGTTTTAAACATATATAAGTGTTTTACTGATACCCTTTGTTTCTACCTAACATTCGCCCTTATTCTTTTTATTTTATTTTAAAATTTATCTTTAAGTAGTTATAGAAAGGAGTTGCCATTCAACAAAGAAGTTTAGGGATGCAATGTATTTTAATCAACATTCTCACCCACCCCCCTTTGTGATCTACCTATTCTCTTTTTTGAATTTTGTAACATATACATTGATTCTTGACTGCATTCTTCACTTCTCTTCATTCTTCTACCCTTTCCCCTTGCTCATCCTTGCCTCCTGGCAAGAACTTGCTTTCTGCTTTCTGGTGTTTATTTTGTTGGGCTTTTTGAATTGTAATGTATAGAAGGGTTACAGTTCTATTCACCAGAGAGTAGGTGCATTACTTCTCACACATCGATAACCCTTGCCATGTTTTTATCCCCATTTCCCTCCTCCCACCCCTCCCAATTTTGTTGAGCTTTGACTTTGCCTTTCTGAGAAATTACACTATTTGAGTTTTCCCTTGAATTTACCATATTTCAATTAAGGCATTCATAATAATTTTCATACCATCCAATTTATTTGCTTATAGGTTTCTAGGCTAATTCTAGCAAGCACAGTTGAGGGAAACCATGCAACATTTATTTCTCTAAGCCTGATTTACTTATATAAGTTTTTCCAAGTTTTTCCACTTCTTTTCAAATGGCAAAATAGTCTTCTTTCTAATGGACAAGTAAAATTCCATTGTGTTTATATGCCATGTTTTCTTGATCGGTTCTTCCATTGAATGGATGGCTTCTGGGATGATTCCCTATCCTGGCTTGCGTGAATGGTGCTTCTTTGTGCACTGAACTCATTGCTTCCAGGAGCAATGATTCCAATTGCATCATCTGCTTATTGTGCCATGACAGTGGTTTCCAACAATTCACAGCTTCATTTACAATGCTGGAGTTACTTTCTTAGGCACTGCTTATGAATTTGAGAGAAAACGTGGTTGGATTATCTAACAGGCTCAGAATTACTGAGGTATTGCTGAGATCTAGGGAAAGTTTAAGCCAAATTTGACTGAGTCAAATGAGATAGTTTTGCTATGTAAAAAAAGAGGAAGGGACGAGTCCTGTTGAAGGGAGCAATGACAAGCCTGGGATCTCATGTTCTAAGTAAGAAATAAACTGAGAAGCTCTCAAATAAATTCTAATGAGGAGAAATTCTAATACAGGTGATGGGTTTTTGTAGTAATTGGTGTTACAATAGAACCAATGACAGTTTATTTACACCATAAGTAAGATGAATTCCCCTGGTACCTACTTTTCTTGGCATATTTTAAGTATGAGTCTATTTTTTAAGTTCTTTATAATGAACTATGGACATCACAAACATTTTCTAAGAAGAATATTGCTTAGATAATTCTGTCAGAAGATATGCAGGTATTAAAAAACTTAAGGTGAATGTTGATTTACTTTCACTCTTCGAAATAATCTCATGTTATTATTACTGTTATTATTATTATTATTATTATTATTATTATTATTATTATTATTTGCCAGTCCTGGGCTTGAGCTCAGGGTCTGAGCTCTGTCCCTGGACTTTCTCAAAGCTAGAACTCTACCACTTGAGCCTCAGCACTACTTTCGGCTTTTTTCTATGTATGTGGTATGGAGGAATTGAACCCAGGTCTTCTTGCATGCTAGGCAAGCACTCTACCACTGAGCCAAACTCCCAGCCCCTCATATTATTATTTTTGTGATGGTCCTGGTGCTCAAATTCAGAGCCTGAGTACTGTGCCTAAGCTTTTTTTTTTTTTTTCTCAAGGCCAGTGCTATACAACTTGAGCCAGTGCTCCACTTATAGCTTTTGGTGGTTAATTAGAACTCTTAAGAATCTCTCAGATTTGTCTGCCTGGGCTGGTTTCAAACTTTGGTCCTCAGATGTCAGCCTCCTGAGTAGTTAGGATTACAGGCATGAGCCACTGGTGTAGGCATTCATCTTATATTTTTCTATATCTATTTCCTGCTTGATGATGTGTATACATTCTGCAACATTAATTTTTCAGTGATGTTTTTTTTTTATATCCTGTACTTACATAAACGTAGCTGTTACAGGGGAGGTGTATTCTGGGCCATGTGAGCAAAACAACATGAGACTGAAATCCAACACAAGAGAAAATGATGCAATTAAAGGATTCAATACACACACACACACACACACACACACACACACACACACACACACAGACACTATATATATATATATACACACACATATATATATATCTATATCTATATCTATATATATATAGCTGTGGTGAACATAATGTTACAGTAAACTTTTTTCACAAGTAGCTGTATGCTCCAACACAGTGACAACAAATGTAGCATAGTAAATACGTAAAGCAGTAACAGTCATTTATCATCATCATCAAGTACTATGACCCTTGCATAATTGCAGTGCTGTGCTTTTGCATGGTATAGTAGGTTTGTTTATGCCAGCTTTACCTCATGCACATGAGTAACGTGCTCTGCTCTGACCCGTAATGGTACCTAGTGTCCAGGCCAAAGCCATGCTTCCGTGTCAGGGTTTTTAGTCCTCGGTCCCTCCCGACGCACAGGAGGGATAGAGAGAACACGCCCCATCTAGGACAAGCCGAGAAAGGAGAGAGCACCTTAACCGCCGCACACAGCCCTCCTTCACTGGAGGACAATCAGATGCATCAGGGAGACCCATCAAGGCAGGAACTCGTTTATTGAGGAAGTCCATTCAGCTAATATAGGGTGCAGGAGCCTAGCAGCACAAAGGTGGGCAGGGCGGGGAGGTCCACGTGTTTACTCTCACTATAGGTCTCAGCAGAGAGGGATAAAGCAATAACACATTCGTACCCAATGCTAATCAAGTCTCAGCAGAAAGTGGTTCACAATACCAACGATATAGCTCAAAGTCAGGCATGGTGTTCATACACGACAGCTCATTTCTTTGCGTGGTTATCTTACTCAGTGATGCAGATTCATGGGCCAGCCTGACCCTGCACTCAGCTCCCAGCACTTCCACTCCACTGTAAGCTACAGGACTACTGTCCTCTGTGCAGTCTGCTATTGATGGCAGAGTTATTATGTGATGAACGACTATGCTTTGGAATCAGTGGCTGCTATGTGCATAGCAAGATATGCAGTGCCCTGATGCTCTGTCACAGCATTGTAAAAGTGAGACTCCAATGGAGTCACTCTTCTCATTGCTGCACCAGTCACCATAGCCAAGTTATGAAAACAGACTTGACACCCTGCAATGGACAAATGGATTTGAGAAAATGTGATACCCACACCCACCCACCTTCCCCCACACACCTGTACACTCATGCACACAATTGACTCATCTGTCAGAAAAAATGACAGGGAAATGGATAGACCTGGATAAAATTATGCTAAGTGAGTAATAATAAGTAATAATACCAGGCTAAGAGAGACAAAGGACACACGTTTCCTTTTAGATGTGGAAGTTAGGTATAAATTATAAATATATAGGCAAACATATAAAGGCATATATATACAAACATATAAGCTTAAATATGGTGTAATCACAGAGGATTCCAATGGTAACTGCTTTGAGCAACTGACTTAGAATTTCATAAAATGGAGACCATGAAGCAGGAACATGTGTCACTAGAGAATGAGGTCAACGCCACGGTGGGGGGGCGGGGGGAGCCGTGAATGGAGAGAGGAAAGGAGGGCAAATACAGACATCATATTCAATGTACATGGTTGAAAATGGACTAGATGGGCGGGGTTGGGAGAGATGTGCAAGAATGCTGGAGAGGGTGGCATCACTCATGATGCCTTGCAGTCACAATTTGACATGTTGAATTCAAACCCCTTTGTACAACTACTTAGAATTAATAAAATAAATGGGGAAGATAAAACACAAACAGAAACAATAAATAAAGCCAAGCAATTATGAACAAAACTATTCATAATTGCATGAGAGCAACACCCAAGGAGGCTCTGTTCAAAACACAAATTTTCACAGAGGCCATGGCAAAACCTTTGACAAACAGAATGTAGAAAGCAGCTAAAAAGATAGTGCCTCCTCGGGTTGATGCTGCCATTGTGACCTCATTGTGGTCAAGGGTTAATATTTGAAAATACCTAGTTTTATCTGTAAGTTTATCCTATTTTTATCTGTAAGTTCTTCCCCTTGCTCCAACCTCTTTGAATATGCCTACCATGTAGAAGAGCATGTGGATTTCTGTTGGAACATTCGGCTGTTCTCATGCTCAGCTACACCTAAATAAATACCAGTCTTTGGAGACCATTTGATTATTGCAACCCTCTACAACTAT
This sequence comes from Megascapheus bottae, assembly GCF_031878675.1. NCBI lineage: Eukaryota > Metazoa > Chordata > Mammalia > Rodentia > Geomyidae > Megascapheus > Megascapheus bottae. The sequence continues at coordinate 95,440,879 of NC_143509.1, forward strand.
TGTTATCCTTCTTAGCATTTTCTTTCTGCCATCTCATATTTTATAACCCCTTGCCCCCAAAACCCATAGAAAATAACCGTAATAGCCTGTGACTGTTTCAACAAATGAACACACAGTGGAAGACTTAAAATAACAGCAATTTATCCTCTCACAGTTCTAGAGGTCAACATGGGAAGCTGAGGTTTTCTGCTTATCTGGTGTGGCTTTTAGGTAGGTTCTCTCTTGTCTTGTCCACATTCCTTGACTGGTCATGTGCCTCTGTTTTTGTTTGTCCTTCATTTCCTGCTTTCATTTTTCCCTTCTTTGGCATTTATACAAACGCTGGCCATTAGATTTAGAGTCCTTTTGGACACAATCACAGTGGCTCTCATTTTAAGATACTTTATATCAACCATGACTATTATACCATACAGGATATCTTTCTGAAAGTTATCTTTAATCTACCGCATCTTTATTTTCAACTGTTATCATTGTGATTCTATTTTGGGACTTACTAGAATAGAATTTGATCTATGTCCTCCTTCATGTCTGCCATCAACTGTTTTCCTGGTATTTTTGTTGTTACTCACGGCTTGAAATCAAGGCCTGGGTGCTGTCCCTGAACAATTTCTGCTCAAGACTAGCACTCTACCCCTTTGAGCCACAACTCTACCTCCAGTTTTCTGGTGATGATTTGGGGATTAGATTCTTCTGGACTTTCTTACCCAGGCTGGCTTCAACCTGCAATCTTCAGATCTCAGCCTCCTGAGTAGCTAGAATTACAGGTGGTGAGCCACCAGGGCCCATCAGCAACAACAAACAGTCACTGAAGATTCTGGAACATTTCCACAATGGGTTCAGTTTCCTATGACACTAGAAGAGCCAGGAAAAACAGACTCCTGGTCATTTTTGGTGATAAAATTCTAGTTTTTGAGTTGTCATCTCAGTCTTCATCCAACACTCAGGAAGTCTCACATTTGATCTGGGATGATGAGATGAGATTTCTATATATTAAGAGACTTGGTGCATGGGAACTGGAATTACACCTAGCCCATGAGGCCCTCAGATAAGAATGCCTGGAAACAAACAAGTAATATGTATCTTTGCTTTGAAAAGTGACGTCTTCTCACTTCCAAAAAACATGAAACTCATTTAAAGCTCTAGACTGAGTTAGCTTCAAGATTCATTGTCATGCACTTGTTTCCTCCACTTTAATGAATGGATATTGCTTCCCTAAAATTTAAATTTAGATTCCAATACATATTTATGATATCATCATCTGTGCTCAAGCAGGTGATTTTTAAGATGATGTATAAGTATAACCAGACAAAAATCACAGCTCAAATGAATGCTGCCAAGATATTTCCCATTAATCTTGGAACACTACAGGTACATTTATTAGCACAAAGGACTTAGTGTTAGAATGCCATAGTCTTTTCTGACATATTAAGCCATTTTTAATTTGTTCTTATCATTAAAAGCTTTTCTTTCTCAAAGATATTAGGTAACTTGGGTATTGAGCAGGATGGAGTGATTTGAGGCTCCCAAGAAAGCAAGAGGAGTTATTAATCTTATGCAAATGCCTAATTTTGAAAGCATCTAGACCCCACCCCACATGGTATGATCCCTGGATTGTCTAGAAAAAAGGAAAAGAAGAAAGATAATTTCCTGTTTACATAATTGATATTCTGTAACTTTTCTCTTGGCAGGTATAGCCCTCTAATGGAATTTGCACAGTGCAATCATTCTTAGAAATGTCACTGTGACATTTGATTAAACTAGCCTATTCAGATTTGGAACACAAATCATGTATTTATTCTAACAGCATAATTAATTATTATTTCCTCTTTAGGCTTTTTCGGTATAGTTCGAAATTCCTCTAGTATTTTCAGCTTTACTTAAGGATGCTTCACACTATGTGGTACAGGGGTGGCTCCAGGGTACATTACAGACTGATTATCTGCAGAAACATCAAAAATATAGAATAATTTCATTAGTGGTTTCATACCCATAATAAATTATGCATTTCATTGTTGACGTATAGTGCTAGAAATTGGGCAGAGATGATACAGCTTTCTGTGTTTTAGCATCTTGCATTTAGATCCCAATTTTCCCTAGAATACTAAGAAATCATTTCTTGGACAGTACTAATGATGCTTCATGTGAAATTTCTCAATGTAAGCCATTCGATTCACTCATTTGTTATTTATTTAATCGTGTGTTTGTTTAGTCACCTAATAGTCAGGAGTACTAATGTTAAAGATGCAGCATGGAATTAAAAAGTAAGTTCTGTACCTTTCTAGAGCTTACAGTTTAGTGATGGGAGGTAGATAAAATCTACCCTAGTCTACGAAGCATATGATTATGGTAAATGTCATTCAAAGAAATGAAGGAAGATAACCTAGGAAATTGGGAGGTGATTGGCTATAATTAAATATTGAGTAATTTAGGTGGTCGGGACAGTCTTTGTGAAAAGATGACATTTCAGTAGAAGGAGGAGCCACGAGGATATCTGAAAGAATAATAGTGAAGGCTGCAGTGAGAAATGTCACCAGTCATTTGGCAAGTATAAGATCAACATGGACCTGAGGAGGCCTGTACAAATGGGTGAAATGGAATAAAGATTAGCAGAGTTGGCAGATACCAGATCTTGCTTGGTCATATAGACACGTGCAAAGCATGCTTTTTCCTTTGAAAAGTGCTTTTTCCTGATCTGAGCTCTGTGTTTCTAGAAATCAGCAATGGTTTTAGAAATCCCTCCAACCTTTGTGCTTCTTTGTGACCTACCCTTCCCTAGGTGACAAGAGAAGACTTGGGAATTTCCTCCTTATTCTCCTAGGGCAAAACCAGGCAGAGATACTTTCAGAGCTCAACTGTACACTGAGGGACAAAAGTAGGCAGAAATATGAAAGATAAGAAAGGAGACAGCGAGCAGGCTATTGCTCATGTACAGAGCTGGAAGCTTTGGAAGATTATTGATTTAATAGCCATAAAATTTTATAAAAATTGTTCCTGAGGGGCCAGGAGTTTGGCCTAGTGGTAGAGTGCTTGCCTAGCATGCACAAAGATCCGGGTTTGATTCCTTGCTACCACATACGTAGAAAAAGCCTGAAATGGTACTATGCTCAAATGGTAGAGTGCTAGCCTTGAGAAAGCCCAACGACAGTGCTCAGGTCTTGAGTTCAAGCCCAAGAACTGGCAAAAAATGTTCTTGATTACAGGCTTTTTTGCTGGTTGTCATAAATAAAATCTTTGTGAAGTTTATGGATAAAGGAACAACGCTCACATATGTCATCTTTTGCCATATTGGACATAGAAACTGTACAGAATTCTCCCCATCCACAAGAGAGAATGATATTGTGCCATTCATAAAGAAATGCAAAGACGTGGATAAAATTATATTAAGTGAGGTAAGCCAGACCCAAAGAAACGAAGGCTGCATGTTTCCCCCTTGTTTGTAGAAGCTAGAATGTATCTATAGATCTATAAGCAAACACACTGGGCGTACACAAGAGGTTAGAGATGAATTAACTGAAGTATAATAGACTCTATGGAGAGCTCAAATAATAAAGTTCTGGAGCAAAACTAAATGAAAGACTAACAAAGTACCAGGAAATAGGTACATGCAAGGGTAGGGGTAGGCCCAAGGGAAGAGGGGAAGATAAATGAAAGGGAAAGGTGGGAAGAGTACAGTACAGAATCCATATGCCACAAAATTAAGAAAAATAAGGGAAGGAGTGAGTTGAAGGAGGATGAAAATGTTGAAGGGATCAAGCAGATCAAGATGCACTGTATTCATAAACTGCTTTGCTATGTGGCAAAAACTAATATATATACTACAAATTTAAGAAAAGCGAGAGAAGGGGTGGCTTTGGGTATTTGGAAATGAGATCATCGTTTAAAGAGATGATGGCGATCAAGGCATTCATAAATAGCTTTGTTTAATGGCAACTCCTTTGTATAGCTACTATAATATATTTAAATTAAAATTTTAAATCCTAATGAATAGCTAGTTGTGGACAATCGTTTTCTTAGTGACTTATTTACTTGGTATTTTGTTTGCAAATAGGAGCATCAAATACAGGATATCCCAGTGTATAAAAGCAGGTGAACTTTTCTTTGGGGGTTGTATTCTGGTCAAGGTATGTTGATGTAGAAAACCTATCCACCATTATGGAAGACTTTGGTGGAAAAGAAGTAAATTGGGTGATAAGTTGGTACTTAGGGAAAATGGCAGCCAGTTCTAAGTTAGATGGTGTGGGAATATGATTCATGGTGTGAAAAAGGTAGACAAATGTAAAAATTTTGAGAGATCAAGGACTGGACCTGATGCAGGATCCAGAAGGCAGATTATTGTGACTGCATCTGGACATGGTGTGAGTTCTCATCAAAGATAGGACCTCTGTGGTAAAGAGCTAGAATTTTACCCACAGTGCAACAAAATCCTGAGAGGTCTGTGATGTTTTCTTCTAGTTTCCTTGATTCTGTCTACTTCAAGGAGGAGAGAAAGATGGGGTAGGGAGGGTGCCTTGAGAAGAAGGGAATAATTGGATAATCTTTTTGGTACCAAAGTCTACAAACTGCTCTGCAAGAGGGGAGTTGTGGCTATGATATAATACTTCACTTAGAGGAACTAGAATGGTAGCTAAGAGGCTTTTGTTTATAAGCCAGGTCAATAGCATCAAACAGTTATCAGCAAAATAGATATAGGGAAGGAGAGAGAGGAATAAACTTCAAAGGGCTAATATGAAAATTATAGTTCAGGTAATTTTATGTACCTAAAACAGTCAATTAATGGAGCTGAACTGTGTGAAGAACAAGCTTTGAAATTTTTGAAGGATTTTTTCCACTTGGCAAAGAAGGCACCATTATATGTGATTGGTTAATAATGTCTTTTAATCTAGTAAAAGCAACAGCCAGTCTGAGAGATAAATTGTTCAGGGAAGAATTGAAAAGCCTGTAAAACCAGGACACAAGAGAGGCTAAAGGTTGTTGAATATAGAAAGAACTGACTAGCTGGAAATTTAACATACTATAGTATTCTCAGCACAAAACTTTTAATTTGTACTTAAGGCTGTAGTGAGAAACACATATGTACTTTCTGTGGACATACATATGTATTAAATATAATTTTAAACACACTACATATATCCATTGATAATGAGTATATTTTATGTACAAATATAATTTAGGAATATTAACTTGGCTATATGCTAATTTTTGCTTAATCCTTTGGTTTAAGAATTTGACTTTTATTTGAGCCTTGTGATTTATCTATAACACTGTTGCAAGGAAATGACAGGCTTCAGATTTTAATGAAGCGTACATACTTCAATACATGCTATAGTATGTGGAAGGCAGAGATTGGTAGAAACCTGGTTCTAGACTACTTTGGGAAAAATGTTAGTAAGACTCTATCTCAATAAGTAAATAGGTATGGTAAGTGTATTTCTTTAGTTACAACTACAAGAGAGATGTAGTTAGAAAATTGTGATCCTAGGCTGGCCTTAGGGGAAAAAAACTTAAGACCCTATCCAAAAGACAACTAAAGCAAAAATGGGTTGATGATGTGTCTCATGAGGCAGAGCATCTGACTACCAAATGTAAGGCTGAATTCAAGCTCCCAATACTACAAGGTCAAACAATTCAATATCAAATTTGGAAATTAACATCTATAAATTGGATCTGAGACTATATATACAATACTGTCAGTATACCTACTGTATGTGTGTATAAGGGTGTATTTTTAGGAACATATGTATATATGCTTATATATATTTATTCATATTTATAAAGATTATTTAGATACTACCATTGAGTTTGTTTTCTATTTATTCACTCTATTAGAAAGGGTCCCTATATTTCGCAGGATGACATGAAATGTGATAGAATTATAAATTATGTTAGGAAAGTGCTCATGACCACTTTTATGTGAAATATCATGTAGGTAAGGTGAGAAAAATTCCTTCCTACAGGTCCATTTATGTTTTAGGACACTGGGTTGCCAATCCCCATTATTATGAGGTAATTTTCTCTCCACCTCTCTCAAATTGCTAAAAGCAAGTTCTGCCCCAAGTACGCAGTAGGCACTCCATAAATGTATGCTGAGTGGATATAATTTGGGTAGCTGGTAGTGCTGGCTGTGATCTAGCTATAAGGCAAATGCCCACTCTGGTTAATTAACTCCGCCTGCTCTTTGCTCACTGTGTCTTACTGTATAGCCATCCAGAGAGAGACACAGGCTTGCTGCTAGGTGAGGTTTCCCTTTGCAAAGCCTGTCTTTCCTATTCAAGACATCCTGGGATGAAATGCACAGTACAACTGTGAGCAGTCTTCTTAGCAGCTCTTACTGAACTTAAACATTTACACTGCCGAGAGTAATTGTTTTACTGGAGAAAGAAAGAAAACATCCTTTATTACTTCTAATACCCCATGCTATAGTTGGAGAAATTTCTACTTTTGTCTCAGTAGCACTTAGTGTAATCAAACGCACTTAACATCACCATATCCTATTGCTTTAGAGAAATCTGAGTAACCAAACAAACTGTCTCCATCACACTTAAGACTGTAAATGAAGCTTGGTCCAGTGATCCAGGAAAGAGACACAAAGAAGGAAGGTGAGACTAGCAAAGGTACTTCCTTAGATCTGTATGCCAGCCAACACATGACATGAGCACAAGGTTATTGCTTTGCAGATGAACCTGACCGGGCTTTCTTCATGTGAAACCACAGCATTGGGTTCTCCTAGAAGACAAACTCTCCCAGTATAGGACATATATCTGCCCTGCTCCAGTTCTTTAGCTGAGTTACAATCATGCCAATCTCCCTATATACTGTGGCTCATGGGCATCTCCTAGAAAGCATTCTCTCTCTTTCTCTTTCTCTCTTTCTCTGTCACACACACTGCTTCTGTATATTCTCTTCTATCTCCCTCTTCCTCTTCCTCTTGTTCTTATGCTGCTCATCTGAGTCCTTCTGCTCTTTCTTCCTCTTCACTTTTTTCCTTTCTAGCTTAGTTAAAGAATAGCAAAGAAAGGGAAAGGAAAGCCGCTTTGCCTCACTGTAAAGAAAAGTTCTTAATCATATCACTATCATCAGGCAGATAAATACTTAAAGATAACTAGAAAGGGCTACAGGAATAGCAGAAAATCACTTCAATTATAAAATAGTCATTGCTTATTAAGTACAGGCTCAGAAAAATTTCCCTGTAGCTCTCCTCAGTAGTCTTTCTTTATTAGATTTATTTATATTTCACATATAATTGTCAAATGGATAAATTTTAAGACTAAGCATTAAACAACCTTTTTTAACATTCAAAAACTGTATCTTTGTGGACTAGAGAAGCATCCATTGTTACATGGCTCTGTCTAAATTATGGCAATTGTCACAATAATGACATAAATTCTGAAATGCAAGTTAATTTACAACACATGAAATAGACCTATTGTAAATACCAAGACAGGATTTTGCAGTGGGAAAGCAATAATGTAACTTTGCGTTTTCCTCCAAAAAGACCTTGATTAGTCATTTAATGCATATAAACATTAGACTTAATTTTGTCAAAATGGAGACAAATGTATTTGCCTTTTATTAGAAGTTGATATATTCAATTTGAAATATTGTATATAAAAGTACATAGGAATAATCATAACTAAATTAGTGAAATGGCACCTGTGTATACTTAAACATTGGTGTTTACTACCTAACATTTCAAAAACCTGACTCAGCAGTAATTTGAGGTGTCTAATATTGTAGAGAACCTGCCGTGCAAGTTCATAGCCCTGAGTTCAAAAAAAGTTACAAAACTACAACTTGATTCAATAATTCATTGTGTTTTGTTCCTTATCTGTAGAGGTTGTTTTGTTGGAGAGACATCTGATTTTAGGAGCCAACAAATATTTTCACAAATTGAAATTATGACCTAAGGAAATTATTTTGTGTTCAAGCAGCATTTGTTAATTGTTAAACTATAAGTACTATCATCATAGACAAAAGCAAACTAGAGCAAAACAAACCTGTATCTTACCAGTATAAGAGATTTAAATAGTTGTACATTAGCTGGACAGTTAGATAAAACATACTTTGCATTAGGAGCTGAATAAAGATGATATTTTGGCTTTTCTCAGGGGAAAATATAAGCTTCTGGATTAGGCATTTTCTTTTCGTTGCAAGGAGAATGTTGGGAAAAAAATCTATCACTAAGTAACTAACTTGTTACTGCTAAGAATTCCATCTGAGATTCTTTTGGGGAAAGAAGGTTTTCTCTACATCAGTGCTCTTGGAAGTATGACCATATAAATTATCAGCCCAAACAAGAGCACTTTTGAAGTCTGGCAAATAGGAAAGATATCAAATGGAGCTCTCCTGAGCAAGCAGAATGCAACATCACTCTGCCACTCAGAAAGCGCTTTAGCTTCCCCAAGCTTTGCTGTATTGGGCCTTGTTGACAAGCTACAATTTCTGTTTAACCCTGATCTCCTGTCATCAATTCCTATCAGTGTGAAACTCCTTCCTACTTTAGCCTTTTCATGTCTCTAATGCCCTTGCAGTTTATAGTCTAATTGGCCCAGGAATTCCAACTCTTATCTCTCTCAGTAAGTTTTGGATATATGCGTCATATTTTCTCATCTTCACTTCATTTGACTGATTTTATTACGACTGATTTTATTACTCCTTTCATATTCCAAGCCTGGGTTAATATAAAGTAGCAGAGCCAGTAAATTTCTCAAACACTCTTCAACATGCTACTTAATGTGTACTGAGAGCCAGAACTGCTGCTATGGGCAAGTGTGGGTGCATTATTTTCAAAATTCTCCAATTATTTTGTTTCCTTTTGTTAAGAGATCCACCAGCAGGATACTTCTTTTGTCATGAATCTCTCTGTTGGTACCTACTCTTTTCATTGTTTCCTTTTCTTACTTGAGGTCTTTCTGTAAGTTTCATCATAGATAGAGGATTTCTATTTAGCATCTTCAAAGTCAAGCTTTTTTCAGTTAATCTGCTTTTTCTATGAGGATTAGAAATGAATACGTGTATGCAATTCTTTACCTTTAAGAGAAATGTAATCTGTCCATTTTATGAATGACTAATTCTTAGATATGTCTTTTTAAAAGATAAAGCTTGCTCTATAATTGTCATACATTCAGTGTGAGTCTTGTAATTGCAGTTCTACTTAGTAAGATATTGCATGCAAACCCACCCATACAGCTGCAGATTTTAGAAAACTGGAAATGTATCTGGTTCTCAGAAGTTTAAATAGCATGAGAGAATTTAAGTTTTGGAACAATTACTGTCTCTTAGTCTTTATGATGTCCCCAAATCTCAGTCTAGGTCTTTTTGAAGCCCCTGATTAACATAATGTTAGATGATGAAAACCCAATAAAAATTTGAAAAGATACTTAGACTCCTCTAATGAAATGTAGTGGTAATGGATATAGATAAACCTTGTTCTTGAGTTTTTATGTGGCCAAATTTTATCATAGAGAAGATTAAAGTATCATAAGTATGTGAATTTATAATAAATTCTATATTTATTCTATTTTTATTTTGAGACAGCACCTGTGTTATGCCGGCTAGCCTGGAATTTGGTATCCTCCTACCTCAGCTTACCGAATTCTTGGGTTACAGAGGCACATACCATACATGGCTCTGCTTATATATAATATTATATGACCCAGTCTTCAGTTTTAGGTTCTCAGCACTTGACCTAAGTGCAGCTTACCTAATTTTTATATGGCCTTATTACCAAACAGTTAACATAACTTCATCTTAACAATTGCTACTAAAGCATTCCATCCATGTATAATGTATTAGTGCAAAAGTCCACATTTCAAATAAGGGAACTAGAAAGCCAAGCCTATGGGTACCAAGAAGTCAGGCATGTAACAAGTATCAAACTTCCAGTGTTTTTACATTAAAAATGATGAAATGGTTGCCAGATATACACTCCCCTTTGTGTTCTGTGGAGAAAAGAATGTAATCATTTTCTTAAGCCTGTGAGAAAAATGTTTCAGGTTCCCTATGTCTTTTGTACAAGAATGAGGGCCTGAGGAAACCACACAGAAGGTATCAGTGATCAGAGAATAATGTTTTCCCATGTGATACTTCTCATAGGCTTATAAAATGAAGGTCTGGGTATATGCATAAATGAATTTCTGATGTGACATACTGAAGTGATGCTTAGATTCTGTGTACAGCCAACTCTGTTGTGAATCCATTTCTGGACTACAAAGGGGTGGGGCACTGGGCCTGAGTATATGAGGGAGTACAGTCTATGTTTGCAGATCTTCACTTTTACTCACTGATAAATTCTTGCCAGGCCAAAATGATTCCCTCTGATAGATCCTCCATTAATCTACACTACATATGCAATTAACTGCATTTGTCAATATAATAGGTGGTTGAACTTCCAATAAGTAGGCAAAATGAATCTCTTACTTTTGATCAATTCGAAAGGGAGAGTTCGTTTAGGAAATTCTAAATGAGCAGCAACAATGTACTTGTGTTTGCCCTTTTCTTTGACAATGATCTCCTTAGATCCCTTTTAGTAAAAAAAAAATACGTGTGAAGTTTTCTCCCATTAAATGAATTTTCCTCTTGAAATGTCAACCATTCCTTAATTAGTAGCTCCTCTGAATAGACATTAGGTTCCAAAGTCCTTATAAAGTCCCATTCTTTCTTCAGTGGCAAATCCAATGAAGTGTACTTTTCAGTTTGGCACTTTTGTGTTCCAATAAAGTAAGTGCTATCTTCTTTTGTTTTCCTATTGGGGAGTCTCCATAGCACTTTTAAAAACACAATATTGAAGGTAGAAGGCATCTATTTGCCATGATAATTCTTGAGTACAGACACCAGAAAATTGACTGCATTTATTAAATATCCCACCTACTGTCTTTTTTAATGTACTTGGCTCTCTGTCTTACATTGATCTAACCTGATAATAAGCTTTATTAGATCTCCCAGAACATCCAGAGAGAGAAAATATTGCTATAAGTTCTTAAAAGAATGGGAAGGAAATAACTCGTTAGATTCTCAATTTGGTTTTCCTGGTGACTGTATTGAAAAAGCCACATTGGTAAAATTAAGTCTAACAAGATTACCCTTCATTAATGTGAGCGATATGAAGTAGCTGAGTTTGCTTTATATTTCTTTTACTTACAATAGTAGTTCAGAGATTGAGGGTAATTTCAATATTTGGACCCCCCCAAAAAATTCTGTAACTGGAACAAAGATGAGAGCTCTAACTGAATTGTGGTGTTACTGTATCACATTACATGGAAAAAAGAGAAGCAAGATAATGATAATATATCACAAAATTCTTCACTTTTATTGCATTTCTAGAAGAGCTTCAGAGTTACTAAAACAAAAACCACACTTCTTAAAGACTGTTTCTCATTTTTTCATCTATAGTCTATTTGTTTGAAATAATATTAATGCTCCCATAATTGCTACAGATTCTGTGTATTAATTTGTTTTTCACACTGATAACTTTTAAAAGCCATGGTGCAATCTGAGACCACACATCCAAATTTTCACCCTCTAAGTCATTTGAACTTAAATTTTCACTTAAAGTATTAATCTGTCTTGTATATTATATATTAGAAGGGCTTGAAAAACACCTGCAACTGTTTTAAAATGTTGAAACCAAGAATGTCTGTCTACCATGCTCAGCACAATGAGGCACTATGTTTTGCCAAACTTTGACTTTTTCATGTAAGGAATAGAGAGTAGAATTGTCCAGATAAAGTGACCTAAAATATAAGAATAGTTTGTGGCTGGCCTAATGTAAAGATTGAAGCCTGATATACTTCTGAGATTAAGGTTTTTTTAATATTTGAATTTTTAATATAAATTTACAGATGATTCTATGTTTGACATAATGTCATTGCATTACATTAGTTGTATAAGAGGTTTTTTGTGATATTTCATGCATGCAATCAATATGTTCAGGTACAACACAACCCCTCTAAGAGACTAAGATTTTTGAAAAGAAAAAAAAAGGATATCTAATTAAGTTGGATATCCTTTATCTAAAATGCATGGGGTTGAAATATTCTGTTTAGGATTCTTTCAGATTTGGGAATATTTTCCTATATGCAATGAGATCATTTGATGATATGATCCATGTCTAAATACTATTGAGGCATTACCTGTACTTTATAAATATAACCAAAAGATAATTTCATGTAATGTGGTACTGTGTCTTTATTTTGCACAACCTATAATCTGAGGTCATTTCCATTGTGAAATTTTCCATTCATGTCTTCATATAAGTACCTCAAGTTGTCTAGGATATTGAATTTAACTTAGATTTTAACTTTGGATATGAGTATATTATATATATATCATTCATACTTAGGTTCAGGGGACATTGCTTTGATGAGATTAATAGGAGGCCATTTTAAAGTTAAGCAGTCAGTTGCTTTATAATAGTGTGCATGAGGTTTTTTAAATGGAAACTATAAAATGTAATTGAATTTTAGGAGTGTTCCTGAACTCCCACCAGCTGTCTCATGAGGTTCTCACTACTTGAAAGTGAGCTCCATTCTCATGTGCCAAGGTAAGGTGGTTTAGACACTTCTTTCTTTTTTTTTAATAGGGGTCTGTGAAAGCAAATCCCTTGTCAGTTATCCGAGTCACAAAACTGACATACATCACCTACATTTCTGATCACCTACAGTTGCCAAACACAATGCTCTTTAGCTATTGCCTCTCAACATGCCATAGTTTCATCTGATCAGCCATTTTCTTTCCTATGTGCCACTGTTTATCTCTGTGAAGAGTGGAAGAAGATGGTATGAACAGAAAAGATCATCTTTCTCCAGCATGTGTTACAGGCATCTATACCTGTGTACTCATGCCTTTCACCACTCCAATGTAAACACTTGTAAAAAAGAGACATCTAAATTAGGCAAAGATAGCTATCACTGCTATTATATTCTCATAGATATTAGAGAATGGGCAGTCCCAAAGAGGTACATGCAGGTCTTACACATTAAAGAAAGAAGGAGAATTTTACCTACATTTATCAGCCACGAATGATTACTATACTGGCTGTTATATTTCTGTTACAACTTCTGATGGCTCAGCAGATCAAAAGGTCTTCAAGTGAAAACTATGACTATGCTGTTATAACAAATTACACTTTTTTGTTCATTTACCAGTCAGGCAGATGGTATGAATGACAAAGGAGAATATAAGACATGGTCTCTGCCACAAAAATCATCTAGTGTATCGGGAGATGAAAATAATTATAAAATTAGTGACTGAAAGTCAGGTAAGATACTGTATTTCACTGTGGTAAGGGAAGGCAGGGAGGCTAGTGGAGTTTTGAGGAGATGTGAATGATTCTGGAGCTTTGGTACATGCATGCTCTGTGCGGGATGGGGGAAAGAGAACTCATGACCAGTGGAGAGTGCTTCTGATGGGTCAAGCAGCTGTTGGGAGAAGGCACAGCAGAGTAATGGCTTTCGTCTTGCAATACCATAATTCTGATGTCAACAAACAATTTACTAAATGAAAGAGGGTCACAATCTTGCTGAAAACAAGTGCTTGAACTTGCACTGAATGTTGTCCCTGAGCTCTTCAGCTCAAGGCTACTGCCCTACCCTTGAGCCAAGCCCTACTTCCTGTTTTCTAGAGGTTAATTGTGAGATAAGAGTCTCAGGTCCTTTTGTGCCCAGGCTGGCTTTGAACCTTGATCCTCAGATCTCAGTCTCCTGAGTAGCTAGGATTACATGCATGAGCCACCACGCCTGGTGAGCCTATCATTTTTAACTCTGTTGTTTTACAAGGAAAGAAAGCAAAGCAGACATGTGTCCAGTGCATCATTTCAACCATTAGTTGACTTAGAGACAGATAGGAACCTAGAGCTCAGGAATAGTGCCTATGTGAAAAGCTTTTAATCTTTCCATTTCCATCCATAGCTCTCTCAACCACCTATGTACTTTAGAACTTATTCCTCTAAGTGGTATTTATTGTGTGTGGGGGGGGGGCACGTGTGTGCACGTATTTGTGTGTATGCCAGTCTTTAGGCTTGAACTCAGGACCTGAATGCTATCCCTGAGCTAATTTTGCTCAAATCTCATACACTACCACTTGAACCACACACAGCTCTATTTCTGGATTGTCCTTTCTTTTTTAGGAAGTTAATTGGGGTCTCATGGAATTTCCTGCCTGGGCTAGCTTCAAAATGCGATTTTCAGATCTCAGTCTCCAGAGTAGCTAAGAGTAGAGGTGTGAGCCACCAATAAATGTAATTGATCCAATCTAGGAAGTTGAGGATTCTCAATCAATTCTTTTAGTCAAGCTATTGATCATGGACTTGGATCTAGTATCCAAATTCCTTATTCATTCAAGTATCCAAACTTCATTAATTTGCTAAAACTTACACCAGGGAAAAATTATGAATTGGGCAACATCAGAATTGTTAGTTTGATTGGCTACCAGTGCATACTAATGAGCAGTATTTCCAATAAAATTTAAACCAAGCACTTTTTCTCAGAAGAAAGACTGATGATATATGGATGTGAATTTCTGAAACTATCTAGGCATATATGTAGATATTATATATGTAGATATTTTACTATGCATGTACAAAGGCAAAAACACTTTCAGAAATAATCCTGAACACAAAATTAATACCCAGTGATAATTATAGCATGTGGTTGCATAGGACTTTATTTCTCCAGAAATTCTACAAAGCAAAGCTGTCCTGTTTTTTGTTTTGTTTTGTTTTTCAGAGGTAAGTATTCATTAGTTTCTCTTTCAGTCTATGTGGGAATAAGCAACCAATGTTAGGAAGCTGAAAGAAGGAAAACCAGAGATTCAAGGCATATATTACACAGAATAGATGTCAATCATCCCCTAATGCCCTATGAAAGACTGGATAGAGCCATCTCAAGTCAATTTTTTAATTCCCTGTCATACTAAACAACAACAAAAAAGAAAAGAAAAAAATACTCATCCTCTCAAACAGTAGACACAGAGAAGGAATTAGGCACTCTTTCTACATGACCAAAAATATCTTTTAATTGTTGCCTAATTCACAGGTTGGAAGGAAAAGGAAGCATTTTATCTCCCCACCCTGTGCATTTCTGTATATATTTTATGTGGGCTCAAGTTCAAGATAAATGTACTTCTTGTAGGGTACAAGGTCTGGAATGAGTCTCTGATGATGGATAAGCCATCAGGGCTTCTTTACAGTCTCTAAATCTGTGATTGGTACAGACAGGGAGGGTTGAAATTGCATTTCAGGTAGTGTAAATGGCCTGATACAAACCACAAAGGTGATCTTAGAAGCTTGTGTGCTATATACAGCTGTGTGGTGAGTGAAATGCATGCTAAATCACATGGGATGGTTGAGAGGAAGATAATGAAAGCTGATAAAAAAGAATTTTACTTGGTATAATAATTGGTCACGCAGAAAAACACTGAAAATGATATGGTTTTGAAAGGGAGTTGTTCTACTGTGTATGTAGGCATGTATCGTCTCATCTGAAAATTACAATTTTTATCTATTCTTTTAATATTTTTATAGGACTCAAAATAATTTGCACACTCCTTGGAGGAGAGGCTGAATGCACCATAGTTATGGATGTGAAGTTTGCTTATTGGGTGTCATCAAACCCTGCAAATAAACAGTACAATTTCAATGCATAATGCAGCACTATGGGTTTATTTATACTCTAAGGCCATGAAATTTGTATGTTAGGGATCCAATGAATGAATAACTATTCCTTCCTGCTGGTCAGACCAACACCCGGATAAATCTGCTTCAGAAATTTAGAGACTTATCATGTAAAACTCTACCCTCCAGCTGCTTTGTGCTCTTCTAGGTGAAATTTGGTCTAGAAGTCCAACTTTATTTTTAAAAACAATTTGCAAGATGCCAAATGGCTATGTTGACAAGTCAGAAAATGCCATTGTATGAGCTTTTGCAAAGCTAATTTATCTTTTACAAATTAAATGCTAAGGTATACACTGAAGTGCCAAAGTTAACCAGAAATTAAATGTACCTCATAATCAAATGAACACCTCCCAACTATAGTCTTTATGTTTTCTTGATCCTATGCTGAGGACAGGAATTATAGAAATATTAAGAAATTGCAGAAAAATGCCTTCTGTGGAGCTGAGTTATTGCTGGTCTCTATGATTCCCTAAGTTAATGGTGGGTAGGAGCTGAGAAGAGGGATATTCCTGCAGTGATGTGGGGATGGGTTAGCGATGGCTCCAGATGAATCAAAGTGTAACTCAGCTCTGTTATATCTTCAGTCTGTTCACTATCCAAGAAAATGTGTAAGTTAGAGGGAGACAACATTTGCTATCATCCCACCAACAATTTTCCTTCTCTATTTCTTTATGTGAGTCTTTGACCTTTACTTCCTAGCCACAGAGATGCATGGTGAAGGCTGGGCCATAGACTTAGTCCCAGAATGTTTTCTAGCTGGAGTGTCTAAGAAAGGAATCATTTTTCTCTTCCTTCCTGTACAGGTCAGAAAAAGGCGTGGTAACATTTGTTTGACATTCGATGGGTAAAACTAATCTGGAAGAATAAAGATACTTCATGAAAGGGAGGACCAACAAATTAGGATAACACTAAATTCCCTGACTCTTATCAGTTCAGTCTTTCCAAGACCTGACACCTCATTTCCTCTTTTTTATCCATGTAGATTTTCCTAGTTATCATGATAATAATTCTTGTTCATACCCACCTCCTGCCCTCTCCTCCACATCTCACTTATAATCATAGAAAACTAAAACAGTTCTTGGCACAAAGGCAGATTTAACAAGCTTATTGCTGCCATCAGTAAACAAGACTGATACAGCAAAGTATCAGAGAGAAAAGTGTTGGCTTGAATGAGTTTACTTAGACAACCAATGGTGGCTGTTATTCAGCTCTGATTTAAACAAAAGACAAAAACACAACATAATAACTTTGTTATTATATTGATCAAACAGATGCTGATGCTAATTTATAAAGACAGCAAATAATATCACTTTCTTTCACACACGCTCCCACTATTTTTTTCATAATCTGTAGCCATGAACTCTATAGAAAGCT
Organism: Megascapheus bottae; assembly: GCF_031878675.1. Classification (NCBI taxonomy): domain Eukaryota; kingdom Metazoa; phylum Chordata; class Mammalia; order Rodentia; family Geomyidae; genus Megascapheus; species Megascapheus bottae. The sequence goes on from NC_143509.1 coordinate 95,457,920, forward strand.
GAGCCCACCCCAAGTTACAAGAATAAGAGCCAAGATGGTGAAGGTCCATTAGCATATACCATTCCTAAATTCCATAGCCATTAAAGGAAAACAAATCTCTTACTCATTGAGCATCCAGGTGAACTCTGACTCTGTCTCCTACAAGTGGTATGGTATGAGTACAAAGCCCAGAAGCACTGCAGCCACTTTGCTACTATAAGGGAACCAGAGACACAGGAAGCTGTGGGGGCATAGTAGAGGAATATCCACTAAGTACTTTATGACATCATCAGGGCGATGATAAAACAACATGGAAAATCCTGAACTTCCAGAGTTCTGAGTCTTTCGCTGTCAGCTGAACTCACCTTACCAAATACCACTGTCATTGCTAGTTCAAGGACAAGGAATATACGAATTACCTTCTGTCATTGTTAGGTTGATAGTATAGTCATTAACATATTTTTGCTTTCTAAATTATTTCCAAATGTAGGTCATAGATGGCATGCATAAGTAAATTTTCCTTTGCCACCCCATAAGGCCCTCAGTCCACCTGTGATAATATGCTGGCCCTTCTTACCATACAGCACAGGTTTACATTGGTCACTGTGATCCTTGATATAGACTTGCTATTAACTAGATTACAAAATTGGAAGTTCTGTAAAGGTTCATTGTGAGTCATGATCTCTCCATGAACTACTAAAACTGAGAGACAGGGCAACAGGACAAATAACAAGAAATCATAAGAAAACTGTCCAGGTTCAGAATAAACAAAAACAAATAATAAAATCCTGCTCAAAAACAAAGAAATGCTGAAATGCTGAATTTACCATATATTTATATGTGTGTGTGTGTGTGTGTGTGTGTGCCTGTGTGTTGTGTAAGATAGTCCCCTATCCTATATTCCATTGCATCATGCATTTTCACATAAAATCTACAAGTTAATATCATATTAATTGATGTTGATGTTTTAATTAAGATAGGTCTTTTTAGTATGATTGGGTGACCTGGATAGGTCATTCATAAAACAACTAATCAGTCCATTAATAACAAATAAATTATCCAATTAAGTTTGAAAGCTTTATTTGTTTTAGCTTAATAGAAGGACTTTATTTAAAAAGAAGACAAACAGAATCATTCTTGTAGTAAAGCTGCAATATTAATATTACTAAGTTTGTTATAATGATCATGACAATTTCCCCTGCTGACAGTAATTTCATCTGACCTCATTGCTCATCAACTTTCGATGAAACCACTCAAAAATCAATACTAATAGGTATTATTTAAATGGATAAATCACCACTTAGGAGTCTTTTAAGCAATATATTTAGACAACAATCCCACAGTTCCCCCGTTAAGTTGTTGTAGGAATCCAGCATTAGTTTATTCAGGTTTGAGTACCAATCTTGGCTGGGTAGTGTTTTAGACACTGGAAGCATGCAACAATACACATGCTAGGGTACAGGCTGAGGAGGGATTACCCTGGTATGTAATCAGTAAAATAAAAATTAAAAGCAGGAATAAGTATTTATCAATCATTTCATGGTCTTAAAAGTTAACAGAAAACAATTTGCTACTACCACTGAACTGTACACCGAAAAAAAAGCATTTGTATATTCCAGTTCATTCATATAGGTAATCCTAGATTTCCTCATTGAGAAATTGTCTCACCCCTTTACCCATGCTACATGATCAGACATTCATCTTCTGCTTCCTGCTTCTTGGGGACATTCAAGCAGGGCCCAGTGACAACATGGTGATTACGGTCAGCATTGAGGTAGACAAGTTGTTTGCCCAGTTCTTGAAGAGCTGCATGCAAGCTTCCTGTAAAGCTACTTCATGGACTGGTAATCGACTATATTGATAAAAATTTATTGGCGCATAAAATATCTTTATGGGTTACAACATAAAGCTTCTTCTGCGTGGTGCCTTTCCTGTGTAAGATAAGCAAGCACACATTCCCAGTGGGGTCAAGTTAGTGCGATTCTCACATCCTCCTAAATGGCTGTCATTTTGCTACAATGGAAACAGAAGGGAAATGAGGATGTTCATTCTAGCAGCAATTCCTGGAGACAAAGCAGTCCTTCATTTTTGCATGGTGAAGTTGCTGGAATACTTCCTAGTTTCACCAAGTAGCTTGTATAGATGATCTGAGAGATATTTTAATTTAATAAAATATACTTCTGCGGTGATGTTTTCTTATGTTCAGTTTTGTTAGAAACAAATTAAATTTAAAATTCAGAATACTGGGGCCGGGAGCATAGCTTAGTGGTAGAGTGCTTGCCTAGCATGCATGGAAAGCCAGGTTCGATTCCTTAGTACCACTTACTGTTCAAGGACAGTGCTCAAGCCCTGAATTTTATGCCCAGGACTGGCCAAAAAAAATTCAGAATACTCCATGAAGCAAATACCTAGCCTGCCTGCCTGCCTTCCTTCCTTCCTTCTTTCCTATCCCTTTCTTTTGTCCCTGTTCCCCCTTTCCTTGCTTCTTTCTTTCCTTATTCCCTCTCTTCTCTTTCTCTTCTCTACAGCTTAAGTCATGAGTTTAGTTATCTGGACATTTTTTCTACCCACTTGGAATTTAGTCTCCCACAAATCTTCATGTACAGATAAAAGTTTGCCACTAAACCATACATTTTAGGAAATAAGGAAAAAATGCATAATACACACAAAAGATCATATTTACTATTCATGAAAGTTTAGTGTCACATATGGTATCACTACCTTTTCTCCCAAGAAATACAATAAGCCTTGCTTCCTATCAACTTATCCATGACCATATTAGTTAATGCAGTGGTTCAACAGTGATCTACTTTCTTTTAGGTGATGAGTCTTGAAACCTTCCTTTCCATGAGCCACCAGCTTGATGTTTTCTAACATGACCACTTTGAGAGCCACACAGTAGAGGTACTCTCACACCAATTTGTGGGAAAGACAAGTGTCAATCAGGAACATTTCTTTTGAATGCCATGGAGCTAGAAGAGACTGCAATACTTGACCCATGAATCATTTTGAGATTTGCTTGTTGCAGCAGCCTATGTTACCAGAGATGACGAGTACTTAGTAATTAGATTTGAATCAAAAGAATAAAACTAGATACTGACTTTCAAGTTCAAATACCCCTTTCTAAGATTTTTCCCTTTAAAAATAATTTTTGAAGTCTGTGATTACAACAAAGCAATGAAGCAGAATAAACAAGCAAATGTTTAAACAAATAAATCTGTTTAAATATACTTACGTACTGAAGCACAAGTTGTTCTTTATCCCCTGATCTTTCCAGACGTTTCCTAGTATCCGATCCTTTTGCCTCTTTTCTCTCATGAACTTGGCCTTCACTAGGGCACTAATAGGATTTCATGTTTCAAGATGAACTTGGAGCATTAGCCCAGCAGTGAGGAACTAGGTTGAATTATGGTCCTAATACCTTGTCTGTGGGAGTAGCTTCTTCCACATGAAGGCCCTATTTTCCCGATGATCTTGACCAGGTACAGATGACATCCCTTCACTGATAGGTATGGCATGATGGAGGGAGATTTTACTTACAATGTGTTACAATCCTAGGATGCAAGACGTTCAGGATCAGTGAGCACTCTGAATTGGCCTAATTCCTTTGGATTGGACATTTCTGTGTGTGAGTGATGAGTGAAGAAGAAAGTGAAGGCTGAGGGAATATGTATTCCAGAATTAGGCGATACATTAGTTTTTACTTTTAAAAATCAAATTTCAGAGCTAATGCAACTGAATCTGTAAGGCTCTGACCAAAAGCTATTCCTCAATCATTTTGGTTTTGCCTCTCAGGCACAGTAGCAGAATTCTTGGTTGAGTTCCAATGATCTGTTTCTTTATTGAATAGCTGGAAGCCACTCAAATGCTGGCAAGAGCTGAAAAGTGAGTGGGCTTGCCTCTGGCTCACCAGTCTAATGTGTAATATTTGAATGTATCAATGCAGCAACATCAAGCATGTGAATTGTCAGTGTGGACCAGCCTTTGTGTACCATGATGCTACCAGGATTCTGATAGGTTATATGTAATTGAGTGATTCACAGGACATTCAAAGAAAGGACTTGAAAACAGAAGACAAGTGTTTTCATGTTAGCAGATAAATAGGGTCGTGCTAAGCAAGGCCATTTCCTTTTGAAGTTCGAGCAGCATTCAGTATCTGTGTTCCTAATTTATATATCCACTCCTTCCCAACGCACTAGAGGGAATTGTTTGTATGTAAAACATGCAATCCAATATAAACAATGCCCATGCAGAATTCCTTTTGAAAATGTGTCTTTCTAATTTTCAGCTTTCAGAATTAAGTCAAACCCTCTAATATCCACTGCCATTTCAGTTATAGCTTTCATAAGCCCTGCTCTACTGCTTATAATGCATTGGGTATGTTAGAACAAAAATATCCTAAACAAATATATTTAAAACACATAAACTGCAGCCTACTTAGAATTCAGGTGAGCTTTTTTGAGTGCCCAAAGTGTGGCTGACATTTGAATTTTCTGTTGTATTGCCATTTAATAATTGCCTTGTCTCTTCCTCTTCGAAGATTGCTTCCCTTAACCCAAATTTCTTACTTAATTCAAGGTATCAAATGTGTTTTTTTCTCATTGTATTCCCTTTTTGTGAATTTATAGAAGCATAATGGAAATTGGAAAATGACAGAGTGGCAAGTATTGTTACTTCATCTAGTATTAATTAAAGAGCAACTTTTGTTATTAGGAAGACACTAATCAAACATGATTACCTAATAGTCCCCCTTTTCCATCTTTAAAATCAATTGATCTTGTTTTTCTTATTTTGCTAGGAAAAAACAGTCTTTAGGAACACAACTACTTTACTTTTTCTGTTATTGTTTCCTCTTCTGCCTATTGTATGAGAGAGAGACAGAGAGAGATACATGAGGTCAGTTATCTCAGGAATGTAAATCAGTATGGACGTGATTCTAAGGACAATGTTGAGAGCCAGGTGGAATGCATCCAGAAGTGACAACAGCCAGCTCAGAATTCAGCTCCACCACCTACAAGTGTTTATCTGCATCCATTAGCATCCTGGTGACCTGAGGACAAGCAGTCACACCAGAGCTATAGGCCCAGAACAGTGGAGAGCATGTGGCGGCTGGTGACTCTGAGAATGGAGGCACAACCTGCCCCTAAAGTAATAACATTTCTTATTAAAAGGGAAGATGTCTTTAATTGACCGTTCCTATGCCTCTTGAGTCTGACAGGCAATTTTCACTGTTGATTTTCACGTAGCTCTGCTGAATGACTCTATTGGATTCAACTTCACAATAATTTGGTGGTGTCCCCGGTTGCTGGCACCAAGAGGAAATGGAAGCAAAGGGGATCATTAGAGGATTTCCACAGCAATCTTGGTGAAATTAGACTCTTTGGAAACAAAATCAAGCCTTAGTTTCATGGATGGGAAGTTGAATAAGAGGGGAGTTAATGTGAAATTGGTAAAATAATCCCTAGTGTTCAAGGCATTAGATGAGATCAGAAAAACCAATGTTTAGATTTTATTTCCACTACATGTGCACTCCATCCATCGTAACCAGTTAATGAACTTATTGATATTTATGCCACAGCTATGCCCTTTTAGAGATCACATTTTCATGAACTTGTGCAATTTGGAAAATGCAGTGTAGTGTTATTTAGTGAAAGAATCCAGTGTCTTGGGATAAAAGCAGATTTTACTGAGGCCCAGCCTCATAAACATGAAGCAGAGAGAGGACGCATTGTCTTTCTGTCTACCATACTCTCCCTTATGTTCTAAATATATTTAGTGGGACTTTTCCCAAAGTGGTGCTGTTATCCTAACACAAAGGTTTATTCACCCCCTCCCTTTTCAGTGCTCATACTGGAGTTGGGTACCTCTCTATGCCAGCATTAAAGTTGTTCATAATACAGACAACATGTGAGTCTTGCTTGTCCTCAATCAGTATCCTCCATTTTTTAACAATGGGAAATCAGCTTTCTACCCTCTTGTTCTAGACACTTTCTCCTTCTAGCTCTGCCTGCACTGCTGAAGTCGGTAAAAGCTGTTGTTCTTCTGGGCCGATAAGCAACTTCTCAGTTCTCGACTTTTCTGTGTTTCTTCTTCTCTTCCTTCCTGGAAACTTCTTTCCTTGTCTGTGGTTGGTCTGCTCTCTGCTTCGGTAGACATGTCTCCTCTTCCAACAGCCATGACACACTGTCCCATTTGAAGGGCGTATCAAAGCCCCATCCCAGCCACACAGGTGTAACTCTTCCCTTCTCTCTGTTCTTCAAGAAAGTGTATCAGCACACACACGAATAGTGGCGATAACATTAAAATAGTTTTGGCTTCTTGGCTATTTATATTTCTAATAAGCAACCATGATCTTGAACACTATGTGCTGAAAGCTCTACTCTTACTGATTTTCACCTAGCAAGTGAGAACTGCACATTCCAATACCTATCTCCAAAGCCCCCAGGTGTGAATGCGATTGTGACAGGATCAGATGAGGGTGACAAATGTGGACCCTCTTGCTCTACAAATATTTTGGTCACCTTTAGATGCTCATGGTTGAAAGAACCAATGTCTAGCATCTAATGCTAACTTATTTGTGAAAGCATGAGAAAACACACAGATGAAGGCATGTGCTGATTGGAAGGGATGCTGTCAGCCTCACCCCCGCTGGGTCTCACTGCTTGTGTTCATCAGTGGCTAAAAGATTCCAAACAAAAACCCTGAGGCATAATTTTGATGGATGTGTTTGACATCACCTTTAAACCTTTCATTCTCTGTTCAGTAGCAACAGAATGTAATAGGTAAGGTCTTTAACTGTGTGTGTGTGTGTGTGTGTGTGTGTGTGTGTGTGTGTGTGTGTGTGTATGTGGATTAGGGCTTGGGGTGAGAAACTAGGCACTGACTGACCCTGAATTTTCTTTGCTCAAGGCTGTCACTCTACAACTTGAGTTACAATTCGGCTTCTGGGTTTTGGGTGGTTATTTGGAGATTCTAGTCTCACAGACTTTCCTGTCTCTACTGGCTTCCAGTTGAGATCTTCACGTCTCAGCATCCTGAGAAGCTAGGCTTACAGAAATGAGCGAGGATTACCAATGTGAATCACAAACACGTGACAGGGTTTTGAACTCTCAAGAACAAAATTTGAAAATAAGGTAAAATTAGTTAGGTACAAGAGAGATCTCAACTTTTTCAAAGTTCTTGAATAATTCAATGCATACCACAGCGTGGGTCAACCTGATGTGTAGTTTCTCTCTGGAAAGTTGTATCAAAGCAAGCAGTACTTCTTGCTCACATACCTGGCACACACATGCAAAAGGCTATATTATTCAAGGATATGGTGCCAAGATTTGGTTCTGAGAGTCTTGCAAACATCCCATACGTCCCATACATGAAGCACTGTAGGAATTGATTGAAAAATGATATGTTTTGATACAGTGTTAAATTGAAATAAAGCACCAAGAAACTCATTCTTTTTTATTTTCCAGTTGTGGGGCTTGGACTCTGGTCCTGGGCACTGTCCCTGAGTTTTTCAGCTCAAGGCTACCACCCTACCCTGGAGCCAGGATGTTGTCCTTGAGCTCTTCAGCTCGAGGCTACAGCCTTACCCCATGAACCACAGCACCACTTCTGGCTTTCTAGTGATTAATTGGAGATAAGAGTCTCGTGGTCTTTAGTGCCAGGGCTTGTTTTGAACCACAATCCTCAGATCTCAGCCTCCCAAGTAGCTAGGATTATAGGTGTGAGCCACAGCACATAGCAAGGAATTCATTCTTACCATCAAAAATATAATTTTTGTTCTTTATTCAATTTAAAGTTGTTTTATTCGTATGTTTGCACTATGAGAATTATAAATGATATTATTGCCTAGTAGATGAGTTCTTTTAGCTAAACACAAGAGAGATTGAGATAGTTATCTGCAAATATTCAGTTATTATTGTGAGTTTGTGTTTGTGGGGGGGGAGAGGGAGAGAGAGAGAGAGAGAGAGAGAGAGAGAGAGAGAGAGAGAGAGAGAGAGAGAGAGAGAGAGAGAGAGAGAGAAACAGAGGGAGACAGACAGACAGACAGACAGAGAATCACTCTAATTGGAATTACCCAGTTATTAATCATGTATGTTGGTAAAGGAAAGGAGAGGAGAAGAGAAAAGAGAGGGGAGAAGAAAGGGGAGAGAGAGAGTTCATTTCTGCTTATAATGGTTTCATGCAGATTTTATCAGAAAAGGAAATTAAACTTACAAATCCAGCATTGCTGAGTATTGTGGACAAGAAGTTAAGCATGCATGTATGGCAGAAACAATATAGAATGTGTCTGAAGATGCTTTATCTTGAGACTGAGACATTCTAGATAATTGCACACACATATATCCTACCTATGGCAAGGTAGAACCCCAGGTTTGGGACTCACCAATACATTTCTTTACATATAGATGTCTTTATCATTTGCTTGGCCCTCTTCCAAAATAATTTTAGTGAAAACCAGGATCCTGGTGACTCCTGATACCACTTGAAGAAACCAGAACTTTGTAAAGTGAAGTACCTTAGGCTAGATCCTTTATGCCTTTTGCTTTAGGCACTATAGGGGTCTTTTCTGCTAGAGCAAGGACAGAAAGACTAATTTCAAGCTTCCCCTATTTATGTTACATAAAAACCTAATGTAACTTGCCAGTTCTGTGTGCCTGCTGAGGGGATTTGGGGAGTTGGGAGAGTGCATGCCAGTCCAAAGGGGCTGTGGGAGCCCAGAGTACACATTGACAGTGGTATCATTTCAATTGACAGGGTCCACGATCACAGGCTGTCCAAAGTTCACTAGGAATAGATAAAGATGTCACTGAGGACCCCTGAGGAGGTACATCAAATGCGTCTCCTTCCTATTCTCTCCATAATGGTTACAACAGTGTATTGCAAGTTATGGGTTGTTATGACTACCAGAGAGAAAAATACCTTGGAAAGCAAAGGGAGAAAGTAAGTTGAACATGAACTCATCTTTAAAGGTCTTGCACCTGAGGTAAATCTGAAACAAATGGTTAGCTTAGAGATTATACATACAGGTAGGCTATGGGACGAAGAATGAGTATGGCCATTCCCAGCTTAAGCTTTCAATTTTTTACCTTTTGAAGAGGACACGGGGGTGGGGTGTTGGGGGGTCTCTGAAAACGGGCATATCTTTCACAGATAGTCTCTATTACTTACCAGGTGGATCAGTCCCTCTCTAAGTTACTTCACCTCTCTGGACTTGCAAAACTTGGATAACAAACTCGTTATTTCATAAGTTTGTTTTGATGATTAAACGAGTTATTACATAAAAGTAATGTTTTAGTCCACATAAACAGTCAATACATTTTGGCTATGTGGATTATTCCTTATTTGCAAGACTCTCCAAACAGATCTCATGACATTGTGCAAGCCTCAATTTCTTTATCTGTAAATTGCGGGTACGTATAGTGGATATTTCCTAATATGTATTTCAAATTGGGGGTGATTCCATAGAATCTTTAGTGCAGTCTCTCACTTTGCAACTGCTCAATTCAGATGAGTTGTTACTCCTTATAAATCTAATTTTGTTATTATTGTAAGGTAATGTACAGAGGGGTTACTGTTTCATAAGTTAGATGATGAGTACATTTCTTTTTTGACAATGTCACTCACCCTTTCCTTCTTTTCCACTAGTTTCCTCTTTTTGTTCCTTTCATGTCTACTGAGTACCATGCCTACTTCTATTCATCCTTCCTCCCTCCAATTCTGAGTTGTTATTTTTATTCAAGGAAATTATGACTAATGAGGCAATCGCATATTGAGAATCAAAGTAAAATACTAAGACAATAATCAATATGATACTGACTATTTTTAATTGTATGCATAATGATTCTTTTAGAAAATAGTCCATGAATTTTCCCTGCTTCTCTACTCATAAACACTAATATGACAAGGATACATAAAGACATATGAACATTATCAGAAAAAGAGTATGCATCAAATAGGACACCAAAATGATCTCTTCTCTGCCTTTTAACACTATTCTAAAGGAAAATTTTAATAGGAAATATTCTTTTGATTCTGTCATAAGTAATGTTGAATTGTTATGATTATTATTATTATTATAGCAACAATTTTTTAAAAAAATACCCATCAACTATCACAGCCTGATAATTAGAGAGTAAAAATTGCAGATACTGAAATGGGTTACAGTGCAATGTCTCTTTATTCTTAATTACCACCAAAGTTAAAAGCAAAGTGGAATTGTATGACTGCATGGTTGTCATGTGATAATAATCGTTAGTGTATTAGGTTATTTTTCCTGACTCATCCCAGAAGGCAGACACACATTCTTGTCTCTGTGATTCTCTGTGACTGTTTGATCAATGGCGGTTAAATGGAATTGAGAATATAGTGCTGCTGTTCAGACATGAGTCAGCTCGGGTTTGTTCCCATCTCAAATCTCAGCCCTTATCTATGCCAGTTGCATGCTGTGGGGTAGAGTGGCTCATCTGAGGAAGTCACATAAAACCCAATTGAGCCAAGCAGATGCTGGCAAAATCAGAGCGAACCTGCAGCTATCATAAAATACAAACAACCAATATTTGCCTTGGTAAGCCCCTGAGATTTAAGGGTCATTTGTTCCATCAGCAAAAGCTGACTAGGACATATAAAACCATTTTTTATAGAATTTTTCCATGTGCCCAATGGTTAGACAAGTATGAAGTTTTTTTTATTCATTCTGTCCTCTCCACATCCCTATGGATTACACATTATTATTCCTATTTTGGAAGACTTAGAACAGAGTCAAAATTGTTAAATAAAATGCTGCATAACTTAATAGGAACCAAATCAGGATCAAGTTCATGAGCATCTCACTCTTAGATCACACTGTATATAACATTCTAACACTAAAAGCTAGTAAGGAAAACCCAATAGTCAGTTGGATTTAGAGGTCAAATATATTGAGAATCCCAGCCAATATAAATGTATATATAATATATAGTTCTACTTAATTATTCTTAATATTAAAAACTACATAAAGCATTGCATGTCATGTTTTCTTACTAGATCCATAATTAAACCATACATATATATCAAATTCTTTAACAAGGAGAATGAATAAGGATGGAGATGTTTGATAATTGTTTGAGTGTATGGAAATAGAATCATAATTCAACCTGTTGAAATGTTTCAAAAGACCTGGGGGTGTGGGGCAGGGGAGTAACAGTGTAAGTCAGAATGGCAGAAGGTGTGAGACTGATTAAAATACATTTTATATGAGTATGGAAATGTCATCATGAAATCCACTTCCCTTTCCCCTTGTGTAACTATTTTCTGGTCATGCATCTTTTTAGTGACACAGACAAATCTACACTTACGTTATTTATAGTCTCATGACGTAAAGAAGTCAGAGTTTTAGTCTACATTCTCTCTGGCCCTTTCTGTATAAACCTTGGCCTTAAGAAAGACCCCTGAGCCTCATTATCTTTCTCCCCATAGCCCAGCCTTGAGCATTTTACTCCATCTAAGACATGAATAATTCAGAATTAGAAACTACAGCCAAAGTTCTACCACTCCTCTCACCCTCCCAACTTGCTCATATCCTCGTTATGGGAAAAGCTATTCCAAAAGGCAAACAGCTTTTCATAATTGTTATTTAATGGATATTGCCTGCTCTTGGGATTTCTTTCTCAGTATCTATTTGTAATTCAAAGGTCAGCATAATACCACTGGCATACACAAGGATTCTGAGAGATTTGTTCTTCCTGATTGAAATTCAGATACAGAGATACAGTAGATTAGGCTTGGGGCCTCTTCTGCGGTGAGGGTCACAGCTAAGGGAGATTTGACCTTGTCTTAATTCTGGGTCTTCATCAGTCATTAATTTAACTGACCTTATGAATGTGAAATACATCCAGTAACATTCGTTCATTCTCCTGGCATATTGGGGCAAATCAGCAAGTGGAAAGGCTCGAGTTCAACTTCAGTTATTAACTTTCCCCTTAAGTGGTCCTAATATCCCCTAAGTAGGTTTTGCCTTAAGGTAATTTTAAAAGGGAAAGGCAGTCCCAAAGGATAATTTAGGCCTCATGTATGTACACTGTAGGATTTATATGGCAAGCTATACTGAAATTAATAATGGCAGTCTCATTTTAAAAAGATGATATATTGAAATCTTATTCAACAAGAAAGCTATTTTTCAAGGAGGCATGGGTGATGTGTATTTACTAGCTGAAAATGCTTCTTCCCATCTCACTAAACACTACTCCCCTTTCAAATGAGCTTGAAGCTCTCCCACATAAGAGTTCGTACATATAAAAAAAGACTGGATTCTTAAGGGCATTTTTGCCATGTGATTCAGGTGAGAAAAATACTACTGTAAAGTTCATTTTATTTATGGTAGATATTTGTTTATATCAAAAGCAGAAAACTAAAAATCAGAAAGGGAAAATGTCTAGGGCTACCAGCAGGGGCTAAATATGTTTACACATGGAAGTTTTAGTGTGGATAAGTGGGTATGTGTGTGTATGTGCATGTGTATGCGTCTGTAAGACAGAGACCAAGGTGGAGATTCAGAGTTTTCATTTCGTTCTTTGTGTTCTATTTTATAGCATGATATTTGGAGTTCACTGTTGAGGTTATTTTCAATGAAATTGCATTCAACCCTGGAACAATGTGTAGATTGTCAGCATGAATGTTAGTGGGTTGTGAGGCACACGTCCTCTAGTTTAAAATGGAGGCTATAAAATTAACTTCTATAAGGTCAGCATAACTCTTCCTTCCCCGGAGAAAAATCTAGCAGTCATTTTAAGGATGGAGGTTTAAAAGGAGTAGCCAATAGAACTTGAAATAAAAGCTAAAAGAAGAACTCAACTTTCAAATACAGCAGCGAGGTCAAGGGGCCACTTTTCCAAATGAGACTTTAACCTAGTGACAAGATGATGAGGGCCACTTTCCAACACTCTCACCTCTCCACATGCCCTTCCACTCTAAGCAGTCAAACTGAATTCTTGGTCTTTGCTCAAGGTGAGTCTGAAGCAGAGGCTAGGTATTTTTGCTTTTGCATATAAAGAATATAAGACTTTGAGAGCAGATAGAAGCCAAGAAAGCTGTCTTTTGCTGGGTATGTCTTTGAGAAGAATACCAACTGTACCCTTCATACAGAAGGCTTGCATGTGAGGCTTTTCTTGCTCATGTGCTCTCAGATACTGAGATGAAGCCACATAGTAATCACACAGGGACATATCAAGCATCATGATCTACTTAATAATTGTGTGGTCACTGAAGAAGTATCTAAATTCATTGCTTCTATTTTTTCTCATCTCAATCTAATTAGGCATTTTCTCATCTTTTTACTCCAATTTTCTCATCAAGGCCACCAATAACATACATTATGTTTAACCCAGAGGCCATTTCTCCATACTTATTTATTCATTTTTTGTGCTTTAAGCAGCATTCCATATACCTTTTTCCTCCCTGTTATATAATGAGGAACAGAGTGGGGCTCTAAGCCTTCTAGAGAGACTCTCCTTCCTTGAAATGGATTAAAGTACACCCAGATTTAGAAATGAAATCCATTACTGGGCCCCATTCACCCTGTGGTAAAACCCGTTGCTGGATTATGAACCCTGCCCTGTGCTGGTCCCCACAGATAGGACAGCCAGAAATGCATTAGCTGATCATCTGACTGCTTCCACTATCCCTACATTATAGCAGCAGAAGATGGAGCAAAATTTTCTTTGGATGCAGGGCATAAGAGCTAACACAGGAGTGTGGTTTGAAGCTGATGGAGTTTATTATGGTAAAATCTTACACCAAGCAGGTTCCAGACTCTGACGAGAGATTTTTAAAGAGTCTCTGTGGACCTACCTTGGCCTTATACAGAAATCTTCACACTGATGGGAACAGAGTCTAGATTTAAATGTTTAGCTTCCACCAACATGAGCAGGTCTCTGTGGCTGTGAGGCTCAGGGGCCACACAGCAGGCGTGGTGGTCAGAGGACAGCACTCTAACTTCTCACAGAGTGGAGCAAGACACAGTGCAGGTCTCTGTCTTGGAACTCAGTACTGTTGAAAACAAATACCAGACAGATCTGATTGACCTTCATCATCAGGCTAGTCCCTATTTTAGAAAGGCGAAGCTTACTAATTTAGAGAAAGGGGTAGGAAGATTTCTCTTGAAATACTCATGTAATAATAATAATTTTTGTAGGGTTTATGTGTAGTCTGTGTAGTCTCTAATACAACTCTACTCTTGTAGACCTAAATATAAATGAGCATATATTCAGGCCAAAATTTATTTACAGAAAATGGAAGCAGAAGCTGGGCATGGTAGCTCATGCCTACAATCCTAGCTACTGAGGAGGCTGAGATCTAAGGATCAAGGTTCAAAGCCAACCCTGGCATAAAAGGATCTGGTATTCTTATCTTCAGTTAACTTCTAGAGAAGTGGGATGTCGCTTAAGGGTAGGGCAGTAGCCTTGAGCTGAAGAGCTCAGAGACAAGGCCCAGGCCCAGGGATTGGGCAATAGCCTTGAACTGAAGAGCTTAGGGACAGTGCCCAGGCTGAGTTCAAGCCCCATGACCCTCCCCCTCACACACACACAAAAGAAAAATGGGAGCAGAATGGATTTCTCTCTCCCCCACAATGTAATGTCTTGATCTATGAATCTTGTAAGGAAATGGAAATAGATGCCATTGTGTTAAGGATCATGAGAATAATGAAAGTTTAGTGAAAGTTTAAACACAGCTATTTCATGAAGATAGCACTTATTTCTACTTATTCCCAAATAATCATTCTCATTTTCATTGTTCAAAATAGAAACAATAGTTTGTTTTGGACTATACACGTGGTTTCCTAAGATATAAATTATCCTCCTCACCTCTGCATATTGTAATCATCTAGGATCTTTTGACAAGTTCTAGCCGAACTAGAAATATAAAATGTCTACTGTACTTCTTCTAGGGATTTTCCACTAACCGAGAATTTCTACTCTCTTGGCCTCTCGTACATGAATAAAATGTCTGAAATTCCAACCAATATCTTAAAAATAGGGGGTCACATTTAGAATTATACCACACAGAATGATATCACAAAGATGCCACAGAAAGAGATAAAGGAGTCATGTTCTTCAAAGCTTGGAGCATGAAAGCCTTCTGTATCCAAACGCCTTTTATGAGGAAGAAAAGAGAGCCTCCATTTTGATTGACCTTCTACACAATGGATTTTCAGTCACACTCTACCTAATCTCACCCTACCAAATGCATCATCTACAGCTTCCTTAACCATATTAATAAAATGAGATTGTTCCATGACACTAGGCTACTGGCACAGCAGAAAGATGCTTGAATCCAGGGAGAGAAGAGTGAACTTCAAATCATAAAACTAGATGTCATTTGCATAGAGAAGTTGAAAGAGTGTGAGTCAAAGAGATTTACAGTGAATGTAGAGAAAAGTCATTGTACACACATTTAAATAAAGACTGGCACGTTCTTTCAGAGCTTCTGGGTCATGGTACTTATCTGGTCTTGGTCTTATTGAGAAGATTCTGGAAGACTTGAGAAGACTGATGATAAAAAGTCTATTACAGTAGAATTTTCTGTGCAGAGCAGATTGAATGGAAACAAGGTCAGGGGAGGGAAGAGACTCCAATCTTTCATGTGAAGTCTAATGGCTACTTGGGTGGTAAATGATGGTGAGAAGTAGTCTGATTAATGTTAGATGAATTTGTAAGACATCTGGAGAATACTGGATATATTTTATATTAATTGGAAGCTAGTATCTTCCCAATTACAGAGCAAAATTTATTTTGCCAGTCCTGGGCCTTGAACTCAGGGCCTGAGCACTGTCCTAGGGCTTTCACAAGGCTAGAGCTCTACCATTTGAGCCACAGCACCATTTCCAGCTTTTTCTATGAATATGTGGGACCAAGGAATCAAACTCAGGTCTTTGTGCATGCTGGGCAAGCACTCTACCACTAGGCCAAATACCCGGCCCACAGAGCAAATTTTTAACATCTGTTTATGGGAAGAATGAATTATTTCAATAAATGATTAAAGATTAGAGCTTAAGAGTCTTATTATTTCAATGGTTAAGGAAAAATTAAGTACCCAAAAACTGAAGAAACAAGTTGGAATAAATATATGTTTTGGAAAGGTCCCAAGTTTGTATTCACTTTGTGAATACTAAAAACCAGCAGATTGCTATATTTTAAGCTTAAAACTATAGCAAAATTATGTGTTTGAGAATATTACTAGGGTGATGTAAAAATTGTTTAGAAAATAAGCTTATTTTCACTTTCTCCAAGCTAGAACATTGCTTATACTAACTGAACAAAGAACAAAATTGTTTAAAGAATTTGGAAGTTTTGCTTTTCAATGTTTTCAGTGATATAGTATCACTGGGCAGCATATGGGTATGTTAGTATCATGTAAATGATGACAAATAATATTTTATTAGCTTTGTAGTCAAAAGAATAATGGTACTAAATTTAATCACAGTGGGCTAGTTTGCTAGCAAGGTGTTAACATTTTTTTCGTAGATCATGGGACTTGAACTCTGGGCCTGAGCTCTTCAGCTCAAAAGTACTACCCTACCCCTTGAGCCACAGTGCCACTTCCAGTTTTCTGGTGGTTAATTGGAGTCTTTAGTGCCTGGGCTGGCTTTGAACCATGATCCTCAGATCTCAGCTTCCTGAGTAGCGAGGATTACAGGCATGAGCCACCATGCCCAGTGATGTTAACATTTTTGTGAGACATTTTAAGGACTGTAGAAAAGAACAATCTCCATTCCTAGAGAACAGAGTAGAAAATCCAAGGAAAATACCTTACTTCCAAGTTCATCCTTTACTTAGGGATATTTATTTTATTTTATTTTTATTGTAATGTATAAAGGGGTTACAGTTATATTTTTAAGTCAGATCCCAAATAGTAACTGTATAGATTAGAAAGCGGAATTGTTCTGGAACATCTTATTTGAACACTGCAGTTGGTTTAGAAACCTCCTGTAGCCCAAGCCTACATGATCTTTGTAAATAAGAATTGGCACTTCTTCATAAGGGATGTTAACAAGTGACTCATATTTCTGATGCCTCCACTGGCATTTTTCCCCAAGGAAGGTGATAACAGAGGACCTCAGGGGTCAGGATAGCATAAGGCACACAGTCCAGGACTTCTCTTCTTCACACACAGAATAATCTGCTTTCCTTCTCATGATAAGATTATTGGGAGAAGGGCTGTGCATCGAGCACCAATGCACAAAGCTTTAGGCCATGACTGCTTAAATAACTATGGCTGATCATCTCAATCGAATATCTGAGCTAATCTCTCAGTTGGCTCTAACCTCCAGGTAGGTGTGATCTGAGTCATTCGTGTCCATCTAGCTGGACAGACTTTAGACTTATGCTTCTGTGAAGGCAATTCTGGATGAGATTAACGTATAAATCTTGAGAAGAGGTGTAAAGGATGGTGTGTTGGCTCTAATCCAATATGTTCAAGTTCAGGATAGAAGAAAGGATTTACCTGATCCAGGTAAGAAATGTACCTGGCTCACCAAGCTGTCAGTCTAGCTTAGAAATTATAGGCTTCCATCCTCCAAAATTGCTGAATAAATTTATTAAGATCTATCTCTCTGTGTCCTTGAGCCCTCTCTCTGTATCTCAATTTCTCTGTCTCATTTTGCCTTTCCATATGTTTTATTTCTTCTGTTTGTAGGCCAACCATAAATATGAAAATTGGATAGAGGAATTTGAACTATTATGTACTTTTCACTTCTCAAATTCCAGCATGAAATATTTTCATACAATTAAAAGAGGGATCAATTATCTATTATGATGTAAACATATTATCTGAAGCCTTCCACATGGTAATAAAACATTTGAAATTAGGAATTTTTTTGTGCTGATTCATAGATTTTACTTACAGTTTTAGTACAAAACCATGTCATGCTAAAGTGGATTTAAATGTATGACTACAGGGTTAGCATCTTTGGATTTGTTCATATGTATTTCAGCAAATTTTGAGTAGACTTTTAGGTTCTTTAACAGGGTTAGTATAATCAGAAAAATCTTAATAAAGGAATGTAATGAAGAGATACATTAGAATATAGCATTTGATGCTCTTACACTGAGGGTTTGAAGTTGCTATTTTAATTAAAAAATGCTGCAACTCACTGCTGATGGTGCATTGAATAGATTTTAATGAATAAATACCTCTGGAAACTACAAAAATGCTGCAATTATTAAAGTATATTTTCCAGTGGGCTCAACCTCCTACATAAAAAATTCCTCTCATAGCTTCAAAGTATTCGAAAATCAAATAGGAGACAAGGTTATCTGCCAACGAATATCTTATGAATATAAATACATAATATAATATAATATTTTATAATCCCCAAACTATAATGAATCAACAGCTCCTGGTAAATTGCAAAAGTATGAAAAATTTTCAGGTGATTAACTGTCCATAAAGCTGTTCTCATAGGGAGACTCCCATACAGACATATCCTATTAAAAAAATAACCATAAGCCCTTGTGGTGTGCTATCTCTGGTTTTTCTAAATTAATTAACTTTTAATTAGCATGTGCCATAAATACCATAACAAAATTACTTATATTTTTGAACAGTTTACAAAGGCTTTTATAGAGCTACCCAGTTGTGAAAAGGGGCATGCAAGAAGACACCTAAAATGTATTATCTACTGATTAGATTCACACCCTGACATTTAATGTGTTAAAAATCAACAAATAAATTATTTTATTTGCTTACTATTTTCAATTTGCAGTGAGTATAGCAAGATGGTTCTTCTGCTATATTTGTTCGTATCTCTGTTGCAATATTCCAGGCCAACAGAAGCCTTGAACTAATTGGGGTACTGAGAAGTTTGAGCTTATTTCTTAGAGGCTTGTCTCTTTCTAAGTGATTTCTCCCAAAGAAAATAGGATTTCTTGGAATGGTGGTTTGTATCTTTCAAGAGAGTGCAAGAGGAAGTATTCAGGACTTTCTAAAGCTTATTTATAGAATTGGTATTGTGTCTTTTCCTTATTGGAGAGAAGTTTCCAAGATTCAAGAGGAAGGAGCCGTACTAAGACATAGCTACTGGGAGGCATAGATCATGGGAGGTTATCAAGGCAACAGATTGCCAAAAAGCTCAATGCTATTTATGCCTGAAAAAACTTAGCAAGTAATCTGAGTTTAGGTGAGCCTGATATCTAAGTGGGGTAAAATGTGGCTATATTAAATTTAATATTAAAAATTAGCTTCTGGAGCTGGGAGTGTGGTCTAATGATGGAGTGCTTGTCTAACATGTATAAAACCAGGCTTTGATTCCTTAGTACCACATATACAGAAAGAATTGGCAGTAGTTCTGTGGCTCAAGTGGCAGAGTGCAAAAGTGCAAAAGTGCAAAAGTGTCCAAGGATAGTGCCCAGGTCCTGAGTTCAAAACCCAAGACTGGTGAAAAAAAAATAGCTTCTTTCCTGAAAAGTTTTAACCTTTACAAAGATAGAGATGTTACAAGGAGGTGCCAATGTAATTTCTTTCTTTCTTTCTTTCTTTCTTTCTTTCTTTCTTTCTTTCTTTCTTTCTTTCTTTCTTTCTTTCCTTTCTTCCCTCTTTTCCTCTCTCCTCCCTCCTTCCTTCCTTCTTTCTTTCCTTCCTTTTTCTTAAAATTTTTAAAAAATTTTTGTTGGTCGTGGGACTTGAACTCTGGGCCTGAGTGCTGCCCCTGAGCTCTTCAACTCAACACTACCACTCTACCACTTGAAGCACAACGGCACTTCCAGTTTTCTGGTGGTTAACTGGAGATAAGAGTCTCATGGGCTTTTGTGCCCTGTCTGGCCTTGAACTGAGATCCTCAGGTCTTAGCATCCTGAGTAGCTAGAATTATTGATGTGAGCCACCAGCACCTGGCTTTATTTTCTTAAGTAACAACTTAACCTTCTAAAGATGGTCCCACCTTACAGATGAAGACTGAATTTAGCAATGTTAAATCTTGGACAATGATTTATCTCAGCATCCATATTGTAACCAAGCTAGATCCACTATAGAAGAAAAACATGCAGAAGGCTTTTCTGGCTGTAGCATGACTTGAAATCTGATTCCTAAAATTATACAGATGTCTATCACACCACAACCTATCAATTCTCTTTGGGAAGAATGATTTGAACTCACTTCCCATGTATCTTATTATATGAAAGAGGAAGGGCCTAAACTCTACAGGTCTAAGTCTCCTAGAAAATTGTTTTCTATACTTAAAAAAGGCAATGGACTCACTGAGATTCTGCTGAGTTATTTATGCTTAGTTGTTCTCTTCATTAATTATACAAAAAAACCCACTTTCTGGGCCATTCTGCTTTTAGCCTTCTGGAATGGGGGGGCAATGAATTTCTGCCAGTTTAGGTCCACTTTGTGAAATGTAACACAGTGATATGAAATTCTTGCACAGAGCTCTACCAGTGGAGCTTTAGCTTCTTTTTGGGGGGACTTCCAGTGTTGAACATCCTATAGAAACTGACCAGGAGCTTGAGGAACATTTGCTGAATGGATGTTTAGTGATGACAAATATCTCCATATTTTTCTGTCTGTGTTAGCGAGCAGTGAGTGCTACTGAATGTCACTTCACTCCTTCTAAGTGATCGATTCTGCCACCCAAGCAGAAACACAAAGAGTGGATGCTGATGAATTTAAGAAGCCTTTGATGCCATCTCTGCAATGGAATGTTGCCTGATAGAGCTGGATACTGCATGCTGTCAGATATGAATTATTTACCAACACTCTACCTCATTATACCTTTCATTCTGCTATGTCCTCATAGAGAGGACTGATTGCTACATCAGACTTAGTAACTAATGCTTGTGATCAGTGAGTCTGGAAACATTTTTGCACAGAGGAAAAACATGTAAGGATACAGTTAGGATAGGATAGCCACAAGAGTAACTGCTTGTCTGGTTTCTAAATATGAGAGAGGATGCATTAAAAGGAAGAAAAAAAGTATTGCTTTTTTGTCAAGTGCTCATTGCTTAGGAAACAATTTCCCAACAGAAAACTCTACTTTTACACAAGGCTCAGGACATATGAATCCCTTTGTGAAATTTAATGCTGCCTGTTCTGAAAAGATTGCATAGCACTGGCTTTAAAATCTGAAAATTATTCCAACCGTGGAAATATAGACATCAAAAGAGTAGAGTTCTGGTTAGTTATAGTTTTGTGTGCATACATGTGTGTGGGGGGGGTGTATCTAGTCTTTGACATAAAATATAGAACTGTCACTAGGGCATCACACATACACAGATATACACACTGACACAAAGAAAAGGGGCAGACCAAATCAAACCAGAAGTAGTTGTGAACTAAAATAAAATATGCTACATCTACTCTTATACTGCTTTTAATTTCCTTTCTGTTTATTCAAATGAATAATTACAAAATGAAGAATTGCCATGACATGGTTATAAAAGACAGGTACAATCATTCCCCACCAAGCTTAGAGATCCCATGACTGTAGCCTGTATTTAACATAACCTCTATCTATCTATCTATCTATCTATCTATCTATCTATCTATCTATCTATCATCTATCATCTACCTCTATCTATATTAGTCTTTATAGGAGTTGAGAAAATGAGATAGTATCTCACATAAATATAAAGCAAATGCATATGGGATAAATGAAAAACATGGGAAACTTCAGACCTAGAAATAGATTCAGTTCATAAATTTGAGATTATAAATATTATGAATTTAATAATTTGTGTGATTCTCTAATAATCTTTGATAATCACAGAGACTGCTAAGTATGGAATGACAGAATTGTGTAGAATGTGATGCTGGGATGCAGCAAAGATATAGAGTTTCTTGTTATAGTCATTTGAAAGCAATTCATAGAAATTGGTTTCCTTCATCACTTGGCAATGAGAGGATGAGTTGAAAATAGAAGTAGTAACTTCTCAGCAATCTGCCTACATGGCCATTTTGTAAATGCATAAATGCTTATGGTGAAAGTCAGCTTGTTGAAAGTATGTTGCTATAATATTCTATTACCACAATTTATCACAAATGATATGTATATTGGCTACTGAAGTGGTTGTTTAGAGGTTTCTGGGATGCACTGGGTTTCCTAGAGGCAAGAGTTTATGCTTGATCTATGTAAATGAGCAATGAGATGAAGGTAGAATTGATTTGTCAATCAACCTGGCACTACCAGGTCCAGCTCTTCTTGTCTTCTGCAGCTGCATGTTCTCCTGTAATTGCTCCTCAGCATCATGGCATTCTTCTAGGCCTCTCAGCTCCCAACGTATCCATTCACTAAATAAATTCTACAAATGCTTCCTTCCACCTTAGCCTTGTAACTGCCTCCCAGTCATCCTTCAGTTCTCAAAGCAAGCAGGATATCCATTGGAAGCTATTCTGTACTCTGTCTCCTTAAGAACCAGGAACTTCTTTGAGGTGTCTACATAGCCCTCAATATATATGGACAAGGATAGGTGCAAAATTAATTTTATTCAGAAATTATTTTCAGAGTTTGAGTCTCACAAACAAACAAAATAAGGACAGGGCAGTCAACATTTGATAGAGGTGTTGTGAAGTATAAAATCAGCCAACATAGAGAAGAATTTGGGAGTTCTCAGTACCTTAGATACCAAGTTTAATATTTCATAAGTATATCTGGAGCTGGACCATACAAGAGGAGAACTTCTTTCTCTCTGATGCTTGCTAGCAAGTCATATTTAAAATGAAGGTAGCTCAGTGTCTGTGACTCTCATCTGTAATCCTAGCTTCTTGGAGGCTGAGAACCATGGTTCAAAGCCAGACCCAGTAGGAAAAGTCTTTGAGACTCTTATCTCCAATTAACTACCAAAAAGTTGGAAGTGAAGTAGTGGCTCAGGTGGTAGAATACTAGTATTGAACCCCAAAAAGCTGAGGGACAGCATTCAGGGTTCAAGCACTCAGGGATAGTACTCAGAGTGCAAGCCCCACGTTTGGCACCAAAAATAAAAATTAAAAGACTAAGGCAAGGTGTACTTATTTCTCCTTTCTTTTTACTTGTTAAATTGTTTTGTCATTGTCTGAAAGAAGTTAAATGCAACTGGCAATTTTCTGGTGGTTTTAATCTAGTCTGGGTAGATTATTCTCATTCAAGGCAGCTGGTTCTTCATCATGTAGACACACTTGAGTGAAAGGAAGCTAGAAGGGGAGAGGGACTGTTCATCTGAAAACAATAGTGTGTTTTTTTCCTTCCCATCCTAACAGACTGATGCCTGCTGTTCTATTACCATGCACATTCATCTCAGACAGCAAGTGAGCTGCCCTTTTGAAGTAGTGACTATAATTTCTTAGAAATAAAAGTAGGAAGCAAAAATCAACCAGCAGGAAATTGAACTGAAACACTGGAAAAATCTAAGAGAAAATTGTATTATTTCTTCATTTTTTTTGATACAATGGAAATACCACTCCTGAGAAATAACATACTTTTTGAGGCCAAGCAAGAAACAGATATCTATGTAAAAACACTAAGTCAGATGATCAATCTCTAGAATTGCTTATGACACTTGGAGACAGACACATGTCAGATGGTTTATCTGAAGATGTTAGTCTTAGTCTTTGTTTAGTATAGCTGCATTCACTGCTAGTCAATGTACTGACTTTTATGGAAGTTACTATATACGATGGAAAACATATGAAATGATAATTATGGTAAAATATGATTTAAACAAAGTTTCTGCTCAATCCTGTTAAATGTCAAATGTGTTTTGATTTGCTCTGGATGTGTGTGATCCTAAATATACAAACATGAAAATTGGGAAAGTGTGTGTAAACAGCTAAGCAGTAGCTATTTATACATATAAACATGGGTATGAATACATACCATGTATAGTGATGATATAACATTAACATCCACTGACATATCTAACAGCCATAATCAGACTAATATTATGCTGAAACTAAGTAATGTGCCTCAGTTTTTCTCCTAAGATTAAAAAAAAAAACCTAGTAATCTTATTGTTGGCACAGAAGTAAACTTGTCTTATTTATTCCCCTGGTTGAAAATGGAGATTATGTTTGTCTCTGAAAGAGCCAGGAAGCATATGTTCTAACTTGTTTATAGTTTTAAGATCTAAACTCTCAGTTTATGATGGTCCAGTACCTGCTGACCCAATGCCTGCCGATGCATTTTTGTACATACACTGATGCAATTTTTTAAACCCCAATATCACACCATACTCGTTATGCAGTTTTCTGCACAAAAGGCTCCTCCTCTAGTTGTTTGTTTTAATAGCTAGCCTGGAATTGTAATTCAGAAGGATTCTCTTTTGATTTTGATATTCTCTGGGTGCACATCTCCTTTGTATTTTTTAGCATCTATTTCCCCCATAAGAAAAAAGAGTTCCTGTTTTTATGGGCTTGATATACTTTCTGTGCCTAGCATTGCCTTGACATATGGAAGTAATCAATTATGTTCTGCCTGAGGGCAGGATTAAATGAGTATTTCACCCTTGAATTTCCTGACTTCCTCCCTGATAACGTTTAACAATATCTAAGGATACTTTTTGTTTGTTTTTGGTGCCAGTCCTGTGGCATAAATTCAGCACCTAGGTGCTTTTTCACTCAAGCCCAGTGCTCTACCACTTGAGCCCTAGCTCACATTTGGCATTTTGGTGCATTAATTGGATAAGAATCATGACTTTCCTGCTCTAACTGGCTTTGAACCACAATCTTCAGCTTTCAGCCTCCTCACTTGCTAGGATTACAGGTGTGAACCACCAGCACCTGGAAACATCTGATGCTTCTTAATGTCAGTATTTTCTAGGATCGGTAATTTCTAGATTTCTAGATACTTATACCTCATTGCTACTGCAACAACATCCCTGATTACAATGAACATATGTGTCCTTTGACTTGGCAGAGGATCTCCTCCCGGAGTGGAGTGTGAATCAGAGAATAGAAATGTTATGAGCCAACATTACTTTTCAAGCCCGATAGTAAACAATTTTGTGACTGAGTAGAAAACATTTTCATCCTGTGTAACCTTTAATTCATCATTTAAAAGAAGCAAAGAAATAAGAAAAGAATATGGTAGTGCATGATATGCTCCACTAACAATCACAGACACAACTTTTAATGGGATTTGAACTCTCCAAATACCCAAGAGTATTAACGCCTTTGTCAGTCAAATCCTCCCCCACCAAATTGCCCCCTGGCATTTTACATTCCAGCACCACATCAATCTGACTTTCATAGCCCACCTCTCCCCTTGACTTTCTGTATTGTCTCTTCCTATTACACCATCTTTCAGAAAGTTTGGAAGGAAGGCTAAGGATGCAGCTATCTCCTTTTATCCAATGGAATTCTTGCCTTCACTTCCTAAGATGGCCCAGCAATGGAACTGAGAAACAACTATTTTACTCACAGTAACTACTATTGTGAGCAGACAGATCAACTTTGACTAGGGGATTATAGCAGAAAGAAAATGATTTTGTGTGCAATAAATTCAGTGATCATTGTGGCCCCAAATAATTTTTTTACACTAAGCCTGAACGTTTAATGACATTTTTAGAGTATTCTCTTGCTAAAATGTCAACATCATTCGCCACTTACAATAAGAAAACTTAAGGCTAAATAAAAGAAATAATACTCTGTAGAAAACAGTTCTAAAACACAGCCACCCTGCTAGCTATAATTTTACAAAATTTACACACCAGCTGGTAAACATATAAACAGGTGATTTGGCTCAACAGATGTACAGAGGCAGGGTAACCTGTGGTGAAATTGGTTGTTGAAACTTTACATCTGGATGGTTTGGCATTGCTTTGCTACTCTGGGGAAGCATATATAATAGGTAGCTTTTCTCATTTCATATTTCCTTTTATAAACAGATAGGAAAACTGCCACAACCGCATTTTTATTTGTATGAAACTATAGCACAGTCATACCCCCACAAATTGGACAGTGAGTTATATGGTGATATAGCTACCATAACTTTGCTCTGCCAGTTGATAATCCGTATGTCTTAATTGAATTCTGCAAAATGAGCCATGCTAACCAACATATATGCTCCAATTTGTAAAGTATGTATCAGAATTACATATGTTTATCTCTTATTTCCCCGTATTTGTGGCACAGATTCCATGGCAAAGATTTTCTTTTTCATTTTCTTAATTATATGAAATTATATTAAAACTCTGTCTCAGGATAGCATGTTGTTTCTGATTTGTACACCATAGTTTGGATGTACACTGAGAAGCTAAATAGTTATTTCCCCAATAATGAGCTTCCTTGTTCACTCCTTTGTCTTCTTTCTTCTGAAATTGAAATCATGATTTAACCCATGGCAATAAAAGATTTAACACGTCCACAGATAGTCAGGACCCATAAAGTGATATAAATTCTCCATAAATAAGACACATATTAGTTGTTTTTAGATATGTGATGTTAAATATATTTTACCTCTGACAAATTAGATCCAGCCATATGTCACTCTGCCTGACAGAGGATTTGCATGATAATCCTAAAAATGGGCAATGGTAGATGATTATTTCTATTACTGGTTTCCACAAACTTCCCTTTTCTTTCACAGTTACTCTATGCTGTCCAGTTGGAAGAAACTTTTCTATAACTAAACACCAGCTGGTTGCTTAGATGAGTCGCTATATCCCAAACATCCATTTTTGTCCCCAGTTACAAAATGAGCAACTCTGTATCCATTGCTACAAGAATTAAATCCAACTGCTTCTCAGGCACAACCCTTCCTTGACTTGGCTTGTTGACTCTTTCACATGATTAAATCTTTATTATATAAGTGTGGATTACTACAGGATCTTCTCCCCAGCTAACTGATCCCTTCCTCTTCTCTGCCTCAGAAAATGTGCCAATCTGATCTGCTAAAACATGTAATGCATTACAAAGCCAATTACAAATAATTGTGACACATTCACCGTTTTGAGTCACCATTCCACTGTGTACTTTCCAAAGAGAATATTGAAAATATTATGTATACTTTTTTGTTGTTGTTGTTTCGGTTGATAGCCTAGAGAGAACATAGCAAGAAATGTAACACAGGCTACCTCCTCTTTTTCTGCATATTTTCATAGTGATTTGAAAATGTGCCAAGAATGGAAAGCAGAATATCATTTGCAATAGAATATGTATGCTCCTTCACAAGAATATAGAGGGAAGGAAGATATGAAGAAAAGTAAAGAGGAAGGACACACTTCAGACTGTGACAACTTTCTGTGCATTTCCAAATTCTCTGTAGTTTTTTCCCTGGCTCCTCAGTTTTCTTTTGAGGGGCCAATTTAGGATGACTAACTAGGGAATAAGGATTTCCTATTCAGTACTTACTTAAGCAATATGCTCTTGGAACTTAGACTAGAAAATGTGGCTGTGATATAAAGAATGATTGTTGTCCTTAATGTACTATGTTATCCCTCATCTCCTTTGCTGTCCCTTGTGTATCTCATATTGTTACAGTATCTCACTTTGTTATCTGATATATTGAATTTATTTGTATTTGGTTATCTGAAACTTGATAGGGAAGGGGGGAAAACCAATACGGGGAGTGGGTGATGGGTGGGGGAAGGGTAATG
Source organism: Megascapheus bottae (assembly GCF_031878675.1). NCBI lineage: Eukaryota > Metazoa > Chordata > Mammalia > Rodentia > Geomyidae > Megascapheus > Megascapheus bottae. Next base: position 95,485,435 of record NC_143509.1, read on the forward strand.
GGTACCAAGACATGTGAAAGGGTATCAATGTATGTGAATTAATGCACCTTCTATCTGGCAAATATCATGTAACCCTTTTATTAATTACAATAAAAATATATAAAAAATGTGGCTGTGTTGATCATGTTTAAAATTCATCTCTTTCCGTCATTCTAATCAAGAGAAGAAGGATACCAATCAGTCAATGACATCTCCAAACTATTTGTTAGGCAGGGTGACACTTAACACTTTTTACATCATCATCATCATATAAAGAAATTTTATCTTTGTAGTTTATTTGCTGACAGGGATTTTACTGGGCTCCCGAAGGACAGTCTTGGTTTCACATATAGTTTAAGACCCATGTGGACTTCCTGGTGACACTTCATCATGAACTCCAATTTCTAGTTTACAAATGAGTACTGCAAAGGTAACTACATATAGCCAAGGCCAATTAAGAGTATGTTTTACACTTATATTTTCTAGACCCATATTAAATAGAATGGTTGCATTATATTTGCCAGATAGAAGGTGCATTAATTCACATACATTGATACCCTTTCTCATGTCCTGGTCCCCATTCCCCCCCCCCACCTTCACCTCTCATCTTGTTTTCCCCCCTTCCCTATCCAATTTCAAATAACCAAATACAAATATATCCAATATATCAGATAACAAAGTGAGATACTGTAACAAAATGAGATAACCAAAGGACAGCAAAAGAGATGAGAAATAACATAGTACATTAAGGACAACAATCACTCATTATATGGCTTTTGTTTCTATACCCTAGAGGTCCTTTCATTTAGCGTCATACTATATGGCCTTATGTATCTAGGTTTTGCTCTATTGCAAATGTCTGCTATGAGAGCCCAGGGTTTCTACTGATTATGACAAATGAGGGAAACTATTGAACTTATGTTCCTTTGAGTCTGGCACGAGGGAATACTTCTCAAACCTTTACGCCAACAAATTTGAGAATCTAGAAGAAATGGATGAATTAACATACCCACCCTGAACCAAGAAGACCTAATCCAACTAAACAGACCTATTTCAAGCACTGAAATAGCAATGACATTAAGAGACCTTCCATCCAAGAAAAGCCCGGGGTGAGAGGGATTCACAGTTGAATTCTAAAAGTCTTCAATGCAGAGCTCACGCCAATACTCCTCAAACTCTTCAATGAAATTGAAAACAAAGGCTGTTTGCCAAACTCATTCTACAAAGCCAGTATAACCCTCATCCCCAAACCAGACAGAGATTCAGCAAAGAAAGAGAACTATAGACCCATATCTTTGATGAACATAAATGCAAAACTTCTGTTTACTTTTGACTTGATCATTTTAGACTTTGCTCTTTACTTCTTTTCAATTTAGTAGTGGAGTGTTTCACTTTTAATTTTTAAAAATTATAACCTCAAAAAGTAGTGCTCTCAGTCACTGGATTCTAGTGAAGAGCAAATGGATGTTCTGACAAATATATAAAACCCTGTAGTGATGATGCCATTGTTGGACCCATACCTTAATATGCAACTATTTTGTAAGTTTCTTATTTTTCCCCATGTTTTACAGATCTGGATCTGGTATGTTAAATACTTCTTTTAGAAGTCTGATTTCTACTGAATGTTCTAGTGACTCAGTTGGAGAGATAAGCCTTCCTTTCTATAGGAAGAGACAAACTCCAGGAGAAAATAGATGGATTTTAATTTAACAGGAATAGACCTACACAAGAATTCATGTGTCAGTGCTGGGGCAAGTGACTACACAAGGGAGATAACTCAGAAACAGCTCTCTTCTCTTCTGCAACAAGTTCCACTTTGCTACTGATTTAAGTGTAATGATTCACTTGTGGAGTGAAGAGCCTTCCTTTAAGATGGAATCCCTCCCTGCATACTCTTAGTGGTGGGGCAGGAAGTTGGTTCTGTCACATCTAAGTTTCTACTCTATTTTAGTTGGTGTGTTGGGAATAGAACTAATACAGAAACTCTCATTTTGTGTCAGGAAAGTGACAATGGGATCCACCACTCACAAGCTCATTTATGCCATTTGGAGAGGCACTTTGTCTCTCCAGTAAACACTCCGTGGTTTAGTATCTTATGCTTGCTGTAATAGAGATCTCTGTCATTTGTTTTTTTGTTTTTTTTTTTTCCTTTTGGCTTCAATTTCCTTTTATATTCCAAAAGCACAGTCTTAATAAAGTCTTTAAAGATCTAGAGTTCCTTCCCATTGGATGCAATCTATTTCTACCATCTGGCCTCATTCCTGTAGGTCGTTGCTAGCAAATATCTGACCCAGGCAGGTAACTAGTGGCATTGGAAGTCAAGAAGGAATCTGTGTGCACTAACTTGAACATTAACCACCACGTTGGCATGCATTACTCTGCTTCTCTAATAAGGCTATTACATGTAAGTGAATTTCATGAACAAGATACTAAAGTGAAAAGTTTAAAAAGGTGAAGTTTTTTTTCAAAATAAGTAAACTATTAAACATTCCCTTTTTTTACATTAAAGGAAAATTTAACAAAAATCCTGACTGTTGGCTCTCCGGATTTCACCTGTACTTTTCATCTTTAGATGGTACTACTGAACTCCTAATCACATAGAAGTGTTCGGTGCCAGCACACACTCTGCCACCTTGCCCTTTGGTGGGATGCAGGTTTGAAAAGCCACAAGCTGAAAGGGCCAACCTTAAAGCAATGCCATCGAATCAGGACCTGACACCAGTGTCCAGTGTAAATGTCCACAGAGGAGCTCAGAATGGGTTTCACGCAACCCGCAGGTACATTCACCTCTGGTTATTCCTGCTGTTCTTGACCTCTTCCAGTATTATCATCCCATTTTACTCCTGCACTCTACAAATGAACAAACCCAATGACATTAGGCTTTTGACCTTGGTTTATCTCACTCAACTGGGTAATTTCCATTTCTAGCCATATAATTCCATTTCTCTTTATGGTTGGGTAATAATTCATGGGGAAGGGTAAGGAAGGGATACTACATTTTTTATCTATCATCTATCTTTCTATCATCTGTCTATCTATATGATAAAGGATGGAGGTGAAAAAGAGGACTGGGAAAATATGTTAATTAATTTAAAATGAATGTTATAAATATATAGAAATATCACAATGAAACTCCCTTATTACATATACTAATTCTAAAATAAAACATAAAAAAATATAAAACCAGGGCCAGGAGTTTGGCCTAGTGGTAGAGTGCCTGCCTAGCATGTATGAAGACTTGGGTTCAATTCCTCAGTACCATATACATAGAAAAAAAGCTGGAAATGGTGCTATATCTCAAGTGGCAAAGCTCTAGCCTTGAGAAAACCCAAGGACAGAGCTCAGGCCCTGAGTTCAAGCCCCAAGACTGGAAAAAATATAAAACCAAAAAAAGTAAAGTGAAATAATGTATAAAGCACCACTCAAATTATCAGTAGAGACAGGTATAAAACAAATGAATTTCCTGTTGTGTCCCAGCCTCAAGAAATTTTGTGCTATTATTACAAGATTGTAATTCATTAGCAGTTTGTACTACAACTTTTCCATTGTTGACGTATTCATTTGGGTTAACGCATTGTTTTGTTCTAAAGTCTTAAAGTCTTATCAAGTAACTTTTTCCCAGGAATATACTGTTGCTTTTTTTTCTGTAATTCTGTTCCAGAATAGAGGCCTATACCTTAAATGTAAATCAAAGGCCATTCACCCTTTTTCTTGTTTTCAAAACTTCCAAGATTTCTTACTCTTACCAAACAAAAGCTCTTAAAAATGACAAGTCAAAAGACATTCCTGATATTTCTTCTAGAATGGTCATGTAGCATATATTCTTTATTTAAAATAGAAGTAACTATTAGCATATATTTATGCCAATTACAGTATTAAAAATTCCCCAAGGACATGGGATATGGGTCCATCTGAAAGATCATTTATCTTTAAGAAAATAGTTTCATTTTTCTTATATGCTTGGCTTTCTACTTGATTTATTGGGATCTCTTTTTCCAATGATGGAAAATGTATCGTAATCATCTTTTCTGTCTTGTGTACTAATATCATTTGAATGATCATTTACAAATATTTATTCTTTCCCATTCTATTACTAGGATTTTTTTCAAGCCTCTAAACTAAGTTTCTATAGTTTATATGGTTACTAATTCTCCTTTGGTTACCTCATTGTGATTTTGTCTATAAAATATTCATACCACTGTCATTTCTTTGTTATATTGACTCCATTTCCCTTCACATTTCTTCTCTCATCTGTGTATGATTTTTTTCCAATTATTCGAATTATTCAGGTGTCATTGCAATTACTATGTTCTATCTGACTCTCTCTCTCTCTCTCTCTCTCTCTCTCTCTCTCTCTCTCTCTCTTTCTCTCTCTCTCTCTCTCTCTCTCCCCTGCTTTCTGTAATTGTACATTGATGCTTTGGGGGTATACACAGTCAGAGGGCAGATGACAGATTGGCAGTAGACAGATAGAGAGAGCTATACGCAACCCACTGCCCTGCTTAGCATGAAAATGAATTAAAATTAATGCTATTAATTGGTAAGTATAGCATTAGTGATTCCTTAGGTACCTACAATTGAACTTAAGGGCTCTCTCTCTCTCTCTCTCTCTCTCTCTCTCTCTCTCTCTCTCTCTTTTTCTCATATCTTGATCCTCATACTCAGATTCTCCACTTCTAAGGCTTTGCCTTGGTAGCACTCTTCCTACCTTCCCTCTATTCTGAGACTCTGCTGCTTTCCTCACTGGCTCTTGGCTCTCAGTGTCCATTCCCAGGGACTCCTCGTTCACTTTCTACCTGTGCCAGTGAACAACTCGTACTGCTGCCAGCTTAGGTTTCCTGAACTGGAACTCCAGCGATGTCTTTGTCTGCCAGTAATAAAGTCTGTGATTTCCTTTCCTGCCCCTCATGAATCATTCATTTCTCAACATTCTCCATGAACGAGTTCCAACCTGTGCCCTCAGCCTGGTGACACACAATGTAGTTGTTAGAGTCTAATTCAGATGCAAGTATCATTTCTGCATCTGAGCACATACAGAGGCTTTCATGTAAAGTCCTACCTTGATCACCATGGCTATCAAAGACTATTCTTTATTCTCACCTGAAAATGTTCATGAAGCTTAGTTATTAATGTGGTACCTCATTTTTGTTTTCAGAATCATCTGCAGTGGCCTCTGTCACCTGGCCTTTGTACACCATTGACTATATGTAAAGTTTCCTGACCTTCATTGGGTTTCTTTTATTTTAAATTTATTTTATTTTATTTTTATTGTCAGGGTAATGTATAGTGGGGTTACAGTTACATTTGTCAGGTAGTAGGTGCATTACTTCTCACACATTGATACCCCTTCTCATGTTTTTGTCCCCATTTCCATCCCCCCACCCCTCCCAATCATCTTGTTTCCCCCTTCCTTTTCCTATTTAAAATAAACAAATAAACATATATACAATACATCAGGTAACAAAGTCAGATACGGTAACAATATGAGATTAACCCTAAGGGCAAAAAAGATTAGAGAAATAGCATAGTACATTAAGCACAACTATCACGCAAGATAAAGCTCTTGTTTCCATGTCCTAGAGATCCTTTCATTTAGTTTCATCCAATGATCTTATGTACCTAGGTATTAAAAATGCCAGGCTGTTTCCTCTCCTAGAGAGTGCCTTCCCTGACCTAGCATGTGTGGCTTCTCCTTAAATATCACCTCCTACGTGAGTCCACTTTTTCCTCATTTGGTTTAGAAAGGTTTCCCCAATTTCCTCCTATGCCAAAGCTTTCTACATGAAAATTCACTTTATCAAAACTGGTTTTGTGCATGTCAGAACAGAACCCAAATCTGTTTTGTTCACTAGTGTATACCCAGCATGCCTAGTATTGTCTCTGGCACCTAGTAGGTGCTAAATTATTAATTTATAAATGAGTGACAGAATGATAATGCACCACCTTCTTATTTTTTTTTTTGCTTCATATAGTCCCCGTCACATTTCACTTTCTCATCTATTGCTTTGTATTTTATAAGGTTAGTCTTTTAAAGTAAAACAACAGCAACAAAAACTTTGCCTTGTTTATCTTGGTGTCTCCAACTCCCAAGCACAGTGCCAAATATTCATGGGACTAATAAATGTTTGCTGGTTAAATTGACTCAATTAAACCTTCAGAATAATATTAAGTTATTGCCAGGACATCACAGATGGTAAATGACAATCTCCTTTCCAATCGCTTCCAAGGTTGATGATGAGATAAAAATCAGTCAAGCACCCATCATTAAGGGAAAAGCTGCTAAAAGACAAACTGCTCCGTTTTAAAGTCAGTCTTATTGCTCCTCTCCAGTCCTACCCCTCCCCCCACTTTCTGGTCATAGTCAGATAGGACACCCTAAAGCCTCAGGCTCCATTCTTATGCACCACTTTGGGAGAGGATAGGTGTGGAGTGATAGTAGGAAGCAAAGGAAAAATGGGCTGATTCTTGCTGGCAATGTTCGTAACTACCAAAGACCATGTGTCTTCCCTGTTTTCCATAACTTCAATCTCTCAACCGATGTCTAACTAGAAAATAGACATTCAATTTGAGGTGCGTAGCAATACGCGTTCTTCAGAGTTTGTGTATTTAAAGACCATGCAGAGAAAATTACGCCAGGCTCCTGCAGGTGTTAATTATGGTAGAAGTTATCCAAAAAGTGGAAATTGTTGGGGGAGGCTGGATGCTCCAGTCTTTGTACCTTCTGGCGCCCTCTAGTGCCTCTAAAGGATTAGTGCAGAACTAACCAGCCTGGGCTCCTCTAATTGAAGACGTTCCCTTTCATTGAATTTTTTTTAAATTTATTTTATTGTAAAGGTGATGTACAGAAGGGTTACAGTGACCTAAGTAAGGTAATAAGCACATTTCTGTTTGAAGTGTTACCCCCTCCCACGTTTCCTCCCGCTTTCCCTCCCTCCTCCCCCAACCTCCTCTTCCCCAAATTGTGAAGTTCATTTCCAACACAGTGCCTAGTGAGAATCACTGTTGCATTGATTTACCTTTGGTCCCACGATGTTTCTCCTTCCCTTTACCAATCAAGTAAACTTACATGCAAGACATAAATCTGAAACAGTGATCACAGGGGATAGACCAGAGGAGAAGAGACAAAAGCAATTATTGCAACAGTACACTAAAAACAAAATGAAACAACAGCAGAAACTTCTTGCTTCCATATGGTGGAGTTCATTTTGATTAGAATTATTTTATATGGTCCCATGTGCCTAGCTATGGGTTATTGTGATCCTCTATGAGGACTATCCTAATATATAATACTAATTATAATAAATTATTATTACTAATTATATTAATTACTACAAATGAGGGAAACCATGGAGGCTGTGTGTCTTTGGGTCTGGTTTACTTCACTTTATGTCATTTTTTTCATGGTATAGACAGAGAGACAGACCTTAAACAGAGAATCAGATAATTATAGTAAGAATTGACAAGGAGCAGTCCCTAAGAAAGTGGATAACATGGCAGGAAGTATCAAACACCTATCAATAATGCTAACTCTCAATACAATGCAATGCCATAAATAGACTAGTTGGATCACAAAGCGAGAACCATCTCTGGATGGTCTTCAAGAGACACCTCTTGCCCACAGAAAGCAAACATATTCTGAAAGTGAAAAGCTGGAATAAAATCTATCAAGGAAATGGTCCCCATAAGCAGGCTGGAGTTGCAATCCTAATATCAGATAAAACAGACTTCAAAATAAAAATAGTGTGAAGAGACAAAGAAGGACATTACTTACTTCTAAAGGGAACTCTCTGTTTTAAATGACTTTAAGTAGTTGAACAACGGAGTTTGACATGATGGTTTATAAGTACAATGCATCTCAGTGACATCACCCACCCCTCCTCTGCTCACCCCTTCCTTCACGCTTCTTAATTTAGTACACTGAATTGTTGACTTCATTCTCCCCATCTTGTCTTCTCGATTTGTCTGCCTCTTCCCCTTGGCTCTACTCCACCACCTTGAAAATACCCATTTCCTGGTGCTTATTTTGTTGAACTATGATTTCTGGCTTTCTACAGAATTATACTATTTGAGTTCTCTCTTGAACTTACCATCTGTCAGTGAGAGCATTTGTATACACTAACATATCACCTAGCATTTTATAAGCTAAATCCAGCTTTCTTTTGTCTTCCTGGCCTGACATGCTTCACTTAGCATATTTTTTGCCTAAGTCTTTCCATTTCTTTACCAAAGGTACAATATCCTGGTTGGAACAACAGAACAACTTCCTTCAAAGAAAGCCTAGAGATTTTCTTTTAGCATGCGAATGCTAAAATTGAATATTTCTATGAACTTGAGTCCTGTTTTCTTCTATCTTAAGCAATGATTTGCAGAAGAATCCAGTATTTTCCCCACTTCATTAACTTTTGCCAGGAAAAAATTGCTCAAAGCTCTCTTCCAAATATTTTAACTATTCCCACTTTCAAACTAATCTACATCATATAGTTGAATATCCATTTCTACCTTGAGTAATTTTCCTCAAACCTCACAGATACAAACAAGTCCATCAAATGTAAAAATATTTTAAGGGATATGAAATAAGAAGCTTGTGGTTTAAGTTATCTGATTTTAAGAAGGCCATGTGTGTTACTTATTCTGACATGTTTCAGGTTAAAGTAAATGCAATTTTAGATGAACTGATATTCTTAATGACACACATAACCTAGGATTCCTCTCCCTTGCGACTTCTGTTAAAAATAATAGCAACCACCACCCATAACAAATGCAAACAAATACACCAGGATAGAGGAAGTAAAGTGGCCAAAGAAATGGGGACATTTTTGGTGAATTGGGCTCATATATCTTGAGCTCTTGCCTTTCACCTGCTGAACTCTAATGCTTTAATTTTATCCAAGTCCCAGGTATTTCAATCTCCTTTTCTCACCTGGTGGCATCAGGAATTAAACTCAGGGCCTTGTGCTTGTTAGAAAAGTGCTGAACCATATCTCAAGTCTCTACCATTCTCATTTTATATAAACCTGTATATAACATCTCCAGCTCATTCTGAAATGAGACTCACCAGTAGAAAAGGAGATATGCATTAGAATCACAAGTATTCATGTTTCGGTAAAGGTTAGTGAGTATTCCTTATTAGAATTCAGTATTTTAATAGTGTATATATTTACAGCAAACAGAAATTTATGATATCAACACAAACTAATTTATACAATGCCAATAACACCATTCTATCATGTAGGAGTGTTAGCCTCCATCACGATCAATAAGCAGATCCATCTATAAAGATGACTCAACTATCAGTGATTCTTTTGAGAGATTAATAACATGTCTTAATGACCCAGTTTGCTTACAAAGAGAATAAGGACCCAAAAGAAAAAAAATGAAATGCAAATACCATCCTCTTCCCATAAATTGGCCCCTTCAGCATTGTGCTTTCGGTCATTCTTCATCAGATTCCTCCTTCAGGCACATAGAAACACCAAAGTCAGGTCTACTGACATTAGCTGCGTCGTGTGTCTGCCTCACATCAGCTGTGTCATTCTGAATGTTAAGCAATGTCCTTGGCATACATTTTCTTTTTTGCCAAAGAAGACCCAATAACTAACTTCATGAGTTCTGAGGAAACTATAGGTAGTGCACTGGAACCAAAGAGCAGAAGACTTGTCCACACCCTGACTTGGAATCTCTTATCTACTTGAGCATTTCCCAAAGATGCTCTGGAGCACTGACTTCTCTTCTGAATTGTAGACCTCCCATGGAAACATCAGATTCATGATGTCTTCACTTGAAGGAATGTCCTGGGCTTAGTATGTGATTAAAAAAAAAGACTTGTTGTTTCCACAAATCTGTGTAGGTTCCTGTGTCATTGTTTTCTTTTTTTTTGCCCATATAGTTTTATTGTAATTAATTGAAGGGTTACATTATATTCACCAGATAGAAGTTGCATTACATCGCAAACATTGATACCCTTTCTCATGCCATGGTCCCCATTTCCCTCCCCCTACCCCCACCCTTCATCTTGTTTTCCCCCCTTCCCTATCCTATTTCAAATAACCAAACAATCATATATACAATATATCAGATAACAAAGTGAAATAGTGTAACCATATGAGATAACCAAGGGACAGCAAAAGAGATGAGAGATAATATAGCACATTAAGGACAACAATCACTCATTATATGGCTTTTGTTTCTGGAGGTACTTTCATTTAGTGTCATACTATATGGCCTTATGTATATAGGTTTTGTTCTATTGTAAATCTTGGCTAGGAGAGCCCAGGGTTTCTACTGATTATGACAAATGAGGGAAACCATTGAGCCTATGTTCCTTTGAGTCTGGCTTACTTCACTTAATATAAATGGGGTGATGTCCTTTTTTCTGACAGCAGCATAGAATTCCATTGTGTACAAATACCACATCTTGTTGATCCACTCACCAACTGAGCAGCATCTGGGTTACTTTCATATCTTTGCTATGGTAAATAGTGCTGCAATGAACATCATTGTGCTAGTGAATTTAGTATGTCCTTGTTTCTGGACAATTGGGTAAATGCCAAGTAGTGGAATTGCTAGGTCACAGGGGAGTTCTACGTTTAGTCTTTTGCGGAACTGCCATACAGCTTTCCATAGTAGTTGAACAAGTTTGCACTCTTTACAGTGTAGTAGTGATCCCTCCTGGCCACATCCCCTCCAGCATCTGTTATTAGATTTCTTGATCCTGGCCATTTTAACTGGAGTGAGGTGGAATCTTAGAGTTGTCTTGATTTGTATTTCTTTTATGGCCAGAGATGTCAAGCATTTCTTCATGTGTCTATAGGCCATCTTATTTCTTCTTCAGAGAAGACTTTAAGTCTTTGGCCCATCTTCTAATGGGATGGTTGTTTCTTTGGAGATTAGTTTTGGAGTGATTCAATTTTTTGAACTGTTGATATATTTTCGATATGAGGCCTTTGTCTGTTGTATGGTTAGTGAAGATCTTTTCCCACTGCTTAGACTTTCTCGTTAATTTGCTAGCTATGTCCTTTGCCATACAAAAGCTCTGCACTTTAATGCAGTCCCACTTATCCAGACTTTCTCTGCTTTGTTGTGCTTCTTGGTCCTTATTAAGAAAGTTTGGACCTGTGCCAAGGAGACCTAGTGTATCTCCTATTCCTTCTTGTAAAGTTTTCAGTATCTGCTTTTACCTCGAGGTCTTTGATCCATTTGGAGTTAATCTTGGTGCAAGATGACAAAGAAGGGTCCAACTTTAGTTTTCTACAGGTACTTAACCAGTTCTGCCAGCACCACTTGTTGAAGAGGCTATCTTTCTTCCACTCTATTTTTTTGGCTCCCTTATCAAAGATTAGCTGGCCATAGGTCTGTGTCATTGTTTTCTTCTTCACTTACTCAGCAATGACAGACTAAAGTCGTCTTCAACTTTCTTCTCCAATTCTGTTCTATGAGGAGGGAGAGTCATCTGTTTGTCCTTTCTTCTTAACTCTTCTTCCTTCTTCTTTACTACCATTCTCAGTGTTCAAGTCCAGAGTGGGTCCTCAGTTCAACTCACATCCCACCCATATAGTCTGAAAATTTAAGTGAGTGAATGATCACACAAATATTCAAGGTATTTAGGAAATTTTGCACATGTCACAACATTTCTCAGCTGACAAATGCTTTATAGAAAGCCAAAATATTCAGTCATTTAATTGGCATATAGGAGACAATTTTCTTATTGCTATGTCGAAAGTTTATTTTTCAAAGTTTTGACATTTTTATCAAATTGCTGTTTTTAAACCATAGATTCAAGATTTCAATATATATATATGCATATGTGTGTTTTACTGCATTTTAAATTTATAATGTGCCTCTGATAAATGTGTCATATTTATCAATAAACTATATAGAGTATCTAATAAAAATCTTCTAGAAACATAATTCAGAGTGATCATATATTTGAAAGCTTCAGGATTTGCATAAAATAAACAGTTTCTCACTGTTAAAAGTGCTGTTTTGTGGCATTCTAAAAGTAGTGGAAGTTAATTTTAACATGGAAGGAGTTACACACTCATTGAATGATTTAAATAAACTACTTTTATTCATCTCTACTGGCAAAGGAGTTTATTTTATCTTTAAAAGCTTACAATTAGAAAGAAATGAACATGAAATTTCTATCCCAATAGATCTTCCTTTCAAGTAAGTAAAAACTCAGTACTTAGAATGAATCATGTTATCCATAACAATAAATAACATTACACAGTTATATTGGGCTTGCCAACCCCAGTACTGCTGATATTTTGGTTTTAGTCATTCTTGCTGTAGAGTTTGTACTGTGCATGATACATTGGTTAGAATCCCTCCGTCACTAGTTCTGACGGGGGCTAATGATACTGGAGTTACCCATTCAACAGATCAGTTTTTGAAAATATCTTCATTGATGTTACTCTCTTTACTGTTCTCTTCCACCCCTGCCAGCCCTCCTTTCCCCTCAGTGTTCTTCATTTTGTAGGATATGCATTGGCTTTGTAACCTTCAAGGACTCCCATTCCTCCTACTTCATCCAAGGCTCAGCAATTTAACTAGGAAGATTGCTCAAGATGGCAGGTTTTATTTGAAATGGTCTCTTCCCCTGGAAAATCCATGCCACATTTTGTCTCCTTCTTTGTCATACTTCTTTTCAGATAAACTTTGCTATCACCATTGCTTGCGTTTTATTCTTGCCTAAATACTTCTATTGCCAAATGCAAGGATTGAGGCTGTTCAGCTGTCCTCAACATTGTGGTAATATTTAGTGTGCAAGCCAAGAAGTCAGGTCTTTCTCCAACTTAGACTCCTTGAAAGATTACGCTAGATGAAATCCTCTAAGAACATACAATATAATACCTATTATATAGACTGTATAGATTACATATGGTATATATCATATATGATATAATATATGCTTATAACATAAGATATATAATATATATTACATGATTAACATACATTAGAAGATTAGAAGAATCAAATTTGAGAAGAACATGTTTGGGGACAAAAAACAAGAGTTCCATTTTGGAAATACTAAGCTCAGATTCAAATGCAAGTTAATTATTGGAGATATCTAGTTGCGCATTGGATCTAGAGGTTTGTTGCTAAAGCTGTGGTTCGACAGTCATCAGTAACCACTGGGCTTCTGTATGATGGGACTGAGAGCACCTCATGGAGACTCATACAGCAAGAGGTGCTGCTCACCTAATCCATGCTGAGAGAAATCACTCGGAGGAAGATGAGCTGGCAAAGTAGATGTGGACCCTTCAGGCAGAGATGATTAGCATAGAGTGTCACGGAAGTAAAAAGGAAAAAAATGAAGCAGCCACATAGGAGAGAAAGCTTAAAGGAGTCTAGGGAAATAAAAGCAAAGAAGTGGCTATGACCACATGACAGTGACAGAACTTTTCAAAGGTATACAAATGCTTTCATGTGTTGTAGACACAAAATGAATGCTTGCAAAGCAACTTACAAAGCCACATGCAGAATCAAGACTTAATCATCATGGTATTCTTTGGCTGAATTGAAAATCAGTAACACAGCTATTCTTAAATATTATTAATGTTTACCCCTCCCAAATGGCAGACTCCGAGGAAACAATGGTGATTTTGGAGGTAGGCATTCTTATTCTTTTGGAATTGACATTTTAGGGACTTACTGTGATGACAGAATACTTTTTGTGATGACAGAATGTTTTTCAGATAACAGATGAGAATATAGTAGGGTAATGAGATAAGGGTAACTGAGGAGAAGCAGGTAATATCCACTCGTTTCTGAGAGAGAAATGAACAATGAGAATGAGACTTGCAAGCAATGATAAGACTTTCTTTGGTAGAATGGTGGTAGCCTAAGGACTTAAGTTGCAATGCAGTTGGCCGATTTGAGAAGTCACCAGAAGTTGAGCATCAGGGGAAAGTATGAAAAAATGAGGCAGATTGTGTGAGGGATACATGATGGAGTTCAATGAGGTGAGACTAGATTATGTTGCTCAATGTAAAATCGGAAGCTACTGAAAGACTTGAAGCCTGAGGGTTTTAGTTATGCAGTTCTTGTTTCATTTTGAAAAATATAACAGAACTGCTGTGTAAATAATGTGCAAACATGAATGTGGAAGCAGAAGCATTAATTAGGGACTTTTGGGACATGGCTCAGATAAGGAAAGTTGGTGGCATGAAACCAAAGAGAGTAAGGTGGGAAAGGGTAGAATGAGACACCCACACCGGAACTGTCTCAATTAACATCTGTGTTGTTTTATTATTTTACATTGTCTCATCCCAGCCATCCATCACACTTTGGCAGTCATTCAAGAACACATGCGTGCCAAGTCACCAAGAAATTGTTCTGATAACAATGCAAAAAATTGACAAATGTGACGTTTGTATGAGGATTTTACATCAGCTCTGTGTGGACAATAACAAAGAAAACAGTGAATTTCAATATAAACAGAAACAAACTAAAGACAAGTTGAGATGAACGAGGCTTTTTTTGTGAGAGGTTGTCCATCTCTGCAGCCTTCCAACCTGACCATATGTTATTTTGTCACAATTAAAAGAAGAAATTTTACACCAAGTAGCTGAAACAACCAAGGTTCACATGAAAATGATAATAAACTATTACACTTATAAACTAGCCACTAAATTAGAGTCCGACAATAATATCATATTCTATATGTCTTTTCTTTGTGTCTATCCTGGCCACTCGTCATTAAAACTTGAGTCTCTGGGTCAAGATTTAACCAGCTTTCAAGGTCCTGCTGTGGTTCATGTGCCAAAGGCTTTGGTTCCCATGTGATGTTATTGAAATGACCTAGAACCTTAAAGAGGTGGAGCCTAGGTCTTTGGATCACTAAAGACAACGCCCTAAAGGAGACCATTGTGCCCTGATCCCTTCTTGTCTCTTTTCACTCCTGCCTGGTTCATGTGAGAAATTCTTCTCACCTCGCCGCCATGTTTTCCCTGGTCACAGACCCCCAAGCAGCATAACTCATCATTCATAGACTAGAACCACCAAAACAGTAGGTCAACAGATGTCTTTTCTCTTTATAAGTTAATTATCTCACAGGTTTCGAAATAGTGGTGAAAACAAATGATAGAAAGTCCCAGCTCCAAATTGCTATCTATCCATCACCCCCTAGTGGCCAGTAAAAATAATAACTTATCAATCCTCACAGCAAATCTAGGTGCCACTAAGAGCCCCTGGGCTCTCCCTAAGAGGTTGACAATGGTCAACCATCCTTTCTTCCCCACTCAGAGACTATATTTTCCAAGAGTGATACCATTTAGATATGGTGCTCTGCTCTCCATCCTCCTCTGTCACAACTTCTCTGTAACACCTTCCTCACATCAGAAGGTCACTGGGTCAGTATGGAGTCTATTAATAGTAGCACTTAGTATTTGCTTGGGTTCTGAAAGGAAGCGATGTGTAGGATGTGGAGGCTATTGCCAGGTTTTTACAGTGGGAATAGAAGTCTTCCTCCATTCGCAGTTACATTGAATGCTGGCCAACACAAAAGGCTGGAGAGTGAGTTAATTTGCCAGCAATGTGGAGGCTCCATCCTCGCTGCTAATTCTTCAATGACAAGCACTACATTATTACCTTGCCATGGCTTATGGAGAGCTTTCATGCTGTTTTGGAAGCTGTAGTGAGAGCCATTGGAACTTAAATTCTATCACTGCTCTTTTTTCCAAGTGGGAGAGCTCAGGCTCTGAGCTCTGAGACGTAGGGACCTCATGACACTCACCTCATGTGATTGGTAATGAAAAATAAATAAGACACCATTTACAAACTCGCAGTACTCATCTTGGCACACAGTAGTCCATCCATAAGTAACAGCCACTATTACATATTCTTCTTCATCCTCTTAGGATGGGACTTTGCCTGATCTCTCATGAAGTCACAGTGGAGATGAAAGAATCAAACTCAAGGTCTGGACTACCCCGTGATCTAAGAGCAAGGATGTCTCGGTGTCTGAATGATACTTCTGGGAACTTCAGGGGAAAGTATAAGACTGTTTAAGTTCTTTGACTGCTGGAAACTAACCAGCTGCAGCTTGACAGCTTTAGGCAGAGCTACTGGCTGCCGTTAGCACTGCCAACTTAGCAACTGTGCGATTGGATGCCTCTTGCTGGCTTTTTGGCTCAGACAAGGGCAGGGAGAAGACTCATCTGCAGAGAGGAAGGAGGGTGGAGGAGATGGTGAGCTTGGCTCAGAGACTGCTCATCTGCTTCTCCACTAACCAGGATCTCTCTCTCTCATCTTTAATCCTTTCCTGAATGACTGGAGGCCGCAGTCATAATGAATGGAATTCACCCACAACCCAAGACGGTTAAAGCTTTTAATACAAAGCTTGTAGCTGAGACGTGAGTGTGATTTTGGAGGGAAACACATGAATATTACATCCCTTAAATAGTTATATATTCTAGAGTTTTCAAGAGTTTAGGTGAGAAAAAGCCAGGAACTATCTAGCCCTACACCATCCAATATGGTAGCCTGTGTGGCTCTTGAACATTCGAAAATGCCAAAGGTCTGTCCAGATTGAGGGCAGTATACATGAAAGTTATTAATTTCCAAGACTGAGACATACTCAGGGAATCTTAGTTTTGACATTATCACACATTAGAAATGGTCAGAACTGGGTCAGGTATGTGATCTGAAGGTAGAGTGCTTGCCTATCATACATGATGCCCTAGGTTTGATTCCTTGGTACCACATATATGGAAAAAGCCAGAAGTGGTGCTGTGGCTCAAGTGGTATAACACTAACCTAGAGAAAGCTCAAGGACAGTGCCGAGGCCTTGAGTTCAAGTGCCAAGACTAGCAAAAACGAGGGAAAGAAGTGGTCAGAATGTAGAGAAATGAGCTAATAAAATATGCTATAGAATTATTTCATCTGTTTAGTTTGTTTCTTGGTGACCTCTAGAAAATTTATAGCTATAAGTGTATTCATTTCCTTCAAATCCCCCTCTCTCTTTCTCTCTCTCTCTCTCTCTCTCTCTCTCTCTCTCTCTCTTTCTCTCTCTCTCCCTCCCTCTCCCCCTCCCCCCTCTCTCTCTCTCCCTCCCTCCCTCCCTCTCTCCCTTCCTCCCTCTCTCCCTTCCTCCCTCCCTCTCCCTCCCTCCTTCCCTCCCTCCCTCCTTTCCTCCCTCCCTCCACCCCCCCCCTCTCTCTCTGTTTCTTTCTTTCTTTCCTCTCTGAAAATTTTCTTTTTAGGTGATTTCCTTCCTGCCAGGCTCTTTTGTAGGGGTTGCAGAACAGTCGTTCCTCCCTCACAACCTGGTAAGGATCCATCTCTTCACATAACGCTCATGCTCTGCTGCTTTAGTCTATTTTAATGGGCAACATCTTAATTAGTGTGCGTGTGATTTTTTTTTCTTTTGTAAGGTGGGAGGGGAATCTTAATTTGGGCCCTGTCCACCCTGGAAACAGACTTGTGCTAGTCAATAATGTATTTAAGATGCTTTTTTTCTAGTCAAAATACTGTTAAATGTGTCACCTTGTACAGACTCGCATGTACCTAGCTCTTTTGTCCCCAGTGTGGACATGGCCTTGGATGACATCGGTTCTAACTGTACACTGAAACCTGCTTAGAGACCTACAGTTTGGAGACAGTGAAACAGGTGAAGTTAAATGGAAGTTCTGAGTTGTACAAGGTGCAAATTGGAATTCCAATCTTAGATCAACTTTTAAGAGGTTGACTAGTATTGAGGCATGCAAAAATGTGATCGTTATTTTGTGGATGACAGAAATCTTCTAAATATTTAAGAATGCCCTTACACTTTTTTTTTAGTTTTCCATAGAAAATACAGATTTTTCTATCTAGAGTGACAGGTTTTAATAGTTCACCATTAGAGACATTGGAAACACAGACTTCTGTGTTTTAGAAGGAGAACAAAAGTGGTTAATGAAATGTTTTTTTTTCTTTTTTTTTTTGCCAGTCCTGGGCTTGAGCTCAGGGCCTGAGCACTGTCCTTGGACTTTCTCAAGGCTAGAGGTCTACCACTTGAGCCTCAGCACCACTTCTGGCTTTTTTCTATGTATGTGGTACCAAGGAATCGAACCCGGGTCTTCATGCATGCGAGGCAAGCACTTTAACCACTAGGCCAAACTCCCGGCCCATGAAATGTTTTTTTTTTAATGAAAATTTTTTTTAAGGACCAGCACAGTGATTAACTTGTCACTGAGTACGAATAAATTGTTGTACTCCTTTATTTTTTGTTGTATTAAAATTTTAGGTTAAACTTATGTATGTATGATTATATATTGAAAATTGCAAAATGTGAATGAATAAGTGTAAAGTGAGAATCTTATTACATAGTTTAAAAAGTTTTGGCCTGCTTAATAATAATTTCAAAATGAGTAGTTCTGGCCACTGTTTTTCCAAAGATGGGACATACTCTTTTTTTCCAAATACTTGGTGTCTATTTGCATAAATTTAGTTACAATGTCCTTCAGTTTAAGAGGCATTGAAGACTTCTTTGTGAAACATCACTATTTGATAAAGTATAAACACAGTTAGCATCCTTGTTTTTCTTTGTGCTAAAATGGATACAGCTGTTGGGGCAGAAGAGACAGGACCAGCTGCTGGCCACATTTCCTGCTTTATTTTAAATGTTAGTATAAGAAATGAGGAAAAAGAGGTAATATCAGGGCTTCTGATGTTTTTTTTATTTTTAAAATGTTCATAATTAAGTATTTAACAACAGTCCAAAGATGTAAGTTATCTTACCAGTTAAGATGTTTTATTTTGTTGTTTGGTTATGGAAATGAAATACTTGTTCTTGCACAACTGTAAATGTTTTGTTGCTAGATAGTCTGATTTGTGACCTAAATTAGCCTCTGCTTTCCTATGCATCACAATATATTTTGTAAAGTCATCTATTGCACTTGAGCATGAATGGGTAGTAGCCTAACTCAAGCTGGAGTGATGGATCGGCTTATACTATGGGCAGAGAAGCCCCTCACAATGCAGCTGCATGGATTTTTAGTGCCTCATGAATTCTCTCTATATGTATATATATGTATATATATATACATGTACACACATACATATATATAAACCCAAAGTAGTTGGAAAAATTATTTGAAATGACTAATTTGTACTATCTTTATGAGATATGTTAAATGTAGCTTCTTGAAACAGAAGCCTTGAATGAAATATAACTAATACTTGAACATTTTTGTATATATCCCTTTGTATATAATTTTGTGCAGTACCTGGCTTAATAAAACCTGGTTCGTTGATCTTTTGGTTATGGGCTCAAAGAATTTATTCATGTCTAACATGACACTGGAAAACAATAGGCAAAAATAGGAAAATGATGGTTGTTAATGATCACTATGGATCTTAATCAAAAGTTCTGGAATCAGTAAGTTTGTTTTTCTAAAAACTACACCATGGAATATTTTCTTCCTAACATTAGTGTTTTTCATGCATTGTTTGAACTGGGGAAAAAGAGTGGTAGTCAAACGCTTTCTGAATTGGGATATTTTTAGATTCCAAGTATAAATTTTTTTAGAATGTCATTTTATAAATAGCAGTCTGGAGAATTACATGATTAAGAACTTTTGAAAATGGAAAGACTAGTTTGTCCTGTGCTTACAGCTGCTTTGTTATATTTCCTTGTTTTATGAATTGTCTTTTCTTAGTTTTCATTTCATTATTTCTTTTCTAGTTTTGGTGATTTAGTGATTTTGTCATTTTTTTACATCAACTCATGGTCTTGTTTTTACTTGGTAATTGCATGTACTTAGCCCTATCTAATTAGGGACTTTAAATGAATTGGGTCATATTTATGTGTAAGCACATTTTACTGTAAATGTTTGGGTTTCTGAATTTATAACATGTTTATTTCAATATGTAGTAAACAGTATCTTAAAGTGTCCTATTCACAACTGTTAATTTAAAAAGTGATGATAAAAAAGAATTATTTCATCTGTTTAGTTTGCTTCTTGGTGACGACTAGAAAATTTATAGTTATAAATGTATTCATTTCCTTCAAATTTTCTTTCTCTTTCTTTCTTTCTTCCTTCCTTCCTTTCTTTCTTTCTTTCTTTCTTTCTTTCTTTCTTTCTTTCTTTCTTTCTTTCTTTCTTTCTTTCTTTCTTTTTCTGTGGGTCATGGGGCTTGAACTAGCCCAGGCACGTGCTGTTTCTGAGCTCTTCAACTCAAGGCTACTACCCTACCCCTGGGCCTGGGTGCTATCCCTGAGCTCTTCAGCTCAAGGCTACCAACCTACCCTTGAGCCAAGCCCCACTTCCCATTTTCTAGAGGTTAATTGGAAATAAGAGTCTCAGGTCCCTTTGTCCTTTTGTGCCCAGCTGGTGTTGAACCCTGATCCTCAGCTCCTGAGTAGCTAGGATTATAGGCATGAGCCATCACACCTGGCTTTCTTCAAATTTTCTACATAGACAATCATGCTATTTATTCAGTATCTATCTATCTATCTATCTATCTATCTATCTATCTATCTATCTATGTATCTATCTATCTAATTATCTATGATAAGTCTATACTCCATCAATTTTGCAATCATTTACTTATCCACTATGTATCGATCTAATCTATCAATCCATTTATCTAGCCATGACCCAGTGGAAAAAAGTTTTAGCAATGAGGTTGAACATCTTTTGTTGTTGCTCTAAAACTTAGGTGGAAACATTAAGACTCATCTTTAAGCAAATAGCATTTATACATTTTTTGTACTTGCTTTTTATCAAAGTTATTTTATAACTTAGTGGATTTTTATCATGAATGGGGATTGGATTTTGCCAAATGCATTTTTATTCATAAACTTATGCTTCAATTTATTTTTCAACAGGCAGTAGATTACATTGATTTCTTTGTGAGTATTGAGAGAGACGTGAATATTTAGAACAAATCTTACTTAGTCATGTATAAAATTTTTGAACATTGTTGCCTTCAATTTGCTAATAGTTTGTTGAGGTTTTCATACATAAAATCTCTAAGGTTTACTATACTGTAGTTCATTTTATTTAAATCTCATATTTTTCGATTGTCCTTTTCTGATTCAGATGTTTGTTATTACTGTACTAGATTTTGCACAAAAGTTATTTCAGTGATTTTTTTCCATCTTATTAAGTTCATGTTTTAGGTTATTTTGTTCCGCATATTTTAACTTTTTCTTTTTTATTAAAGAATTTATTAACATTGATTTTTACATCATATTTCAAATGACATGTTTAACAAACAAGTGTTCAAGAAGGGAATCTCTATATACAATCACTGGCACTTAGTTTTTAGAACATAAGCAAAATTAGGCTAACGGTTTGTATATCATAGATACATATTAATTTATGAAATAAAATATCTATAGGGTCATAGGTTTTTATGTCTATGTAGTTGCGTTTATATTTCTAATACCATGTCCATAGCATTGGGTATGCAAATATTGAGTCCTCGCTCTTGTACTGTTTGGATCTAATAGCCACATATTAAGGATACCATGCACCTTCTGTTCCTTTGGTCTTGACTTGTCTCACTCAACATGATTCGCTCTAGATTCAACCACTTCCCTACCAATGCCATTATTTTATCTTGTCTGTTGGCTATGTAGAATTTCATTGTATATATAGATACCACATTTTCTGTATCCATTCATCTGCAGTAGGGCAGATGAATTGCCAGTCCTGGAGCTTGAACTCAGGGCCTAAGCACTGTCCTTAGGCTTTCTCAAGGCTAATGGTCTGCCACTTTAGCCACTGAAGCACTTCTGGCTTTTTCTACATATGTGGTACCGAGAGATTGAACCTGGGTTTTTGTGCATGCTAGGAAAACACTCTACCAGTAGAGAAAACTCCCAGCACCTGTTCTGTGTATTTTTATAAGGAAATATTAATTTTAATGCAGGGGTTTCTAATGAGATTAGGTAGAACCACTTTGACAGTGTTCAATTTATTATCTTTTTTTTTTTTTTTTTTTTTGCAATGGGTCTTGGGGCTTGAACTCAGCCTGGGCGCTGTCACTGAGCTCTTCAGCTCAAGGATACCTACCCCTTGAGTCAAGCCCCACTTCCCATTTTCTAGAAGTTAATTGAAGATAAGAGTCTCAGGTCCTTTTGCTTCTGGGCTGGCTTTGAACTTTGATTCTCCGATCTGCCTGAGTAGCTAGGATTACAGGCATGAGCCACCCGGCCCTGCTATTGTCTTAATTTTTTGTTCACCAGTAAAATAGGATTTGTAGTTCCTCTAAAGCAGGTGAGATAAGGCTTTGTTTCACCTCCCTCAGTTAGAAATAATATGGGACAGTGGTCTTTCCCTCATCTACCATGAAATTGAGGGAATACTGACCTGCCTGCTCTGTCTAGGGGCAGCTTATAAAACATCAGTATAGGAGAGGAGGAAATAAGCAAGCACGCAGTGACTCCAAAACTATATTGTTAATGAGCCTTGTTTGTAAAAACCAGTTAGTCACTAGCTTCCTAGACGAGGTGTTTATATTTAGGAAACAGCTATGGAGGGACTGGAATGGAAGATTTATGTGCTCTGGTAAGCACTGAACAAAGCTAAGCACTCCACAGGTGAATTCTTTTTATGACAGCATAGACCTTAACATTTGATCTGCTGGCGCAATTCCAAGGATGATAGACCATTATATAAAGACCTATAGAGATCCTGCTTTCTCTGGACTTAATCATTTCATTGTTCCCAGTGACTGGGTATTTATGGGTATGTGAATATGTCTATGAAAGACTATGTACTCAATTACTCCACACACATCCCACCAAAACATTGTTTTGATTTGTGTTTGTAAATCATTTCCCAGGACATTAATAGCCTAGTATTTTTGTAGATACTGATTTTTCCACATACTTTTGGTAAGCATGCCTATTTAGGGGTATTTTGCTGGCATATCTACTAAGTAAGTCCATGGTAGAGGTCCACAAATTAGATTTATAAGAAATGTTTGGCAACATATTTTCCAGCAAAACTATTTTTATTTAGCATGGATAATTTGGTATTCTGATTTCCAAACATTATACATAAGCCATTTGTCTTACAATATTATTTTTTGCTGGGCACCAGTAGCTCACGCCTGTAATCCTAACTACTCAGGAGGCTAAGATCTGAGGACAATAGTTCAAAGCCAACCCATACAGAAAAGTCACCATAAGATTCTTATCTTCAATTAACCACTTAAAAACTAGAAGCAGAGCTATGGTTCAAAGTAATCAAGCTCTTGACTTGAGCAAAAGAGCTCAGGGACAGAAATCAGGCCCTAAGTTCAAACCTCACAACTGACAAAAAATAAGTGCAAAAATAAATATTATTTTCCTAGCCTGTTTTCTCTGAATTTTGACACTTTGAGTCAGCCCTGATCTTAAATTCCATGTCCTACTAGTTTCCATTTGCTTAGGAACTTTTAGCATTTCTATTAAGTTTTTCTTCAAGTATCGTAGTTCAATAACCAAGAGTTTTTCCTCATTTTATTTCAACGCAAAAATCTGTGATGTGTTCATAGACATTATATTTTTTTTGCCAGTCCTGGGCTTGAGCTCAGGTCCTGAGCACTGTCCTTGGACTTTCTGAAGGCTAGAGCTCTACCACTTGAGCCTCAGCACCACTTCCAGCTTTTTTCTATATATGTGGTACCAAGGAATCGAACCTGGGTCTTCGTGCATGCTAGGCAAGCACTTTAACCACTAGGCCAAACTCCCGGCCCCATAGACATCATATTTAACCTTATCTTGAAGAGGTAGGAATAGTAATATGATTTCAAATCTTTTTAAATTTTTTGCCTGCTATTTATACTGCTCTTATCTTTTCCATTTTCTTTGCCTATTTTGTTCCTCATCTTGAATGCGGAATGTTTGTTGATCCTTCCTGTCCCTTAGCTCTTCAGCTCATGTAGCCATACAGCAGAAACGCCATGAACTTTACAATAAGGTAGCACTTCCTAACTTCATGGGATTTCCCACTACAGCATTTGGTGATGATTTTTATTGTAAATGCTTGGATTAGGGATCTCCTGGCATGTAGTAGGGACAGGCCAGCAACAGTTGCTAAGATTATGCAAACAGCATAATGTCCACAATAAAGAAAGATCAAGAACCCCATTGTTCCTAATCTTGTTTTAGAAAACTCCAATATGTAGTAGTGTGGTCCTTGAATCCACTTAGATATCAGTGTGCAAAGGATTTTTTTTTTTTTGCCAGTTCTGGGGCTTGAACTTGAGGCCTGAGCACTGTCCTTAGGCTTTTTCAAGGCTAGTGCTCTACATTTGAGCCACAGCACCACTTCTGGCTTTTTCCGAGGAATTGAACCCAGATCTTCATGCATCCTAGGCAAACACTAGGCCAAACTCCCAGCTCAAAGGGCTTTTCTTTACTTTACGCCAATCAGTTCTAACCAAACGAGTTCCCCAGTCTCTTGTCTACCTTACACGAGTGAAGTGATACTTCCTACATGCTCCATGCTACATGCTACATATGCACTCAAAAAGCATCATTATGTTAAATCTAAAATGTTATGATCTATATTTCAACTTTAACTGATTTCTCATCTCTGCATCTCTACTGATCAAATGAAGGCAAATTTTTGTGTCTCTATTCATGTATAATTCTACATTTTTGAGAAATATTCATACATTTATTAAATATCATAAAAGGAAGGCAATATTGCGCTATTTTCTGAAAGAAATTGAGGCTACAATACAAATACATTTCTGGATTCTGACTTGAGAGGTAATAATCAGTTCTACCACAGTATGCATAGGAAAATATGTAAACACACAGTAACAGAGAAGGTCAAGCAATGATGCTTATTTTTGCAAACACGGAGCACTTCAGAAACCACATAAATGAGGAGAGAGTTGCAACCAATATGGATTATGTAGGTGGGAAAATGTTACTTAAAAATTATCAATGAAGCATCATAAATTAAGGACCTAAGAATCATGTGTTAGTACTAAATGAAAAATGAAAAGGAATTTCAAAATAAATTCTGGGCGATCATTTTCAAAATAAAACATGTGCATCCACCGTTGATCCAGCTATTTCATGTTCACACGTTTGGTGTGTTCATCCCCCCAAATACTTGCAAATATATTTGGATAAAGTGCTTCATCATTGTTTTTGGTGAATAGCAAAAGCTGAAACAAACAGCCTCAAAGGCATTGGTGGGAGCTAGTCAGATAAATCAATGCCACGCACTTGGTTATATACAAGAACAAGATAGAAGGATAATGCACCGATGAGTCATGTTTATCATAAATATCAGAAAAGTTTTTGCATTTTAATTGCTTTTAATTGTGTAGAAGACTGAGAAGAAAGCATTTGAAACTCTAGCTATTGTTATCTCTGAGAAGTGGGAATAGAATTAGAAGATTAATTTTCTACCTTGCAGTTCAGTCCTCTAGCCTCTCTTTTCTATTTTCCCTATTAAACATTTGTTTCCATTTTTAACAAGACAAAGCAATCGCAGCTCAGAAACTTAGCCATGGAGGTGGTAGTGGAGAAAAGATGGATCATTTCTCAATCTGAAATTTGGAAGTGGAGTCAATAGAAATAAGTTGGGTGGAAAGAACAGAAATATGACATCAATGTTCACAGTGTATCATTAAAGAAAATTGTCTGATGTGCATACAGCACACACTAACAGCATCTGGAAATACTATTCTTCAAAAGATACAAATTTGAGTACAGGTTTCAAAATCAGTTTTGATGTTTCTTACTGTAAAGTTCAAGAAGTATATAAAGTATAGAGAAATTCACTTTATCAAAGAAAGTACAGTTGGATATTCATATTTCCTTCCAAATCTTACCCTTATGTGAGAACTTATGTAAGGCTCCTTCTGACATCGAATTCCTTCCATTCACAAACCTCATGCAGTGGTTTGAACTCAGTGTATAATTGATAAATCTGAACTTGGTCTTTTATATCATTATCAATTGCAAATTACTATGCAGAGAGGGAAAATAAAGTATCCCAGATGTTTTAACCTATGTTCAATATCTTTAGTAAAATATTCTTCTTGTTACTCAGAAAAAAAGGGACTTTGGAATCTATTAGACTTAAGAAGCATTCATGTCCACTTACTTGGCCGGTAGAGTGACTTTGTCTTGGTACATGGGAATTAAAACTCTTGGGGCACAAAGCTGTAGAGCTATTTCTTACAGTGGAAGAAAATGAGCCAATGCCTTAAGGATGAATAAGTGAAGTATAAACTAAGGTGAGGAAAATGGTACAAAGTGAGAAGAGATAAAGAAGAATGAGGAAAGCAAAGCAGGAGAGTTGAGGTGACTGGACAGAACAGGAAATGGCAGAAAATATTTCTCTTGGCTCCACTCTCCCTTTCAAATAATTCTATGGCCTTATCTTCCATTCCTGGGAACTTCAAAAACAAGCAAACAAACAAAAGAGAAATATAGAGGAAAGAGGGCAAAGAGAAGAGAATGCAGTCTTAAGGGAAAATAGGTAGATATAGAGAACAGAAAATCACCAGAAATGCTCAGAGTTCTACATCAAATGAAAAGTGAAAAGGCATGATATGTCTGGATGATTTAAATTCTGATTTCTATAGTAAGTATGTAAAAAGAAGTAGGAAATACACTGAAAAGAGAAAAAAATGAATCTGTTTTAAGCATGAAAGTCTGGTTTATAGTTGTCATCATCTGTTTGGAGAGGTGTTATCTTTACAGGAAAACTATTGAAGTCTATGAGGGAAAGAACTTTGGAAAGAATTCTAGAAGCTATGATTCTTTTCAATTTTTCCTGCAGTTTTGTTGTGTTAGACTCCTGAGTCTACTAATGTTTCTCTACAGCCATATCTTTTTACTGATCTTTACTCTGCCTTATATCTGTTTTTATGGGGCATATATTTCCAATTGCCTTGCCAAGGTTATCTTGCATGAGAAGCCATTATATCCAGCAATTGGAACCTTCATATCCACCAGCTTAAGCATAAAAAAAATGTCATCTAATGTTCTTGATCTCATTTCTCTCCTTTATTCATTACTTCTTCCTTTAAAAAAAAAACCCCAGTAAATCATTAGTCCTGGTAAGCACTGTGAATGCTCCAAGAAAAGGAGAGATTATGGTACAGACGGTGTCAGGCAGGGTTAAGATAGGAAGGATGGAGTTCTTACTTATGAGAGTTCAGGTTTTATTTTACAGGGGTAGGAATCACACTGGAAAGCTTTGTGTTTGTTTGTTTCTTTGTTTGTTTGCTTTTTAGCAAACTGGGAGGCCATGAATTAGACCACTCAAATGAAAACTGAAATAGAATCATATATAGATATATAAATACACAATATATGCAATACTATTGCTTATAAAATAAGTCATGCTTATCATACAAAAACAAAGAGGAACACTGATAAAAGGGAAAGAAAACCTGTTATCGAATACCTTTACAACCAGTTATCACTCATTTAATTAAATTTCCTGTCTCTTTTCAAGGCATGGATATTTCCCTTAACAGAGTATACATTGTGGTTTCTTTTTTTTAATCTTACATTTCTAAATAGTGTAAACTGCACTTTTACAAGTCCTACAAAATTAGCTTTGCCAGATTTAGCCATTTATTTTTATAATGCAGAACACCCAGATCCATATGAATTTCCTCTGGGACACACTTACCAAAAAGTTATTCATTGTTCATATAAAATTTAAATGTAACTCAGCATCTTGTATTTATCTGCAAATTCTATTTAAAATATATAATCATAGGTGAAGTTGTTTTTATGAGATAATGTTTTTATGAGATAACATTGATGTCATATATTTGGTAATTACCCATTCATTTTCTTCTGTGTGTATTGATAAATATTGTTGCTTTTTTGTGGGGGAGTCATGGGGCTTGAACTCTGGGCCTGGGTGCTGTCCCTGAGCTCTTCAGCTCAAGGCTATTGCCTTACCCTTGGGCCTGGGCATTGTCCCTGAGCTCTTCAACTCAAAGCTACTACCTTACCCTTGAGCCACAGCCCCATTTCCCATTTCTAGTGGTTAACTGGCGTAAGAGTCTCAAGTTCTTTGGTGCCTGGACTGGCTTTGAACCTTGATCCTCCTGAGTAGTTAGAATTACAGTGCCTGGCTATTGTTGATTTTTTTTATATTATTTTCTCATGAAAAATGCTTGGAAATAAAATCATTAGGTCCAAGGGCAAGTATAATCCATGGTATTAATTTAAATTATGGTAATAATTTCCAGATTATATTAACTATCATTTCACTCACCAACTTTACTAGTCTTTATACTCTTCGGCAATTTATAAATGTAAACAAATGAACACTTCTTTTACAGAACATGTAATATATTTCGATGCAATAATTTGAAGATAAAACAGTTTTTATTATTTACATTTTTAAATAACCAATAAATTTCTACGTAGCCACTTAGATAAATTGCATGTTTCTTATTTACTTTTTCTTATAAATAAGCCATACAATGGATTACTAAATGTTTGATAAAAGAAATGTATGTAACTAGTATTTAAATATATGAACATAATGTATTCTGATCAAAATCAACCACTGGATATACTCAAGCCATCTCCCTTTCCTCCCTTCTTTTTCAAGTGTTTGGAGTTTCATTGTGCCTTTTTTATACATGTTTTTGCCTATTATATTCACCCTACTATCCTCTCCTTTCCCCCAGAAACAGTCCCACTTTTCTCCAGAATTACAGAGATCAGAAAACTAAATAGTAAAAGAACATTGTGATTAATACATTGACAAACCCCTGACAGATAACATTTTTGGTTATTTGGCCCGTCGAGCTTTCCCAGCGTACCTTCTGGAGTTTCAGTCTCACAGAGATACAAATGCCCAGCACATGCTTCTCCTCTGCCTACAGTGCCTCCTATCTCCAGTCCGTGCTCAAGGTCTTTGCAAGACCACTGCCTTTGATGCCTCCTGTAGGGAGGACTGACTTCCCCAGTGCACCTCCCTTTCTCTCATCTGTAGCCAGTCTCTGCTAGGTACAAGCTTCCTGTGACAGGAAGTATCCCCTAGTCTTTTGATTTCTTGGCTTAGTAAAATTCCTGGGATATGGTAGATGACCAATTTATTAAAAATGAACAATAAACCCAGTACTTGTAAAGCATTCAATAAATCAGGTAATAATATCTCCATTTACTTTAAGATAAGGAAATAGAGTTTGGCAGAGACAGGACAGCCTGTTTAAAATAATGCAGAAGGACCAGTATCTAATTGAGTTTTTTTCTTCTTCTTCTTCTTCTTTGTAACTAGTCCCGGGGCTTGAACTCAGGGTGTGGGCAGCGTCCCTGAGCTTTTTTTCCCACTCAAGACTAGCATTCTACCACTTGAACTACAGAAACACTCTTTCATTTAGATGATTAATTGGAGATAAGAGTCTCACAGACTGTCCTGCATGGTCTGGCTTTGAACTGTAATCCTCAGATCTTGGACTCCTGAGTAGCTATGATTACTGCCTCTTGGCCTCTCCAGCTGAGTTTTTGGATTACTATTTTAACTATATAAATAGAGTAAGGATAGAAAGAAGTCAGGAGTCTCACATGAAGTAGCTTTCAGAGGAACTCAGGAAAAAGATATTAATGTTCTGAGATAGATAGTGATACAAGAAAATGTTTTCTTATGCTGGAAAGATTGAATTATGGCTCTTGGTGTTTACTACAGATCTGTAACTAGGAGGTAGGAAAGGAAAATAACTACTAGCACCAGCCAATTTATATTGGAAACAAGAATTCTATCTACATTCATTGTGTATAGAATGTTTTGATGTATGAATAGACTGTGGAATGGCTAAATCAAGTGAATTAACAATTGCATTAACATACTTCTGAACACACTAATCACACCGAATCCCATCCCATATGGGATAAACTCAGGATCACTTTTTTTTTGCAGTGATATTGAAGAACTAAAGAAAAGTTAGTCGAATCAGAATTGTAGCCAACCAGAAAATGACTTCATAGAGGAGCTGGGAGGAGGGAGGAGCCAGGTATGATAATATATAGCTATAACCCAACATCCCCGTGGTTATGGAAGGATAATCTTGAGTGTGAAATAAGCCTGTGACACAAAGGAAGATATTGTCTCAAAAACAAAATGAAACAGAACAAACAAAAATGAAGAGGAAGTAAACAAAGCATACCAAGTGTGAACCATAGACGACCCCCAGAAACTATTTTTTTTAATGAGCCAAAGTAATTGAGCAGAGTATTGGTAAAAGGCAAAAGATTTATACAACCTGAAAAGAAATCAGAGTATATGAGCAGAGAATTGGGTAGTTAAGTCCAAAACAGAAAAGAATTATGAAATATTTGGCCTAAAAATGGCCATAGAAATTTCATGGTCCAATGTTTAAACTATTTGTAGACATATTTCATGAAAGGCATTATTATAAGGAAATGAATGGAATAGTTTAAACAGAATTCCATAGAGCTTACCTCTCAGGACTTCCCAGGAATGTTAACAAGCTCAATTCAATGATTTCACAAAAAATAATTAAATTTAAGAGTACATTTAAGAATCCAGAATCTGAGCTATCAGAATTCTCTGCATTGATACTCAATGTGTAGAGTTGGATCTTATATACATTTGAAGGGGATGTGTGTAGTATTATTTCTTTTTCTAGTCCTGGAGCTTCAACTCAGGGCCTGAGCACTATCCTTGGGCTTTTTCAAGACTAGAGCTCTACCACTTGAGCCACAGAACCACTTCCGGCTTTTGCTATAAATGTGGTACTAAGGAATTGAACCCAGGTCTTAGTGCATGCTAGGCATGCACTCTACCACTAGGTCAAACTCCTGGCCCCATATGTATAGCATTCTTGATTTCAGACATAAAATAATCCTTAATAAATATTAGCTATCCTGATATTCCTCCTCTTTTATTTGATTGATTATAGATCATTTTTCTTTATTTGCTAAGCATCTAGCAGAATAATATAAAATTTCTAAGAATAGAACTGAAGATATTGGATCATGTTATTTATTGCCTAAGAGAGACATTGGGTTCTGTTTCACAGATCCTTTGACTGTTAAAATAAAGAGTGTAGACTTTCTCCTATAAGAAAATGGAAAATTTCTGTCTGGCCAGGGAATGACCTCCTGCTAGCTGTGATTTATGGGGTATTTGGCCTGGGCCTAGCAGGAGAAGATACAGTAGAGACAACCAGTGAGTGATAAATGTAATAGAAGATGGTAAATTCTGTTAGAGGTTGAGTGAGAGAAACATCGTTGATGTACAAATGTCAAGAGCGTCGAGATCTATCAGCCATGAGTCATCTGATTTCAACACTTCACAAATCACAATGGTTTCATTAATTCACAATTCCAGTGAAAGAGCTGCCTATGTATAAATGTAACACAAGATTTCCCAAATGAGTATTCATTGACTTAGGTGTGTTTTCTATCAGTATTCTAGTCCGTAAAAGAAAAGCACAGATGCATACATGTATGTGCATAGACGTCATTAGTTTTGTCCATTTGCTCTTCTCATTCCTTTAAAGGAGTTAAGTTCTCAAGGACTATCACTTCACGACCACTTTATCAATACAGCCCATTTTCAATTATGGCCCATTTTCTCTAGACATCTGAGAACCGGATTACTCTCTAGTGCCTCTGTAATCTCCTCAAGAAAACACTCCAAGACTCTGGGCCATCATTTCTACCAGCTTTGCAAATAGAAACTGCTATTCTCTTTTCTTACCCAGTGAGGCATTGGAATCAATAATCACTACTTATTTCCTGAATGTCAAAAGCATCTCATCTTATGACAAGGAGAGCTAAATTTTGCTACAATTTAAATGTGGCTTAAACATCTTTCTGTTTCTCCCCGTGACACTGTTTTCCATGAGTTGTCACTAACAGAAATAAGATCTATCTGGATTCATTTGGCTCTATTTAGGCCTATCTATTGGTAGAAAGCAAAACCAAATCTCCTCTTGGTGCAATGGTACTTTGTCTGAGCTACAGCAACCTTCAAGGTCTCTGTCAGGTTTCCACAGCTTTCAGAACAAATTCTAGAAGAAAGGACTTTTTATTACCTTCTCCCGCCAGCTAAATGAAGCTCATTAGGATCAAAATACCATATTAAGGCCTGCACATACTTCTTTTCGACAGCCCTTTGAGGTCAGAATTATGATGTGTTTTATAGACAAAAAAACCCCCGAAATCTCAAAAAATATGTATCCACTGGGATTTGGAACATAGGCAACAGCTAGGCTGGAGAGCTCCAATGGAAGCTACCATTGCATTCCTCATGAAGACATTCAATAGCCTTCAACAGAAAGAAGTTGGGATATCATCTTGGTCTCTCTGTCTTTGGAGGATGCAGAATTGACTTTGCCAGATACATAGGCCGTGACCTGCACCACCACTGTTGCAGGAAATGATCATACATTCCTGAAAGGACCTTCTTGTTGATTAGGTATGGGGTCCAGGTACATGGACTTTGGATAGACACTTAGGATTGATTTGTGAACAGGACGATTTTGTTAGTAATACCTTGCAATGACCTCACAGGTCATTGCTTACTGAGAGAGATCCATGGCATATCTGGCATGCCCGTGTAATCAGCAGCAGGTAATACATGCCCTATCTTTCCCTTTTTCTTTTTCTTTAAAGAGAATACATTGTTTTCCCCAAATTCTAGCAATATATTTGCGTCTCATTGTCCTATGTTCTGAGTACTGTAATTATCTCAGTTCCGCAGATGCTTTGATGATATCAGAATCTACCCCCTACCAATGTGCATCGTTCATCAACTTCTTTTTTCTCTTCATAAATTATATTCAGAATGACTACTTTTCATGCTGATTTTTGTACCCTCTGCTTGTTGGTATTCACATCAGAAGATGCTAGTGTTGCTCTGGGAGGGGTGGTCTGGTGGGATTTTCGTCATTGTTATCTGAAGGTTTTCTGTCACGTAGTTTTGCTTTTCTGCAATTTCATTTATATCTACAGAGTTCATTTGGGAATGAGGATTAGAGGCTCATGTAAAGCATATTTTACTTTTTAAAGAATATAGCACAGCTCACAAAACTCCTCCTTTTTATCTCATACATGAATTAAATGTATAATTAAAGGTTGACCACTTTTTTTTTAGCTTTTGGGAAAGAATTATAGTTCATCAACTGTGCTTCCTAGCCAGGAGTTTGGCCTAGTGATAGAGTGCTTGCCTAGCATGCATGAAGACCCAGGTACCACATACACAGAAAAACAAAAGCTGGAAGTGGTGCTATGGCTCAAGTGGTAGAGCTCTAGCCTTGAGAAAGTCCAAGGACAGTGCTCAGGCCCTGAGCTCAAGCCCAAGGACTGGCAAAAAAATTAAAAATAAAAAATAACTACAACTGTGCTTCTTAGAGGAATTACTGAATCAAGAGTCTACTCTATATGATAAATTACAATGTATTTAATACCCTGTAAATTGAAAAAATACTGACTTAAAACAGATCCTCCCTAAATAACTATTAGTACAGAATAAGACATTCTTCAAAGTTACATGCTAAAAACTATATTTTCCACTCTATTTGGATTGAAAATTTGCTAAAATATTCCTAAAGGTTTTATCTTTCAGAAATGTATATCTCCATAAGCTGTGACAAAGTTCAATATTTATTTATGCTCTTACAATAAAAGCAGTGTTGTCTTTCTCCTCTGGAGCCTGCAGTAATAAAATATTTTATAGCTCTTTTATATTTTATCACTTTAAAAATTCATTGAAGTTACCTGAGGTATAGTGCAGAAATATGCTTGTCTTTGTGAAGAGATTTTAATCCTTAATTAATCATTTCGACAAATCTATTGCATAGGGTCTTTGGAGGATTAATAAGAAAATGTTTCAAAATACTTTATTATTTCTCAAAATCTTGGATAACAGGTATTAGAGAAAATGAGAAGGATTATATTAACATTGTTCACAACAAGAAAGCTAGCACATCAATTAATTCCTTAGCTAAATTTTATAGGATAAACTAAATAAACCACTAAGTATTTGATTATTAAGGCTGACACTCAGCCCACAATATAACATGTGTTAGACCGAAAGGTGTGAATTAGATATTCTGATAATTTCACGATGAACTATATTATTGATGGAAGTTATAACATCCATTATTAATCCATAAAGTCCATATTTTCTATGAGTGTTATCCTCAGTGTCACTATTGGAACAAACAAAATACATTCCAACCTTATAGCTCTTCTCTTGTGACTGTCCCCCAGTTAGCTGAGAATTATTAAACCAAATTTCAATTAAGCACATTCCCTTTTACCTTACATTTACTGATTATGACAGATATGCCTCCCCCAACCCCCAATATTCAAGTAAGAGAAGTCAAACCTATGCAAAAACTTTGGTAAGCAAGACTCAGAAAAATAAAGTAAAAGTAGGAAATAAGCATTTGAATATATGTAAAATATTGACAGGTCAACTCTGTCTTGACTTTTCCTTGAGAGGACATTTTAGAGGGGAAATATCACTTTAAATAAGATTTGGGGTATGAATCACAATTCCCTGGAGAATAGCAGAAGTAAGTGTTTCTTCTGGAATAGGTAGAAGCAGAGAAGTTGCCAAATATAACTTAGGGAATTTGTTGACTAAAAATGTGCTTCAACTAATGATTAGATGACTACTTTTGCTTGGATTGTTGGTAAGAAAAGGCAGGCAAGAGAGGCCACCCATAACCCCAGCACGAGAGAGCTAATGAGCTTGAAAGTAGGCAGGAATGCCAACACAACATTTATGGAACACTTACTTCTTGCAGAGTAGGGGTTGGGGACAGGAGCATGAAAAAGATTACACTGCAGGGTAAATGGGGATATAATGGGAAAAAAAACATGGGGCACAACAGAAATAGTCAAGATTTTCATACCTGGGAAAGAAAATGGAGAATAGAATAAAGTGGAAACTGGAAGGTGAAGCAAAATGATTCAGCTATTGTTATTGGCTGAAAGCTTGTGCTACTCCTTTCGTTAAGTTATAAGTTGAAATCTTTTTTTCCAGTCCTGGGCTTGAGCTCAGGGCCTGAGCACTGTCCTTGGACTTTCTCAAGGCTAGCACGTTACCACTTGAGCCACAGCACCACTCCAGCTTTTGTATGTGTGTGGTACCAACGAATCGAAGCCAGGGCTTCATGTATGCTAGATGAGCATTCTACCACTAGGCAGCACTCTAGGGCCCCATTTTTTTTTAATAATAGTAACATAGCCTGAAGAGGCTCAATGAATTTTCTGACATGAAACTTTGCAGTCCTGTCAGGTATTTAGAAGAGGACCTTGGATATGTGGAGAATCTTGAACCCAGTTGCTTGCTGTCAGAAAACTGGAGTTCAGGCTTTAACTTTTTTTTTTTCAGTCTTAGTCCTGGACTTGAGCTCAGGTCCTGAGCACGGTTCTTGGGTTTTTCTCAAGGCTGGAGCTCTACCACTTGAGCCTCAGCACCATTTATGGTTTTTTTTTCTATGTATATGGTACCAAGGAATCGAACCTGGGTCTTTGTGCATGCCAGGTAAGCACTCTACCACTAGATCAAACTCCCAACCTACAAGTACATTTTTATAGGAGTCATAGGGAGATAAATGTTAATGGCATGAGAGAAGAGGGAGGTGCTTCATAGCCACCTAAGGTCACTGACAACAGCTAAGGAGCCATTTGTATAATACTGTAGCAAATTACTTAGACATAGGAATTAGATGGTAGAAAGCTATCAGATAGCTGGGCATTTTTTTAGATGTATGCATATGTGACAACGTTATTTTTATTTTTTGTGTGTGTCTCTGTGTGTCTGTGTGTCTATTTTTCTATGTGTCTGTGTTTGTGTTTCTGTGTGTCTGTGTGTATATGTGTGTCTGTTTCTGTGTGATGTGACAACTTTATAAGAAAGTATTATCTTTTCTATTTTTATTTTAATTCAGTGGATGTGGATTTGACACTCAAATTCTATTGATCTTGAAAACTGTTTAATTGGGATGTTGATTCATGATTTCCTGGCTCTTTCCTCAAAATTAAAATAGTGCAACAAATCATTGGTGTTTGTCTTCCATTTATAGACATACCTTAGAAAAAAACAGTAACTCATTAAAGTATTGTTTTATTCAAAAGAACCAGAAGGAAAAGGCCAGTTTTGTGACTGTCTACTGCTTGTTTTTCTTCAGTGAATGGTAGCAATGTCCTTTTCACTGGGTTCCTGTTTTTTTGAATATTGTTTTTAACAAATGATTGAAAGCAAACCAGTTCAAAAATCTATTAATATTTAATCTCTCAATATTTTGTGGTATGAGGAGTTCCTATGTACAATTGTTATAACAATGAATCTTTTAGGAATGTTCATAGGATAGCAACAGATTTTCATTAGCATTTCATTAGCATGGATTGGTTATAGAAGGGGTTCCTTTTGACATGTCTATACATGCCTCCAGTTTGTCTTAATCCATCCCTGTCCTTCATCCTTTCCAAACTAATCCAAACAAATCTAATTGCTCTGTTTTCATATATGTGTAGAAATCATTCACGTTTAAATGTATTTTATATACAGCTCTAACTTTAATGTAATCGGTATTGGGGTTCTGAACATACACACACTAAAGTTCACGTCTATACTACCCAAGGTACCATTATTAGCCTGTAAACTTTGGTAATAAGAGAGTATTTCTCTTATCCTTGTCAGCAAAATCCCCCAAATACCACACACCATTATTAGAAAAATCTTTACCAAGTTATTTCATGTTATTTTCAATCAGAACAGTTTTATTTCTCTGCCAAGGAAATGTAGCCAACGTTAGATGTGCATTAAGAATAATGGTCTAGCAAGATAGCAAATTTCAATTTCCTATGATCACAGAATCTTATTACCTTTATCCTCTTGCCTTCCTTCCTGGTCACATAGGAAGTTAAAAGATGTTTTTCAGCCTGAATTTGCTTAGCTCTACATTCTCATAAATGGAAGGTGACATTCTGGGAACTGGCCAAGCCCTAACTACATCTAAGAAATACAATTCCATAGCTCAAATTTATTTCTGTTTGTTGCAGAATTTCCTCTGTTTGTCAAGTGTGCAGATTGCAAAGTAGCATATTGTTTGTGACAACATTACACAATGGAGGAGATCTGCAGATGGTGTGTCTTTTCAGATATGATAAATGCCTAATTTAATGCTGATTTGTGGCAATGAGGACAATGCTGCCAGCTCTTTGGGCTTAGGCATGTGTGAGAGCATATCAACAGGGCAAGAGGACATAATCTAGCTCAAGCCCAAACTTATACAGATATCACTGGATACAACTTCTGTAGCATATATCTTAGGCCATTTGCAGTTTCTCTAACAAAATACCTGAGGGTAGGTACTTTATAATGAAAAGTTTATTATGGTTCATGGTTCTACAAGTCAAATCAGGCCACTACATCTGATACAAACTTCTACTGAGATTCAGCATAGCAGATGGCTTCACACAGACAGAGCTAGTGTGTGGAAAATATCACATGGCAAGATAGATAAGAGAAGGAATTACTCTGGTGCTGCTAGAACCACATAAAGTGTTTCTGTTAGAGGTACCCTCAGTAATCTCATCATCTAAGAACTGTATCCCAAATTCATCACCATGATATTGGGGAACTAAGCTTCTAACACATGAAGCTTGGGGAAAATTTCATATGTAAATCGCACAAGCTATCCATAAGGTGGACGGCATCGTTATCTTCTAAATGGGAAGATGAAGGTTCAGGGAGGATGTAACAAGGTCAAAGACTTTGGGTTGGTAGTGTCTTGGAGTGAGGTGCTACAGTACTACCGCGATTTGTATGAGACAGTATTATCAGGACTGAATTTCCTTTTCCTTTCTTTTGTTTTATTTATTTATTTTTGTATATTGTTATGGCAGAGGCGATGCACAGATGGGTTACAGTAACTTGACTTAGGTAGTTCTTTTAGAACTAAATCTCCCCTTCCCTCACCCTCTCCCAGGTCCCCCCACCCACAGGTTGTATGGTTCATTTTCCACAGAGCGCTTAGTATCACTGCTGCATTTATTTGTTCACCCTTTGTTCCTCCATTTCTGTGCCATCTCCTACTCTCCCAAAGACAAATAAACCTCACATAAGACAAAAGGAAAACAACAACAACAGAAACAGCAACAGCAAAAACGGCAATGAACAAAATCTCGTGTTTTCTTTTCTTGGAGTTCATTTCATAAAAATACTTTATAAGATCACATACACATAGTTCTTGAGCTTTTGAGGTCTATGTATATCCTCCTTTGGTCTCTGTGCGTATGTCTAGATACCTGTATAATTTATCATGTCCATGTATATGTGTTTATAGGCATATTCTAGTTGTCACAAAATGAGGGAAAACATATAACCTATGGTTGTTTGGATATGACTTTGCTTAGTAGAACTAAGCAAATTCAGTCTTGTTTTGTTTCCAAGACTGAATTTCTGTTACGAAGGCAAATCTTTGTCTTTATAACAGTCTAGATCCTGGAATTCTATAAATTGTCACTGTTTGCAGAACAGAAATGTGTGAAAATGATTAGAAGTACCACCTTGTGCTAATATTTTCCCTCTTAAAATGCTTTTTGCTTTAACTTTTCACTAATCATTATATAATTGATTTGCCTTCTCTGAGTATTGGACATACAAAATGCTGTTGGATGTATATGTAATTATGCATATTGATGACTAGCTTTATGGAATTAAAAATAATACTTCCTTTACATTGAAAGTCAACCACAAAATAGAGTTGCTAAAGGAAAAGTACTGCAGTGTAGACACACTCCTTCATGTTAGTAGATTCAAAATCCAAGCTGCAAATTTATGAGGTACAAGAAGTTGCTGACTGGCAGTTAATTAAATAAACATATTAGAGACCGCAGCCTATTTGAGTTGTCAGATGATTGCAGTCCCAGCCAACACCCCCAGAAGCATAAAGAGCCCTCTCTGAGCCCCATGTACCCACAGCATCAGGGGAGGAAGGATAGGGCTGCGCTCTGTGTGCAGTCACTAAGCTGTGTGGTGGTTTCTTATGCAACGATGAGCGGTAATTAGAAATAGGTCACCAGAACAGCGTGTGTGAAGAACTTACAAAGCTTTTCATGTTCCCAGAACAAAAATGAGGATGCGCTCAACCAGAGCATTATATTTATGGCCTAGGTGAATAGATTCCAGGTAAATGTGCCCGAGTAACTGAATTCATCTGGAATATGCTTTTCCATTCCTTCACTACAGGAGTATTTATTCATTCTTTTAAGTCTGGTGGTATTCTTTATTGTCCACAGCTTTTTATAGAACTATCTTTTTTTCTCATCTTTTTTTATTTCTTAATATCTGATTATTTTTGTGTTTCAACCAACTCCCAAAGTATTTGAAGGTAGAGGTCTTGTCACTATCTCCTTTTAGCTTTTAGATATTATTCAACTCATTGGCTCATAGCTTGTCTTTTTCTAATGCCTAAAGGATTCAGTATAACACTGATTTAACAATGGTATTCTCTCTATATTTGGATGGTAGTTGAATCTATGTAGTGATTTCCAAATATTAAAGAGGATAGAGGCCAGGAGTTTGGCCTAGTGGTTAAAGTGCTTGCCTCGCATGCATGAAGACCTGGGTTCGATTCCTCGGTACCACATACATAGAAAAAAGCTGGAAGTGGTGCTGAGGCTCAAGTGGTAGAGCTCTAGCCTTGAGAAAGTCCAAGGACAGTGCTCAGGCCCTGAGCCCAAGCCCAGGACTGGCAAAAAAAAAAAGCAAAAACCATGAAAAAAAATAAAGAGGATAGAAAAAATGAGTTTGTACATTCTAGAACTGTTTCCTGTTGTCAAACTTATAGCAATTATTTCAATTTACTTCATATACTCTCAAGGTTCTGCACAAACTGCATGAGAAGACTTAATAAGCCTGGTGAGTCAAATAAAAATAATATATCTTCACATTTGACCTTTAGCAAGTTAAGAATTCTCAACTCTATAAACTTTCCATGGTTCTACTTCATTAGGCTACTCAGCATCATATTGACTAATGGTTGTTTCAGAAACAAAAGTCATAGCTAACAAGCAAGGGGTTTTAATAATGGCCTCTGAGAGTCCAGACATACTGTCAAGGCAATCAATAAACATTTTCCTTCCAAGTAAAAAAATAAAATTAAAATAAGAATAAATCATGAAAATTCTTTTTAGGTGTCAACATCAGGACATTGTTCAAAAACTATAAGAACAACAAGGAATATATTAACATGAGTAGTTATCAGGTTACAAAAAATCTTATGAGAAGCTGAATGGAGCTAGAAAGCTTAGTTTACAACAATTTGCAACTTTTACAATATTTATATATTTCTTTTCAATGTCCACTCTTTTTCTCCTGGTTGCAAGAAAAATAGAGTATATACAATTCGAAGACCCTCTCTTCAGCATAGTATTCTTTCGTGAATAACAGGAAAACCAGAGAATAAACAAGAAAAAAAATATGCTTAAACCAGAACTAATAAAATAAAAGCCCCACAGATTTATGAAGCTTTCTTTCAGTCCAGAGACAGAAAGTGACATAGACCAAGAGAAAATGTAGCCCTTGAATGAATGCAATTATTTCTATTTAGAATTCATGTGACTATATATTTTATCTTAGGAAAGGTGGTGCTTTGTTTTAAGCATTCATGAAATGATAGGCTGAATGGCAAATATTTCCAAAATTTCTACCTCAATATCAATGAGTACACAAAGGAATGTTCTAAGCCTGGCCAACTATAAATACCTCTCACTGTTAGCAGCCTCTCTCTGATGGAAAGGACCAGTGTGCTTTCCCAGATTAAGCAATAAAGCACTGGAGGAGAATGAAGTGCCATAACACATCAAGAACACTCAAAGCTGTCATTGGCTTGAATACTACCAATTATCTAAATTTATAACTGATATAAACAGGAAAATCTGAGTTAAACCCCTAAATTGCTGCCTCTCCTCCATTTGGTCTTCTTTATCTTTCCCATTAGAACCATTGTTAGTCTCACCCTGTTAGTTAATTCAGAGGAAATGTCAGGAGAAGATCAATGTATGAATCCCTTACGGCCTATTCAGTGTTAATCCATTCCTTTATGAAGCACTCTTTCTATGGATTTAGAATGTGTTATTTTCACTGTTTGAGATTGACATATAAAATGTTCAATAAGCAATATAGTGTCTTCCCAAATGACCCCAAAGTCAAATACATGCTGGACATTCTCTTTTTTAACTTTAATTACAACATAAAATTAGCTGGATGGAATTTAAATGCAAACAAGAAGTATTGGAGGTTTGAGGTTCATAATTAATATAAATACAATTCTCTCTAATCAAGACATCAAAATACAAGATCTCTTCCCTCTTTTTTTTGCCAGTCCTGGGCCTTGAACTCAGGGCCTGGGCACTGACCTTGGGATTTCTCAAGGCTAGAACTCTACCACTTGAGCCACAGCACCACTTCTGGCTTTTTTCTATGTATGTGGTACTGAAGAATCGAACCCAGGTCTTCGTGCAAGCAAGGCAAGCACTCCACTACTAGGACAAACCCCTGGCCCCTCTTCCCTCTTTTGCTTCATTCTATTCACTTGTTTTGGGATGCCTTTGTTCTATGCCTGTGCACAAATTCTGCATGGATACAGTTTTGATGATGGAGAGGTGAGCTGAAACCTTGGCTGTTCATTGCTCAGGCTTCCACTGGAAGACCTCTGTAATCACCTCAACAAGGACAGCAACACTGCGAGTGATATCCTAAGAGCAAAGATGGCAGGATTATGTCAGATCATGGCTTTCTGTGGAATGGCCACTGGGCATATACTACTGTATGTAAAGACAAGTGAATATTGAATATATCTTTTTTAAATTTTATTTTATTTTAATGTGTAAAGGGGTTACAGTTATATTCACCAGATCGAAGGTGCATTACTTCTCATACATTGATAACCCTTCTCGTGTTTTTGTCTCCATTTCCCCTTAACCCCTTCCCTCATCTTTTTCCCCTCCTATTTCAGATAAACATGTATATATAATACACCTGGTAACAAAGTCAGATACTGCAACTATATGAGATTAATCAAAGGGCAACAAAAGAGAAGAGAAAACACATAGTACATTCAGAACAACAGTCACTCATAATTAAGCTCTTGTTTCCATGTCCTGGAGGTCCATTAATTTGACCTCATCCTATAACGCCATATGTATCTAGGGTTTGAGCTACTGTAATCCTCTGCTAGGATAAATATACCTTTTGTGTGTATTACACACTTTTAAAATATGTTCTAAAGATTTGAAACATATGAACTTTATACTTTTGGCTTCCTACTGCAAACGGATCCATCCAACCTTTTTGGCTTCTTGGCTTCTTTAATCACCAGGTTAACAAAATTATATGCATAAAAGTCAAATATAGAAATGGATTTCAAAACATAACCTCCTCTATGGGCACAGAATGAAAAATATTGAGATAACTGATAACAATGCCTATTAGAAAGGTAAGTATGTATACATATGTTTATTGGAGCAGTTAGAAGAGGAAGATGAAACATCAAATAAAAGTTAGACAGAAACATTTTATTAGGGCTATTTCGGAGGATTATTAAGGCAGAGCCTATTGAAATTCCTTTAGACAATCTTCTCATTTATTTTCTGCCAAAAGCATATGAACCTATGCAAATTATATGGTAGTTTTATAAGTATTAAGCAAGATTTTCTTGTTAAATAGCCAGAGTGCTTTGACTCTAAATTGTAAAATAGTGAAGGCCACATTAAATTTCATGACACTAAAAAGCCAAAGAAGTCTGAGTTTTTAGAACATGGAGCCATCATTTCCATAACATATTTAGTTGTTTGCATAATCCTTCAGGCATTTTTTTCAACTTATCTCCTATGGAGTAAATTTTACAATCTGACTTCTTGATCAGATTGGGAAAACTCAGTCAATAGTCAAGATCAATTTGTTTAACTGCGACTCTCATATACCATTTCATCCGGATCTAGAACAGGCATAGAATTTCTTCTTCCATGAATTTTAGAGGAGTAAGAGACACATCCATGAACAGACTATTTTTCTCATTTACTTTTCATAGAACTTTCCATTAAAAGGATTCATTATAGACTAGTCTTCTAAGAAAGTATAGTGTAAGAGTTATCAGAGGCCACAAATATTCCTCAATCAACTAATAGAATTGTTCAGTAATGGACAACTGGTATGCAGTGTTGGAAGAGCCTTTTCACACACACTTCAAGCACATGAAAAAGCAGATAT
Source organism: Megascapheus bottae (assembly GCF_031878675.1). Lineage (NCBI taxonomy): Eukaryota > Metazoa > Chordata > Mammalia > Rodentia > Geomyidae > Megascapheus > Megascapheus bottae. Next base: position 95,528,595 of record NC_143509.1, read on the forward strand.
AAAAGGCTAAAAATCTGACCTTGCTAAAAAAATGCACCATCTGGTCTCTACCATGGTATCTTTTCCATGAAAGGAGTTTCCATCTCTCCCCTCCCTTGCCACCCTCTCCAGCATTCTTTGAAGAACAGGTGGCCATGATAACCTTTCATCATTGATATGTTTTCCTTTTTTATTAATGGCAACTGAAATTATTCTGTCCTAGAGTTTGTATCAAATTCTGTTTGTTTTCTCTTTCTAAATAGCTACAAGGAAGTCAACTTTTCAAGAGCTAGAAATTTTTGCAACATTTTCTTATAGTGAGAAACATGGACTTCTAAAATGTTCTCATTTGAACTGAATGCAGAGAAACTTAAAATTACCAATTTAAAAAAAAAGATGCCAAACTAGAAAACAGCAATGCCACCAGCACAAGTATGTTCATTGCAGCTGCAGCATTATTCACTAGAGCCAGGTATGGAATGAGCCCAGATGCCCCTCAGTGGACAAATATAGCAAGGAAATTTGTTATGCATACACACAGGGGAATTTTATTCATACATTAAAGGAACAATGTTTCATTGTTTGCAAAGAGGTGGAAGGACCATGTTAAGTAAAGTAAGTCAGGCCCAGAGAGACAAAATATGCACATGTGGAACCTAGAAGTTGTTTATAAATATATAAGTAAACACTTCAGAATGGCATGAAAGTGTATATAAGTATATTAACAGCAATCTGGTAGATTCAGAGGAGAAATCAGGTAGTATAACCCCTCAGAAAGGCTAACACAGTCCAACAAAATGAACACCAGGAACTCAAAGAGGATAAGATCAAGGAGTGGGATAGAGGAATGAGAGAGGAAGGGAGAGGGGGAATGTAGTTGCAACATACAAGGTAAATCTTACAAATTAAGAAAAGTAAAAAAGGCATGAAATCGGAAGGGATGGGACAGACTGATGAAAATGGTGACATTGATCAAGATGTATTGTATTCATAAATTGTTTTGTTGAATGATAATGCCTTTGTACAATGGCTTAACGAAAGTAAAGTATATTAGAAATTAAAAATGTTTCAGAAAATGGAAATGCTATGCACTGAGGATATCTATCAGATTATCCTATGATACCCAATAAAATCATAATTAAAAAATAAGTGAACTGTTGACTCTAAAATATAAAATACAATCTAGGTTATTGAGCTTAATAAGTATGTGTGGACAAGGTAGTGAAATTGGAAGTGTAAGGAGACACTGAAGGCAGTATTTGTTTTCTGTTAACTACTTTTTTCTTGAAGGGCATGTTTACAGACACCTTTACCTTTACAGTTAGGAGAGATTATTAACATATTTTCAATACTCAAGTTTCTCTTAAAATATGGCTTAAACATCTAATTGTTATTATTTTATGAGACAATGCTTCCCAATGTAACCTAGTCTTGCCTAAAGCTGGCAAGAGCTAGGATTACAAGACTGTATCACCATGTCCAGGTCAAATTTTATTTCCATGTCAAAAGTAAGTAATTATATCTTTCCTTGGCTCACTACAATTAGAATAAGTGTAGAGTCAGAAGCAAAGTCTGAATCTTTCTATAGAGTTATAATACTGAACTCACAATTCAGAATCTGGGTTCTAAACTCTAAATTTTCTTTTTCTTCTCTTTATACATTTTCTCACTTTCTTTTTCTTCTATTCTTTTTATATTCTGCTACATAATATATATTTAAGAGTAAGATATCCAATGACATTGTACTTCATAAATCTTTTGCTCACTGACCATGCTGTTTTGACACAAATAGTCTAAATATTACCAATAAGAAAAATCATACCCCATTTTAGAAATCTCTAAATTTCCATGTGTTGTGCTACTTTCTCCACTTACCCAATTTAGTACTGTTTCATAAAAGGACATATTCATGAGTTAAATACTTACTATTTTATCATATATTTAAGAGCATTTAATTATGCCCCAAAGTAGAATTACTCACAAGCAAAAAGACAAAATCTTAGTATAAGAACATAACACAAGAGTTAATGAAAAAATTAACATGGATATTATATATTTTCATAACTGCACACTTTTTCAACATTTTTTGAAGCATCGACATAATGAAAAAATTTCTTTTACTTTTTAGGCTAAGTTGACTATTCCTAATTTATATTTATTATTTCGTATTTCGTTTGACACTGACCTGGATTATTACACTTTGAGTTCTATCCTCCTAGAAAGACAGAGAAAAGCACTCATCATCATCACCATCATCATCACCACCATCATCACCATCATCATCGTCGTCATCGTCCATTCTGGACCTGAGGGATGTTTCTGAGCTCTTTTGCTTATGGTTAGTGCTCTACTATTTTGAACCACAGCTCTACTTCTGGGTGTTGAGCGGTTAACTGGACTTTTCTACCCAGCTGGCTTTGAACCACTATCCTCTAGGATTATGGGTGTAAGTCACCCAGGCCACAAATGATTTTTCTTAATGCCTTTACACTGTAGGTTCTGCATTGATTAGAAAGTACTTTACTCTGACTTCAATGGTAGACCTCCTTCTAAATCACAATCCTATTCAAGAGAATATGAAAATTACCTAATACAGGGTATTAAAGTAAATCAATTTTGACTCACTGAATTCTTTTAAAAGGTTTTTACCATACATTTTCAAGCTAATTTTAAGTTTTTAAGTTCTTCTTTTTGCTGCGATATAAAATTCTTAAATTTTCTTCTGCGAGCTCCTTGTTTTTTCTCTTCCACGTTCAAGGAATTAAGAAGCTAGGTAACAATTATCATTCAAGTCAGTAGAAATCAAGTTCACATTTCTTGATGTCATATAACTCTAAGTATGGCTGCAAATCCATGTCTCTTCCTAAGATGTCTTAGTGCATATGGTAGGATATTCCTCTAATTGAACTATATGATGAAATGTCTCCAAAGGGACTATAAATGAGAGTTCAGAGTTCAGTATATATTTTTAACAAGAAAGAATCCTGAGTTTGCCTATTTGGTCTTAGTCAACAAGCTGTCTAGAAATCTAGTACACATGGCATAAATCACACACCGACTGACTCACAACACTATATGATGCTACACAAATTGCCATAAAAAGTTGGAGCCCAATTACATAACCTAGTAACAAAATAAAAGTAACAAATTAATCTGAAAAATTGATCTGGCTCTGTCATATACCAAAACTATCTGTAAATTATTTCTTTCTTCATGAAAAGGTTGGGTGACTACAATATTTTGAATTGATTTACACAAAGGTTCTGAAATAGAATCTCTTTTGATATTTTATTCAAAAATTAACCATAAGTTCATGCCTCGATAGACTGTGCCACACATTAATAAGTTCTGCCAGAATAAAGCCAATCATTTTAGATCATTATCTAACTATAATCTTATGATTATACTTCTATCATTCCTTCCAATCACCTTTCCTTGTATGGAAAAAAAACAAAGAAAATGCCAGGTACTTCAATCAATCATATAAAGTGTAAAATGTTTCAAGTATGAATCAAATCAGGAGCATCAGGTTTCTCATACCAATATCAGGCCTTAACTGTTTTCATTTTATGATTTTGATATGGATAGGGCAATAGGTCCATCATCTGTGCAGAATGATAGTAAGTGCTTTATGAATGTGCTTTTAAATTGGACTTTATCCCCGATAATCACAGTGATACCCTGTGTGTTGCACACAATGGATTCTACATATAGGAAATGGTTATGCTTGAAAATTCCATCCCTTTCTCTCTCAGTGATAAACTTTTTTCCGTCAACATCATCAATAGCTGAACTGAAGCCTGTCTCTGACCATCTGGTCTTATTATAAAATGGTAGACTTTGGCAGAGTTTTCTAGCACTGAGCTTGTCAAAATGTTGGCACACCTGTTTGATCTTTACTAAGTCAGGCCCTTTGAATGGTCAAGTGTGGGTGGAAAATTGTGGGTAGGTAGAAAATGATTGCGTGATTAGGAAATACCAAAAATCTCAACAATTTTTTTCAATATGAAAATTGTTCCTCCTCAACTGTTAGGAAAGTGGCAGTGTTATTTTAAATTGTGACTAATGTTGAAATATCTATAGTTAAATGGGTAAAATACACAAAACCACTCTGGATTAATCATATATGAAAAGATTGCTATTGTAATCTATTTATTATCTTGGACTAGATTAATGCATGAACATAGTAGCCACTCAATAAATGAGTCATTAGTAAATGTACTAATGTGTTTCTTTTTCCTGAGTAGAATTTAAATGGATATCTCACCTCCTTTTTTTTGTTTCAGCGGTACTTAGTTTCAAACTCAGGACCTCAAACATACTAAATAAGTGTTTTACACCAAAGGTATTTACTCATTCCCTATTTGCATTGGGCACTTTTGACCCTATTTAGGCATTTATTTAAAGCTGCATAAATCTGCATATGGAGAAGAAAAACGTTAAATAAAGTAAACTTATAAAAGATAGTTAAGGGTCTGGGAGTTTGGCCTAGCATGCATGAAGATCCGGATTTGATTCTTAGGTACCACATATATAGAAAAAGCCAGAAATGGTGCTGTGGCTCAAGTGGCAGAGCATTAATCTTGAGGAAAAAGCCCAAGGACAGTGCTCAGGCCCTGAGTTTAAGCCCCAGGATTGGCAAAAAAAAAGATAGGTAAGTATACCAGTAGAAATTCTGAGTCATATTAAAAGTAAAACTCAAGTATAACAATGAATCTTAATGTCTTTCCTTTTGCTCTTTCTTGCTTGCAATTCAGTATGTTTTACACTGGGCATCTTTGCAATAAGGTCTTGTTTTATGCCCAAGCTTACCTCGACTTCCATCTTCTCATCCTTCTCTTGTTATATGCTCATGATGTACAAACCACTGCACCTAACCATAGTGTAGGATGATAGGTGTGCATGGATGGAGTCTTGCAAACTTTTACTCCTGGAATGGACTCAGACTGATTCCTCTAGTCTCTGACAAGTAAGTAGACTTGAGCCATCATACCCAGACTCATATCCCCATCACAGATGTATAAGAATGGGGCTAAAATACTTCACAAATCTGTGATGTTGAAAGATTCCTTCTGTTCACATGGTGCAAAAAAGACCATGTGAAAAAAGTGATCTCAAAATATTTCTTCTTTTAGTAGCTTCTAAATGGATACTAAGAAGTCTAGAAATACTAGGAGGTTTGGGTTGGGAAAGCTAGCCAGAAGAACTGTCTCCTGAGTAGTTCTGAAAGCCAAAAGCAACATGTGAGAGAAGCTGGGGGATGAGGGAAAGAGCTGATGTGAATTCTTGGAGCAACATGTTCATTAGAGTGGTATGGAAAGCAGGCAATGAGAAGAGATGTTTCTATTTATACGGAGGGAGGAATAATTGGTAGAGAGATTTGAAACGTGTAATTAGGAGTTTGAATTTGATACAAAGCAGAATTGGGAAAACGATTGATGTGATTAAAACAACAGTGGTGATAAGTACTGCTTCTGGGTGAAGAATGCATTGGCAGGCCTGGGGCATCTGGCTGCCTGGAAGGCTGGCAGAGTGGGTCCCAGCTCAGAGCAGTTGCCAATATTGGTGATTTAAGCCAAGACAAAGAAATACTGTGGAAACAGGATCCAGAAACTTGAGCCACGGCTCTAGCCTCCTCTGTGCCCTTCAGAGATGCCTGATGAATGATACGATTTGACTCTCCTCCTTTTGTCTTTTTTTTTTTTTCCTTTTGGAACATAGCCATTTCTATGTCTTTTTGGATATCCTTTTAAACATGAAACAAAACAAAATAGTTTTGTTTTCATCTTTAAAACACCTCCAAATTTGAAGTGATTTAAAATAATTTAATATAATACAGTTATTAAAACTGAATGCAAAGGAAAAGATTATTTAGTCTAGGTCATTCATTTGTTAAGGAAGGGAATTAGGACATTAAGTGATGAGTGAATTTATTCTTTCAACATGTCACAGAATCAGATTCCTAATAAATCTGAATCCTGGATTTCTATTATTATCTGAATAACTTTAGGAAAACAACTTCATTTTCTCAGTTTTATCACTGTGAAAATAGAAACAAATATGTGAATACTGCCTTTATAATACAAATAAAGTCAGTATAACACTATGGTTAATGGTATGTGTTCAGAAAACATTGTGTTTAGTTTTCCAACTCTAAGTAATGAAATTTAAAAAAAATTAGCTTTCTGTATCAAAGTTCCTTCTTTTGTAATATGAACAATATAAATCTAAGGTGAACAATAATCTGTTCAAGAAACTTTGCCACATCCTTGAAGAGGTAATGAGCACACAATGGTTGGTTTTACTTCACCCAGAAGCAATTTTCCCAGTGTATTCAGGTGTTCATATTCAACTTTCTTTAGTTTGGAAAAGACAGTGTCATGATTAATTACATGGATTTGAAATCAGAAAAGTAAGTTTTCAAAAGAATCTCTATTTTGCCCCTTAGCTGAGTGATCTGCTGAGGTAGACAGCTTCTGTTAACTTAATTTTTTTTCCTTAGATGTAAAGTTTAAGAAGTAATACTTACGAAGAATGGTTGAGACACCTCTCTGGTTTTTCATTATACTATTTATAACACTCTTGTCTCTTATCCTTGTTTTCTTGGCTTCAGCCTCTCTGCTCTCCTCTCCATTCCTAATACAGCCTCATGTAGCTATCTGTATATCTAGCTTCCTTGCTTTCCTCAAATGTTTTCACAACAGTTATCTTCCATCATCAGGTGTAATAAAGAGAAGCATGCTGTTGAATTTAATATGGAATGCTGGTGCATATTAACAAAGGCTGAAAGGAAATATACTCCAAAGGAGTGAATGATTCCCTTATACATTATTGCATTTGATGTAGTCTTGACATTGAAATGAAATTAAAAATTCAATTTCTCCATAAGATCTTCACTGAGTACCATAGGTAAAATATTTTGGTTTCTAGCTGTAAGATGTCATATCTTTCCTGCAGTTACTCCAGTCTAATATGCTATATATTTTCCTTATTTATGTTTATATAGCAAACAGGGAAGTAAGCTCTCTGAAGATTGGAAAATGTTGTCTAACTTGTTCACTGCTCTACCTTGTCCCTAGAATTATGTCCAGAGTATAGTAGACACTCGGACATGTATGGATGTACATTTTATAGACTGATATTCAATTTATATATACATGCATGTGTAAATGGCTTAGCACAGTATCTGACCTATATCAAATGCCCATCAAGTATCAGATGTTAATGTTATAAATTATGCCACTACTTTACAAGAGTTTTAGAAGTTACATACTACACTGTATTTGCATGTTATTAGTTCCTTCATGGATAGTTAGGGGATGAGGGATTGAACTGAACTGTCTAGTGAAGCCTACAGGTTAACATGGATCTCTATGGCTTCCGATGAGTACCATATAGCTGCAGATGTGGTCAGGAGTAAGTACACTCGGCAGAGCAGATTCCTTCATGCTAAGCAAGTCCCCACCTCCTCTCTTGTGCCCTCTTTCATTTTTCAGGAGGTTGTGGTCTAAGAGGGTAGTTTCTCAGGTCATGGGTCTCAAATCTGAGAGAATAGGCAAAATCTTTTACTTCTCGAAAGTTCTTTGAAATTGAACTTGCTCACAGTGAATGAGAACTAGATTTACAACACACAATACAGTGGTTACTTTCTTTACACAGGCATGTGTGCATGTGCGTACATACCTGCACACATACATACACACAAATATTGACCTAGTCATTTTTAATCGTTCTTTATGTCTCCTTATCCATGATTTATGGAAAGCAAGTGTGAAGATATTTCTGAAGTGTTATTAGTACATTGAAAACAGGAAATGTGACCGCCAAAACAAGCTTACCTAGGCCGGCAGCACGTGGTAACCAAGAGACACAGTGGTCTCCAAGTTTAAATTACAAAGAACTATTATTCCTAATATATAGCAAGCCTGAAAGCGAAGTCAACATGAAATGAACCTGACATTGTAATATTTTCTAAACATCATGACAAGCATTATCAGAAAATTCAGTTACATAACCACAGGGTACTGGTGAAAATGAAAAAAAGATAGTAGAGCTATTTCTTTCCAGCATGTCCTTCCTCATAGAAGTAGACTTACTTTGCATATAATTAGTTACACTGTTTTCTCATTTAATCAGTTTTAACAATGGCTTACTTTAATTATCAGAAAGTTTTACATTCACATCAAAGCCTAAACAAAATTTCAAAGTTTGAAAGTAAATTGTATCCTGGTTATCAAAAATGAAGTTTCATCCATGATTTTAAATGAATATAACATCTTGAAAGCTCTGGGTTAGAATCCAGTCTCAACACTCTGCCTTGAGAGTTTTACTATAAAGAATATTTATCTATGAAACACCACCACAGTTCCCACTGCAGTTGGGGTATCAATCATACATGTGATTGGGCTAAGCATATGCAAATAGGCTGATAAAATTCATTTTGACATTTGTTTGAATAACATTGCCTTATATCTTTTCTTGTGGGATTAAACAATTATGCAAAGCCAGAAGGAAACGTGTATGTAGTTATAATTATTATTATTTTTTTTACTGATGAAGCATGTTTAGAAGGGTCACATAAATAAATTGAGTTAAAATTCACATCTTCTCAGCTTCTGATTCCTGGCTTACTTGCTGTTTTTCATTTAATCATTCACAGGTATTCTAAGAGGTTCTTCTATGAAATTCATAATGATCCTGATAAGACAGGTGGCTTTTTAAAAATCCTTTCTTTCTGAAGGACTTAATTACCCTTTTAACAATCTATTTGCACAGCAGGTAATTTACAAGCAGCTCCTATATTCTGGGCAGTATTTTGTCAACAGAATAGGACAAAACCAAAGCCACTATCCTGTAAATGTACTGTGGTGGAACTGATTAATTCACTTGGTTATCATTCATGAATGTTGTTATGTCCTAGAAAGTGCAGGAGGTAGAGATGTAACAAGCCCTCTCTTGACAGGTAATTTACCAGGAAAAGCTGAAATGAAGACATGGTGGGTTAAGAACTTCAGATGGGAGGCTAAAGAAACAGTGGTTGTTTTTCAGGGATGCTGATCAATGGCCAAAGCCAATATAGAAAGATCGATCTAGAGAATGACCTACCTAGAGCTTAGAAATTAATCTTCTAATATCTGAAAGAAAATCAAATACTAGCTATGTTAATAAAACTGTGTGAAATTTTAAAATGTAACATTTCATTTAATGAAAAAATAATTGAACTTTTACCAAAACATATTGTTAGTACTTTCAGAAATAAGATTGGTAGATTTATGAATGACATTCTTAAGTGATTCTGTGAGAAAAACCATGTAAGAGAAATTTTATATTATCTGTCAAAGTTGATAAAAGCTCAAAGAAATTTCTAAATAGAAATTTTATATGGATATCAATTAATGTAAGAATTAACAGTGAGACAATATGCCTTTATAAATAAATAAATGTTTTCTCACTTAACCAACTGATTTTCCACATACTTTCACCACAGTGAGACATGTCCAGGTTTGCTCAAATCTCACTCTAGATATTTTTCTTCAAAGTGACTTCCAAAAATTGAAGGAAGAATTAAATTTTGGAAATAGCTGAATGCGGGCAATGTTGCTTAGTGTCCTGAAATTATTGCATTAAGCATTCAATGGGTGGTGAGGGGGGAGCTCAGTCATGGCTTTGTGTTACTTTTGATTCTATTTCCTTTAAGACTCTGAGATTTAACTTCAGTGTAACATGGGGTAGTCCTGAAGCACTGCGGACTTTTGATGCATTTGTGTGCGGTAATCCTTTCTAAGCCTGGCTCCAACTTTACTGCTGATTCCTATTATGCGTGTGCATGTGGCCCAATTCGTTTTTCAAATCCATTCCTCAAGATTTTCCATGCATCTTTCTTTCTGTTTTCATTTTTCCCTGTAGTCCTGATGCACAGACTTCTATAGCAGTGATGTGGGAGTGCTAGAGACAGAGCATGTATTAGAGCATCTGTTTCCATAACATCATGCATGCGTCCCTACATATATAAACCCAGGCCATTTTTTTAAATATCTGAGGACTAAATTTGGATGATTCTTACCACATATTCATGTTCCAGGTTTGCCCCAATACAAAGAATGACAGGAAAACTTACTCGACCCGACTGAGAGAAACTGACAGAACAAAGCTGAAGAACTGATTTCCCTCATGTCCCAGACACATACTTGATAAAATATTTATCGTGTAGCTCTACAAAATGACAGTGATTCACTTAAGTAGTAAATATTACTTAACCATGTGTTTCATTTTAGGCATAATGCTGAGGGCAGAGAAGGGAGGCAGAAGTGCAACCATATTCTTTGTTCTGGGAAAACTAGCACTCTGGTAAAAAATTTGAAGGGAGTTTTTGAACAACTGAATCTTCTATTTTGAGTACATGGTATAGAAGTGAAGGTCTGTAAAAATCAGTGAAATGCCTCAGCCAGAAAACATGGATGTGAGCCAGAGCAGTGAAACGTTATAAGACTGTTATAATAGAAAAGCATTTCTTACTTCTGTCCTCGAGGCTGTCTTCTGCTCCTCCGGACACCAGATCTCAAGACTTTACTTGGTGCTCCCACTCACTCACTCACTTCTGGCTGAATCAACAAGCCACCATGCAAGAGTTCTCAGGTTCCCACTGGAGACACTGCCAGTGCCCTTGTAGCCCAGTTAGCCCAACAAAGTTTCAAGCCAGCTCCATATTCCAATATGTCTTTCTCAATTAGGACATTAGTAAAATAGGTCAGAAATTCCCAATCACAGGATCCGAGTACCATCCTTGAAGCCAGTTCTATTGAACCCAGAACCAAAGGCATTTGTTTGCTACATGGAGGCCTGACTTCTGTATTTCCCTTACTTGAGCATTACCACATATTCCACCCTGAAATTATCTGCTTGCCTACCTGAATTCACCTGTTCCTAAAGATCACGTTTAATTAAACGATACTTTTTCCTTCACTCAGTCACCAGGGGTGAGAAATTCTGAGACATTGGAGGGTTATCAAATGGGCAACTGGCATGACAGATCAACAATTTAGTATTTTTCAGAGCTCACTCTTAAGAGTCCTATATTTAGTTGTGTGGTGAAGTATATGGACATTTATTCGGAAGAAATTTTTTAATCAAATTCTTTGAAACAAAGCAATTTAGATGACTAAAAGCTGAAAGACAGATGAGATGAAAACTCGCTTTCACCAACATTCTAGAATATCATTGGAAAGATGTTAGAAAGAGAGAACAGTTTTGGTCATTCTCAATATTTCAGTTTCTTTGGGTTACAATTTATTGATGAACATTACAAAAAGTAAGATTTGTTCTAATGAACTCTAATCCTCAGCTGACCATGCAAAACAGCTAAGAAAGCTAGATGTTTTATACTGAAAACCTCATCCAGATTCAATTAAATGTAAGGAAAAAACTAATTGTTAAGATACAATCCCATAAGATTTAATATTTTCCCCAAATTCCATATAAACTATAAAATATTTAAATTTTATAGTATTTTATTTATTTTAAATAAAATGCTTTGTAAGTTCTTTTATTTTCTACTATGGAAAGTTTTTAAATTTTTGGTAGGTTGATACTGATATTTTCTCTCTTAAGTTATATTTAATTCCATTTTTGTCTTATGCCATCAAATTATTTTATTTATGAGCCTTAAGTTGCTATGATTATGCTTTTGAGTTATTTTGAAACTATTATACCTTTTTTTATGCTTTCTGTAGTTACCACGGAAGTTGCAATGTTTTTACTTCTTCTTTGTTCATTTTGTTAATTACTGTAAATTTGAAAGTTTAAGAATGTATCACCCTGAAAAGGGACTAGAGAGTGTTTATAGAGTTTATAACTCAGTCTATCTCATACAGTATACAACATATTGATTTGTCACATAACAATCAGATGCATAATATATTCAAGCAAGTAGCAAGTCATCTTCCTAGAGGGATTCGTATACTGTATTTAGGATTATTGTTATTATGATCTCTGCCAATATATGGATTATAGTTCAGAGAAAAACAGTCAAGTATGATCTCAAATAAGTGATATACATTTTAAAACCATGATCCTGTTATTAGTATGGATGCTTCATTCTTAACTTCCTAATGTTCACAATGAAATAATCCAAATCAATTCATATGAGTGAAAATTAAACTAAACCTGAAAAGACAAGAAGCTGAAAAACAACTGTATGTTTCTGGAAACTACAGCATCCTACAATCTACTGTTGAATTCTAGAACACAAAATAAAAAAACAAACACATAAATATAAACGTGAATGAATAAAGAATAATAAATAAATGAATAAATAAATTTAATGCATGTGTAGTAGTGTATGATAGTGGTAAATTTTACATTCTAATTTTACCATTAAAAATAGAGCCAGTTCATGCTGGTTCTTTTTAAAAACCAATAAAAATCTTCTCCCACTCTGTAGGCTTCCTAATTAATTTACTAGCTATGTCCTTTGCCATACAAAAGCTCTGCAGTTTAATGCAGTCCCACTTATCCAGCCTTTCTCTGATTTGTTGTGATTCTTGGTCCTTATTAAGAAAGTTTCGACTTGTGCCAAGGAGGCCTAGTGTATCTCCTATTCCTTCTTGTGTAGTTTTCAGTGTGTCAGCTTTTACCTCCAGGTCTTTGATCCATTTGGAGTTAATGCTAGGGCAGGGTGACAAAGAAGGATCCAACTTTAGTTTTCTGCAGGTGCTTAACCAGTTCTGCCAGCACAACTTGTTGAAGAGGCTGTCTTTCTTCCATTCTATTTTTTTGGCTCCCTTGTCAAAGATTAGGTGGCGATAGGTCTGTGGTTTGATATCTGGGTCCTCAGTTCTATTCCATTGGTCTTCAGGCCTGTTCTTGTGCCAGTACCAAGCTGTTTTGATAATTATAGCTCTGTAATAGAGTCTAAAGTTTGGAATTGAAATTCCTCCAGCGCTGTTCTTTCTGCTAAGAAGTGTTTTTGCTATACGGGGTCTTTTATTATTCCATATGAAATTTTGAATTGCCTCTTCTATTTCTTTAAAGAATGACATTGGGATATTGATGGGTATTGCATTGAATTTGTAGATAGCCCTTGGCAAGATTGTCATTTTCACAATGTTGATTCTTCCAATCCAGGAGCATGGGAGGTTTTTCCATTTCCTTAGTTCTGCTTTAATTTCCTTTTTCAGGGTTTTAAAGTTTTCATCAAAAAGGTCCTTTACATTCTTAGTTAAGCTAATTCCTAGGTACTTTATTTTCTTTGAGGCTATTGTGAAAGGAGTCGCTTTCCTGATTATTGCCTCGATCCTCTCACTGTTGGCGTAAAGGAAGGCAGTTGATTTTTGAGGGTTAATTTTATAGCCTGCTACCCTTCCAAAGTTTTGAATCAGCTCAAGGAGCTTGGGCGTAGTGTCTATAGGATTCTTTAAATACAGAATCATGTCATCTACAAAGAGGGATAAGGACAAAGGCCTCATATCTAAAATATATCAACAACTCAAAAAATTGAATCACTCCAAAACTAATCCCATTAAAACCATCCCATTAAAAAATGGGCCAAAGACTTAAAGAGAGTCTTCTCTGAACAAGAAACAAAAATGGCCTATAGACACATGAAGAAATGCTCAACATCTCTGGTCATAAAAGAAATGCAAATCAAAACAACTCTAAGATTCCACCTCACTCCAGTTAGAATGGCCAGGATCAGGAAAACAATTAATAACAGATGCTAGAGGGGATATGGCCAGGAGGGATCACTACTACACTGTTGGTGGGAGTGCAAACTCGTTCAACCACTATGGAAAGCAGTATGGCAGTTCCTCAAAAGGCTTCCCTATGACCCAGCAATTCCACTACTTGGCATTTACCCAACCATCCAGAAACTAGGGCATACTAAATCCACTAGCACAACAATGTTCATTGCAGCATTATTCACCATAGCAAAGATATGGAACCAACCTAGATGTCCCTCAGTTGATGAGTGGATCAACAAGTTGTGGTATTTGTATCCAATGGAATTCTATGCTGCTGTCAGAAAAAACAACATTGACCCATTTGTTAGGAAATGGAAAGATTTAGAAAAGATCATATTAAATGAAGTAAGCCAGACTCAAAGGAACATAGTCTCAATGGTTTCCCTCATTTGTCATAATCAGTAGAAACCCTGGGCTCTACTAGCAGAGATCTGCAATAGAGCAAAACCTTGACACATAAGGCCATATAGTATGAAGCTAATTGAAAAGACCTCCAGGATATTGAAACAAAAGCCATATAACGAATGATTGTTGTCCTTAATGTACTATGTTATTTCTCATCTCCTTTGCTGTCCCTTGGGTATCTCATATTGTTACAGTATCTCACTTTGTTATCTGATATATTGAATTTATTTGTATTTGGTTATTTGAAATTTGATAGGGAAGGGGGAAAAACCAAGAGGGGGGTTGGGGAGGAGGGTAATGGGTACCAAGACATGTGAAAGGGTATCAATGTATATGAATTAATGCACCTTCTATCTGGCAAATATCATGTAACCCTTTTATTAATTACAATAAAAAATAACAGAAAAAAAACAATAAAAAGTCAACTAAAATGTGTGTTTAATTTATTTATTTTTATTTTTTGTCAGTCCTGGGGCTTGACCTTAGGCCCTGGGCATTGTTCCTAACCTTCTTTTGCTCAGGCAAGCATTCTACCGCTTGAGTCACAGCACCACTTCCAGCTTTTTCTGCGTACTTCATAATGAGGAATTGAACCCAGGGCTTCATGCATATTAGGCAAGCAGTCTACCACTAAGTCACCTTCCCAGCCCTCTAATTCATTTTTATCTCTGAGAGTAAAAACCAATTTACAGTTTTTTTCAAAATAATACTCGGGTATGTAGAATTTTCATCTATGCATTGAATAAGTTAAATCAAAAGATCACTGTGGCATTATTAACTATAATAATGGTAAAGTTTATTGACATTATACTATATAGCATAATCTGTTCTAAGGAATTTACATATATTATAAAAACATTAACATTTGTTGATTAAGCTTACAAAGCCTGAGTCCTCTCACCCCAAAATGCTTTTCTTTGTTTCATATAAAATTGTTTTGATTTCATATACTCATATACATTTCATTCTTATAGTTTTATTTAAATAGGCATAAAATGAAATAAAACACTTCCATCGTTTTCTAATTCTCAAATGATCCTATTTTCTAGGTAGTAATCTCCCTTTCTATTGTCTTCCATTTTTGTTGTATCCTATTTCTCCTGCTTTAGTTTTCAGTCACCAATTTCTTGCTAGCTTATTCTCTGCCATCTGAATCTATCCTGGTTCAATTTCCTGCTGATGTGCTCAAGGCTGGGCAAATCTGTGATATTAAAGGAAGGAATCTGCACAGCAGAAGGCAGCTTCAGGAGTGTTCTGCAGAAGGCAAGCCAAAAATTGAAGGCCTATTCTTCACCGTAAGCCTGCTTCATAAATATTCCCTCACTACTGAGTAAGTCCCTCATACACTTTTGTATCTTCTGCTTTCTGGCCAATGAGATCCATACAAAATGGAAATATCACCTTGCAAGGAGTTGAAAGTAACTAGTATCATTTACTTATTCATTTAATGGTAATAAAAGATCACAGTTTGATTTTTCTGTTATTCAAGTGAATGTAGAATTTTCATCAATGAGTAAGATTTCTCTGTGGAACAGTGACACTTTATCCATTTGACTAATGCAGATGTAGCTTCTGCTCATAAATTATTCAAGGGAAGTGCTAAAAGCTTCTGTTGAGGAATTTACACTACGAAATGACTTTGTTAGATCATTGTTTCCTTATATGAAAAGAATACATGAACGTTCAATCATTGGTAAAGAACATCTTTATAAGAATAATTTTGAAACACATCTATTGTTAAAAATATATGCTTTACTTTAGGAAACTATGAGTGTGTTTTATATTACCAACTTATATTTAGAGAAAAAAATTTTAATAGTCTAGCCAGAAAAGTAGCCTTTGTTATGCTACTGGAAAACAAGCCACCAAATTTTAAATCAAATTGTTCAAATGGAAAAGATAATATTTATTAGTGTTCTTCCAGCACTATAAAGACAGATATTTAAAAACTTTAAGATACAATGCACACATATAATCTACCTCTCCTGAAGCAGAGACAGGAAGATCTCAACTTCAAGTCCCGTCTGAACTATCTAGTAAGATCTTGTGTTTAGTTCAATGGTAGATTCTCGCCTAGCATACTCAGGACCTTGGGTTTGAAACTCTTGTCACTGAATCAAAAGAAAACAAGATTAAAAAATATTTGTTGGCTGACTCAACTTATTTTTCCTTATGATTCTAATAAATGATTAAATTATTGTCTCTTCTGTAAACTTTTAAAATATTTCAAGGAAAATATGATACTTCTGAGATGTTTCTATCATCATTCGTCTATGGTAATAGTACTAAAATTTGGCTTTGAATAAGACAAAGCTATACTCACGAGACTGACATTTTTTTTAGAACCAAAAAAAATCAACTTATTTAAATACACTCAAACTAAATGAACTTTTATCTAGCATCCTGAAAATTAAGGAAAGAAGTAACTATTAGAAAAACACAGAAGCCGGGAACAGTGGCTCAGACCTGTAATTCTAGCTACTCAGGAGTCTGAGGTCTGAGGATCATGGTTCAAAACCAGCCCTGACACTAAAGTCCGTGGTTCTCTTATCTTCAATTAACCACTCGAAAACTGGAAGTGGCTCTGTAGCTCAAAGGTTAGGGCAGTAGCCTTGAGCTGAAGAGCTCTGGGACAACGCCTAGGCCCAGAGTTCAAGACTGACCAAAAAAAAAAAAAAAGAAAAGAAAAATACACTGAAGGAAGCTGTTAAATCAGATCTAATATATTCATTTTTGCCAGTCCTGTGCCTCGAACTCAGGGCCTGGGCACTGTCCTTGAGCTTTCTCAAGGCAAGCACTCTACCACTTGAGTCACAGCACTACTTCCAGCTTTTTTCTGTGTATGTAGTACTAAGGAGTCAAACATTCTGCTTTAGGCCACACTCTCGGTCCCTAGCTCAGTTTTTTTAAGATTGAAACTTTCTAACAGTTGACAGGGTGTTCAAGCAATTGCTTATAGAAAAATCAGAGAGGTATTTCCAATTTTATCAATGGACCCATGAGGAAATGAGGAGATTCAAAGTATTTGGAAACTTGCAATCATTATTGAAATAATCATGGCTTCTGGACATAACTTATACCACTGAAAAGATTGAATGGTGAATCATTATAGTACATTTTAAGACAATTTTTAGGGAGGTAATACTGTGGAGTAGCAGACTGACCATCTGTCTGAAAACACTCCGAAAAACAAACAAACAAACATGCTGGCATTGAAAAGACTCTTCTACAAAAATATAACTTTCAGCTCCATGCTTAAAAATATTCTTGTGTGGATTTGGAATTGTAATAACAGTCTGAAGCATCTTATATGCTTGGCTTTTCATTTAGCTTTAACTAAGCATGTGGATATCTTTAAAAAAAATTTCTTAACCTAGCCAGTTTAGTCTTCTTTAAGGTAAGTCAATCCCTTTGAAGAGGAGAAATTGTCAGTGTACATGCTTCCAGACAGAGAAAGAGAAGGATGTACACACACACACACACACACACACACACAGAGAGAGAGAGAGAGAGAGAGAGAGAGAGAGAGAGAGAGAGAGAGAGAGAGAGAGAGAGCGAGAGACAGAGAGAGAGAGAGACAGACAGACAGAGACAAAGAGACAGAAGAAAGAGAGATAGAGGAGAGAGGAGATACAGAGATAGAAAGACAGACAGACAGACAGACAGAAGAGAGAGGAAGGAGAGAAAGAGAGAGCAAGAGAGGGAGGCACACAGAAAGAGTTGCTATTCTACTCACATCAGAGTCATGGTAGATTCTATTCCTTGACCTTTGTGATACTGTATAATATAGCAGTTTGAATTGGAATTATAGGAAATTGATGTCTAAAGAGCTACAAGAGCCAAAGGTTTAATTCTGAGAAATATTTAATTCAGTAGGAATTAACCTTTTTAGTGTGGCTGTGATGTGTTCATATCTTGCCTATCTTAGATCCTTTGCAACAAATTATGACAGCAAAAGAAAAAATCATATTGCCATATACTACTTCCAGGTGAAATTTTCCTGTAGTGATGGTGATTTTATATCTGTTCATCCTCCACAGGCATATCTTTTATATAATTTATAATGCTGTTTTCTTTGTTAAGTACTAGAAACAGGAAGAAGCCAGTTGATTTTCTTGTTAGAAGAGTTTGAAGAAGCTTACCAAAAATATACCTGACGAGAATAAATAGATACCTCATACTTTAAGTGTAGATGGCTTTTACATGATTTTGACTTTCATTTAGAAACTCTATGATGAGAACAATAATTATAGTAATATCAATAAACACACACAGGTCTTTCTGTATGTTGTGTTAGGTACTACATATATAGCCTGACATATCTTCAATAATCCTTCCACTAAACCTATACATTGGAAACTATTATTATTCCTGCTATTTTATGTGTGGCAAATCTAAGGAGACAATTAATACCTTGTTCAAACTTCCATAAAGCTAGAAAGTGGCAAAGTTGATAAAAAGAGATTTTAGAATGCGTCAATGCAAATTTAGTCGTAAATATAGAATGAATGCATATTATTTCTAAATAGAATACAAAACAGCTGGCCTAAATGCTTCAACATGTCATTGGTGCAGAAGAATGCCCTCAAAACTATTCAAACTGAAGCCAAAGGGGTTTGTGAATGTTGAGGGTATTGTCATCTTGTGACACTGTTGGGCAATAAGGAAACAGGTGGAGTATTGAGCTTTGTAGTAGAAAACAGTGATAGAGATCATCTCTCCTTAGAAGACTGTAGAGCCCAGTGACTTTCAATCCCACCCCCCACCCTCCAGCCTCATATCCAGGACAGGATCACTGGCTTAACATAATGAAATCATCCACTCATTTACTCTATCTTTCACCAATAATTCCATAAGTGACTCCCACATACTAGACATTGTACTTGAGAATATTTTCACATATTCTGACTAGCTAGTCCAGTTTCCATCTACCCCTCACCCACAGGAAATTGACATTTTCTCTGGACATAGATTTTGCTGGTTCCATGTCTTAGTACTGTCTCATCTTGCAATGTATTTAGTGTTAGAATACCTGTGGGGGTAAAGTTAAGAACACTAGTGATAAAAAAAATACATGCTGTTTCTGTAGGGTCTGGACTCTGCTTGAATTTAAATGATAACCATTTCCTAAATAGGTTTCTTAACCTTTCTGATCCTCTGTGTCACTTTCTGCAGGGTACCTGTGACAATAATGTACATTGTGTACATGCCCAGCTCTAAAATTTAGCACAGACTTTGGGCATGAACAAGATCCTTGTCATTTTTACTACATAGCTTGAGAACAATCATTCAGCTTTCTGTTATTTCTAGGGGAAAGAATGATATAGTCTCAATTCACACTGTGATAGTCTAAATTGAAAAATAATTTTGGCACAGTAAAAACCACTGTGCAAATTGCTTAGATGAGTGACAAATTGACTAGAAATTTGAAGCCTTCTTTATATTTCGTATGTTTATTATTGTAATTTTCTTACCAACAGTTACCTGTTTTTTCTTTAAGATACTATTATGAAGTTCGTTCAAAAGAGAGTCCACATAAGTAAAGATTTAATCTTTGATCTTTATCAGATAGAAGATGTGTTTGATTTCAGATAGGAGAATTCATGTTATAAGAATTTATGTTATAAGAATTTTATAAGATCATACATATATATAGTGCAATTATGGGCATGAAATAAAACATTAGATTTTATCTTACTATTGTTATTTTTGCCACTAGAAATCAATAGTATGAGCCAGATAGATCATACCATGTTTTGAAAAGGAGGATATAATTAGAAAACAATCATATAAATTACCAGGTAACATGTATCAAGTTATTAATATTCTCATTTCAAAATAAAATAGAGGTTGATACTGCCTAAACTTTTGTCCATAAACAAGAAGTTAGGGAAGAGGGGGGGAGAAAAAGAGAGAGAGAGAGAGAGAGAGAGAGAGAGAGAGAGAGAGCACGAGAGAGAAAATGCATATAAGAATCAAGATTCATGAAAGCAATGAAATAGCCATCATGGCTGTGCATAGACCAAACAAAAAACAATTCTCTTGATAGCAATTCATTTTGTGGGGACTAAATCTCTTTTAAGAGCCCTACTGGAACTTTACAGTAAGAAATGCAAAGTGGATTTAGAGTTTCAGTCTTAAATATCACTAGGTTTAATATATGTAAACTCAATGATCCTGGTTTGCAAGCCTTGTAAAATAACCCAATGTAATTGTAGACAGTGGCATAATAAAAGGAAGGTAATACTTGTATAGTTACAAGTGTACCAAAAACACAAAGCATATATATCTGTTATATATAACTTCAAACTCTCTCTCTCTCTCTCTCTCTCTCTCTCTCTCTCTCTCTCTCTCTCTCTGTCTCTCTCTCTCTCTCTCACGCACACACACACACACACACACACACACACACACAAATTCTACATACACAACAAGCTGGAATTAATTATGCATCACAATCTCAATTCTTTCTAGAAAAAGTAATGATTTTTATGTGTTTTCCTTTAAACAAACAAGCTTCCAATATCTTCTCATGATGCTGAGCCTGTTTAAGACTTAAGACATTTTATTTCCATGCAACATTTACCATGCTTTTATTTATACACCTAAAGACTTCAACAATGAAGCTTGAATTTTAAGACAAGATGCTGGAAAGAAAGGATGTTCTCCTGAATGATGGTAATGTTTATTTTCCACAGAATGCAGGCATCCCCCAAAGCCCAACATTACAACATATTTTCATCCTAACTGGATGAGCTGCCAATTGCTATCTGACTAAAACTGAGAAAAAATAAAAAAAATAGCATGTCCAGCTTTTGATTGTGTGTTGATATTTACTGACATTTTATTGCAGTGTTAGGGACAAAGAGATGTTCGTCCCTGCATCATCGACATTTTTGAATAATTTTTACTGTGCTTTTATTTCTACTAGGGTAGTCAAAGACAGAATGAGGAAATAACAAAACCCAATCCCAGAGAAACTGACATTAGTTCTCCAAGGTGCAAGGCACTTGTATTCATACAGCTTTTTCTTCCACTTCAGACGCCTCACTGCATCTCACTGAACTGCTTCAAACCCTGTCTCCTTGCCATTACTGAGGACAATGGATTTTAAGCTTTATTTCAGAGTTATGTATAAAAACAATATTCTAAACCTAGGTCATACCTCCATGCAATTTATATTCTTCACTGTAAGTCAAAATGATCTAAAAACATGTCATATCTGGTACATTTTATCTTGTGTAAATACTTGAGATGTATTTGCATCAAATAATTGGAGTCCAAAACTTATGTTTGCCAAATTTCAAAATATATTGCTATCGCTATTTTCATTTATAATTATTTAATTGGCTTACATTACATGTAAATGTCAGTATTTGGACTAAAAATTATATTCATTCTGCCATTTTGTATTACTTGTCCTTTTCCTTCTGTTTATTATCTTTAAGGAATTGTACAAAGGATTTGTCATTTATCAAAGTGGTTTATGAATACAGTTTGTCTTGAACAGTGTCTCACCCCTTTCAATATTCCCACACATCCTTGCCAATCTATCTCTTCCTTTGCTTTTATACATTTTGTAGGATGTACATGGAATTCTTGACTGCATGCTTCTGTCTTCCTAGCCGTTTAACCCTCATCTTTAACAGATCTTCCTTACCAAACCCAAACCCCAGACTTTATTTTGGTTTTTAAAAAGTGACAGGATGTATTTATTTAAAATAGGCACACACATTTTGCCTCCCAAGAGATCATTTTTGGACTTTAAGTCTATTGTAGGGAGAGAGAGAGGAATAGATAGATAGATGGTAGATGGCTAGGTAGAAATAGAGAAATAGATGATAGACATGATGGGCAGATAATAGAGAAGGTGGGTAGGTCGATACAGATCTTCTCTCAAATGTTTCTCTGGATAAAAATGAAACTACCCATGCTGATGCCTGATCCCAGGATTCCTCTTCAGGGACTCCACTCTGATTTAGACCCCGGGGCACTTGGACAAGATAAGAAGCACTATGGGTGACAGGTGCACTTTATTTCACCAACTGGGAGAAGTACAATTATAGGAGAGGTAGGAGAGAGGAGACCCAACAGAGCACAGGTGCATTCTCAGCGGGACTGATTTTAGAAGAGCATAAATAGAGAAGCAGAGGATCTCAATTTCCTCAGCCCATGGATGTCATTGGCATCCTGGTCCATCTTCCAGGCCACCTCGTGGAGGTGAACAGTCAGGTAGGGAGGGGAGCCTGCCACAGGGACCACCTTGAACTGGTTCTTGTGGGCCTCCTACCTCTCCTCCAGCGCACTGGCCTGCTTTCAGTCACCCAGTCATGGCAAGAGCTTTGTCTGCCCTCAGCCTGTATGGAGATGCCCTGGTCACCCACCAGAGGGTCTTCCTCTTTGTACCTGCTTCTTCTGCAGGCTGTTAAGTGACCCTTGCCCCGACTCCTAGGGATTCCCAGTTGCTTTATGACCTTCCCTCCATAACTCACTTGTCCAGTCTCCATGAACTTCAGTTGTTTCGTGTATATATTTAATTCTACTAGAGTTTATATTTAATTGTACTTTGATATATTTGTCTTTGGTCTCACCCCTTTCCATTGTTGCAGGTAGAATCCAGTCTAGCTTTCTGCCCAGGTATTGCTCAGGGACACACCTAATGTCAAGAAAATACTACCTAGTTAAATCAGTTAAAAGTCTTCCAAACACACACACACACACACACACACACACACACACACACACACACACACACACACACACATTCACGTGCATTAAACCCCCCACATGTATGAACTGCATGAAGTAACTCATAATTGGTTTACAATACAATCCCTCTAGTCCTGACATATATTCAGTGTATAAGTCACTCAGTTCTCCCCATGTACTGGAGCTTTGGGGTATTTTTTAGATAAATTTAAATGTGTAACAAATCTCATAGAATAATACAAAGTCAGCAATATATAGTTTAATATACACATAGGTCAGATCTCATGTATTAAAAATACCGAGAATAATGCAATATTAAGAAACCAATGATTTGGTTACCAGAAAATAAAGCATAAAAGTTCAGAGGCTGAAATGATGAGATAATATGAAATGAAATAGAAAGTTAATAAAAATAAAAAGGGCAAACTAAAAATAGCCTGGAGTTAAAATGAAAATACAAGGTTAGTAAAACATTTTGTGGGTTTAGTGTCTTCTAGAAAAATAAGAGTATACAGAACAAATGGATTGTATTAATCAAAATGGAAAATGAAGGAAATAAAGGAAATAAAACATGAAAAACAATAAATTTTGATACAATTTTAAATTAACAAATAGAATGGAATAAAAGATGTTAATAGCTATAAGAAATTATTAAAATTATGAACTCAATAATGAGAACAACTTTATGTCAATCTCAATAACTATATTGGGTAAATAATACAAAGTATTTAATAATTTCTACTAAGAGTATCTATTTCAGATTTCAGGTGCTAAATTCATATATAAAATCATGAATTGTGTACATATGAAAGTAGGTGACTTACTCTGTTCAAATAGCATTAAAGTCTTATTATCTATTTCTGTTAGACTTAAAACATCACTTCTCACCCCCTCTTTTTCTACTTTCCATAGACTAGAAGCAAATATGTTTCATGAACATAGGTGATGGAGAAAGAAAAATCAGGAAATAACTTACGATATGAAAGCTTCTTGACTGATTAAATAAGCAAGCATCTATCCCTGGGCTGATATTTATTATCCTAATGCACTATGTCAGTGCAAATTCTAAATAGTTAGGACTGGCCCTTCTTACTCAAAATTAGCTTATTTCCAAATGGCGATGCAACTACTTTCTCCCTAAATTAGCTTTCATGAAAATGAAATGCCTTCTAAAATGCAATCCTCTTTTCAGGACTGTGCAAACTCTCTTCAAGTTTAGAGAGAAAAAAATAATGGATTTATAGTACATAATTTAAAAGATAGAATCTTTCTGACATTAATTTAATATCTATTCCAAATGAAGGATGTCTTTCTTGATTTATACTTCCCTTCTTAGGAGTGATTTTTATTGTTTGGAGCAAGTATTTTCTATAAATTTGTTGCCACAAGGTTTTTTTTTTTAATAGAGCCAAGCCATGGTGTCATGTAGACATAAATATAGTGTTATATAAACATACATATGCATTTATATTTTCCTCTGAATGACAGAAATACAGAAACTTCAGCCTATAAATGAATATGGTTTTGAAGATTTAAGATCTATAATACAGATTTTGTGACTTTTCAAGTCATGTAGTATATGCATGGGAAGAGATTTGGCTTTTACAATTTCAACCCATTAGTACCTATGAGGACACAGAGTGTAGTTCAGGCTCTTTGCAGGAATTATGCACTGCAAATATTATAGTATCTGAAAAGTTAGGGGTAAATCTTAAGATAGTGTGTGTAAACACATATCTAGATAACAAATTTAAGATGAGTTTTACCTTCTTCAGCTTGGAAGACTGGAAATGTATTCTACATCTTCTTAAATCATCATTGATCAAAGGCTGCATTCCCTGAATCTCTTACAGGAGATCTAGCAACTTGCAACACACTGCTTTTCATCTACTTGATTCCACTAAGATTTAAGATTTAAAGGTACATATTCTTCTTAGACTCATTCTTAAACTATTCTCTCTCTGTCTCTGGCTCTCTCTGTGTCTCTGTCTGTGTGTGTGTGTGTGTGTGTGTGTGTGTGTGTGTGTGTGTGTGCATGTTGGTTCTAGGGTTTGAATTCAGGGCCTGGGTGCTGTCCTTGAGCTTAAAACTCAATCTTAGCATTATATCATTTGAGTCACAGTTCTACTTCTGGCATTTTGGTGACTAATTGGAAATAAGAGTTCTGCCCAGGCTGGCTTTGAACCATGATCTTCAGACCTCAACCTCCTGTGTAGCTAGGATTACAGGTACAGTCCGACAGGCTCCTGGCTTTCAACTGTATTTTTAAATAGCTTTTTGTGCTTAGATACCACAAATTTGTATTAATTCACTCTAGGAAGGGCTAGTCACTCTTCCACACAATCAGTGGCACGAAACTCACAGCTCTTAAGAGATATGAGGAGTGAGAATTTCTCTGAGCCTCAGTTTCTTTAAACAGTTATAAATAAAGTTGTGAATCCTTGGACCAGACATTCGTGTAGTTCCTGTGTTCTTTGAGCAGCAGAGAAATTGAGAGGAACATTACAGAGATGAGACCAGAGGCAGAATAAGATGAGAATCAACAAAGATTTAGGCAAAGAGTATCATTTGACTTTGATTTTCCTCCCCTAGGTATTCTTTACTTTGCTCTCTTTGTTCATACTCAGGGGATAATAAGAAAATTCAATTTCATTTCTCAAGTTCTTCAAAGAGGAGAACTGAATTTTGTCCCTGGGGAAGACAGCTATTGGTTAAATAAAATTGCAATTTCAACCAGAGAATTAGCTTTATTTTCCACCATTACCTAGATAGGAGTCACTGGAAAAATGATACGGGACACAAATATGTACAGATAGTGCTAAACCACAGGCACTGTTAGAAGAGCTAAATTGTCAGTGAAGACTCACATTTTTTTCCTCAATTTTAGATTTTAATATATGATATTCCCCTACTTGGAATTTTATCTCTCATTTTCTATCCAATTTGATTTGATAGATCCCCCTTAAAATGTCTTTATAATTGAATGTGTAACTTTGTTTCTATATTTTATCAGACATTCCTCTCTAATAATCCTCTCACTGATAATATGATTCACAGTCCAAAATTAAATATTTACTTGTGTTCATATTTATATGACAATATTATACTACAGACTCCATGACAATACACTGTATTTATTATTATAGATCTCAAGGCCTGTGTTTAGTGAATATTTAAAAAATCAGAGAGTCATTGTTTGATATGAAGCTTTGGTAACTTGATAATAGGACTCTTCTGTATTTTACATGTCATGTCTTATAAGAGGCAGCATCCATACTGCGATAGGAGAGTATTATTCAAAGTTGTGTTCTGCATTGAGATGTAGAACAATGAGCATAGTATGTTGGTTCTAGGAGATTATGTGGTTGATTATACTATCTTTCTCTAGAGCAAGATTTACGAAGTTATCTATATTAAACGTATGGCATGTTTGTGATCGTAGCTTCCATCCTAAAGTCTGACTTCAGGACTGTTGATGTAAGACACTTAGGTCTTCGCAGTGGGAGAATATGCCCTGGACGTCATGGAGGGTTTGGAAACATCCCTGGCTTCTGATCACTACATGTAAATTGATCACTCTCTCAGTCCCTCCAAGTAGAAGCAAACATAAACATGGCAAAATATTGTTAAATACCATTGGGGAGGAAAGTCACTCTTGGCTGAATATGACTGTTGTAGAGAAAAAAGCCACTTGACAGGTTCCAATTAATATAGTATCCTAATGGGAAGACACAACTGAAATTCTAGTATGAAGCTTTTCCAGTCTACCTCACAATAGAATGACTGGTTGGTTATATTTGTGCCTCCCTGCATGGCTCACTGAGAACATTATTAATTCAAATTGCTGTCATTCTTAATGGTTTTGACAATATCTTAATCTATAATCATTCCCTACGGGACTTAAAGTAAAAGTTGGTTCTTTTATAAATCAAGCAAATCAAGAAATAATAGACCAGCACAGGTCAGACTTCTAATATGAAAAAAATTTATGCAGGTTTCCCATGCCTTTTATTAAGTCTTTTGAAATCAGTTTGTTTCTCTGTTCATCACCCACTTTAATATGAATGTGTGAATTAATGTACACAGAAAAGCATGAAAGGTAAAAAATAGGCTAGGTTCTAAAGAATGCTAGCTGTAGTAAACTGAAAATTTTGTTTTTAAAACTGCTTCTCACAGCATATTTTCTATATTCCTTTACAAATCATGGCCTTGGTATGTAAAGATAGGCTAGGAATAATTTTGTAGGCTAGTGGATTTTACCATTTGTTTGATTGCATACTCAAATGACACTATTCCGCATAAACAAAAGTAGATCAGTCTAAGGATGGGCAATTCGTTGAAGATGGATTTTTCAGGGAATTATGTTTAGAAATTTTTGCTTCCCAGTTAAACACAAGAGCACTTCCAACTGTTATGATTTTATGATACAACCTGGCCTCTATTTCTGCATCAATGAAATGGTTATAATAGTAATAAGTAACTCCTACTTCGGGGTAATAATGAAGCTGTGGTATAAAACATGACTCAGATGTCTATGTCCAACAAATGGTATTTAAATCTGAAAGTAGCACATTTAAAAATCACTTCATTGTATTTTTGCTTATTCTTTCAAACAAATGCCAAGCAAAACAGAAAAACAAACAATGTTACATGGGTACCCCAAATCACAGGGAAAGTGATTCTTTAAAAAATTCTCTAATGGCCACGGGGAGTTTGACCTAGTGGTAGAGTGCTTCTCTAGCATGCACTAAGACCCGGGTTCGATTCCTCGGTACCACATACATAGAAAAAAAAAAGAAAAAAATTCTCTAATTTGAAAAGGAAGGAAAGTGGGGGGAAACCAGATGATTGGGAGGGAGTGGGGAAGGGAAATGTGGAAAAAAACATGAGAAGGGGTATCAATGTGTGAGAAGTAATGCACTTAACATCTGGTGAATATAACTGTAACCCCTCTGTACATTACAATTAAAAATACAATATAAGTAAATACAGTATTATAAATCCCCCTATTTAAAACATTCTTTATACACAAGTCTGTTGTCTTCAAATTCTTTTTTGTTTCTTCCATTTCATATTCTTCCATTTGTTTCTTCATGGTCACATATCAAACATTTCAAAAAAAAAAAGAAAGAAAAAGAAAAAGGAAAGAAAACCAAATCCTGGTTTTTGAATGGGTCAAGTTCAAACTCATTATGTCTGTTGTTATACTCCATCCATTTTTTAGAAATTGGACCCAATGTTTGTCCCCAAAATGATGCATTGAAGTATATACAGATTTTTGGGAAGGGTGATGAGATACCCCTTCACTCAGGAAATATCTCAACTACCAATGTTGGGTGAGAAAGACCAAAAGCCAAGCCAGAAAGTGATAGCTCTACATGGCCCCAAAGGATCTGGTACTGAATCGCACAGCTCTGTCTTGTGAATGAGCCCTGGTGTCTTGTCAGTATATGTATAAATGAGTCTTTCTACAGGAAATTTTACTTTTCAGTGAGTCTGCATTAGACAACTGATAGATTTAGAGAGGGTCTAATGCTGATTTAGATGGTAATAAATTGATAATGTCACATTCCTCTCTTTCCCTAAGGAAGTGTTTTTTTCTTCCATCCTGCACATTACTTTTCAGCTGGAAATGTCAATTTTAAGCTTTTTTCACACAACTATAACAGAGAAGTTCAACTTCCAAATAATTTTTATGTTGTGCATTAATAATAATTCTTAAATAGAAGAAACAATATCAAAATTATAAAGTAATTCCAGTGACTAACATGAAACAAGGAAGCTATCATTAATTGGATTTATAGTTCACTGGGACATTTTACCCATGAGACAGGTGTACGTTTGGGAATTTACCATGAGTTTTTGTGAGCACGGCCTTTATCACACACAAACATTTTCTACAAAATTAAATCTTTTGTATTTTATTTTAAGGGTTCCCAGACAGAAGAACAAAATCTTAAACCAATGCACACAACCTTTCAGGTTCTGTTGGCTGTTTTTGAATCTTAAACACATTGTAGTTCTCCTGAATATGAAGTGAAAAAGAATTTGAACAAATTTGGCATTCATGACCACAGGCTGGCCTGCAAAATTTCAAACTACTCCCCTTCAGCCTTATACAATCAATAGTCCTGTTAGATAAAATAGGCTTTTCTAAGAGGAAGTGATTAGGATTACAGAGAAGTATCTGAACGGTTCAGAAGGGATAAAAAAAGATTTAGTTTTATTGCCAACCAGGGTATGCAAAGCAGATTCTAATGAATACTCACATACACAGTAACACACATACACACACCCAGAGACACACACAGACACAGAGTTAAGTTCATAAAAAGTATGAATGAGAATATTTGAAAAAGAGGAATTAGGTATACAGATATATTATTAGTCATAAGAACTGACCTCATGACACAGCCAATTTTATTCTACTATGATTCTAAGAAAGACAGGCTAAGACCAGCTGCTCTGAAACCTTCCACCACAATAAGTAGGCAATATTGAATGTGCTAATACATTAGACTTGATACTGTATGAGACCAGTATAAAGGTCCTAACTTACTTAGCTTTAATTTACTTGTAAGATACGTTTAAACTTATGTCTCAAAGAACTTTAGGGTTTTATTTCCCCCATTTGGTTTCTTTTCCTTTCTGGTGTCTGTTCAGTACTGGCGCTGCAGCTTTGTTCTCCAGTATAGACAGGTGATTGTCACTATAGCCAATGATGCTCTTAAAAGAATTTC
The DNA here is from genome assembly GCF_031878675.1 of Megascapheus bottae. NCBI lineage: Eukaryota > Metazoa > Chordata > Mammalia > Rodentia > Geomyidae > Megascapheus > Megascapheus bottae. Next base: position 95,558,167 of record NC_143509.1, read on the forward strand.
TTGGAAAAACATCTTGATCCTGTTTCTTGGTCTCACAACCATCTAGATGGAAGGAGACCTGATCAAGTAGACATCTCATTTAGGTTTCCCGGCTTGATAGAAGGCCCATATCCTCACCATGTGGTATTTATACATCTGCTTTTTTATATTTTTATTGTAATTAATAAAAGGGTTACATGATATTTGCCAGATAGAAGGTGCATTAATTCACATACATTGATACCCTTTCACATGTCTTGGTACCCATTACCTTCCCCCCCATCCCCCCATCTTGGTTTTCCCCCCTTCCCTATCCAATTTCAAATAACCAAATACAAATATATCCAATATATCAGATGACAAAGTGAGATACTGTAACAATATGAGATAACCAAGGGACAGCAAAGGAGATGAGAGATAACATAGTACATTAAGGACAATAATCATTCATTATATGGCTTTTGTTTCAATATCCTTGAGGTCCTTTCTATTAGCTTCATACTATATGGGCTTATGTATCTAGGTTTTGCTCTATTGCAAATCTCTGCTAGTAGAGCCCAGGGTTTCTACTGATTATGACAAATGAGGGAAACCATTGAGACTATGTTCCTTTGAGTCTGCCTTACTTCACTTAATAGGATTTTTTCTGTATTTCCATTTCCTAACAAATGGGTCGATGTCATTTTTACTGACAGCAGTGTAGAATTCCATTGTGTACAAATACCACATCTTGTTGATCCACTCATCAACTGAGGGACATCTAGGTTGGTTCCATATCTTTGCTATGGTGAATAGTGCTGCAATGAACATTGTTGTGCTAGTGGATTTAGTATGCCCTAGTTTCTGGATGGTTGGATAAATGCCAAGTAGTGGAATTGTTGGGTCATAGGGGAGTTCTATGTTTAGCCTTTTGAGGCACTGCCACACTGCTTTCCATAGTGGTTGAACGAGTTTGCACTCCCACCAACAGTGTAGTAGTGATCCCTCCTGGCCACATCCCCTCCAGCATCTGTTGTTATTCGTTTTCCTGATCCTGGCCATTCTAACTGGAGTGAGGTGGAATCTTAGCGTTGTTTTGATTTGCATTTCTTTTATGACCAGAGATGTTGAGCATTTCTTCATGTGTCTATAGGCCATTTTTGTTTCTTCTTCAGAGAAGACTCTCTTTAAGTCTTTGAAAACTTTACAAGAAGGAATAGGAGATACACTAGGCCTCCTTAGCACAGGTCGAAACTTTCTTAATAAGGACCAACAATCACAACAAATCAGAGTGGGACTGCATTAAACTGCAGAGCTTTTGTATGGCAAAGGACATAGCTAGTAAATTAATTAGGAAGCCTACAAAGTGGGAGAAGATCTTCACCAACCATACAACGGAAAAAGGCCTCATATCTAAAATAGATCAACAGGTCAAAAAATTGAATCACTCCAAAACTAATCTCCAAAGTAACAACCATCCCATTAAAAAATGAGCCAAAGACTTACATCTGCTTTTATAACCAGAAGTAAACACTTCATTTTCACCTCTCTCTCTTACACACTGGGCAGCTCACCTTCCAGGAGGGAGCAAATTTCAGTGACAATCCTTACAAATCATTTGTGGTAAAATGTAGGCTGTCCAGTCCCTGGGATGTAGATATTGCACATTTAATCTTAGATGAACTCTAATTCCAGAGGAAGTATATATCAAGATATTCTGAAGAAATGTCCGTGAATCCTCCTCCTCATCCTGGTCTGAGAGTAGAATCCAAAACCCAACCACTGATAAAGTGTTTTAATTACCATTTGGTGTCTTATTACGTCTAACATGTTAGATTTCATGCTTTACAAGAAACGAGTGTATAATGCACTACTGCTTTTAATGTAAGGTTATTGTCTGCAGTGTCACATCACTTCCCTTTATCAAGATGAAAAGATGAATTTCTTACTTGAATTTTAGCAACTGGCAAACTCTGGACCCTTGAAGTTAATCTTGTTTCCCTTTGTCTTTCAGCTTCTAGAAAATTCAGATACATTTTTCTGGTATACATTTGTGATCTTTTCAGGGAAGCAACACTGCCTTTATATTATTTCACAATTATTATTACTTTCATTAATAGATTTCTATTAGGTATTAATACCTGTATCTGTTTTCTCTACACCTTTGAAATGTTTTGGGGATAAGACAATCTACAAAAAAGAATGAATAAATGAACAAGTAAATGATAGAGAAACACAAATTAGAAGGTCATCCTCAGAAGGGGAAAAAAAGGGGTCAAATGTTCCTTCCAAAGCCCTGATGTCTACTTGAAAGGTTATCTCCCATGGAACCAAATGAAATGCCTACCACAGAAACAACACAGAAAACTCTTTTCAGCACATTCACCAGGAATTGCTCCCCAATTTTTCTGTTTATAGGTGTCACACAAATCCTGCATCTCCACCTTACCCTACCTTCCAAACTTCTGACTTATACGAATGTGGATCTCAGATCTCATGCTGGCGGCTTCCTTTCTGAATGTCTACAAAATTCTCACAGTGTTAGATGTTGTTCTTCAGCTTTTCTTTCCTTTTACACACACACACACACACACACACACACACACACACACACACACACACGTGTATGCATGTATACGCATACAAACATGTGTATACACATATACACATGTGTGTATATGAGTGTGTGTGAGCAAAGGACAACATTAACTTGAATCATTCCTGGCATATCTGTGTAATAATATTACGGCAGTACAAAGCTAAGTGCTCCAAATTGCAGTGTCTTATCTCATTCATTTGTAATTGCTACTTCTAATGTTTTCTGAGTCCTTTTGAATAAGATGACATTTCTGCTCATTCATCGACTTATAAGTTGACCAGAAATGTCTATGTCATTGTCAGCCCACCTCATTTGCATGGTTTTGACCAAATATAGACAAAACATAAATAAATAAATCAAAAGTAATCTCAGAAACAAAAATTTTGATTTCTCACATGCCCAGTTGATTCAAAGAAATTCGCAAGTGGGTCCGACATTATTCCCAGCTGGGTTTATATGCGATTTTCTGAATACTTCGTTATCCTTAATTTTGTGACAATGTGCCCTCCAAAATGCAAATGGGACCCCAAAACATGATAAAATAATGCAAATTCTACCAAGCCAAAAGGAGCAAGGTGCCTGATTTAAGCAATAGTGAAAAATTTAAATTTCTTCCAAGGCAGTGTGTCTTAGAGGAGCTGTGTGGCACTGTGGGAAAAATGAGTCAAGCATCTACATTATTCATGTTACCAAGCATGAAATAAGGTCTAGTGTTTGGTGATCTGTATAATAGTAATTTTTGCGATAGTACCATAAGTACATGTTTTTAAGTTATGCATACTCAGACCTACTGTATCTATTATACAGGTAAATGTGTGAGAGTTAAGAGACTTGTATATATTTGGAATATTCATGAATTTATCTCAAGGAGAGCCCTCTTGAAACTATTCCCGTGCATATAACAATAGTTTACTATTAAAATGACAGTTTAATGACTTTCTATTAAGATTTCTTTATTGATAACAGCTCTGAATGATACAAATTCTATTTATTTAGCACCATTTTAATGTTCCCTGACAAATATCTTCACTCCATTTCCTATACCCTTTTTATTTTGACACACCTCAAAAATAAGACCTGTTGCTACAAAAAAAACTATTTTGATTTTAAAAATCATACTGATTAATCCTGTAATTCTTGTCTCCTGAAACTTACACCTGTCATTTTTTTTTTGTGGGTCATGGGACTTGAACTCTGGGCCTGGGTGTTGTCCCTGAGCTCTTCAGCTCAAGTCTACTACCCTACCCCTTGAGCCACAGCTACACTTCCCATTTTCTAGTGATTAATTGGAGATAAGAGTCTCATGGTCTTAGTGCCCAGGCTGGCTCTGAGCCATGATCCTCAGATCTCAGTCTTCTGAGAGGCGAGGATTCCAGGCGTGAATCACCATGCCCCGTTTCAGGTGTCATCTTTACTCATTACCATTTCTCACTTAAAGATGGATTGGTAATGTTTCTAAAATGAGTTGCACAAGAATAAGGAAATTGTAAAAAAATAACATTGACAAGGATGTATGGAGTTTAATGTGGTTCCTAGGTATTTTATGTGGTTCCTGTTTATTTTGGGGGGTCTCAGTTTTCTTATCTGTTATGAGGACATTAGACTTCCGTATATTGGAAAGATAGCTTGGTCTTAAATATTTTGTTTATTTAGATTTATGTATGTCATTAAAGAATCAATAGTAGGACTGAATATAATTAAATTCTGTCATAGGCCTGCATAGAGATGTCATAATGAAACCGATAAAATACATAGAAATATTTTCAATGTTTTAAATTATATACTTTCTTTATCTTGTTTACAGGGATTTATGAGTCTTACTCTTTTTTCCTTACCATTTAGTTACAATTCCAAGACAATCACACTCAGATTTTTTAAGCTGATTATTTATAGCAATTTTTCTATGAAACTATTATTCTTCCTCTATGTCTTCTCTTTATAGTTTTCCACTGTGTACTTTCGAGAAATGCTTCACAGAGGTAACAGATGTCATCAATCCTTCCCAGTTAATTGGGCCTAGATGATGTGATGTCTTTCCTGTTTTCCAATTTGACCAGCAGGACATTTTTATAGGCCACAAAGCACATGTTCCAAATGCCATCATAGCTTGAGAACATCTTGGAGATATAATAAGATGTTATGGTCTATGAGTCCCTCTGTGTCACCTCCCACTCTTCCTTTACCTCCACTTCCGCCTCTGCCTCACCTCTCGCTCTTTTTTTCCCTCCACTTCCATGCCCGGCTTCATACACTGGCTGCTTACCCCACCTCCTTCTCCTAGTTATTCACAACCCAGAAACAGTTGTGTATATGATTTTCTCATAGGAATGCTAGATAAATCACAGGGCAAAAATACACCCTAGAATCTTCACATATCTATGCATGTATTTATATATAAATATATAGAGTAGTATATATTTGGATATATAGTGAAAAACATATATAATAGTATATAGTACTATATACTTGGGGGTATAGTAAAAGAAATATATACTAGTGTAAATCTGCATATATATGTAATTATATATTTTGTACATATTATATAAGATATATTGAATTACTATTTATAAATGAATATATGTAACAAGATATTTATGTCATACATTTATATATACCAGTAGAAATATTATATAGTAAGCACACACATGTTCATGTGTATACATATATAAAATATATTGCATTACATGTACTATTTATAAATGAATATATGTAACAAGATATGTATGCCATACATTTATATATACCAATAGAAATATTATATAGTAAGTACACACATGTTCATGTATATACATTGTTTACAGTGTAGTATCTTTATTAGCATAGAGACAAAGACAGAGAATAGCAAAGGTAGAACAACAAATAACTTAGGCTTTCTGTTACAAAAGCCACAAAGCTGAAATGAATGATTTTGCTATTGTCCGTTTTTTCATGATTTTAATTTTAGAAGTGCTGCCTTCAATAATGCCAGTATGTTTCTAGAGTTCCAGTAAAAGTGTCATATTGTAAGAGATCAGTTCCTGGTCTACCCATCCTGCAGTGGAGAGTGAAGGTGTAATGGGCAGGAGAATCTCTCATGGCAAGCAAAGCCCATGTTCTTTCTAGTTGGATCCTGGGGAGGGAAGAGGGAAAATGTAAGCTTTGCCACTCTGGTGCTTCCAAGATACTCAAGATAGAGGCCCAGTGAGTATACGGACAGAAAGTACTGATAAGAAGAAAGGCTAGAAGGTAACTTGAACAGTTTGACTCAGGAGTTCGACCTTGGTGGAGATAGGAGCTAACAACACACACAAGAAGCAAGATAAAGAATGTGCTATCGTGACACATTGTAAAGAAAGGGCAGTAAGGCAACCTAGTAGGCTTTCTTGTCAGGGATGTGGGAAGACACAAAGGTTGAGTGCAAGATGTTACAATTATGGGTGTGCTGGAGAAGTAACAGGAAGTAAACTACTTTGCTTTCAAAAGCCAGGTATTTGGCCCCATACCAACTCCCTACCCTCCTACTCCACCTCCCATTCATTCTCATTCCCATCCCAGAGTTTGAGTTTAGGGCCTGGTCGATGTTCTGGAGTAGTTTTGCTCAAGGTGAGTGCTCTGCCATTTGAGCCACTCACACTTTTACTTCTGGCATTTCGGTAGTTAGAGATCAGTCTTACTGACTTCCCTGCCAGGGGAGGCTTTGAACCATGATTCTCATATCTCACCCCCTGACAAAGCCAGGGATCTTTGATCTCTATAGGAAGAAAGAAAAAAGAAATTAGAAGAAAATGTAGGATCGTCTTTTTGGTGGTGCTAGGTATTGAACTGAGGGCTCTTTTGCTTGTTGGGCAAGCACTCTACCACTGGCTCAAATCTCCTTTTGCTTTGGTTTATTTCATTTATTTTTCAGCCTAATGTTTTTTTTTTTCCTGGACTGGCCTTAAATCATGGTCCTTCCTTCTATCTTTTTAGCCCCAGCAACTGGGACAATAAACATGTGCCACTACTATTGATATGCATGTTTTCAATTAAAAGTGAGGACTTTACTGGTCATTTGTGCCTAGTTAAATTTAATTTTACAGAAGCAAGCCAAATTTCTCATACATGCTAGTAGAAGTATAAATGTTAAATGTTACACAGTAGCACATAGTGTAGCAGCATTTTTGAATGACCTAATAATAAATAGAACAGACACTGTGCAAAGGATTGGAGATTGGAAGAGATTAAGGGATATACCCGGGAACCATGCTGCTTACCAGTAGCCATTTGGTGACAGACAAGGGAATGGATCACTGAGAGATTATGTGATATAGGGAAGAATTACCAATACCAGAAATACTCCCATTGTAGGGCTCTTTTCACTGAGACATTCTGCAAGCAAACAACTGATTCAGTGGTATGGAATTTACTCTACAGCATTTAGCTTTAACAAAGCATTTTGAAGTTAGAAAAAGAACAAAAAATAGGCAATAAAATGAAATAGTCACTCCCAGTACCATAAAACAAATGGGATTCCTTCAGAATTCACTAGCAGTTCTCATTCATAAACAAGAATGTACTCTATATAAATTCAAAGCCAACATAGGTGAAAATCATACACCATGCTCTATAATGATATAGTATTTTCACCTTCTATTTTAATACGTGAATTTTATCATAAGGATCATATCAAATGGATCTTCCATTTCTTAACTCTGTACAATCCTTTTCTCAACCATTTGCTCCTATTGAACATTTACAATGGTTTATAAAGGGTTTTTTTTTGCCAATTCAGTGAGCACGTATAGAAACAGCCTTAGGGTTCAAATATATCCTGAGAACAAAAGGAACACACACTACCCAGGATTCAAAAGCCAAATGTTGCCTTTAGACTTGAAAGATGGCTCTATCTTACTAGGAAATTAAATATAGACACTTTTTATAAAATGTAAATATAGCTAAGTCATCAGAATGCAAGTTCATTTCAAAAATTTCCAAAATGTTATCATACATTTTTGAAGTTTAAAATTCAAAAAATAAAGAAAAGGAAATCCCTAAAAGTTGTAATTGAGTTCTTATTTTTAAAATGCACTGTTTCTTGCCATCCTTCCTCCAATTTGAAGTACTTTACCAGCTCTGGGAATTAAGTATTGATTTTTAAAAGCATATTTAAACAATTTTGCTAAGAAAGGAATTCTTGCAAACAGTTTGCTATAATTTTCTATTCAAGGACATTGGCACTTAATGCCTTTAACAGACTATATTACAATGCTTGAATCAATACTCAAAGTTAAATTGTATTTAATTAAGTACAAAAGCCATATAATAGTTGGAAACTAAGATGTTAGTGGATAGAAATAGCAAGCGTCTGATTTTCTATAAACTCATTGAAGAATAATAAGGAAGATACATAGACATCGCATGTAAGTCAATAGCAATTTTTATATAATGCTTATTTAGTTAATGACATTTTAACATTAAAGGTTGTCTTTAGTGATATTCTTAGAAAACGCATCATGTAGTATTTTGTGTACCATGGACAATAGTTTTTTTCTTCTATATCTCTTGATATAGTTAGATCTTTCCCTATTATAGATAATAGCAGTGAGAGTAATAGAGTTTAATGTTTAGAGATGCACTCTTAAAAAAGTTTTAAGTTAATAGAAAAGTAGGGAATATTAAACAGGGAGTTTTCTCATCCTCCATATTATTTACCCTGTCAATTCCATGTTAAATTAATGTGGTACATTTTTTTAAAAAACATTCTTATTGATCCATACCACATACACCATTATTATTAAAGAGTGCTCAGTTTTATACAGTGTGCTTTGTTTCTATGCCATATCATTTTCTGCTGCAGGATCTTACATTGGATATCACCTTATACTTCCTCATTGTGCTTCTTTAGGCTCCCTCTGGCAGTGACAGTTTCCCAGACTTTCCTTTACTATTGTATGACCTTGATTCTTGGTGATTTGGGGCCAACTGTTTTGTAGAGTAACCCCCTTTCCTGGATAAGAATTCTCAGATTGAGAGAAGAACAGATAAGTGAAATTCCATTTGCATCTCCTGGCCTCACATCTTAAGTCCGAGCAGACTTACCATTTTGATTGTGTGTGTGTGTGTGTGTGTGTGTGTGTGTGTGTGTGTGTGTGTGTGTGTGTGAATTCAGGATCTGGGCACTGTTCCTGAGCTTGTTTTGCTCAAGGCTAACACTCTAGCACTTGAACTACACCTCCATTTCTGGCAGTCAATGGACCTTCCTATCCAGGCTGCATTTGAACTGTAGTCCTTCATATCTCAGGCTCCTGAGTAGCTAGGAGTACAGGTGTGAGATACCAGTTCCTGGCTAATTTACCAATGTTGACATTGACCTTCATCATTTGCCTCTTCTGCTAGGAGGATTTGTCCCTCCCTCTGCCTCCCTCCCTCTTTTCCTCCCTTCCTCGTTTCTTTCATTTTTTTTCTTTCTTTCCTCATTTATCTATTAGTATAAACTCAAGGGAGGTCAGTCATTTAGCCCATATCTTTATTACCATATCCATCTATGATATCTGGGGGAGCATCTCTTTAATTTTGACATTACAGTATATTCTTGAATCATATGTACTCTTCATCTTCCCTGTTTTAGAATCATTTATTTCTTCAAAGAATCCTAGATGCCAGACATTCTTGTTGTGACAGAGATGTCATTACGTAGGCCTTTGCAGTGGATAGAACCAGGAACTACATTTATGTAAATAAAGTAGACTTATTACTGTGTATATTCCTGAATTTTCAGTGTAATAAATAAGACACTTCAATATGTTCTTGTTGGTATTTTGAATGAAAATTATAATAATGTGATTCCAATTTCCAAATTGGCAACTGTTACCAGTAAAAGAAGAATCAGATATTTATAGAATAAAAATAAATATGCAGTATGGATTAAAAAATCTATTTTAACTTTTGAAATACTACTCAGTAGAAATTTTCAAATGTGTCAATATGCTTTCATATGTTATTCAATTTCATGTTTTGCTTTCCACACTCATGAATGTACTGCACTAGCAATTTGACAATTACTGTAAAATGGACTGATCACATTTATGTAGTCAACCAATGCACCAAAGATAGACAATATTGAGGAAGTTCAGAGAAAGAATTCTCAAGCTCTTGAGGGGGTAGTTCTGTGACACTAACTAAAGGTCAGTATATGTTGACTTCCACTAGTAAGCATTGAAATCTTTTAATTCCAATTTGTAGCTAACCCTATCTTAGATTTTATAAATATGTTCATGTAAGATTATACAAAATTTCATGTGTTACAAAAACAAATTTTTCATAAGAACCACAAGAATGATATATTGCCATGTGACTTGAGGACTCTTTGTTTTAAGATATTTGAATTTAACGTTAATTATATTTTAAGTGGAAGTAATTACATACACCTATACATGGCTTTATATCCCTGTTTCAAAATATAGTTTGAAAATATTTTTAAATAAGAGACCAGTGGCAATTAAACTAAATCTACTTTAGAGTCTTTATTAAAGAATTCTGAAACAAAATGGGAGAAGGATCTGGGTTATTCACAAGAAACAGCAGGTGACATTACATGTGAGTTTTCATTTGTCCTACTTCCAATAGCTTCCTTAGCTAATATTTCCTTTCCTGTACTCTAGAAGTATATATTCAGTGAGGAATTAATGATCATGATTAAATAAGAGCCTTCTTATTAAGAAGAGAGAAAAAGAAGCAATTTTAATTCTATTGTTGTTCAATATACAAGTACACTTTTATATGACCCTGAAGACATTTTCCCACAGGTGATCTGATCAATTGATAATTGTAGATAGATCTCAAATCCAGTTCATTAATAACAGAGAATGAGGTATTTTGATTAAGGCTTATGCTTTTTGTAGTTTATATATGAACATCATTTATCTTTACACTAAATCAATTAATGTTTATTATTTACTTCTTGAGGTGTAGACAAAAAATTTTAACTGATCCTTTCAAGTTCAGTCAATTTTTTAAGAAAGCAGTTAGACAGTCGAAGCTCCTTCTATGAGGGTTCTGCCTTCAATCTTCTAGCCTAGCAAAACAAATACAGATCATCTTTCGAGGTTATATGAGTACCAGTGAGACCACAAAAGAAGACTATAATGCAATGGGGTCTCTGCCAGTCTTCCTAAAAATCAGCCTAATAAACTGTATATTCTGACAAGATTTCAGCAAGTTAGCAAGGCAGGCTGAGCAAAACTTCTTCACTAATTTAACTGTAATCCTTTAACCCTTCGTTAAGAGGAATTCTGGGACACTCCTTGGCAATAGTAACCTTTCTTCTTTCTACCACAAGTGTAATCCATATTCACTTTGTTATTCAGTTATTCCTGAAGTACAAATAAGAACCATTCATTACTCTTATGTTGGGTAGCAACTTATTATGCACAGCTAAGTAAATGTGTACAAAAATCCACATAGCATAATTAAATATAAAGAGGTTAAAACTTGAGGTCAGAATAACAAGCTTTGAATTCCATTCACCCAAAAAATTTAGATAAATTGGTTTTAGATAAAGACACAAAATCCAGTGATCATGCTTCTGATCACTGGAGATCACAAACTATACAAGAAAAGAAGATAAGTTGGTATCTATGGAGTGTTCGTATTAGTTCATAAGTTCTAATTTAATAATGCAGATAGTAAGGCAACTCATCTGCTTGTTTGCAGAATTGTGTTAATATTAGACTGGAAATCTCTGTTGATGGATCTATCACGCACTTCTTTTATAGCTATGTCAAGAAGCAATGTGGCTTTCAAGCTAATATGAGGACCCGTATTTTTCCACAGGAACTTGTGTACCTTATAATGAATCTCCTTCAAACCCAGTTGATCTTCCTAAACCAAAGGCAACTCCCTGCTCCTTGTTTATGGTCTGACATTCACTGTCTCATGTTAGGCATTTTCCCCCCTGTTTACTATGCAACTGATACAATAAATCAAGGGTAGAACAAGAACTGAAAACTCTCCAAGAAGGGTAGTGTCTTCGGTAAAGGTCTGATGAAAAACTAAAATGGCAACACAGATTTTTAAGTCATAGGGACAAAAGCTTCAAAGGGCCAGGTGTACCTATTCTTTTTTGGCTTCATGTGGTATGCCTCACACTTAAGACTTGTGTCTTGCTCCTGATAGAGGAGCAAGAAGAAATTGTTGAGTGAAAATACCTATCAGTACAATGAAAGAATTAAATTCTCTAAGAATCAAATTACAGGGTTTTATACATTCAAGCAAAACTATGGATAAGTACAGATATTACCTAGATCTTGGGCATCTTAACATTAATGTATTAAAAAATGATAATACAACAATATAATAATTGATATAAAATAGATTTTGACCTCTCTTAAGGAAAAGGCATTTTAATGATTAATATTGTCACAGTGACTTTCCATACACTTAATGCAAATTTCCTCAATATCTTTCGTTATATAGAATAAGGTCCTGCTTAAGGCTGGCCCTCTGCCAAATGTACCATACCTCTAGTCTTTAATTTTCTTATAAAATATGTAATATCAAGTGGTTCAAAATATCAATCACAAAACTAATAAGAAATATAAGATTGATGCAACTAAATTATGCAGATATGCTTCACAGATATATTTTATTCTACTTAGTGTTCTACTTCTATTAAGTTTTGCTGACACACTGAGGTAGCAATGGCTTTAATACGGTTTCTCAGATGGGACATATAGACAAATACTTAGTAAACATGCAGTAGGATCCAAGTTCAGTCCTGTGAAGTCCAAGATTGTTTGTCAATCAATGTACACTTTATCCCATGATTTCACTTTCTCTCTCTCTCTCTCTCTCTCTCTCTCTCTCTCTCTCTCTCTCTCTCTCTCTCTCTCTCTGTCTCTCTGTCTTTCTCTCTCTCTTCCTGTCTCTCTCCACATATATGTCTACATATATACATATATATATATATATATATACACACACATCTACCTTATGTACCCACATATATATGTACCAACCACTCTGCACTCTGCTCTCTTTTCTCTTTCTTTTTCCTTTGTGTCAGTTATGGTGCTTGAACTCAGCCTGGACTCTGTCCCTGAGCTCTTCAGCTCAAAGCTATAGCCTTAGCCCTGGGCCTGGGTCTTGTCCCTGAGCTCTTCAGCTCAAGGCTACCACCCTACCTCTTAAGCCACAGTACCATTTCCAGTTTTCTACTGATTAATTGGAAATAAGTCTCACTTTCTTTGGTGCCCAGGCCGGCTTTAAATTGAGATCCTCAGATCTCAGCCTTCTATGTAGCTAGGATTACAGGCGTGAGCCACTGCGCTCAGCTTTCTTTTATTTTTGTTTTCTTGTTTTTCTTTGTTGTCAATCCTGGGGCTTGAACTTGGGGCCTGAGTACTTTCCTTGGGCTTTTGAAGGCTAGAGCTCTACCACTTGAGCCACAGCACCATGTCTGGCTTTTTCTATGTATATGGTACTAAGGAATCAAACCCTGGTCTTCGTGCATGCTAGGCAAACACTCTTACCACTAGGACAAACTCCCAGCGCCTCTATACTCTACTCTTAATCTCATGATTTCACTTCCACTTCTATGAGTATATATACATACACACATATACACCATATATACCCACATATATACTTGTGTGTGTGTGTATGTGTGTTTACTAACCATTGTATGCTTTCCTCTGTAAAACAAATGTATTATAAGCTGGGCATGATGGCCTATGCTTGTAATCTTAACTACTCATGAGACTGAGATCTGAGGATTATGGTTCAAAGCCAGTCCAGGCACTAAAGTCCATGAGACTCTTATCTCTAATTAACCTCTAGAAAACTGAAAGTGGGGCTTGGCTCAAGGGTAGGGCAGTAGCCTTGAGCTGAAGAGCTCAGGGACAAAACCCAGGCCCAAGGGTAGGGTGGTAGCCTGGAGCTGAAGAGCTCAGGGACAGCACCCAGGCCCAGAGTCCAAGCCCCATGACCCACAAAAAATAAAAATAAATAAATAAATAAATAAATAAATATATAAAGATGATGTATAGAGGGACTACAGTCACAGGAGTCAGATAATGAGTACATTTCCTTTTGAACAGTGTCACCCCTTCTCTCATTCTCTCCCAGTTTTTCCTCTCCCAACACTCTTCCCCCTCAAAGTTGTATAGTTTCATTTTGAACGTAGGGTCTAGTGAGTATCACTGCTGAACTGGTTGACTCTTTGTATCCCATCATTTCAATGCTTCCTCTTCCCCACCCCAAATCAGATAAACTTATATACAAGACAAAAGGTATTATTCACGTATTATTTCACTTCCACTTTTATTAATGTAAATATTTATGGGTTTATATTTATGAATATAAACATGTATACACACATCTACATAAGTACAGGAAAGAGCTGATGCACCATTCAGTGTGGCTTCGCGTTATTATTGTAAATATGAGACATAAACTTTAGAAGTTGTATATTTGCATGGGAATTTTCCTTCCATGAACGGTAATGGACAGCCATCTCCTATGGTTGCATAAATTCTCTTCGACCATTAGCAATAAGTTGACTGTCCACTTAGGAGGATGTGTGGTGATAAAACTCACAATAGTCGTGTATTTGTAGCCCCAGGAATGTCCACCGCATCCTCATAAAATTCTCAACAGCATCTCTAGTTCTCTTTTCTGTAATTTTCTGGAAAACTTCTCCTGTGTGATACTTACATTTCAGGTGCCATAACCAAAAAGACCCAATTTGTGGCTATTAACTTCTGCATAAAATTGTAACCCTAAGATTTTACTTAACTATATGTTCAGAATCTATGTGTGCTAGAACCAGGAATGTATGCACTTTCAATTACTTGTGAAATGTTTCTATGTGTGAATTTTAACTTAAATTTTATATCTTTTCTCAATAGTGGCAGTTTAAGGAGATGTTTCTGCAAGATCAATTCTTTCAAACATTTGAATACCTTCTCCACATCAGGATAATACTAAGTGCCTGGTACTTATGTTGTACTTTACCTCAGGATATGTGAAGTGATTGACAAAAAAAAAAAAAAAAAAAAAAAAACGACATACAAGTTAACCAAGAGTCCCTTTCTGTTGGTTGGTTGCAGAGTTAGTGTTCAAGAGATGAAAAAGTACACAATTTAATTACACACACACACACACACACACACTCTAGCAGACACAGACACACACTTGCTCACTGATAGTTTTTATTCACTGTTGAACTAGACTGACAGAATACACTCACTGTAAAAGGTCCTCCGAGCAAAAGCTGGTTTCCATGTGCTGAATAATACACTTAAAAAGTATGTACCAGTGCTTACATATATTCTGGCTATGTGTGCCCAGGCCAGCCACAGGTGACAGGGCCATAACTGTGAGACATTTGTACTGACAAGAAACAATAGTGGGGCATGCAATTTCACTTTCACGCATTTCAGCTTCTGTTTGGGGGTGGGGAGAATTCTACTATCTTGTGGCTTATATGTTAACAAGTCAATGACTCATGTTGCTTGTTTTCACTTTGAAAGTTACTTTCAAATGGTTGATTTTGCAACTTAGATACCTGCTCAGATCTGTGAACAAATATGTCATAAAAACATCCTTGCCAGCCCTCCTCATCTGTTTTAGTTTTGCAAGATGAAGGAAAGAAAAATGCTACCTTGTGTGTGGTAGCACACACACAGGAAGGGAAGACTGGCTGACATAGCCATTTCTAACATCTCTCAGACTTGTACTTCCCAAGTTTAAAATGTACATGCAAAAACACCGATTAAGTTAACAGGCATTTCAAATTGTAACACATACTCATTACTTAGCTTATATTGTTCACAAGAGTACAATTGATTTCATCCCCAGTTTTGGAAACTAAAACTTGAACAGACTTCAGGCAAAGTATCTTAAATTATGAGTGATATTTTTTTTAAAGAACCACTTTAGAATTCAGTAGAGCATCAACTGCTTGACCAATGTGGATGATTCTCCATAGCAGAAGACATGTCTGTACAGTAAAAGTAAATATTTGATTTTTTAAATTCATTTCTTGACAACTAGACTTCACATGTCTGGAGAAAACACAATCCCAACCAGTAAACTTCATTTGGGGAGAAATCACTAGTGACATAGTTATAAAGTAAGACCCATCAGAGCATTATTATTGTTATTTTTGTTGTGATTACTATTTTAACGAAGAGATTCACTAGTTGAAGGTCATAACTGACCAACTGCCTCTAGTGCACTCACTATCAGTGTTTGGGGCAGATTCCAGGTAAATTTCATCAATTCCTAGAGAGGGTGTGAGTTAGAATCTTTCAGAGCACAGGGCTTTGCTCTTGTGGCTCCAGTGGGTGAAGGAAGCTGGGAGCCAGTTGTGCTGTGGGAATTTCACTTGTGGCTGCTCTCCTGTAACTGTCTACATCACAAGTGACCAGGGAAACAGGGCACGCTGGCACTCAGGAAAAAAAAAAAAATCAGTACTGGTTTTCCTTTGAAAGGGAAAGAAGCTGAATAAGCAAGCGCCAAAGCCTGAAAAACCATTCAATGCCTCCACTGAACAGAGGTTGCTTGTGAGCGCTCGGCCGGCCTTCCTGAGATGGCATTTTACTTCTTTTTTGAGTTCAAAGCTCACTGGATGGAGAACTCAATTATCATGTTCCCTGGGAAGAATGGGCGACTGGAAGGAAACTTCCAGGCGAAATGACCGCGTCCACGCCTTAAACCCCCAAAGTCCTCACTGAAGGAGCCCTCTGGACTTTGGGGGGCCCCTTTAGAAGCACACAACTTAGGAAACTTGGCGGCGGCTGCTGGACCTAGGGGCTCTGGGATGCCCCATCCCCCCAGCCTTAGTGGTCTGAGCTCCTGTGGGTACCCCAGCAGTGGGCGGGCGGTGGGGGAGACCGCGCTGTGGACGGTCCAGGTTCATTCTGGCAGCTGAGGGGAATCTCACCATCATCCATCCTGGCGCCCAACACCAGAGGCTGCCCAGGCCCCTCTTGACCTCCCGCCTGGCATAGGTGCCAACCCAGGGAAGTCTGCATCCCTGCGTGGCTGCCTACATTCTTGGGGATTGAAAACCCCGCCAAGCGTATCCCCCCCGCCCGGAGAAGCGGGGCGGGGTGGGGGGGATCGCCTCCTCTCCAGAGCCTTCTGTTGCTGTACCGACCCCCACCATCCCCACTCTGATCCCCGCGGGCGCGCACTGCCTCCCCCCCACCCCGGACCCGCGGTGCCAGCGGTGGTCCCCACCCCGGCAGGCAGCCCGAGGCGCTCCCCCAGGCTCACTCACCGATCCTGAGCACTTGAGGGGCGGTCTGCGGGAGGATGGAGCAGAGGACATAGAGGAGGGTCCAGCTAGGGTCCCCGGCCCACAGCCCGGGCTGCGCCAGGACCACGCGCCCCATCTTCCCAGCTTCTTAGTTCATGCCGAGGCACAGTCGTGGCTGCGGGCGGCGAGGTGCTCTCCGCTCGGACAGGGTCCCCGCCTCATCCTCCCCCGGAGCCTCGGGGTCCTGCACCTCCCCAACCAGCGCTCCAGAGGGAACAGGCGTGGGAAGGCGGAGCGGGCTCTCCGGACGGTGCTCCCGTCCGTCCGTCCGTCCGTCTGTCTGTCTGTCTGCTGTCCTTCGGTCCGTCGCTAGCCCATCACGGCTCCTCCTCCTCCTCCTCCATGAACCGCAAGCCGGGCAGGGTGAGCGCGCTTGGGCTGGCGGAGCGCAGACAGCAGCTGAGCAAAGTTGCTCCCCCAATTCGCACACACGTCTTCCTCATTCGCTCTCTTGTCAGATGCAAAAGTCGGGGAGTAGGGGTGTGTGTGTGGGGAGGGGTGCAGCCAGAGAAGCAGGAAGAAAGGGAGGGAGGGAGGGAGGCGGATCCAGAAGGAGGAGAGAGGCGCGGGTGAGTTAGCGCAAGGCTCCCAGCGTGGTCAGCTCCACTCTCGGGTTCCCCTAGGTCCTGGCTTTTCTCCGCCCCTCGCTGGCCCCACCCTTGTGTTTATGCCCCCCCCCCCCCCCATTCTCCTCACCTCCTCCTCTGCCTCAACTTTGCTGCTGGGAAGGCAGTCCAGACAGCTCAGATCTAACCTACCCGGCCAAGCAGAGGCAGCCTCTGGTTATTCCCTAGAAAGGACAGCAAGTCCCTGCGCTCCCATTAGGGAGGTCTTAAGAGATGGCCAACTAGAAATTGCCCCATGTCTTTCTTGATGGAAAATCGTCTTTCTGGAGAGCAAGATTGCAGACAAATATCAGAGTTCATGTTTTAACTCTTGACAAGGATGAAGAAGAGAAGGAAGAGGAGGAGGAGAAGGAGAAGAAGGAGCAGGAGGGGGGGGAGAGGGAGGGGGGGAAGGGGAACCCTTTAGCATTCCTCCTTTTTTTCTTCCTTTGATCTTTCCTATTTGGACACCAGATAATGTCTTGTAAATCGCTTCCATTTACAAGTACAAAAGTGAGGAGATGGCCACTTCTGGAGCGCTGCTTTTCCTAATTTCTTTTGACTGTCACATTTGAACACTGGAAATAGGCTATTTTAACAATGTAGGTTTGGAGAAGGACAAGGACACTTCTCTGGGGAAATCAGGGTCTGATCATGTTGGCTTAATTTCCTTTGAGCTCTGTGGGAGATGTTCTATATATGTGTTTACTGGTTCTGGATTAACATCTCATAGAGATTTATTTTTCTTCTAAAAAGATAAGGGTTTTGGAAAACTGATCTAAACTACATTAATCTGTAAGAAAATTGTCCGTAGATCCATGAGCCTAGAGTGGGATAGAATTACAGAGCCATCGTTTTCTTTATTTTTACTAATTATCTCTAAGTAGTTGTACAAGAGAGCTGCCATTTAGCAAAGCAGTTTATGAACACATCTCAATCAATATCACCCCTTCCAACATTCTCATTGCCCTATCCCTTCCCTTATTTTCTTGAATTTTGTAGTATATACATTGAATTATTGACTGTGTTATTCCCCCTTCCCCTTCTCTCCTTTGTTTTGTCTAACCCACTTGTCTTGTCCTCACCTTTTTCAAGTTCCTTGATTGGATTCTTAAACTTACCTTTCATAAGCAGCAAAGTTGCTCTGTGTGGTTAGCAGACCAGAGGACAAAGTCACAAACAACTCAGCTTTATATTTTTCGTAACCTACTCTATTCTGACTCATGTACTCCACAAGATCTAATTCCATATCTACAAAATAAGATTCGTAAAGGACCATTGAGGGAGTGCATGAGTTTATGCCATAGTTACCAATGCCCTTATTTCTCACTATATCTCACTTTTGTTTAAACAAATCCATATTTGTATTTCTAACTTCTAAATATACTCCCAAATGGCAGAGGCGAAAACTTTGGTTGAAGTAAATCAACAATACTAGACAAGAATAGATGGGTCAATATAATGAGTGACTGTTGTCCTTAATGTACTATGTTATCTCTCATCTCTTTTGCTGTCCCTTGATTATCTCATATTGTTACAGTATTTCACTTTGTTATTTGATATATTGGATAAATGCATATTTGGTTATTTGAAATTGGATAGGGAAGGGGGGGAAACAAGATGAGGGGTGTGGGTGGGAGGAAGGGAAATGGGGACCAAGACATGAGAAAGGGCATCAATGTATGTGAAATAATGCACCTTCTATCTAGTGAATATAATGTAACCCTTCTATTAATTACAATAAAAAATATATGAAAAGAAAAAAAAAGAATAGATGGACCAAAGCCATTGAATCAAATGTTAATACTTTTTAATGGTGTAACCTTTAGGATATATGTAAATAGCACTTTGTTAGCTTCGTTAGAGCTAGAGACATCATATTCCCTAAAGAAATAAATGGAACACTTAAGAGACTTGTCTGTATCTTAAGAATTTTCTAGAGCTTAAAACTAAAACATATTTCCTTATTAAAATGCTTTTCTCCACTGCTCTTATTCACAAACTCATAGAGATGACTTACCCATGACTGATCATCGGATGCTACTAATTTACTTTCCATTTTTTTCAGAAGGTTTGAGTTAGTCAATTATGTGTTGCCTAAGTATGGTAATCACTCTAAAAAAAAATATCCTGGTGCTCCAGGTCAAATCTAGTGCCTTATATATGCTGGACAATACTCTACCACTTGAGTCATGCCCTCAATTCTTTTGTTCTGTCTTTAAGTTTTTTAAAACATAGTCGTTGATGGGGCCGGGAGTTTGGCCTAGTGGTTAAAGTGCTTGCCTAGCATGCATGAAGACCCGGGTTCGATTCCTTGGTACCACATACATAGAAAAAAGTTGGAAGTGGTGCTGAGGCTCAAGTGGTAGAGCTCTAGCCTTGAGAAAGTCCAAGGACAGTGCTCAGGCCCTGAGCTCAAGCCTAGGACTGGCAAAAAAAACCCAAACAAACATAGTCGTTGATGTAGCAAGGGTTTGTTTATAGTATGTGTGAGCCCCCTTGGCTGGCCTGGTTTCTTAATTTGCAAGTCCTATCTTGCAAATATAGGACTATTTTCATAGTCCTAATTTCTTATAACATTGTTAATAATAAAATGATATAGTAGCATGTGGCATTGTGTTTCATAGCAGGGCTGGTAGACTTACCTAGATAACAATCCCTTCATAGAAGATCACTAGATGAAGGAAAAACAATTTGCTTTTAAACTAAGTAATCCAAATGTTAATGCTGTGTCTTCAAGATGTGAGAGTGTACTTATGTATCTTTACCATGCTCTCCAGAGCGCAAAAAGCAAAAGACTAAGTGGCTTTTAAAGCCTCATTTCTTAGAGACAACTTCATACTTTTGGTGTTAGGTGATATCATATAATTTTAGAATATTGAATGTTACTTTTAAGCCAGGAATTCCCAAATCTCCTTTGTTCAAAGGTGGCCTCTATGTTCTCCATTCATTCAGCCAACTTTATAAATCCTTTAAGACTGACACAGTATCACAGACTCATTTCAGAATGATTTCCACTTTCTAACCAGCTATTAAAACTGGCAATTCAGATCACAATTGATTTCTCTTTTGGTAGTCCTTCTCCAAGTGTACTTTATTATCATACACTATTAGTTTATGAACATGGTCTTGGCTTAAACTTAACCAACTTCTCTGTGTCACCACTATCACCATTGTGGCCTGAGGTTTCTCATCTTCCACTCTTTGGACATCTGGGTCTGGGAATTCTTTATTGGGTTGCCTATCCTGTACAAGGGAGGATGCTTAGTTAGTCATTTTCCTGAAATCTATCCACTAGATGTCAGCAGTACGTCCTCCCAAGTTTTGACACCTCCAAACTGCCTGCAGACATTGTGAAATGTGCTCTGAAGCACAGTCTCACCCCTGGTTGGAAACTACTATACCAAATCACAGTGGTCTACACTCTGCCTGAATATTATGGACTGTTAACATCCTGCCTCCCCTAATTTACCTCTGCTCATTTTGTTCATTGGATCTAAACTCCCTGCATTTGGCTTCCTCCACAATGTACTGCTTGCTTCTTGTGTGGCTATTATCAGCTCTATAATATATCTTCTTTCTTACAAATAAGCTTCATTTTCTGCTCTGTTTGTCTGAAATCTTGAGGCCCAGAGCTGTGTCTGGAAGCAGAGCTTAATCAACGTGTATCAAATACAGAAATGTCTGGATGAATTGCACCATCTCGTAAGCTGTGAACCTACCAATTCACAACTGTAAACTTGTGACACACTTGAATCATGACTCAAAATTTACTTTTAAATTCATCCAACATGCCAATTTAATGCGCACTGATATCCCTGGCATGTGATTTAGCATACTGTCTAGAATACAATCTTAAATGTGTTTCTTCAAGTTAGAAAAAAATACCAAAAAGAGTATATTTTATTTCTCACCACTGTGGATATTATTATACACATCTTAACCATTTTATAGTGATTTCAGTACCAATACCAGTCTGTTTGTCAAAGCACTACAGAAAGCAACAGTCATGAGTCTTTGAAAGACAAAGAAGGGATTTCATTGCTTCATTCCTTTGCTTCCTATTATGATAAAACAAGAGTGTAAAGAAATTCAGTCAGATGGGAGATTCAAACTGTGTTAGTGTTTAGCTTCTCCATCTGTAAGTGGAGTTAGGTAAAGAAGGAAAAGATTGGAATGGGCACTCAGGATATTGGGAGCCCTGACTGACCTCGAACTACAAGTTCCTGCTTTACATGGTTATTTGTATTTTGGCAACCTCAACAATTGTCTGAAGAGTTTGGACTAAAATTGTCCATTTTTCCCTGCAAAGAGGAGATTTTCCTTTAAGAATGAAACAAACAACACAAATTTAGTCAAGGAAAGGCTTACCTTTGTTCTCAGTCCTTTCCTATTTATAAATAGGAAGAGCTCTCAAAATAATAGCATTTTGGCTGGATGAGGTGCTCGTGCCTGTAATCCTAGCTACTCAGGAGCCTGAGATCTGAGAAGCTTTCAAAGCCAGGCTGGGCACTCCGTGACACTCTTATCTCAAAGTAGCCACTAGATATCTGGAAGTAGCATCAGGACTCAAGAGGTAGGGCAGTAGCCTTGAGGAGAAGAGCTCAGGGACAGAGCCCAGGCCGAGTTCAAGCCCCACATCCGACCAAAAACCAATAGCATTTCTTTTTTACTTATATATGTCAGGGCCTCCTTTTATGTGAGGGGGATCGGGGGGTTACATATACTTAGTTACTCAATGCTATGAACAATCTCAGGTGATAAGAAGATAAAGATTACTATTATGCAAATGTCACAGCTGAGGAAATGGGGGATAATTCCTGAGGCAAAAAATCTTACAGTTAGTGGTGGGGTGCAGTGGCTCACGTCTGTAATCCTAGCTACTCAGAAAGCTGAGATCTGGGGATCAAGGTTCAAAGCTAGGCAGAGCACAAAAGGACCTGAGATTCTTACCTCCAATTAATCTCTTGAAAATAGGAAGTGTGGCTTGGCTCAAGGGTAGAGTGGTAGCCTTGAGTGGAAGAGCTCAAGGACAGCGCCTAGGCAGAGTTCAAGCCCCATGACTCAACTGAAAAAAAAAAAAGAAGAAAGAAATCTTACAGTTAGATGACAAAATCTGAAGTGAATTAATCTGGCTCCATAGTCCTCAATATTTTTCTTTAAAAAGTAACTAAAGTGAATTCACATCATGTATCATGAGCCATTTAAAATGACAGGTTAGTGGCAATTGGCACATTCACAGTATGGACAACTTTTATCTAATTCTATTGTGGCAGGAAAGTTGAGACTTATAAAAAATAGTAAATGTGAATTCAGACAGGCAATGGGTGTTCAGAGCTACAAATTTCCTAGGAGGTTGTGAACAATCACTTAATTGGGATGAAATGAGAGATCACTGCAAGTTTTCAATGGCACGATTATGCTTATGTTTTATTTTTATTGCATTTGTTTCACAAACCATATTAGCTATTACAGTCACAGGGAATAGCTGCAGTTCTTGGAGCTAATTGTCTAATAAATAATTACAAATAAATATGGAATTACTCATTCCATCCATAATAGTAATAGCTAACTTGAGAGCCTTTTAAGGTGCAAAGTGCCAGACAAAAAGTGAATACCATGAGAAGTTTTGAATTTTCATCCATCTACTACCTACCATTTCCCCAAATGTCACCAGTATGTTGACTCTAAATGGTAGAATTTAGTTTTAGCTGTTTAAGCCTTAAAACAAAGTTTTGAAAATACAGAGTCTGTTAAACTTACAATGGGGATAGGTTATAACAAATCAACTGTACAATGAAAGTTTCGTAAGTTGATCATACATTTAGCACATATCAACCACTAAAATTACAACTTACCTGAGCCCACATAAAATATTCATAAGTTATCTTCCTCTAACACAAAGCTATGTGATGTATTTTTTTAAACTAAGGTATTGAATAGCTCATTTCTAAAAATTAAACACTATCAAAAGTGAATAACAGAATGGTTGTATTGGCATGCAACTGTACTATCCTAGGCAAAAAATTATCTTACTTGAACCATCTTAGGTAGGGCAGCATCTGTTGATTCTCTTGCATCTAGATTTATTTTTCCTATGAGAGTTAATCTTTGCCAATGAATGAATGAATGAATGAATGAATGAATGAATGAAAATAGAACAGGACTGTAAGGCAGAGATAAAGTTAAGGTAACATATAAATGGCAGTTAAAGGATGAGAGAAAGATATGAACTGTAGAACTTGCACTGGATTAAGAGATGAGGAAAGACCATAGTGGGAAAATAGCCTTTTCCCTTACCTTAAAGGGTAGTGGGAAATTGCTGAAAGGAAAAAAAACCCACATTGTTTATTTCTTGAACAACATCTCTAGTCCTTTTTACTCTAGTTACCTTGCAATAGAATCTTGCAAGGTTTTGCCTGGGCCAATCTGGGCTATGCTTGTTAACACTTCTCACCGCAGATGGAATGACAGCTTCATGCCACAATACCCAGCTACTGCTTGAGATGGGATCTCAAACAGTTTTCAGGAGCTGACCTTGAATGCTGAATGTCCTTAGCACAACTTCTTGAGTAGCTAGAATGATAAGCATAGACTCACCGTGCTCATTGCCAGCAGCCTGTATCTTTTTTCTCAGTGAGGATTTCTTTGGATTCACAGTGGAAATTATGCTTACCAATTTTATTACTCCCTGGTAACCTGTATTTTTCCATCTCAGTATCACTAATTAAAACTATGTACAAATTTGTTTAGTATTTTCTGTCTGCTAGCTTACAGGCAATTATTAAAATTGATTTGCACGAGTAAGGTCTCTATGCAATGTTTTAACTCTACACGTTTAGAAGAATTCCTGACTTCTAGTACATAAAAGGAATTAAATTAAGACTGAAAGTCTTAGAATATCATGATATCTATGTAATATGATAAACAAATGTCAGCTCAGGAAAGACAAATGGGAAAGTTGAAATAAGCCATTCATTTGTACAATTAACACATCAATAATTAAAGTAAGAGTATAATAAAAATAATGGACAATATAGAACAACTGGTATACTGAATGCAAGTGAAGAACTTATATCAAAAAAAGAAAGAAAAAATCTGTTTCTAAAGAAAGTCATAAGTTGAAATATCTCATGCACTTTAATAATGCTTTCAGTGTTTGATTAAAGTTTTGCATAGTGTTTTAATTATTACTTTTAGCCATTTTATCAGCTCAAATTATTTCATTTGGGGAATGATTAAATAAGTGCACAAAAACCCTAAAGAACCCACATTAGAGAGCTAGTAATTGGCTTTTTAAGACTAAAATTGAAGCTCACAACTGTTACAAAGTTCTAATTTTTTTCTTCAGCCCACTATTCCTTAAAGATGCTAAATTTAGGGATGGGAATGTGGCTTAATGACAGAGTGCTTGCCTAGCATACAGGAAGCTCTGGATTTGATTTCTCAGTACTACATAAACAGAAAAAGCAGAAAATGGAACTTTGGGTCAAGTGATAGAGTGCTAGCCTTGAGCAAAAGAGAAGCACAGGAACAGTGCCCAGGCCCTGACTTCAAGCCCCAGGAATGACCCCCTTTCCCCCAAAAAAGATTTTCAATTTAAATCTCTCAGTGATAAAGCACATTAATCTCCTCCATATTTAAGTTACATAAATTAAACAAGACCTTTAATTTTTACATCTTGGTTTCGTTTCTTCCCTCGTGATCTCATATAAGACATACCATCTACATTTTTAATCATTTTGATTTGCTGAAGCAATTTATGTAAAAAATTAAATTACATAATATTAAATATAAACAACAAATCAAGGCCATTTCTCCACATTTCTCCACTCTTCTTCTTCCACTATTTTTCCTGGAATTTTTGCATCTTCCATGTCTGTATAATTTTGTGCATAGTCTCTTTGGGTTTTCTCTGCTTCAGATGTTATCTTTTAACTTCTTTACGGCATGTAAAATTTTTACTACTTCTTCATCCCTTTGCTTTCTTTTCAAATTCCTTAAAATTGTAAAGTTTTACATTTTGATTGCTATCTGGGATTTTCACTGTATTATCCTCATCTCAAGCACCGAGTTATATTGCAATTGCATTCCATTTTCTTAACTATTTGATTTTTCCTAAAATGAAAGTGAGCCTCCTTTTTCCCTTGGCTTCATCTGATTGTTTCTTTTTCAGAGTTTCCAGTAGCCAATATACCCAATTTATAGAAATTGGATTCATCATTCCTCCTTCCCTTGAGACAACCTCCATGGAGACTTCCATTTTCCTTCTCACAGCATCATGTTCAATGAAGATTTTACTTTTTAGGTTCTTAGTTGAATTAGGGCAGACCTGTCTCCTGGGAGTAAATTCCCTGCTTTTGTGATTTTAGGTACACAGTGAGTCTGAGGACATAGTCCTTATGGTTCCCATACAATGTTTTAATACCACACATTCAGAGGCACTCTCAACTTCTGGTGCCTAGAAGAAATTCAATTCATACGTACAGACCAAATAAATGTGGCGTCTTAGACTGTCATGATATCTGTATAATATGAAAAAAACAATATCAGCTTAGCTGACAGCCCATGCACAGTTTAAATTATTTTCTAGAAACACTCATAGACATCACTGCATAGGGATTATATTTTAAATGATCATTTACTCTATCAAAACCATACGGATGAACATTTTCTCAAGGAATATACTGGTAGGACTGCTTCTGGGAAAGTTCCAGGGGGGAAATGAATATTCTCTCCCAGCTGAGTCAGGATATTTGACAATCTGTACAGTAATAGCTGGCAATAAGGGAAGACAGTTATCCGGGGATATGACTGTCAGTGTTGGTATCAGAAATTGTATTGGCGCTTCATTATCGGACACAGTTGACTGATGGTTGATTTCACATATTTGAACTCAGTTTCCAGATTACTTGAGACTATGTGGTCCTATGTCTCAATTCTAAACCACATTATCTGGTCTTTCTAGCAGTCCAGTGTCAGGACTATTGAGGCTGGATGGTTTCTGCCCTATATAAAGATGCTCTCATAAGTCTGGTCTAGAGTACCCCCCAAAGTCAACAACAACAACAAAAACATATTTTACTTTATATGTAGAGTTAGAAAATAATGCTCAGAAATGTTCTTGATATTAAAAGAAAAGAAGAAGAACAATAGTGGACCAGAAGTGACAACAGTTGCCAGCCTACCATCTGGTGGCTTCAATCAGGACACCTGGCCTTCTGTATAGAAGTCCTTGTTACCTCTAGGAATCTACTTCCTATAATATTAAGAAGTCAATTTTACTTCTCTCTAAACTTTATCTCTAGTGTATTCTTTTTTTATTGGAGTGTGAAATCTATCTCAGGCACTTTTTCTTCTCCCTCCCTGATTGTGTTTATTTTTGTTTTACTCTGATTCTTCTTTAGTTCTCTATCTTTGTTTCCATCTCTATCTCTCTCAACACATATTACCTAACTTCCTGCTCCAAGTGCTAAAAAATAGTGCTCTAACTGTAAATTTCCATTTATTGAGATATGGTCTCTGTTGCAGTAACCTCTCCTCAGTTAACTTGTATGTGTTTTGGAGACATTGCTTCAATTTTATTTTTCAATACTTTGTAATCTTTTTTTTTTGCCAGTCCTGGGCTTGATCTCAGAGCCTGAGCACTGTCCTTGGACTTTCTCAAGGCTAGAGCTCTACCACTTGAGCCTCAGCACCACTTCCGGCTTTTTGCTATGTATGTGGTACCGAGGAATCGAACCTGGATCTTCATGCATGCTAGGCAAGCACTCAACCACGAGGCCAAACTCCCGGCCCCTATTTTTATTTTAGTAATATATCCTTCCTTAATTTTAGGGATTGTGTTAAGAAATTTGTTGTTCATAGACGTTTCCTATTGTAAGGATCATGCTTTTGTCTCTCATTGCTTTCAGCGTTGTTTTCTTTTTCTTTGAAATGACTATACTATGACAGGAGGAGATCATAGGTTTCTCTGTTGTTCAAAAGCCCATTGCTCTAGATGGACTTTCTCTATTTTTTTGTTAAATATATTTTTATGCCTTTAACTATCATTTCCTCACAGTCTTCTATATATTTAATTTGTAAGTGTAGTCTTTCAATAGAGTCCTGGAGTTTTTTACATTGAAAAATTCTACTGGGGCCGGGAGTTTGGCCTAGTGGTTAAAGTGCTTGCCTAGCATGCATGAAGACCCGGGTTCGATTCCTCGGTACCACATATAGAAAAAAGCCGGAAATGGTACTGAGGCTCAAGTGGTAGAGCTCTAGCCTTGAGAAAGTCCAAGGACAGTGCTCAGGCCCTGAGCTCAAGCCCAGGACTGGCAAAAAAAAAATTCTAACTTATGAAAATAACTATAACGCCTCTATACATCTCCCCGACAATAAATTTTTAAAAATCTTTAATAATCCACTTATGAGATTGTTTCTTTCAAGTACATATGAAGATATATATGTGAATAACACACATATATATCCATAATCATAGTTTTATGTACTATATGTATATGTATGCTTAGGAACCAAAAACCCATATATATATGATCTATATATCTCCATATATGCATATTATAAATATGATATACATATGCTTAACTTAATGTTAAACATTGACATTAAGTTAATGTTAACTTAGACTAGACCATGTTTTTATCAGATATAAGGAAAATAGGGTTTTTAAAAAAATTATAAATTATTTTCGTATGTTTTCACAGAAGCCAGTATTAGCTGAGTTCCTGCTCCATTTCTGACTACTGGAATAAGGGTACATCTCAGTTATAACAAATTCATCAATTCAATATCAACAAGATATTTTCAGACACTAAAATATAATTGGTAACATTACCTATACCACCAAATACGTTATAAGTTCAAGGAACAAACTTTCTATACATTGGACAGCTTGGCAAACACCAGAGGTTAGAATTTAGGTATTAAGAATAAGAAGGAACAGGAATAA
Source organism: Megascapheus bottae (assembly GCF_031878675.1). Lineage (NCBI taxonomy): Eukaryota > Metazoa > Chordata > Mammalia > Rodentia > Geomyidae > Megascapheus > Megascapheus bottae. Next base: position 95,586,564 of record NC_143509.1, read on the forward strand.
GAAGGAAGGAATAAGAGACATGAAATATAAAATAAGAGGAAGACTACTGGCACTCAGTTAAAAGTAAGTATACAATTCAGTTGTTGTAATGAAGGCTGGTATCATCCAGGCTCTAATTATTAAAAAGTCAACCATAAAAAATAAGGAAGGGAGGAGATGGAAAAGCCACTAGTGAAAGATGAAAAAAAAGGGGCATAGAAAAGATGTAGAAGAACATATGAGTGAGAAATCTGGTCTACTTGTAGGAAAGGCTAAAGAAAGTGGTTGAAACTGTAATATTTACCTTGAATACTGAAAAGCAGGAGTTATGAGTCAGATATGAAGACTTTAGGGAGGAGGGAAAGGCCAGAGAAACAGTGTGAAAAAATAAAGAAAGGGAAGCAATGGCCTATATTAAAAAGTAGATGAAAGAACCTCCAGGATATAGAAACCAAAGCCATATAATGAGTGATTGTTGTCCTTAATGTACTGTTTTTCTCATCACTTTTGCTGTCCCTTGGTTATGTCATATTGTTACAGTATTTCACTTTATTATCTGATATATTGGATATATGCATATTTGGTTATTTGAAATTGGATAGGAAAGAGGGGGGAAAACAAGATGAGGGTGGGGTAGGGGGAGGGAAATGGGGACCAAGACATGAGAAAGGGTATCAATGTATGTGAAGTAATGCACCTTCTAGCTGGTGAACATAATGTAACCCTTCTAATAATTATAATAAATATATATGAAAAAAGTAGATGGAGCCAGACACCATTGCCTTATACTTGTAATCCTAGCTGCTCAGGAGACAGGTTTGAGGACTGTGCTTCAAAGCCAGCCCTAGCAAGAATGTCTGTGAGACCCCTATTTCCAATTAACCACCAGGAAACAGGAGTACTGCTGTGGCTTTGAGTGGTAGAGTGCTAGACTTGAGTAAAAGAGCTAAGGGACAGTGCCCAGAACCCTGAGTTCAAGCCCCATGATTGACAAATTCTAAACTAAAATAATAAAACGTAGGTGGTTCATTTCAGACACAGAAAAATAATTCTGTACAACTAAACCTACTCAACAAAATCAAAACACCAAACAAGCAGGGTTTGGTGCTTACATGCTTAGATGGGTGGGAGAGCTCCATCTCCCTGAGAAATCAGTACTGAGGAGTAGAGTGGAACTGTGAGTAAACCAGTTTCATTGCCACTTTCCCCTCAGGTGACATAACTCTCATCTATCTCAGAAGGACAGAGCCAGAGACAACCACCATGCCCATACTGCCAATATATCTTCTGTGTCTAACGGGACATATCCGGGTTGTAGGCTCTAGCATGCAGCTAGAGCATGTCAGCTGCTTCTCCCAATGGCCTCCTTGGAAAAGAGGCTGAGAAGTTTCTAAACATCAACTGTTTTCTAGCTTCTAGTTTTCTCAGTTCCAAAGTGGCTCAGCAAAGCCTGTATGGCTACAAGTGGTTGGCCATTAGTCAAGGTATTCTGATTACTCTGTAGTCTGAACTATGTACCAGCAGAGGCTAACTTTTATTCTCTTAAATGGCTCTAGGGAAAGAAGTTGTTGAATGGGCTGTCATCAGATGAGGCCTGCTAGGAATCAATGTAAACTGACATCTCATTAAACATTAGAGTCTAGGTCTTTTGTATTCTGGATCAAGAGATGGTTTGTTTAGGAGTAAGAGATTGTTCTCAATGAGGAAAGGTCCCCCTCTCCCTCTCTATGTCCACTTCTAGTGATTCTTAGCTATTTGAATAGTGGATGATACAAGATCCAGTCGATTACCAATTATCTCTTTGTTTCCTAAGATCCAAGTTCTGTCTCAGCCTCAGAATCTGTCTGAGTGAAGGTAGCTGCAGGCCAATAATGAAATTTGATACCCTGGTCATTCAGTCTCAATCAAGAGGCTAATTTACAAGATGAGACATCATTACCAGTCTCTCCGATAGATAGGGAGAGGATAAGGTGGTTCAAAATAATGATACTTGCATATCGCTCTAGAAGAGTCACCGATCCATTAAATCATTGTGTTATTTTCTTACCATTTCCTTCAGTTTTCTTCCACAAGAATAAGAGAGAGAAAAGGGGGAGAAGAAGAGAGAGACAGAGAGGTAGAAGGGGAGAGAACCTTGCAAAATTCAGGGAAGGACTTACTATATACAATAATATGTTGAGTTTAAAGCACACAAGTGTAAAATAGAAAGTCCTTACTTATTAGCAGCAACTGAGGGCACAGGAGCTGGCAATGATAAAAATGCCCATAATCACAAACACAACATATACTTAGTCATGGGTGATGTTCTGGCTCAAAAATAGGGTTTTATTTTACCTTGCCTTCCTTAAACTCTCTCCTGAATTAAAAGAGAGACAAGACTCAGCTGGATGGAAGAACAAAAAGCTCACAGAATACAAAAAAAGTGTTCAAGCAGCCAGTTGAATTCGCTGCACAGCTTAACCACAGAAATATTTTCAGGTGATTCTGTTTTTGACAGAACGTGGGAACCACAGGATCTACAACACTTACAAGCAAACTTCAACAACTCTAATAATAGTTACAGAAGTGAAAGCCAATTTGGATAAAATAAGACATTGACTCAAGGCCTCTGCGAGAAGATTTTTGAAAACAAAGTCCACGGCAGTCTAGTTTTTCTCTGTGGGGAATCACATTTCTCTTTGATTCTTGACTCTTTTCTTTTTCTGGATTCCCCTCTCACTGGGAGAATTATCCTGCATTGTTTGTCCTCTATCTGAGATTGTGCAATGTAGTATTTTCAGTCTCTTTTCACCATAAAGTAGCTGACAGGTCACTTCATGCTCTAGTCTTTGGGTCTTCCCCCATACAGTGATTGACTTTTTCTGAGAAAAAATAAAAAAGAAACAAGAACACAAATAGTAGTGTCGGCAGTGCAGGTGAGCTGCATTTCATAGGCTTTAATATTTCATTTTCCAAAAGGTAGAACAGAAATGTAAAGTGCAGCCTGGCTGGTGTGGAGTTCATACAAACTCTCCTGTACTGCCGTCTCCTTGGCTGCATGTGTCTTGGCAAGGTCATTATCATTGTGGGATGGAAACCAGACTGGAGGTCAGCGTGGAGCCGCATGATGCAGATAAGAAATCAATATCCTGACTCTTGATTAAACGGATGGTGTTTGATCTCACAGGATGGGGATAGAAGAGGTGAGTGGAGTCAGAGGAGAAATGCCAGCATGACACTGATGTCTGGAACCTGGGTTCCTGATCTGGATTTGATGAGGGAGAAGAGAAGAACTATCAAGGCTGATGCTTAGAGGTTTAGCTTGGGACAGCTGCTCAGCCTCAGTGCCCTTCTAGAGCCCAGCAAGGCCATCCACTGGGGGCTAGGGAAATGAATCCCCTTTGAGACATTGTCAGCTGAATATTTCTGGATAGTCGGGAGCTGTGACATTCACCGAGCACGTATCGGCAAACTGTCCCATCACTTGTCAGGACACCTGGAACAGAAACAACAGTAGGGCAATATGATTAGCAATATAGATTTTTCTCTCTTGGAAGCTGCATTAGAAAGACATGGGAAAGGATTTACATTGTAGAGCATATATTAAAATTTCTTTAGTGAATGACAAATCAATTTCGGATTATTTTCTAGTTCTTAAAAAAAGCGGTATTTCCCCATTATCCTCCACAATGATAACATTTTGCATTTTTACACAGGCAAATTGGGAAGTTGTAATGATCTTTGGTCATTTCAGTACAACTTACCACAATAAGTCTGTTTAATTATTAAGAGAGGATCATACCCTTCTTACCTATACATATATATATTTTCTTTTCCTCTTTTGATATAAAGTTATTCAGGTTTATTGTTGGTTTACTATTGTTTAGTTGGATTTCTCTTTCAGATGTTAGGCTTGTGTCATGTAGAAATCACTGGTTTACTGGCTAAGAAAGACAATGCTGGATTATTGGCTTTCATATCAGATTTTACTTCTTTCATTTATCACATGTTATAACAAATCAAGGCAATTCTTTAATATTTTGTCTCTATGAAGCTAATGGCAACTAGCATTCCCAATACTTGTCCTCTGGATTGACTCACAAAATGTTTCAAGTATATAAGGTATAAATGAAATGATTGCCTGTTCTTGTGTTTAGGTTTGTGTTTTTAAACATTTGGTGATCTTTAAATTTTCTCCCTCTACATAAAACACTTTTCTTTCTGATTGCACATATGTGCTAACCTTGTTTTATTGCACTTGAGATCAGGGTTTCTTTTCCTGCCTTGTATTTTCATATTTCATTAATACTAATTGCTTAACATATGTTAATTGAATGAAGCCAAATCATCCCAATCAAAGAGACTCTTCAGTCATCACCCTCAAAATATTATCCTCTAGTTTGAATTATACGCATTCAAAAGTGACTGAACAAATTCAGCAATATACTAGCAAGAAGGGAAAGGCTAAAAAGACTAGTGCTAAGGTTTATCTCATGCAGTATTCAATCTTATCTAGTACATGTGAGACCTAGTTGCCATGTAGATTTAACAATACTGGAAGCTCTAGCCAGAGAAATTAGGCAATGGAAGGAAATAAAAATTATCCATCCATATTGGAAATAAAGAAGTTAAATTGTCCCTGTTTGAATGTATGTGTGTGTATATATATATGTGTGTGTATGTGTGTGTGTGCATATATATGTACATATACATATACACATAGTATATGTATAGTATACATAAATGCATGTATCTATATATACAAACATATAAAAATAGATGTAGATACATGTGACTCCACTAAAGAAACTATTAGAGTAAATTAATTTCTTCATACTTTCAGGGTATAAAAATCAGTTTAAAAACATAGAAAACTATCTGAAATATAAATTTAAAAATTATATTGACCATAACTACAAAAATATTAGGAGTAACTTTAATTAGGTTATGAAAGATTTTCACAATAAAAACTATAAAACATCATTTAATATAGAAACTGAATACAGCAAAAATAAATGAAATATAGCTCACGTTTCTTGTATTTAAAAAATAACTTTCTCATACAAAAATGTATAACTATTTGCTAAAATATTCAAATATTTGCTAAAAAAAACCAATGTTATAAAATTGACAAGGTCGTTTATTAGACAGTTCATAAAATTAGACATAACAATGGCCAATACATACTATGTAAAATGCTAGATTTCTTTAGCCATCAAAAAATATTCAAACCCAAACCACAGTTAGGTAGCATGGAATTCCAGTTAGAATGATAGGAAAACCAAAGAGGGGAAAAACAGGACTGACAAGAATTTGGAAACAATCTTTTACACACCATCAGAAATGTAAATTACCACAGTTATCATAGAAATATAAAAGTTCTTCAAAATTATTTTTTAAAAAAATGAGCTTCCATATAATGCAATAAAGCCAGTATCGAACACATATCCAAAGCACATGAAAACAGTGTTTCAAATAGGTATCTATACTTCTAGGTTTATTGCAGCAATATTTAGAAGAAGCAAGGTCTGAATTCAACTATGTAAGTAGATACAATTTTAAAGAAACTGTAATATAAAAATTCATTAGAAAGCTATAAAACCTTAGGGACATTCTGGTGTAGTCAAGCACCAGTAGTTCATATCTGTAATGCTAGCTACTCAGGAAGCTGAGATGTGAGGATCAAACTTCAGAAGCCAGCCCAGGCAGAAAATCTTTTGAGGCTCTTATTTAAAATTAACCACAGAAGCTGAAAGTGGAGAGGTGGTTCAAGTGGTAGAGCTCTAGCTTTGAGCACAAAAATCCAGGGACAGTGCCTAGGCCCAGAGTTTATTTTTGCAAAAATAAAAACAAAGAATTTTATATTGTGCCATTTCCATCTATGTGAATGAACCTGCAGGACATTAACTTGTATGTCAGACACCAAAAGACAAAGACTGCATAATCTTACACACATGTAGAGTCTAATAAAGGTAATTCTATAGAAATAGAGTATAGAAAAGTGACTTTAGGGCAGGCTATAAAAGTGACTTTAGGCCAGGCACTAAGGTATAAATAGTAGAGCTAAGCTCTAATGTTCTATTGCATAGTAAGTGGCTGTAGATAATGAAAACAGCTGGAAAAGAAATCTGATCACTACAACCGTATTGACCTATTTTGGAATTTTAGATCATTTCCTATAAGCACAATTATTATATACAATAAAAAACCCCAAAGGAACGCGTTTTAGTGTTTGTACCTGCTCATGAGAAAGTGTCAGAATTAATAAATGGTTACATTAGCTCAAAGGCTTCTTTTTTTAGCAACATATACTTCTGAAGGTTTTTTTTTCCATTAGATTAAGTGCTAAAGTAAGTTTATGTTTTATTTTATATAGCAACCTACAATGAATTTTACACAACCTATTGCTGTCTAGTGAAGAACGTCACGTATTTTATAGTGCAAAACACCCCTGAAAATGTATGAGAAGAGTTTTTAGCTATACCAAACTAGGTCTGCTACACAGAAAATGAGAAATTTTCCTTTAATTAGAAATGACAGCAGGAATTTAGGAAGGCAGAATTTAATGTAATTAAAAGGGGAAAAATCATTATTTAACAAGAGTCACGCTACATTTCTTGAAGAAAACACAATGAAGATCTTTAATTTCAAATGTCAATAATTTTATTTTTATGTCTCTCCTAAGCCTGTTCTAATTAAAATAAAACAGAGTTGAATTTCAGGAAGCTTTCTAAACTTTTCTTGTGGCCATTGCAATATTATGCTTGAGAAATATGTTTACTACTTTCAGTAAAGTAAAATACGTTACAAATTAATATAAACATGAGCAACCAGAACCCGAAATAATCAGCTGTTTCTACACATAAAGGATAGGACTTAATGGATGGATAAAACTCTAACATGTATTCTGTGTAGATTACTGCTTGCCTGTTTATTTTTAACAGTTGCAAAGTTAAAACTATTTAAAATAGTCATTGAGATAGTTATTTTTAACAGTTACAAAATGAATAAGTGCAGAAATGAATGCAGAGGCCATGAGGAAAATATACAAGCATATAAAAGAACAGAGGGAGTGGTGGCTTTATATTCGTGATCTTGACTTCTTAGCAATAATTGAATCTTGCAAGTGGTAGGCAAACACTACCCCTTGAAACATGTCCCTGAGCCATTTATCTATTTTACTATTTTTGGAGTAATTCTTTAGCCCTCTAACTTTTGCTTCCTACATATCTACATTCTGAACATGTTCTTTTGCACTCAGTGTTTTAGTGAATAAGACAGCATTTTTTGCTTAGATTGGTGTCAATCCATGATTCTCCTAATTTTAACCTCAAGAGTAGCTAGGCTTACAGGCATGAGCCACTGTACATAGTTAACCTGATACATTTTAAATTCCATATTATTATTTCCATTTTTAAGAGAATGAGTTAAAGGCATAGAATAGTTAAGCAAATGACCCAATATCACTAATCAAGAAGCCATAGATTCAAACCATATGATCTAATGTGTACCCTGTGCTGGTGAGATATTCATATTCTACTGCATAGGTGTGTGTGTGTGTGTGTGTGTGTGTGTGTGTGTGTGTGTGTATTTTTTCTCCATATGTGTGGCATTTCTTGTGTCTCTGGTTGCCTTGTGATGATTTGGTTTTACTATACTTGAGACCAAAGATCATTTCTCATCTTAATTTTTGTCCTTGACATTCCCTACCTCCACATTCACCTAATGCTAATTAAACATGCAAATATATATTCTCATTTACTGCTAGGAAAATCTTGTATTAGTTGCTCTTGAAACAATAATCCAGTCAATCATCTAACTTTTTGCCACCTTAAGCCCAGTTCTCATAGACAGACATGTTATCGCTCTAAATGCTCTATAAAATGTATTTCAGGAGACAGGAGTAACATTTCAGGGCTTTGTCCTATCCTCAGTTTCAGCATTACTCTTGGATAATGCATCATTAAGACAAATGGGTCTCTGAGTGGAAATGCACAATTAACACCACTTTACTGGAATGTCAGAAGTTGGGCTTGGTTTTAATTTCCCAAAAGTTTCCCACAAGGCTTCTCTGAGCCAAGACTTCCCAATACTTGGGAAGGTGATTCCCGGAAGTACTGGGCAGCAAAGGCCATGGTGAGAACAAGAAGCGGGGGGATGAAATGGTGTGTTTGAGAGCAGACACCACTGTGGACAAATGTCATTCCTTTGGGTATGGCTGAGGAAAGTTCAGTATACAACCTAGAAGTGGCGTTACTGACAGGCTGATGAGGTACTTATGGGTGAGAGCAGCTCTCCAAGCTTGTTAGGCTCTTCCCCTGTGCAGTGCTTATGAGCAGAACGGGCTCAAGACACTAGAGGAAGTATGTGGGCAAGACTTGAGGTGCTCACCACTGAAGAGAGACTAAGGGGCTATGTAGGAAAAATCTTTCAAAGGATTTGCTGACAAACTAATCTATTTATTTAGCCAGTCCTGGAACTTGAACTCAGGGCCTGGGCACTGCCCTTGGGCTTTCTCAAGACTAGTACTCTATTACTTGAGTCACAGCACCACGTCTGTTGTCTGGTCCCGAGGAACTGAGCCCAGGGCTTTGCACATGGTGGGCAAACACTCTACTGCTAGGCCATGCTCCTGGCCCGACAAATAATTTTGAGGTTAAAAATTACCCTGAAACACAGTTCTTCTTATCCAAGTTAATTTCATTGTGTAGAATAGTACAGTCATTTTTAAAATTACTTATACTTATTCTAAATATAAAAATGAGCACAATTAGCTCACACCTGTAATCCTAGCTACTCAACAGGCTGAGATCTGAGGATTGCGGTCCAAAGCCCGCCCAGGCAGGAAGGTCCATGAGACTCTTATTAACCACCAGAAAATTGAAAGTGGCACTGTGGCTCAAATCGTAGAGCGCTAGCCTTGAGCTAAAGAGCTCAGGGACAGTGACCAGGCTCCGAGTTCAAGCCCCAACACCACCACCTACAAAAAAAAGCACAATTGACTATATCTTTAAAGGATTATGTTTTCTGCAATAACTCAGTATCATATTTATGATCAAAGTTTAGGTGATTTCATTTTACTTGACCAAATAGTTGCAGATACCACAATAGCTCAGAAAAGTTATGCTGTGAGATCTGAAAAGACATTAGAAAGTGTAAAGGAGGATGGTTGTTATTTCTCTTTTTTCTAGGGTTGACCTTAAGAGAAATGTGTTTACCATACAGCAGTTCTAATCCTTACATAGCAACTGTTTACAACATTACTTTTTTGTGATGTCCCAGATCACCCTTAGAAATATCATACAATTCTTTCCTAAGGAAAGAAAAAACCTTACATGGAAACAAAGGCTAGCAAAATTTCTGAATCAATACAATTTCATTTTATTTTCAAAATATAGGGAGAGCATAGAACACTTTTTAGGAAGTAGTTCATTTCATGAAATAAAAATCACAGGAATGGTTGCTAGTACCTGCAAAACTTACTAGTAAACTGCTTTATTGAGCAAAGAGTGAATGAAAAGCATAGACCATGGATGATCCATGAAAAGAAGACATATACTGATCAAAAGCACTTCTGATTTTTAGAGCAGAACACAAGGGTACTCTGAGTCAATGAAGTTAAGAGAGAAATTATCCCACCAGGAATTGGTTATATCTACAACTTTCAAATTCATATCTCTTAAAACAAAAATTAAAAGAACAGGTTTTTTTTTTGTTACTCGTATATCTCCTTAGGTTATACTTAGTTAATTTTATAATATGAGGTGATTTCTCTCTTTTACCATTGCTTTCTCCTTTATATAATTTTCTCAGCCATTCCATGTCTTTCTCTGCATAAAGCAAGAAGATCGTACCGTCTCCTAAATCCCAATCATATTTCCTGGAGGTACTCCAGGAAAACTCATAGGCAATTGTAAATATTTTCTGCTCAGGGCCTCCCAATAAGTTTGTAATTTTTTTTCTGTACTGTTTTCATCAGGTAGTCTGATTAAAAACCAGTTCTATCTTAAAAATAGAATTTTGTCTTAAAAATGATGACAGGTAGCCTAACTGTATCAACCAAGGATTACATGAAGATTCATGCAAATATTCAGAAGTGTAATTATTTGTTTAAATGACTTAGTTTGATCTAATGTAACCTTAAGTCAGTTAAATTCCCCAAATTAATACTCTACAATCTAATAAGTCCATTTTATGATATATTAATAACATGTTTCTAGAGAGCCTAGCACTCTCTGCTGGCATCTTTCCTTGTGCTCTTCTGTTTTAAGAGTTGTAACTAGAAAACCAGCTGCCCAGAGAAACGCTATGTTTCTTAATTCTAGTTGAAAGTAGACTGGGCCATCTAACTAAATTTTTTGCCAGTGGATTCTGAAAATAAATGACAGGTTCTAATGATGTTTCTGAATATTGAGATAAATCAGAGGTATGTTCTTCAGTGTTGTTTATTCTGCCACTGGGGTGGGACATAGAATTGAACATTCATTAAGAAGACTGAAAACAAACAAACAAACAAAACTACAGGAAGTAACTAGATTCTCAGTGACTGTATAGGCAAGATTCTTTTCTCAAGTTACTTTGCCTACCAGAGAATTTGTGTCATAAATAAATTTCTATTGTCCTTTATACCCTGCACTTTGGAGTCTCTTGGTTAACAGTATTTTAGTATTTCCATTAACTATTGTATTCCTCAAAAGGCAGAGATGTTTTATCTCCTGGAACCACAGCAATTATTTTAAAGAAACTTTATTCTCCTCACCAGGCAAAAAGAGAAGCACTGGGTTGATTAATGTATGTTTTCCAGTCTAGGCATACGGGAGCAGCTCATTAAATGCAATGTTGTGCTGTCAGTAACAGACCTTTAAGAAAACAGCATAAAGGTTTTTCTTTCATTCCTACAAAATGGAAAATCCTATTGACTCGAAAGTAACTTAACATGGGTTTTAAATCTCAAAAGGGGAACAATAGTATTTGTAGACAAATCAATGAGCAGAGCTTGCATGTTTATGAATGTACCCACATTACTTTAATGGTAGAGTTAAGAATTAGCACCTTACTCTTTGCTCTAAAGCTCATTCAATGTAGTACTGAGCATAGGATAGTAAATTTTGGATCCTATCAGGTTTGATAAAGGTAAGGCAAAAATCTGACATGGTGGAGATGATAATAGAAAAAGTTAAAAAAAACAAAGATAAAAAATAAGAAATTATTTTTGAAGAATTATATTTGAAAGCAAAATAAAATTACAGAGAATAAACAATTGTTTATTCTCAATTGTTTATTCGATATTCAAAGGTCCTAGGTATAAAGTAGCTTCAGGAGAAAATATTCAATATCTGTGTGTTCTCAGTGCATCTGATAATTTAAAATGCATTATCTGTCTTCTACTTATAGAACACTGGTCATATTGAATTCATGGCCTGCTGTATTCCATTATGACATCATTCTACCATACTTGGTTATAGTTTCAATGACGCACTTTCTAGAAAAAAAAATTTGCCAGTCCTGGACTTTGAACTCAGGACCTGAGCACTGTCCTTGTGCTTTCTCAAGGCTAGTGCTCTACCACTTGAGCCATAGCACCACTTCCAGCATTTTTATATATATGTGGTACCAAGGAATAAAACCCAGATCTTCATGCATGCTAGACAAGCACTCTACCACTAGGTCAAACTCCCAGCCCTGACCCAGTTTCTTAACATCACAATTGTCCTGAGGTTGAGGATTGTGTTAATTTTTTTTTAGTTTTTTTTCATATATTTTTTATTGTAATTAATAGAAGGGTTACATGATATTTGCCAGACAGAAGGTGCATGAATTCACATACATTGATACCCTTCCACCTGTCTTGATCCCCATTTCCCTCCCCTCCACCCCCACCCCTCAACTTGTTTCCCCCCCTTCCTTCTCCAATTTCAAATAACCAAATACAAATATATCTGATATATCAGGTAACAAAGTGAGATAATGTAACAATATGAGACAACCAAGGGACAGCAAATGAGATGAGAGATAACATGATACCTTAAGGAAAACAATCATTCATTATATGGCTTATGTCTCTATATCCTAGAGATCCTTTCATTTAGCAACCTACTATATGGCCTTTTGTATCAAGATTTAGCTCTATTGCAAATCTCTGCTAGGAGAGCCCAAGGTTTCTATTGATTATGACGAATGAGGGAAACCATTGAGCCTAAGTTCCTTTGAGTCTGGCTTACTTCACTTAATATGATTTTTTCTAAGTCTTTCCATTTCCTAACAAATGGGGCAATGTCGTTTTTTCTGACAGCAGCATAGAATTCCATTGTGTACAAATAACACATCTTGTTGATCCACTCATCAACTGAGGGACATCTAGGTTGGTTCCATATCTTTGCTATGGTAAATAGTGCTGCAATGAACATTGTTGTGCTAGTGGATTTAGTATGGCCTTGTTTCTGGATGATTGGGTAAATGCCAAGTAGTGGAATTGCTGGGTCATAGGGGAGCTCTATGTTTAGTCTTCTGAGGCACTGCCATACTGCTTTCCATAGTGGTTGAACCAGTTTGCACTCCCACCAACAGTGTAGAAGTGATCCTCCTGGCCACATCCCCTCCAGCATCTGTTGTTATTAGTTTTTTTGATCCTGGCCATTCTAACTGGAGTGAGGTAGAATCTTAGCGTTGTTTTGATTTTTCAAAAGAAATGTTGAGCATTTCTTCATGTGTCTATAGGCCATTTTTGTTTCTTCTTCAGAGAAGACTCTCTTTAAGTCTTTGGCCCATCTTTTAATGGGATGGTTGTTACTTTGGAGATTAGTTTTGGAGCGATTCAATTGTTTGAGCTGTTGATATATTTTAGACATGAGGCCTTTGTCCATTATATGGTTGGTGAAGATCTTCTCCCACTCTGTAGGCTTCCTAATTAATTTACTAACTATGTCCTTTGCCATACAAAAGCTCTGCAGTTTAATGCAGTCCCTCTTATCGAGCCTTTCTCTGATTTGTTGTGATTCTTAGTCCTTATTGAGAAAGTTTCTACCTGTGCCAAGGAGGCCTGGTGTATCTCCTATTCCTTCCTGTAGAGTTTTCAGTGTGTCAGCTTTTACCTCCAGGTCTTTAATTCATTTGGAGTTAATTCTAGTGCAGGGTGACAAAGAGGATCAAACTTTAGTTTTCTGCAGGTGCTTAACCAGTTTTGCCAGCACCACTTGTTGAAGAGGCTGTCTTTCTTCCATTCTATTTTTTTGGCTCCCTTGTCAAAGATTAGGTGGCCATAGGTCTGTGGTTTAATATCTGGGCCCTCAGTTCTATTCCATTGGTCTTCAGGCCTGTTCTTGTGCCAGTACCAAGCTGTTTTGATAATTATAGCCCTGTAATAGAGTCTAAAGTTTGGAATTGAAATTCCTCTGGCATTGTTCTTTCTGCTAAGAAGTGTTTTTGCTATTTGGGGTCTTTTATTATTCCATATGAAATTTTGAATTGCCTCTTCTATTTCTTTAAAGAATGCCATTGGGATATTGATGGGTATTGCGTTGAATTTGTAGATAGCTCTTGGCAAGATTGTCATTTTCACAATATTGATTCTTCCAATCCAGGAGCATGGGAGGTTTTTCCATTTCCTTAGATCTGCTTAATTTCCTTTTTCAGGGTTTTAAAGTTTTCATCAAAAAGGTCCTTTACATTCTTAGTTAAGCTAATTCCTAGGTACTTTATTTTATTTGAGGCTATTGCAAAAGGAGTTGCTTTCCTGATTATTGCCTCATTCCTCTCACTATTGGCATAAAGGAAGGCAGTTGATTTTTGAGGGTTAATTTTATAGCCTGCTACCCTTCCAAAGTTTTGAATCAGCTCAAGGAGCTTGGGGGTAGAGTCTATAGGATTCTTTAAATACAGAATCATGTCATCTGCAAAGAGGGAAAGTTTTACTTCCTCTTTCCCTATTTGGATCCCCTTTATGCTTGCTTCTTGCCTTATTGCACTGGCTAGGAATTCTAACACTATGTTAAAGAGGAGTAGAGAGAGTGGGCATCCTTGTCTCATTTCTGATTTTAAAGGGAATGGCTTTACCTTTTCGCCATTAAGTATAATACTAGCTGTGGGTTTCTCATACACGGCCTTTATTACATTGAGGAATGTTCCATAGATTCCTAGTTTCTCCAGAGCTTTTAAAATAAAGGGGTATTGGATCTTGTCAAATGTCTTTTCTGCATCTATTGAGACAATCACATGATTTTTGTCCTTGCTCCTGTCAATGTGTTGAATTATATTAATTGATTTGCATGTGTTGAACCAGCTTTGCCTCCCTGTGATGAACCCTGTTTGATCATAGTGTATAATTTTTTTGATGAGTTGTTGTAGACGGTTGGCCAGTATTTTGTTGAGAAGTTTTGCATTGATATTCATCAAAGAAATAGGTCTATAGTTCTCTTTCTTTGATGAATCTCTGTCTGGTTTGGGGATGAGGGTTATACTGGCTTCATAGAATGAGTTTGGTAAAGAACCTTCATTTTCAATTTCGTTGAAGAGCTTGAGGAGTATTGGTGTGAGCTCTGCTTTGAAGACCTTATAGAATTCAGCTGTGAATCCATACGGCCCTGGGCTTTTCTTAGGTGGAAGTTCTCTTATTGCCATTTCTATTTCAGTGCTTGAAATAGGCCTGTTTAGTTGGGTTAGTTCTTCTTGGTTCAGGGTGGATATGTTAATATTGGCTAGGAAATCGTCCATTTCTTCTAGATTCTCAAATTTGTTGGCATAAAGGTTTGAGAAGTATTCCCTCATGATATTCTGGATCTTGGTAATTTCTGTCGTGATATTACCATTTTCATCTGCGATTTTGTTTATTTCGATATGTTCTCTTCTTTTTTTGGTAAGATTTGCTAAGGGCTTGTCAATTTTGTTAATTCTTTCAAAGAACCAACTCCTTGTTTTGTTGATTCTTTCTATAGTTTTTTTGGATTCCAGATCATTTAATTCTGCTTTGATTTTAATAATTTGCTTTCTTCTACTGGGATTAGGGTTGGTTTGTTGCTTTTTTTCCAGGAGCTTAAGGTGAGACATTAACTTGTTGGTTTGCAATTTTTCCAACTTGTTGTTGTAGGCACTCAGCGCTATAAATTTTCCTCTGAGTACTGCCTTTGCTGTGTCCCAAAGGAGTTGGTATTTTGTGTGCTCCTTACTGTTAAATTTCATAAACTGTTGGATTTCTGTTCTGATCTCTTCGATGACCCATTGGTGATTCAACAATGTGTTGTTCAGTCTCCATGAGTTACAGGGTTTTTGTTGGTGGAGATGTGTGTTCAGTTCCAGTTTGATGCCTTTGTGGTCTGAGAGTGTGCATGGTATAATTTCAGTGTTTCTGAATCTGTCCAGGTTTGTTTTATGGCCTAAGATGTGATCTGTTTTTGGAAAATGTTCCATGTGCTGCTGAGAAAAACGTATATTGTGTTGTTGCTGGGTGGAATATTCTGCAGATGTCTGTTAGATCTAGTTGGTCTATATAGTTGTTCAATTCTAAGGTCTCTGTTGAGTTTTTGCCTTGTTGATCTGTCCACAGTTTGATGCCTTTGTGGTCTGAGAGTGTGCATGGTATAATTTCAGTGTTTCTGAATCTGTCCAGGTTTGTTTTATGGCCTAAAATGTTATCTATTTTGGAGAATGTTCCAGATGTCTGTTAGATCTAGTTGATCTGTATAGTTGTTCAATTCTAAGGTCTCTGTTGAGTTTTTGCCTTGTTGATCTGTCCACAGGTGAGAGTGGATTGTTAAAGTCACCAACAATACTGTGTTTCAATCTATGTATGGTTTCAGTGAAAGTAAAGTTTTCTTGATGAAGTTTGGAACTCCGGGATTGGGTGTGTAGATATTTAGGATGGTTATGTCCTCCTGGAGGAAAGTTCCCTTTAGTATTATGTAGTAACCTTCTTTGCCTTTCCTACCAATTTTAGTTAGAAGTCTATTTTATCTGATATGAGGATGGCAACTCCAGCCTGTTTATGGGGGCCGTTAGCTTGATAGAGTTTATTTCAACCTCTCACTTTCAAAAAATGTTTGTTTTTTGGGGGTAAGATGTTTCTCTTGAAGACAGCAGAACGATGGATCTTGCTTTTTGATTATCTAATCTATGTCGTTTAATTGGAGAGTTAAGTCCATTGATATTGAGAGTCAGGATTGAGAAATATTTATTAGTTCCTACCATTTTTACAAGCTTTCATTAGGGCCTGTGTCTTGATAGTTTTTGTGGTACTTAGATGTTATGAGTTTTGGGTGCCATGTCTTTCTCTGTATTACATTTGTGTTGGTTTTCTGTGTGTAGTACATCATTGAGAATTTTCTGTAATGTTGGTTTTGTTGCTACATATTGTTGCAGCTTTTCCCTGGAATGGAATGTTATTATTGTTCCTTCAGTTATGAATGAGAGCTTAGCTGGGTACAGTATTCTTGGTTGGTAGTTATTTGACTTCAGGGCATGGCATATATCCTTCCAATCTCCTCTTGCTTGCATGGTCTCTGCTCAGAAATCTGGGGTTATTCTGATTGGTTTGCCTTTATAGGTGATTGTTCTCTTCACCCTGGTTGCTTTTAGGATCCTATCTTTGGCCTCTATTGATCCAATCCAGATTATAATGTGGTGGTGGGATGTCCTTTTCTGGTCAGGTCTGTTTGGGGTTCTAAAAGCTTCTCGTATCCGGATGGGCCTGCCCTTCTGGATATTTGGGAAGTTCTCTGAGATGATTCCCTGAAGTATATTTCCAATACCATTGACCTCTTTCTCCAGACCCTCCTCAATACCAATTAGCCTTAAATTAGTCTTCCTAATTGTATCTTGGACCTCCTGTAGCATTTTCTCATATTTCCTAGATTTGAATTGACTCATTTTCTGTTCTTTTTCTATAACAACTAAATTATCTTCAACCCTGGAAATTCTCTCTTCTGCATTGTCTACTCTGCTATCAAAGCTATCTACTTTATTCTTCATCTCCCTTGCTTCTAATTGCTCATTTTTGATGCCTTGCATCTCCTGTTTTAGATCATATATGGATTTCTTTAGCTCCTTGATTTCCATTTGAGTTGTTAGCTCAGAAGCTTTATTGTCTTTGGACATTTGTTGGAGTTCAGTCACCTTTTTGTTTGTGGATTCTATGAATTCATCCATTTTTCTTTGAAAAATCTTTATTATGGCTTCCCCTTTTTCACATATCACCTTGTTTATGGTTTCCTCTTGTTTAGCTGTGGCTTCCTCCCTTATGTCTTTCTTTATGTTTTCACATTTTTCATTAATGATGTTTACCTATTGCATTTGTATAGCACTTGGAAGGCTCTCCTCTAGATTTGCCACTGACTGCTCCATTGCCTGTTTATGTTGGGTGGGAGATGCTATTCCTTGATTTGACATTTTTCTTTAGTTTCTTGTTCTGCCCATTTGAAGATGGGAGCAAGATTAATACTAAACAAGATTATAATTTTTCAGATATAACTAACCTAGGCTTTTTAGTTGGCTGACAATAGATATTAGCTCTTTTAGATTGGTAATATCACTCTCTCTTTCTTTTTTTACATTTACACACAAATCTAATACAATCACAGATGACCAATTTATGACCAAAACAATATGCCCCTCAATCCAATTTCTACTGTATTTAAGTCCCTCTGGACCTAGAGTATAATTGAACACCTAGATACACAGCATTGCTCAACAACCATCAAATGTAGAGCCATGCATTATAAGAGTTGAAGGATGAACAGAAGACCAGAGATAGAAAAATAATATGAAAGATGACAAGGTAGGTAGGAAAAAAATAATACAGGAGTGTAAGAATAGTATAGTAATGAAAAAAAGGTGTCATGTAAGGATAACTGTCCTAAGGTGATAGACAGGTAGAGTATTTGTGTAGAAAGTTTAGAAGATAAAACTAAGAAAATAAGTAGGGTAATAAGAAGAATATATAGAGAAAAGAGGGAGGTAGATATATGAGATTTCAATGATGCAAATTTTGAAAAGAAAAAAACAAAACAGCAACAAAATAAAACAGAATACACACACAAAAAAAAAACAAAAACAAGAACAAAAATTTAAAAAAAAATAGAAAAAAGGTGGGGGGAGATTCCTCACTGTTCTGAGTTCTTACCCAAGAGATACTAGAGTTTAGAACCAGGAGTTTAAAAAGCAGGTGACTGTAACAGTATGGATATCATTTTTATTCAGACTGTACCCAGAGCTATCACTGTGTTTCTAGGAACAACTACAGTGATAGCAGGATTGCGGGAAAAGAGAGGAGAAAAAAAGAGAAAAAAAAGGAATGAATCATAACATTAGAAAAAAAGGTGTAGGTTAAATGGCAAAGAGAAAAATAAGAACATTTAAAAATGCAAATGAAATGGGGTAAAAAAGATAAAAGAAGGGTATTCTTCAGTTTTGGGGGTTTTTTTTGGTGGGGGGAGAGGTTAGGAAACTTGTGTCTCCACTAAATTCAGGATCTAAACACTTCACAAAGTCTTTTTCTCTTGTGATTTGGCTTTGCAGTTTTTCAGATCAGATTGCTTGTTTGGTAAAACAAAGCTGAAAGATCCGCAGGTGGCTTTGTTCACCAGGTCTGCGGTGGTGCAGGGGGATGGACTTCAGCAGTGCTGGGACCGGATTTCTGGCTAAGGGATCTCTGGGAAATCCTTTGCCAGTTAGAAAGGTGGCGCTGTCAGCAACACCTCTCAGGCTCCAATTGCTTTGGCCTGGGTTGTTGCCAGCAGTCAAGATGGCGCTGCTCTCAGCTGGAGGGGGAGGGGCTCCCTCCCAATGCCGATTTGGGAGCAGAGATGGAAACTTCTCCTCGGAGCTACTCACAAATTGCTGGATTCTCGGGTTCCGTGAAGCTGGCAGTCCGTGCACAGCCGGGTGTCTGATCTGGGCTTGCGCAGCTCTGTGTGGCTCTGTCTGCAGCCGGCGGGTCTGCGCTGCTGTGGAGCACTTTCTCTGCTCTGATTCAGAAGAGCCTTTGTCTCCCTGGCCGCTCCATGGCTGAGCTCCATGCTCTCTTTTTGCGCTGGTATTCTTCCTTTTTTTTCCCTTTTTTTCCTCTCTGCCTGAGTTCTCTGTGGTCCTAAAGCTTACTTCGGATCAATTTCTGTTAGAGGACTGTCTCCTGCACTGCCAGTACATGAATCTTGGCAGGAGCTCAGTATGTCTCACCCTGAACCGCCACCATCTTCCGCCGATCTTCAGTGTTTCTTTTTAGTTGGACTTCAATTTCCAAATGGAAAATTTACTGTTATAGCAGTCTCATGTGTTGAATATTTTGTCTTCAGATGCCGTTGTGATTTTGAGAAGTACCAGAAAGTTGCAAAGATCTTGGGGAGACAGGAACCCTGCAGTTGTGATGGTGATGTAGTCACTGAAGAAATCAGTATAGAAGTTCCTTATACAATTAGAAAAACATAGACATTCCTTATGACTGTACCATACCATTCTTAGGAAACTATCAGGGGAGTAAATCACTGCATAAGAAACATTCTTGCCCATATTGCCCTGTTCTTAATATCCAAACTATAGAACCAGACAGCAATTATGCATCTATACCTATATATATATCAGAAATAAAAAATGTTATTTGCAAAAAAAAGTATAATACTATATCTGGGGAACATCATGCTTGCATGGGACAAGCTAAGCGCACAAAGCCGAGTATCACATTTTCACGCATTTGTGGAATAGAGACTTAGAAATGATGTTGATGTTGATGCTGATGATAATATGAATAGTAATGTGAAATGAATGTAAAATGGAGACTGTCTAGGGGAAGATCAGCTGTGGTGGGGAAGAGATGAATGGGTACTGAGAGCTGAAAATGAAAGGCACAAAGGACAGCATAATGAAAGCCACCATAAGTTTTCTGAAAGAGAGGTAGGAACAGAGAATGGGACTCGAGTAGAGAGGTTGGATTTTCTCATTCAGTCCCTCATTGCACGCATGAATGTAACTGTCACAATGAAACCCTTCCTATGAGAAACTTATGCTAATTAAAAAATAAAATAGTGAAGTAAACTAAGAAAATTGTTAAGTAAAACAGCTAAAGACCAAAAGGCTCCATTAATCTGCTGCTATTATCTTGATGTTTACAAATGTCAAAATATTTTGAAGATGTTTTAGATGGCATTATTTAAAATTATTTTAATGTGTACTTAAGAAATATGAACTGGTCAGTTTATTTTATGTGATAATTTTGGGGGCTTGAACTCAGGGCCTGGGCAATGTCCTTGAGCTTTCTCAAGGTTAGCACTCTATCACTTGAGCCACAGCATCATTTCCAGCTTCTTATATGTGTAGTGGTCCTGAGGCATTGAACCTAGGGTAGGCTTTGTGCATGCTAGGTGAGAACTCTAACACTAAGCTGCTCCCCTGGTCCCCATGTGAATTTTTATTTGCAGTCTTGGCACATTGCACTTCTGCACATGTGGGTATGGTTCTGCATCTCTTTCCATCTTATAAAAAAATTGTTGAAGCCTGTTGTCACTGTAAATTCTAGCTACTCTGAAGGAGGCTCGGATCTGAGGGTTGTGATTTGAATCCAGCCTGGCCAAAGAAGTCCATGAGATTCTTGTCTCCAACTGATAACCAAATATAGCCAAACTTCCTTTGTTTTCTAGAAATTACACCTGAAACTGAATGGGCCCCAAACAGAAATGATTTAAACACTTCATTCACATTCCACAGAGCATGAACTTGATGCTTACATAATGCCCCCGAGTTTTTGTGCTCTACCACTTGAGCCATGCATCAATTTCTGGCTATTTTTGTTGTTTTCTTGAAGATAACCCTTCTGACTAAAGTGAGATGGAATATTAGTATAGATTTCATCCACATTTCCTTTATGGTAAAATATGTTGAACATTATGTAGTTATTAACTATTTTTATTTCTTCTAAGAATTATCTGCTCAATTTGTTTGCCCAAATATCAGATTCTTTGTTATTTATTCAATTCTTGAGCCAAGGATGCTCTGAGCTTTAATCCTTTGTCCACTGAGTAGCTGGTGAAGAGTCTGTGGCTTATCTCTCTTTCTGGTAGCTGTTTTTTCCATTGTTTAGAAACCCTCGGTTGCAGTTATATTTGCTCATACTTGTCCATATTTTCTGGATAATTTGATTCTTATTCCAAAGGCAATTATCTTTCCTGTAGTAGTTTTAAAAGTTTCAGGTCCTACCTTAAAATCTTTGATCCATTTGCAGCTGATTTCTATACAGAATAAGAAATGGAGACTATGTTTCAGAAAAGAAATTGGTTTCCTTATATGAGCTTCTATATGTTTTTATATTTTCTGAATATCCTTATTTGTATAACTAGTGAAATTTTGTATATGTCTTTGTTTTCATTAAATTGGTATTGTTTTTGAAAATCTGACAGCTCATCTGAGTTTTGAGGCATATCTCTAGTCATAAATATACAATTTTAATTATGTAATCATCTTTTTTATAAGTTAAAAATGAGAAGTTTCTCATTTATGTAATAGTTTGATGAATTAGATCTGTGATACCAAAAACAAATAAAAAGTTCAATCACATGCTTTCTACTTTTAGAAGTGAGATTTTTTTTAAAGATTAGAATTTCTTCAGGTGATTTAATAGGCTGCTTCACTGTGTTGACATTCAGGGAAACAACAAACGATAAACAACCCTTGTCTTTTATTGCTCTCCCCTGATTTTGAATGTCTCCTAAAAGCATGTATATTGAGAACTGAGTTCTCAGAGTGGCATTTGGGAGTGGGGAGTGGGTAGAATCTTTGGGAGGAGTAGCTTTCTTTTCTTCTCACTTTTTGTCCAGGATATGAGCCATTTTTCTTTGCCATATATGTTCTACCCTCACCTGGTCACTGGCTCAAAAGTAGTGGCAACAATGGATTATGATCTGAAGTTCTGAACAAAATGACTTAGGTATCTTTTATTGAAATAGGAAGTTTATAAACATACTAGTTCCCTTCCCTAAGATTATATTTAAAAACCAGTAAAGCAAATAAGCACATAAAATACAAGGCTAATTGTTAGCAACAGAGCTCCAATTCCAGTATAAGCAGATATTCCTTTAAGTTTATTTTTTTTTAATCTTCACATCTTATACCAACAATTCTCAGTGCATTACCTACTTGAGAACAGTAATATGAGTTCATTTCCTACCAATTTCTTTTCAAATGTCCTCTGGGGAACAGTATCTCGCTCAAAACCGAATTGTTTCAAGTTTACTACAGGCTGAGTAGTTAAATCAGCTCCCAATCCCAAATCCGAATGTTGTCATTTTCCTTATTCATGTACTATTGTTTTGAGTTGAGCTTGTGGTGATCCTGAATGCCGAGGGTGGAACAGTCATAAATTAATACCTATTCAACAAGGAATACAGGACAGATGTTTCCATTTCTATTAACCATAGCAATTAGGTGGCCATCATCAAACCAGAAAATTGGTTCCTTCCAGGACACAGAATGTTGTGGAAGGAAGCCGAAGCTTGCTGAACTGTGAGAAATACACATGTGTCACAGAGCTAAGTTTGGGTCTATGGTAGACCACAGCTGTGATGGCAGTCCCTGAAAAGAATAATGGTATTCAAAAATCCCTACTGTGTTGTGACGCTGTAGCCCTCAGAAAGTCACGAAGTCACAGAAAAGGGTAAGGCCTTCCAGACACGGTGTCAACGCATTGCTTGTACTTGTGTTAATACTGGTCTAAATAATCCTGCTGGGAGGACTCTCATACAGAAGTGTGGTGGTGTAATTATCGTTCCATGTACGGTACGTGGTTTAGGTAATGAATGACTCTATAACTTGTTTCTGTACTTTCTACACTACACTTTTCATCATTATGCCATTTTAGAGTATGCTTGTTCTCCTTGGAAAAGATTACTAAAAAATATTGGATTGTGTTAGACAAGCAGTAGCTTCCTGCATCTACTATGTCCTGTGTGTGTCAATTACACTGAGGGGCCAGTCAACTAACTGACATGTACTTTGTAAGTATAAGTACATTCCATGAGGTTTGTGGAATGATACTTTGTAAGTATAAGCACACACCTTGAGATTTGCAGAGTGATCAAAGGCCTTGCTTGGAACGTATTCCTGATGTTCATAAATGAAGATCTGCCAATTTTTGGCTAAGCAACCCAGATAGGAGCCATTTTTTATGACAGAATGGAACAAGGAAAACACAGTATGAATAGAAAGCTCTGAAAATAAAACTTAAATGCTAATAAGAAACGTGTTTTGTTTTGTTTTGCTTTATTGACTTAAGCAGGTAGTGATGTCTATATGGTCATTTCTCCCAATATAACCTTTACCCTACTGATCCTCACTCTCTTATCCAAGGTATCTCTGAGAGGCTATTCCTTAAAATGCCTTAAAAAGACATTTTTGTATAGGGTGAGATACTCGTTTTCAAAATTCATTCATAAATTACCTGGTCCTCTTTAGGAAATCAAATTAGTGGCTACCCACCGCCTGTGGCATGTTATCTTAATAGCTCTATACCTTCCCTGGCTACTGCTCTATCTTTGCTTATAACAGGGACCAGGCCCACAAGGCCCTAGGCCTCCTGCTTTGTGGACTGTTGCTTCTTCTTCTTTTTTTTTCTTTTCTTTTGTAATCCTTGACTTCAGCCTAATTCACATTCTGTCCACTCTATTATGTTGCTGCATGAATGCTTTCTCCCTGCCACTAGCTGATGACTTCTCTGTTTCTTGACCCTGCAGAAACAATTTACTGCTTTTTTGCTACAAAGTGGGACAGGACAATATATCTCAGTCAAGATAGCCCATCTCTGTCTGCTGAATGTATGGAAATTTCTTGTTTCCATCAACGACTGGGGAAACATCCACAGAGACACTCGACACTCATGGCTCTCACCCTGCCCTCTCTCGCTGGTGCTTAGATCCTGTGGAGCGCTTTGAGGCCAGGAGATTTCAGGCTTCCCAAATGTTTTCTAAACGGGGGTCAGCTTTGACTGACATGTCCTCCAAATTGCCTCTGAGTGCTTGTGGTAGCTGCTCAGTCACATTTGCTACCGCCTAACTTCCATGACAATAGCTGAAACCCAGAGGTAGTAATTTTCAATGGAAGATAAATTAAAAAGTTAGGCAACCAGCAGTTATTTGAGTCATTTTTACATATATACTCTATCATTTTCCCCTATGCCTTGGTACCAAGAATTTTAAGTTCCTACAATGAAGTCAGATCTGGAGTTTGAACTTAGGACAATGAACTTCAGCTCTTTTATGTTTTAGCTATTTGTGGATTATGTCTCATTTCTTTTTGGTGCTGGTATTAGACTACTAGGATCATTTGACCTTCCCTGCTATCTTGCCGGGGCTATTTTTGTTGCCAGAACTGGAGCTTGAACTCAAGGACTGAGCACTGTCCTTGGGCTTTCCTCGAGTCTAGAGCTCTACCACTTGAGCCACAGCACCACTTCTGGCTTTTTTCTTTGTATGTGGTACCGAGGAATCAAGCCCCGGTCTTTAGGTATGCTAGGCAAGCACTCTACTACTAGGCCAAACTCCCGTCCCCATTGGCTAGTTTTTTTAACTGCAAAAGTTCATGCTTAAAAATGAATTTGTCTCTGCTCACATCGCCTAAAGTCTGTTATGTGATTGCTCAAATGAATTTAAGTTTTTGGAAATCTTAGATACACACTCAAGTCTTCTGTATACAATCATACTAATTGTCAAAACTATAAAATTAAATGTCAGAATAACTATGGAGGCAACTTGCCAGTGGTTGTTATAATGAATTTTCACAGGCAATCATAAAATGACTACTGACTATGTAACCTAAATGTAGTTGTGATTAGTTAAAAGGAGAATATCAGTTGCAATTTTCCCAGGTCTGCTTTCCCCCTTGTCTGGGAGTTGATATTACTTCCAAAGCTTGTGTGAAAGCTCTTTAATATTTTCTCATTTTGTCTCCATTGTCCATTTTTCTGCTGTTTTCTTTAGAGAATGAACACATCAGTACTTCCCAAATAATTTCTGGAAGTTTAAATAATTGAAAGGTATATTAGCTATTTGAATAGACATTAGTAGATATAAGCATATATATGTATATAAATATATATGGGGTCCCATATATATGCATATATATATGCACAAACATTAACTAAAGTATGGTGTATTCAGGAGAGTATTTCAATTGTGTAACTCCCTTCAATAACTATCTTACAATTAAACAAAATGAGTATCAGGAGAGGGTAATGGAGTTTGAATGGAGAGAGGAAGGGTTATAGTACTCAAAGTTTGTGTGGGAAAATGGAACTTGGAAAACTGAAGGAATGAGTAGGGTTGTGAGAACTTGAATGCTGAAAGGGGTGACATTGATTGAGATGCATGGTACTTATAAACTGAGGTGTTAAACTGAAATCCCTCTGTACCACGATTTAAAGATAAGTAAGAAAATAAGAAAAAGAACATATTTGAGTTATATATAGGTTTTTACATTCTCTCATAATTTTATGGCTTTATCTAAAATACATATTCTCATATTCCAACAGGATGTTTAGCGTGTGTATTGGGATTTTTGTGTGGTGGGTGGCCATAGTAAGGATAGGGAGAAACAGGTTCTACAGAGCATTTCAGAAAACTTCATAGGAATCTCTTTGAATATGTTGCTGGATATGGATCTGTATGGGCATAGACTAAACCTGTTTTGTAAGTACAGGAAATTCCAGACTGATGATATGCAAGTACTGAACAGCTACAGTGGAGCCACTTTATGGACTCTAAGCTCATTTAATATTTTTCCAAACAATAAATTGTTGATTTTTTTAACTAAGTAATCTTAGCTCCTCGCTAGTAAACCTTAAATGATCATTTAAAATGATCAAGATGAATTTGAATGAGTTTAATGGTGCCCAAACAAAACGTTAGCTTCTTTGAAGAAAGAAAACAAAATCCAGATGTTCAAATATATAACATAATGTTCAGAAACAAATAAATACTTCCTGATTTATCAAGAAACAACAATAACAACAAAATACTGACCATTTAACCAGCAGAAAAAAAATGGCAGTCGAAACACTTGTAAGAATGCTCAGAATGGTGCCAAACAGGGATAAAAGAGTATATAGGGATAAAATAGTATAAAAGAGATATAGGGATAAAATAGTATAAAAGAGATAAAATAGTATAAAAAAGATATAAACATAAACAGTAAATGTAACTTGTTAAAGAAAAAAATAAGACATAGAGTATTTGAAATTTTTAAAAATGCTGAGTGGAATTCATAATAGTTTGAAGAAATAACAAAAGGAAATTCCGTAAATGACCAATCAAAGAATGATTGTCGTTTGCACCACAGAATTCTCTTTCCAATCCTGACAAATACACTGTGTAAATTCTCCTACTTGAGTCCTCCCAGAATAATGGGCAAAACTACTGTATGGTTTTTGCTGGAATGAAAACCGCCAATCCCCTCTCATAATTTCCAAGCTGAACCTAAATTGGGGGGGGGTGGGCTGAATTCAGGGCCTGGGCACTGGCCCTGAGCTCTTCTGCTTGAGGCTGGTGCTATACCACTTTGAGTGGCAGCTCCACTTCTGGTTATCTGAGTATTCATTGGAGAGGAAAGTCTCACAGGGACTTTTCTGCTCTGGCTAGCTTTGAACCACAGTCTATACATCTCCAGCTTATGGACCTATTTTTTAGAAACTTATTAAATAAGGGTCAGAGATAAATTTAACCATGTGATTACATAACACAGTACCAAATTTGCTGCAATTCTTTGGAATCTAGTGTAAAAGAGAAATACAGTGGTTTTCTTTTCTCTCTTTGTCTAACTACAGAAGCTATGGAAATTCATTTATTGAGACATACTTTTTCCTAAGAAGGTATTCCTGGCAAAGTAGGTAGTAGCTAATAGAGACATTTGATAACATAATGGCTAATGTTCTGAATTCTGGTTTTGTCAAACACATTAATCCTGTTCAATCAAATAATGTGTGTGCCAAACATCTTTATGTAAGGTAAAAGCAATTTTATAGCAGTTAAGATGATTGTTCTGACTGGTTTTTGTTTCTGCACATCTGCTTGAACTCTTAATGGAGTTTCAGGAACTAGTAGCAGGCACAGTTAATATGTCCATTACATTCTTAATCTTAACTTCCTAAATGAAGCTTAAAGAAAGTGGAGGCCATAATTAAATAATAATTGAGTATTGTGAAAAAGCTTTTATTTTTTATTTTTTTAAATTTTTTTATTGTAGTTAGTAAAAGGGTTACATGATATTTGCCAGATAGAAGGTGCATTAATTCACATACATTGATACCCTTTCACATGTCTTGGTACCCATTTCCCTCCCCCCCCACACCCCCCACCCGTCTTGGTCTTCCCCCTTCCCTATCAAATTTCAAATATCCAAATACAAATAAATTCAATATATCAGATAACAAAGTGAGATACTATACCAATATGAGATAACCAAGGGACAGCAAAGGAAATGAGAGACAACATAGTACATTAAGGACAACAATCATTCATTATATGGCTTTTGTTTCACTATCCTGGAGGTCCTTTCAATTAGCTTCACATTATATGGCCTTATGTATCAAGATTTTGCTCTATAGCAAATCTCTGCTAGTAGAGCCCAAGGTTTCTACTGATTATGACAAATGAGGGAAACCATTGAGCCTAAGTTCCTTTGAGTCTGGCTTACTTCACTTAATATGATTTTTTCTAAGTCTTTCCATTTCCTAACAAATGGGGCGATGTCATTCTTTCTGACAGCAGCATAGAATTCCATTGTGTACAAATACCACAACTTGTTGATCCACTCATCAACTGAGGGACATCTAGGTTGGTTCCATATCTTTGCTATGGTAAATAGTGCTGCAATGAACATTGTTGTGCTAGTGGGTTTAGTATGTCCTTGTTTCTGGATGGTTGGGTAAATGCCAAGTAGTGGAATTGCTGGGTCATAGGGGAGTTCTATGTTTAGCCTTTTGAGGCACTGCCACACTGCTTTCTATAGTGGTTGAACGAGTTTGCACTCCCACCAACAGTGTAGTACTGATCCCTCCTGGCCACATCCCCTCCAGCATCTGTTGTCATTTGTTTTCCCGATCCTGGCCATTCTAACTGGAGTGAGGTGGAATCTTCGCGTTGTTTTGATTTGCATTTCTTTTATGACCAGAGATGTTGAGCATTTCTTCATGTGTCTATAGGCCATTTTTGTTTCTTCTTCAGAGAAGACTCTCTTTAAGTCTTTGGCCCATTTTTTAATGGGATGGTTGTTACTTTGGAGGTTAGTTTTGGAGTGATTCAATCAACCAAACAATGGACAAAGACCTCATATCTAAAATATATCAACAACTCAAAAAATTGAAAAGAGCTTTTAGTACAGGTAAATACTTGTCTAGAAAGAGCCATAAGGGAGGCAAAGTCACGTTCTATTGTGAATTTGAAATCTGATTCTGTACATTTCATTCAAATGACTATTATCACATTTTGATGACAACAGAGAAACTACATATGATTAAGTAGCCAATCAATTAATTTTATGGAAAAGATAAAGTATTTTGGGATAAACTCTATGGTTTGAGTTGGAAGTAGTTAATATCCCAGTGCCCTGTATATATGCTTGCGACAGGAAACTGAATTCACTTTATAAAATTTTATTTATTTTTTTATTTATTGTGCCAGTTCTGGGACTTGAATTCAAGCACTGGGCATTATCCCTGGGCTTTTTTTCTTTTTTCCCACAAGGCTACCATTTGAGCCGTATCTTCACTTCCAACTTTTTAGTAGGTAATTGAAGAAAGAATCTCATGAACTCTGCTGCCCTGGCTGGGTCTGAACCATGATCCTCAGATCTCAGCCTCTTGAGGTGCTAGGATTATAGGTGTGAGGTACTAGTGCCTGCCTGAATCAGTTTGTAAATTTATTATAAATTTTGTGTTATCTTTAACCTATCTAAAATTTGCAGTGACTTTCAACTCAAAAAAATTCACATTATTCATGAAATTATTCTTGAGTGCCCATACGAAGCACTATGAGCTGTGATATCTAGGAGAACTCTACATTTAAACTTCTATTCTTTCATTCTTCTTACCCTTTCTGGCAAGTCATCGAATGCCACATCTCTGCATAGATAGAAATGACAGCTAAACTTGTATGAGGAACTCTGTGTATAGACAAAAAAACAAAACAGAAAAGGGACACACATGATCCTCATAGGTAGAAGATGACTTCTACAATTTTCCCCACATACATGTCTTAGCTATTGTAAATAATGCTACAATAAACATGGTTGTGGTAGCTTTAATGCATCCTAGTTTGTGCTACATTGGGAAAATGAACAGGAGTGGATATTGCTGGGTCATAGAGGAGCTCTTTGCTTAGTCTTTTGAGGAACCTCCATATTGCTTTCCAGAGTGGTTGAACAAGTTTATATTCCCACCAAACAGTGTATATTAGGGTTCCTCTTCACTCCCACCCATGCCAACACCTATTATTGCATATCTTCTTGATGATGATCATTTTAATTGGGGTGAGGTAAAATGTCTGGAAAGGAAGTTCTCAGTTACAGAAGTAAAATTGATTGTCTAAAGATCCAAAATAAAAATGTTCTAACTTAAAAAGACAACATATTCAATGATGCTGTGTAAATTCAGTGGTGGAGACAACTGAGGAAAGCATTTTTGAACCAATATGCAAGATTCAAAGTCATTATACAATGCAAAGAACAGAAAGACAAAAGCTGGGAGGAACAAAGTCTTAGGACTACCATAGAATAATATGCAATTTCATCCTTGAATACTCAGAAAAAGAGAAGAATGATGGTTGAAGATATCCTGATAGGGGGAAGATGAGATTTTCCCAAATTCTGTGAAGAATATACATGTACACATTCATTTAGGACACTTAGAAAATTCAAACAAGTGAAATCTACAGAAAAACATAGTAAGACATATATAATCAAATGGCTTACACCCAGAGAAAAGGAAATACAAAAAATAAATGAAAGCTGAAAGTTTTACTCAAACCAATTTAGGCTAGTTTTGGTGGTACAGCCTGGAACTATTGTGCTCAAGAGACAGATGTAGAAATACCATGTGTTGCAGGGAGACACTGCCACAAACTGAAAACAAAGACAGAAAAGAAAATGTTTCACAGTAAGACATAGCAATTTTACACTTCAATATTTACTTGAGGCAGATCAAAACTTTATTCACACACACAAGCATCCTGAGCATAAACATGGATAACAGCTTATGATTTCTTAAAGCTTTAAGCAACAGGAACATCATTCGACTGCTAAATGGATCAACAATTTTCCATCAATTCTAAGAACTGCACTTGAGCAATAGAAGGGAGGGAACGAACGATTGATACACACAGCAGCCAAGATGAGTCTCAGAGGCTTTGTGCATACTGAGAGAGGCCAGGCCCCCCATTGATTGAATTGATAAAACATTCACCATTTATTGAATTGATACAGCATTCTGTGTCCCAAATGTAAAGCTGAGGAACAGAGGAATGGATGCCTGAGTTTAGAGGTCAAAGGATGACTGCAAATACACGGAGACATTGCTAAGTTTTTTATATTTTTTGTTGTTTTGGCTTCTTAATGTTGGTGCTTGCTATGTAACTGCACTGTTTATAAAACTCAGCTATACCACGATAGTGTGCCTGTTTATCAATGTAAATTAAAAACTGAATAAGTTTCTCAACAAAGTGGAAAATGTATTAATAAATATGGAGCAAAATGTTCAAGTAAAACCTTTGTAAGAACTATATTATTCATCTGTTCAATGTTAAATTGCCATTGCTTTTTTCCCTCAGTGTTTACAACTTGAAATTAATATTCCTTGTGAAAATATATTAGTATTATATGCCCAAGTATGCAACAGCAAATTAGAATAAAATAATGAAAATTGTATTTGCTTCTTATAAGAAAGCAATAATAAAAATGCCTACTAATAACCATACCAAGAAATCATAGGAAGGTTTTGATAATAAAACAATTTAAAATGAAATTGAGAAACAAAATGAATAAATAAAAGGTTCATGTTATATCTGAATAAGTGAACCCATTTTATTTTAAGAAACCATGATTCCAATAAGATAGTGCCTAATATTCTGAAAGCTATTTTGGATGAATCTAAGTTTATTTGAATAATCAAGTATGTATTGAAGAAGCTGAAACATTTTGATTAAAAATATCCAGTGGCTCGTGCCTGTAATCTTAGCTACTTAGGAGGATGAGATCTGAGGAACCCAGTTTGGAACCAGCCTCAGGCAGGAAAGTTCACAAGACTCATCTCCAATTACCTAACAAAATGTCAAAAGTGGAGATGTGAATCGAATGGCAGAGCAATAGCCTTTAGCTCAACGTTCATGGACAGGACCCAGTCCTGACTTTGAAAGACAGGAAAACAGACACGAAGAAGAGAAGGAAAGAAAGAAGGGAGAGAGGGAGGTGGAGGTGGAAGTAAGGAGAAAAGAAAGAAGAAAAAGAAAAGAAAGTACGAAGGATGGAGGGAGGGAGGAAGGAAAACAACAAAGAAGGAAAGAGAGAAAGAGAAAGAGGAAAAAAAGAAAGGAAATTGTGGGGGGATGGATTATACTAGCTTATGATTTCATGATCAATAGGTTTTTTTTCAGTATGCTGGCTGCTAAATAGAAACATATACAGAGCCAAGGAATAGACATTAATTGATTCAGATGTCACTGCATAATACACAGTATTATTTATCAGCAAAGGAATTGTATTGTCTAATTAATGCCAATGAAACCGTTACTACTGTTAAGCCACCTGGAACAACAAATTTGTTCTCCTATCCTACCTATACTTTATAACAAAATATAGACTTTAGGTCAATCAAAATAGAAATCATATTTGAAAGCATTATGAAGAAACCTGAAATGACTTTTCTCCTATGCTCTCGGAATAGGAATGGAATGACTTGTGGAGGAGTTCTGTTGAACACACCCAGTCACAGTCTTAGATGAAGTAACTTCAAGGGAGAGAAGCAAAGCATTCTCTGTGTTGTAGGCAGTGATACAAAGAGGTAAGCCTGGTTAACACAAACTCCTTTGAGATGATAAATGTTTCTTATTTAGCTGATTCAGGTATTAAGAATCATGGTATTATGTAAGATGGTATTATGTAATTCCATCTTACTCATACATATCTAACCACAATATAATTCTTAGGGTAATCTAAAAATTTAGATGAACCACATCCTGTCTAAATCTCAAAAGCTTACATTGTGGCAATTATGAAACCTTAAAACTCTTCTTAGAACTCAAGCAGAGGACAATAAAAATGTTTGTTTCTTATGTGTTAAAATACTACGAAAAGTCTTAGGATACTATTAAAGACATGTACTGGGAATTTTTCTTGTTTTATCATTTTTCTCCCGTAATTGGCTTTAACCTCGCTGCTTTGGGCGCATGTTGTTTTTCCATGTGTAATTCTCTGTTTGACTCCTAAGCTTTAGGAAAGAGTTAGGTCTATTCAATGTCATTCCATTTGACAGCCCCAGTCCCAACTCACTGCAGTGTTAGGTTGAAAAGTAGAAACTTTTAAAGAGATGGCTTTTCTGTTGTTTGCTTTATTTGTCAACATTTGTTAGTAATAGCTGTTCTGTGGCATTTTTATGTTGATCCATTGAAATAACACAGGTAAAACTCTTGGCACAGTGCTTAATACAGAGCAAAAGCAAGTATTGAAGAAGTGGTTGTTGATTTTGTTGTTGTTTAAAGTCTCCTTATGCAATATCAATTCCTTGTGTGACCTAGGTTGGCCCTATACTGAATTCCCAGTCTGGGAAATCCTAAAACTCTCAATTCTGTTTCAGCCTCATGAGTTCTGGTGTTATAGGTTTGCACTGTTGTGCTGGGTTTAAGATTTGACTTTTTAAAGAAATACAGAGTAATCTTGGGTTCATAATAATTTAGATGTTACCCCAGGACGTATTTACTAAATATATGCTACTGAATGCACATAATCACCAAAAGCAGTGCAGGTGTATGGACTAATCTAAAGAAAATCAGAATGAGACTTTTTATCAACATTTCAAAGTCACAGTAGAATTCTGGTTATTTAATCATCTTAATTGTATGAAAGGTTTTATTATGGGTACTTTAAATATTTGCACATGTGACGACGGTACTTTGTATTTATAGGAAGCTATTCAACAACATTTCTGAAGTATATGCATAATGCACATACATATTTATCACAGTGAAAATGAGTCAAAAAAGACCAAGAGACAGAAAAAATAAAGCAAACTTTGTAAGTAATTAGTAATTGTTAAAGATCTTGACGTGTTTATAGGTGCTCACAGTAATATTTCAATTTAAAACGGTTGGAAAAGCACACGCAAGTTACCTAATCCCAAAATATACATCTTATAAAGAGTTCTTTGAATTATTATTTTTTATTGTTGGAGTAATATATAGAGAGGTTATAGTTACTTTGCCAGGTAATAGGTACATTACTTCTACACATTGGTACTCCTTCTCATGTCCCCATTTCCTTCCCCCCAACAAGATGAATTATTTTTACAGGAAAGATTCTAAAATAGCTATGTTTGTTCACTTTTCTGTATCATTGTATTCCCTTTCTACAACAGGCTGCCAAACTCCAGTGTACTTGATCAGACTCCAGTCTTTACCCTTCATCCTGTGGTGACAGTGTCCATATATTTACACTCTAAAATGCTAGATAAAGGGGTTTTAAAATGATCATTTTAAATAGACAAAGCATCTTTAAAATGTTTTTGGTTACAAAGAAATCAGGTAATGTTTTTCATGGCTAAATATTAGTAGTTATTTTCTTTAAATAAATGTGTGAGAAGTAATGCATCTACTACCTAACGAATGTAACTACAACCCCTCTATAAATTATCCCAACAATAATTTTTAAAATTTTATTATTGGGATGATGTATAGAGGGGTTATAATTATGTTCATATGGTAGTAAGTACATTATTTCTTGAACATGGTGCCCCCTTCCCATGTTTTTCTTCCACTTTCCCTTCTTCCACCTTCCTGAGTTATAAAGTTCAAGAACAACGGGTGAACCAATGTAACAGTGATATTCACAAGACAATTTGTTGGAAAGAGTTCTGTTCTTGAACGTTGATGTTATCTAAATTTCTGTCAGTCTCCATTAGTACATCAAGCTAAAAGTTTACCCATTCATTTAAAATTTCCTTTTTAGAAAAGGAAATTACTCCTTTGTCTCATTAACAGCTTATCAATTTGACTGTTGAATTAACTCAGGACATTTATCACAACACAAAAGCACCAGAGTTCATTTTAACACCTCTCACACAATGTCTTAATATTCAATATGGATACACACACATATATGTGTGGCTGAAAAATCATATATGGATAATAGATTTTTTTCTTTTTTATTATATTTTATTGGCTAATAGAATTTTTGACATGATTCCTTGATGAGTAGAAGGAGGCCATATTGCTTTGGGTTTCATTAGCCTTCCCTTGGAATGGCCTAGTGTCGCATAGTAAGTTGATGTAGTTGATGTAGTTGATATCTTTGTAGGAGGTCACTGATCTTTAGCATAACCCATTGACCAGGGCCTGGGCACTGTCCCAGAGCTTCTTTTGCTCAGGCATTCTACCACTTGAGCCACAGCACGACTTCTGGCTTTTTCTGTTTATGTGGTAATGAGGAATAGAACTCTTCACGAATGCTAGGCAAGCACTGTATCTCTAAGCCACATTCTCAGCCCCGATTATTCTTCTTGTCCAAGGAGAATGCTCTACTGCTTGCTTCTTTCCCAAGAAGTGTAACTTGCACAGCTTGATGAGAACTGAAGATGAATGGAGACTTTTACTTTGTCAGCTAAAATTAATTCCTGCTACAAGGAGAGGGTATTTGATTGATATTCAGAATTGCTTTAAACAAATACAGGAAAGCTGAAGTACTCATGGAGAAATTTGTCAGACAGCAGTTGGCAATTTTATACTGATTCTCCTCTCTACCACTTTTTAAATTATCTTGAAATTTCATGTGTTCACTTTGGTAAGATTATGTGGCTGAAATAATATTAATGTCCTTTGTACATTTCTTACCGGGAAGAGGAAGAGAAAAAGGCAGGTGAGAAAGGAAATGAAATACAAAAGATTATTATAGTGCAATTCTAGACAATAAAAATAGTTTAATCAAATGAATAAAGCTCTCTTTATTTAAATATACAGGGACATAACTATTTAATAAGGCTCTTCAAATGCAGAGGCTGTGGTAATTTAAGCAAAGTAGCACTGGTTGCATAATTAATGTGACTATTCTGGCCTCCAAACAGTATTTTTATTATAAAGCTCATTTTCTTTGCCTGGCTTGGGGGATTATTTTCCCTCCACATGCAGTACACTGTTTCACATACAACCAGGGGGTGAACAGATTTATCAGGAAAGAGAGATTCTCACCTTTCAGGGTAGCTGTGTTTGAGGCAGCCCAAGTAAATCCTTAATCAGAACCAAGGAAAGGATAGAAATTCCTAATTTTCATTGGGGTCCATAGCCATATGGACCATCAAGCAAAGAATGAATACTCTGTAGCAAACAGACTGCTATGCCTACCAGATACAGCAGAATTTTAAACAATAGTCATAAGCTTTGCCCTTTAGCCAAGTAACAATGAAACTGATTCCTTCCCTCACTGTCAATTTCTGTAATTCCTTTGACCTCTGTAAATAACAAAACCATTTTCCTCCCAAAGCAGCAGCAGCAGCTATGGAAACCATAATGCACTTCGTTTCCTCCTCATCATAGCCTGGCTGAGATAGACCAAGATGGGATGGGGGATGGGAGTGCGGGCTGGAAAGTAGGCGGATAAGAAAGACCAAACTGCCTTAGCTTCTCAATGGCAAAAGGGATGAGATGGAATGAGAAGCTAGAGCAAAGCTGAGGGAGAATTCACCTATCCTCTAGTCCACTTTCCAGAGCTAGACTTGAGGGCGGTTGCCGTGGTTTGAATGCATTCCCTACGAAATCCAGGGGGTGAAACTTAGCAGCCAGTGTCCTGAGAGTAAGAGCAGAGGTGGAAGGTGATCTGATCTCAGTGGCTTCTATCTTGTGACTCATATGAAATACGCTTCGATAGTATCTGATTCTCTCTTGCCCTCCCATCATGGGAGGAAAAACATTCCCTTTCAGAGGATACAGAAACAAAGCGTCATTATAGAGGCAAAGTAAAACTCCACCAGACTACCGTGTGTGTGTGTGTGTGTGTGTGTGTGTGTGTGTGTGTGCGTGTGCGTGTGCGTGTGTGCATGCGCCTTTTCAGTTTGTTTTTTTTTCTCTTTGCTTGCTTTTAAATAACAGCTAAAAAGCCACAAGGCAGGAGGAATTAGAAACTAAACATGAAGAGCTGGAGGGATGGAGTAAGCACCTTGCAATGTTCCCACAAGGAAATTCAAACCATGGTCTGAGAAAAGAACCAATCCTCAAGGCCTATGGCCAAGGAAACAGCCCATCAGTGAAATCCCAAGCCATCCTTTACAAGCCTGTTCCCGTCTTACATGGGGCAGCCCCAGAAACCACAGCAGTGCTATTTCTTTGTTACTGGGCAACCAGCAGCTTCCTGTAGTAATGTTCTAAACTGGTTCTCTTCCTTTCTTCTCTTGGCAAACTCTTTTACCAACTCATGGCTCCTACATCCATGAGAAAATGGACTGAGACAATTGTACGCTGTGCCCTGCCATTGTCCAGAAGGAAAGTGGCATTTAGCACTCAATGAATACGAAATCGCCAGTCCAACCAGCTGGCTGGCAAAGAACATAGTAATAGACACACTTTGCATCCTATTACTTAACTAGGACTATTGTTATACTAGCACACCAGACAGATGCACGGGAATTTCTTTGCAGGGGAAGCTCAGAAATAAATATCCGGTGTGATAAATGACTGGAAGTGGTACGACTTTGAAATTGTATAAAACTTTTACTTAGAGTTTAATAATACACACACACACACACACACACACACACACACACACACACAGAATGTGTTTGTTTATACATGTACCTTAGCTGGGACAGACTTCCGAGAGTTTATCTGCTGTGCTGGCAGCCATTGGTGCCTGGTCAGTTCTCACAACAAGAAAATAATATTGAATTATCTCAATACTCACATAAGTTTCATTTACACCTAGCCCTACCTAATATCAACAAATAATAAGAACATTGTTTTGAGAGGAAAAAGTAATCATTCTTCCAAAAGAATATTTTTAAGATGCAAGTATTTTCTTTATCTAAGTATAAAAACTGAAATAATTATTTTAGAGCAAGGATGCATTTGTAATGTTTTTGCTAATAGGGACAGCAGCTCTTAAAACTATAAAATGCTGTGCAAGGAATGTTCCAATGCATAAAATAGTTAGCTTCTTTGGCAGTATAATTTCTTAAAGGCTAGCAGGTATATAGTACATGGAAGGCAAAGGCCTGTGAAATATCTGGTTAATCCTTGAACCAGATCTTCTGAATCATTCCCTCTGCTGTGTGGACTTTAATTGCTTTAACGTTAGGAGGTGGAAATGTCTAATGCTATC
This sequence comes from Megascapheus bottae, assembly GCF_031878675.1. Lineage (NCBI taxonomy): Eukaryota > Metazoa > Chordata > Mammalia > Rodentia > Geomyidae > Megascapheus > Megascapheus bottae. The sequence continues at coordinate 95,624,049 of NC_143509.1, forward strand.
ATTACTACTATCTACTCACTGAGATGTGAGTAGAGAGCTATTGGCACTATGCATTAAAAGTAAACATCTATTAAGATGCATTTTCTCATTCCGTCGGATTCTCTTAGTTCCATTTCAGCAATAGCCTTCTTTGCCTAAGAGAGTTTCTGTGGACTACAGAACACTCATGAACCTTGATTGCAGCTAGAATAAGCCTTCTAAATGCCTCAAAGGATTTTCTTTTACTATTAGACCATGTTCAAAATGGTGTTCCACAGCTGGTCCCCATAAACATCTCACATTTCATGCTTATGATTGTCCCAAATAGCAAACATTTCCACAATGAGTAGTGGATGGCAGGAATGAAGGAGAAGTTGATTGGTGTTTTGAGACCACTTCACTCAGGGTTAAAGCAATTCTTCTAACGGAAGATCTGGTAGGCCAGCTTCATTCAGTCTTGTTTCTCAACCTTTCCCGTGACCAAGGGTTTTCTTTTTATGACCAATGCTGCATTACTATAGCGTTCAGTCCTCAGAAAATTGTGCATAAGGAGAGTTTTATATATATATATTATATATTATACCATTATATATATTATATATATATCATTATCATTTTCCAAATGTATGGTTGATATCATTTTTATTTTTTTGTCGGTCATGGGGCTTGAACTCTGTGCCTGGGCACTGTCCCTGAACTCTTCAGCTCAAGGCTAGTGCCCTACCTTGAGCCAAGCCCCATTTCCTGTTTTCTAGAGGTTAGTTGGAGATAAGCATCTCACATTATATATATATATATATATATATATATATATATATGATAAAGAGCATTTCAACTAACCAGACTCAGAAAGTTTGGCAGCCAGTGGGAAGAATGAACACACATTCATATTTAACATCAGAATGTAATATCAATGCAAACTTCTCCTCCTCCTCCTCCTCCTCCTCCTCCTCCTCCTCCTCCTCCTCCTCCTCCTCCTCCTCCTCCTCCTCCTTCTTCTCTTCCTTCTCCTCCTCCTCTTCCTCCTCCTCTTCCTCCTCCTCCTCCTCCTTCTTCTCCTTCTTCTCCTCCTTCTCCTTCTTTTTCTTCTTGTTTTCTTTTTTCTATTTTTTTGTGGGTCATGGGGCTTGAATTTGGCCTGGGCATTGTGCCTGAGCTCTTCAGCTCAAGGCTACCATGCTACCCCACTTCCCATTTTCTAGAGGCTAATTGGAGATAAGCATTTCAGGTTCTTTTGTGGCCTGGCTAGCTTTGTACCTCGATCCTCAGATCTCTGCCTCCTGAGTAGCTAGGATTACAGGCATGAGCCACCATGTCTGGCTTCACCTCTTCTTCTTTACTGACAAACACTGATTTATATATGTAAACAAAATAAAAAATTAAAGAAAAGTATGTGAAATACTAAATTAAAGCCTAGGAAATATGAGAGCAGAATAAATAATCATATTGGATCTTAGAAAAATGACGTATTTTTGAAAATGTTCTTTCCTAAGGACCCAAAGACAATTTGCTAAAATAAGTTGACATCTTTTATAAAGATGGAAGGAATTAGAATCTGAGTGAACTCTGTAAGCATAGTGTAAACAGAGGAAGAATCCCCAAAGTAAATGAATTTGGTCCTCACTGTCGCCAATATCACTGCAGCTTGTAGCAATACAGGATGGTAGGGAGACATGAAAGGAACAGAAAACAAACCCTGTAAACTCTGTCTCCCAAAGCCAAAATAATGCCATTGCTAAGAATGGAAGCTGATAAAACTGGGGAAAAAAAAACAATGAGATGACTTCACTCCAGATAAAATTGATTTTCTGGAATACTCGGACATAAACTGTAAAGGAAGCACAGTTAGGGTACTCAAGGCAGGAATAAAGGACAAGAAAAGCAGCTATGAAATAAACAAATAGGAACTTCAAAAAGGATCCATTTTAAATGGTCAACAGCATTAAAAAAGCTTATTGAAAACACATTTTTAGAGGAGAACCAATTTAGTTTCCAAGATCACTAAAGAGAAATTCCAGGAATAGAGCATGAGAGAATGGTCAAGAAACTAGGCTATGTTTGAAGATAAAGATCAGTGTTTTAATTTTATTTCTATTTTATTTCTCTTTTTCCTTTTGGTAAGAGAAGGAATGATGAAACATGAGAATTTTCTAATTGAAGTTCAACTCTAAATAGTGAACAGAAGGGAAAACATATTAGCATGTCCATGGATAAGCTAGATACTGGTAACTCACATTTGTTTTTTTTTTGTTGTTTTTTTTGTTTTTTGCTTTTTTGTTTTTTTCCAGTCTTGGGCTTGAGCTCAGGGCCTGAGCACTGTCCTTGGACTTTCTCAAGGCTAGAGCCTCTTGAGCCACTTGAGCCTCAGCACCACTTCCGGCTTTTTTGTATGTATGTGGTACCAAGGAATCGAACCCTGGTCTTCATGCATGCTAGGTAAGCACTTTAACCACTAGGCCAAACTCCCAGCCATGGTAACTCACATTTGTAATCCTACCAAGCAGGTGGGTTCAAAGCCAGCCTTGGTAGAAAAGTCTATGAAACTCTCTGTTTCCTGTTAACCCAATAGAGCACAGGGGTCATGTTACATGTGACAGTGGAGCAGCAGCCATGGAACACAAGCAATTTGAAACCTTAAGAGAGAGAGAGAGAGAGAGAGAGAGAGAGAGAGAGAGAGAGAGAGAGAGAGAGAGAGAGAGAGAGAGAGAGAGAGAGAGAGAGGGAGGGAGGGAGGGAGGGAGGGAGGGAGGGAGGGAGGGAGGGAGGGAGGGAGGGAGGGAGAGACAGACACAGAGAGAGAGACAGACAGAGAGAGACAGAGAGAAAGAGAGAGAGACAGAGACAAAGACAGAGACAGAGACAGAGGCAGAGAGAGACAGAGGTAGAGAGAGAGACAGAGAGAGAGAAAGGGGGAAGGGAGGGAGAAAGAGAGAAGAGGGAGAGAGAGAGACTCAGAGAGAGAGAGAGAGAGAGAGAGAGAGAGAGAGAGAGAGAGAGAGAGAGAGAGAGAGAGAGAGAGAGAGAGGAGAGAGGGAGGGGGAGAGGAAGAGGGAGGGAGGGAGGGGGAGGAAGGGAGAAGAAGAAGGGAGAGAGAAAGGAAGAGGGAGAAACAGAAGGGAAATAAAGAAAGAACATTTAACTAATACATATGTATCTTCTATGTTATAAATTTTAACCCATATCCAAAGAAGCTTATTTGTCAAGAATAATTTGCCAAAATGGTTCTGTATCACACCACCTATGTTTACCTGGAAAATGGTGATTTCCTGTTATGCCCTTCTATGTGTGGCACCATGTTTGATGTGATCACAGAGGAAAATTGAAGAAGA